>NC_091480.1:26392337-26992337 GCF_036971445.1 Narcine bancroftii | reverse complement strand
GATGCTGGCCTTTCCAGTCATGTCGGAAGAAAAGTGAATAAAATCTCATCATTTCAGATGAACAGAGAAGATTTTTCTATCCTGGTTGGGAGAGTGGAGATGATCTCAAATTTTAATGGAATACATTTCTGCTAGTCGCTGCTGAATCTTAATTTATTTTTATTTCAGGTTCCAAAGAAACATTGCTCTCGTTTACAATTTCACTCAATGAAGAAGTTATGACTATTTTGGAAGAAGTAATCATGCATTCTTTCCAGCAATGTGTGTACTACATCACAAAGGTTAGTTCAGGTTACAAATGTATTATTTGTCAATGGATAGTTGCAGTAAAACCCCATGTTATCTGGAATTCAGCAACTGGCAGCCGACAAAAGAAATTGAGGAAAATAAATATGGCACACCTCACCAATCCACACAACCTCCAATCTCAAGCAACTAGAAAATTCACTTATCTGGCACCTGTCAATTCCCATAGGTGCCCGATACCAGGGGTTTTACTGTAATTTGGCTGCAATATTGGAGCCTGTAGGTCTTGCCGCCAGACTGGAATTTGACGCACCAGGCACTTGCAGTCCATTTTGATAAATCTCACACAAACCGTATTAGGAAGTGTGACAGAGTAGGCGGATCAGTGTAATATTCATCGTGACTAACTGAGCTGCTAACGTCATGCACCATATGTTTAAACACATCAGGCATCAGTGTCAAACCTTAATTTGACACGAACAACTATAAAGCTATTACCATGAATGTAGAATGGAGCGTTTGGCAGCAGCAATAACCATGGATTAGTAAAAAGGGATTTGTTGCTAATTCATTTGAAGGATAGTTCAATGTGGAAAAGTGGTGCTATTTAGTATTTGGACATGGTATACATATTCTGCAATAGATTACCATGGTGACGACGGACAGAAGGCTCGAAAGAGATTATCCATTTCTTATTGGTCTTCCTCTGTTCATCTTGTATTTGAGGTGTAAAATTCTACATTTATGCCTTTCAGATCTATGCTTTTTGAGTACTGGAGAAACTATGTAGTTCCAGTAGTTAACATGCCCAGTGACAAGGCATACATGATTTGATAGAGTGAGATCTAAAACTCAAGTGCTTTATTCACAGGGTCAAGTCACATTCCAAGATGGTTCAGTCATAGTTTTACAGAGCTTACGTTTTACCAATGGTTATAGTGGACATTCCTTGGGTACTAATTATGCAACAGCTCAATGACATAAAACAAAAAGGTTATTGACTTGCATAGTCACGAGATAGTTAAAATATATCAGCGTGACATAGGATATTACAATGCTCCCCTGTACTACCACGCTTTGGAGTTCTGGGTTATTTTGGGATTTCCTACAATGTGTTGAAGGACTGACTAATTACTCAATTGCCAATGACCTCCTCAAAGTCCTTTGAATTGCTATGGTGTACAGGGGTAGCAACAGTCTGAATTTGCAATGCTGACATTCTACAAGTGCAGACCTGCTCATGATCTTCTGCTTTCATCTCTTATTTATCTCAGTTGCCCTTCCTGTTTTAATGTTTACCATGTGATTTGGATGTCTATCTGGAGCAACATGATTTGAATTAAACTCCAGATATGGCACACAATACTAATGCGTGGACACACTTGACAAGATGAGCTACGACCTTGGGTTATAAGATCATACCTTTAGCAGTTCAGTGGCTAAATCTGCACTATTTGTGCACTTTCTGCACAGATATCACGGACATTACAGATTATATGCTCCAGTGCAGATGATGTAATCCATAGTTACACTAATTATGGAAATATTGTATTGATCAAATTATCTGTCATTAGCTGATATCTCTCCCAATAAACAAAATCTCAATTTGCCATTCCGATACACTTTCCCCTTATCCTCTTTTACTGTTCATCGTACTTGACTACAATTACAAAATGACACCAAATCAACATTCTAAAACCTATGCGTACATCCCCCTTTAATTCTCATTTATTTTAATTTTTGGTGTAGAATACGCGGGTTAAACAAAACTGACATTTTTTTGTGTTTTATAGTTGCTTTATGCCACACTTCCTACCTTCTTGGATTGCAATCCCTTCCAGACTGAGAGGGACCAGTTCTGGATGAATTCTTCTCTTGTCCCAGAGCCGGTTCATAACATCATGCAGATATACAAGATGACACTGGACCTTCTCCACCAATATGAGATTCACCCAGAGATTGCAACACAAATGTTTGCTTACCTGTTCTTTTTCTCCAATGCCTCGCTCTTCAATCTTCTAATGGATAGGGGTAAGTTTAACAATGTGCAAGGATTCTTTTACAAGGAATTGAATGCAATTTCACAGAAAAAAGCCTTTGGAATTTTTGTTCTCCATAGTTTTTGATCATGCATATCAGCACAGACTTCTATTCCTTTGTGCCTCCAACAAATCCATAAATTTCCATCAACCGCCATTCGCCTGAATCATTCCAGGTGATAGCAAATTTCACATTCTCACAATTCTTTGAACGAAGTATATTCTAACTTCAGTGTTAAACTCAGGCTACCTGATATTGATTTTAATCGTTGCATAAGTGGCAATGTATCTATATCTACCATTATGAATACTTTTGTAATTTTAAAGAGCTCTAGCCTGTTCCGTTTTTCTTGATAGCTATGAAGCAGGATTGTTTTCGATGATCTGGACAATTTAATTTAGATGTACAGCACGGTAACAGGTCATTTTGGCTGATGAGTCTGTGCTGCCCGATTTACACCCAATTAGCCTACGCTCCCAGTATGTTTTGAACGTTGGAAGGAAACTAGAGCCCCTGGGAAAATCCCACATCGACACAGGATGAACATAGAAAGTCTTTACAGAACATTTATACATTCAACCTAGCTATGTGTGAAAGTAAAGATCCTTTTGATATGACTTGGCAGAAATTTTGACAAAAATTATAGAAGTGGATTTTCCATTGGAACCAGAACTGTATTTATTGAGGAATCTTATGGTTATTGGCACAAAACGGTCAAAATATCAAATACAGTTCATGAGGATTGCAGCCTGGAAATGTATCGCTGTTACATAGAAGTCTGAATCCTCCTCCCCCCGACTTACTACTTGCTGGAATATGCACTGCAAAGTTGTGCCCCTCTGGAAAAGTTAACTTATCTTAGAAAGAAATACGATGTTTTTCTTTGTTAAAATATGGCAACCTTATTTGAATTGTACTGGCTTAAGGATATAATTAACTTCCCTGAAAAGGTTTAAATAATATAGTTAGGTTAATAGTGTTGAATTCTGGACTAATTAATGACCCATTTTTTTAATGTTAGCAGTTGTGGGTGGGGTAAGATTTGGGCAATCATGAGACTCTGTCATTTTAAAATACTATTTATAATGTTCTATGAGTCTTGGAAAAATTAAAATAAAATATTCCCCAAAAAAGTAAAATGATGGCCAAGTAGTAGTTTAAAAATGCATGGAAGATTATGATAATTTCATGTGTGAAAAATGTCAAAATGAAAATGTGAGGGTTTTAGAATTTTTAAAAATGTACCATGTACAAACAATATAGTGAGCAGATAAGAAATGTGAAATAATTTGCAATAAATTTTCCTGAAACAGAAACAAATTGTGAACACCTCCACTAGTTTGGTTTTAACTACCGATTGCAGGTGATGAAACACCGTCTTTATCTGACATCTCAAGTTGGTCAAAAGATCAAGCCTATCAGTGGCATGACAATTTTCAGTTAATGTCTTGTTTAAATGTCCATATGAAATTGTCCATTTCACATATGTAGTTCCTCTTTCAAAATCTAAATCTACTGATCAATTCAATTTAAGAAAAGTACGAAACTAAAAGCCGACTGGTGACGCACCCTAACCTTATAATAGCTGCATCTGCTCTTTGCTGAATTACTTTAGTTCCTAGATGAAGCCATTTAACCTTCTTTAGAAGGATAAAGCAAAAGTCAAAAAACTGTAGTTCAATGGGCTATCCTTGACTGTGGATAAGAAAATAAGAAACAGGAGTAAGATTAGGCCATCTGGCCCATTGGGCTAGTTCTGCCATTCTATAAGATTGTGGCTGATCTAGCCAAGGACTCAGCTCTACTTGCCTTCCCATTACCCATAACTTTATGGATGGGTTTAAGAACTGACAGGATTGATGTAGTTAGAAGGAAAGGATCAATTTGCCAAACAGGGGTTCAGTAAAAGGCACAACTCCTCAGATAATTTTCTCAACATTATTTATTTTGTTGCAGATAATTTAGAATATATTCTTGCTTGCCTCAAACATTGATATGCATGCCTCCATTGGGGAACATTATTTATTTTGTTGCAGATAATTTAGAATATATTCTTGCTTGCCTCAAACATTGATATGCATGCCTCCGTTGGGGAACATTATTTATTTTGTTGCAGATAATTTAGAATATATTCTTGCTTGCCTCAAACATTGATATGCATGCCTCCATTGGGGAATATTGTACAATTATAAAAACCTGTAGAAGATATTTTAACACCATTTCACATAATATAAAAGACTGTACGGAAGTTTTCTTTCATTTTCCATGTCAGACTAGCAATGTTAAAGATACAATCCTAGATCTGGCACATAAAATTCTCTTCAAACATGTCTCATCTTTCAGTCAGCTAATATTTTAAAACAGATCTTAGAATTAACAGTGTGGAAAAGGTTATGGCATGATGTTAGAGGAGATCTGCATTTGGTGGTTTCTGCTATAATGTTGATACTGAGAGCAATGTGGATAAGTGTCTCATTTCACTGAACTGTCATCAATGAACCTGAAAAGTGTCATGCACACAGAATGTACATTTAAAGTGGCCAGACTCAGAGTTGATTATCTGTCTGTCTTTATTGGACAGGTTCAAGGCCACACTTTTTTCATTGGTCAAAAGGAGAGCAGTTACAAACCAGTCTCCGCCTGTTGATGGACTGGATACAAAATGTAGGAATGGGTAACATCGCAGATGAATTTTTTTTCAAATTCAACAGTGCTGTAAAACTTCTGACTGTACCAGCATCTAGTCTTATGCAGGTAATGGAACCAGTTAACAGACTTGCTCTTGTTGCCATCCACACCACATAGTAACAGGCTAGGGTGAACTTCAACAAGTTTAGCTACAATTTTTGTGGATTTCAATATTCAAGGAGCTAAACAATTAATATGAAAGCATAAGTGAAATCTGCAACCACTTCTTTAAATAGGCAATTGCTTATAGCAGGCAAGCTATATTATATCTGGCATATTCAATATTTCTATTCCCTGCATTTCTGTAGCAGAGTAAAATTTAAACATGGATAATTTGACCTCCTCATAAGTTAGGCAAGATTCATTTATTGTCATGTAAAGCACGGAACATGTAATATTACACAATTGCCTTCAAAGTGTTGCCATTAGTGTCACCCGACACCCCTTACTGTATGAGAGAAAGAGAAGCAAAAGAGAGTTCCCCCAGAGTCACTGAGTGTCCGTGGATTCACCTCCAGTGCTCCAGCAGGCTCTGCAGCCGCACAAACACCTGTTCAATCCATCAGCCACCCAAGCTCCAGATCCAAACCTCCGACACATTTAGGAAGCCTTTAGTGCCTGAGGCCTTTCAGGAGCTCCTCGCATTCAGCACCCTCTCGAATCCCAGCTCTGATGATTCCAGCCCACAGTCTGCGTGTGTCTCCTGACTGCCAAGTCGCTGCAGCCTGTGTGGGTTGCTGAGTCCCTCACTGTTCTTTAGCCATGGTCACTCTCCTGTAGAGTCATCTCCTCTACTTCTTCTCAATGAGGGATATCCCCCCCCCCCCCCACCTTCAGCTCCTGCAATCCCCTTGTTGCCACTGTGGTGTACAGGAGCTGTCTTTTTGGATTTTAGATTAAAAACACTACCGGCTCCTTACATAGGCTGTTTAACTCCTGCGTGGAGCCACTGGCATTTGGACTGGGAGGCTCAACTCTTTGGAGCAGCACTGTATTTCTGCCAGTGGCAGTTCTGCCATTACAGCAGCTTTATCACATGGTTACTGCTCAAATTTAAACGATTACACTATTAGTTATTTAGCTTGGGCTTTAGGAACATCACAAGTTGCATCGTTGTAGAAAGATGCATACAATTCCAAGTCCCTTTTGTAATAATGATAATCAGATCTTGAAAATCTAATAAGGGAGTTGGGAAGGGGAAATGAGATTTGGAGAATTTGTTTCTTGATTATCTGATAAATACGAATTCTTCCAGGTTGTGAGTAATTTTAATTAGATTTTTGAAAGTTAGAATTATTCTCCCTGAAGCAGAGAATGTCTGAAGGAGAGTTAACATGATTTCACAATTACAGCTGATAGAGATCTATTCCCATGAGAAGAATGGTCAAAGGACACAGATTTATTGACAATAGATTAAGGTGACGTGTGAGAGATTTGCTTTACTTCGCAAGTGGGTAAATCAAAATTTGAAATGATGTTGGATGTAGATTAAATTGTGGAATTAAAAAAGGGATTTGGGCAGATACCTCCAAACATTAATTTACCACTCTGTGAGGAAAGCGCAGGTTAATGATAATAGCTAAATTACTCTAGGAAGAACCAGCACTGATTTGATGTTTCCGTTGACAATTCTGTGATTCTAGGAAAGAGGTTAGCATATTCTGACATATCAGGTCTCCAATAATATCTTTAGATATCTCTGGATTCAATTTATGAAATAAAGTTAGTACACTGAGGCAGATGATAGATATAATTGCCATTAACGATACCAGTATAATATCTACAGTCTCTACATGATTATTTAATCCTTGTTTTGTTATAGAGCAGTTGGAGTTGCCTTAGGAGAGAATTCTATGCCTTAAACCCATGCCAACTCTTTCACATACTAACACACTACCAAGAAGCAGCAGGAGTGGACCCCATAGCAGCATGGCAGCCAAGATCTGAAGAGAGGGAAAATCTGTACAAAACAGGTAAGGTTTTGGAGTAGAGACCCCGGAGCTAGTAGAGAAGGATCCTTGTATGAACTATCAATATTATATGAAGCACCTTGATAGCATATTTAAAGTGGAGATCGCCTTATTAATTTCTGGTAATGATTTCTGATTATCAGATTTGCAGTATTAATTACATTTAGGAAGCCTTTAGTGCCTGAGGCCCTTCAGGAGCTCCTCGCATTCAGCACTCTTTAAAATCACCATCAGTTTTGGGCTTGTATTCTGACAAGCCCAATTTCCATTCAAATTCATCCTTCTGCAATAGATAGGTACTTCTACTCGAGCATTTTGATTCCAGAGGTGCAGGCAGCCCATTATTGTTAGTGCAATACATCAGGCTACCCATGGAGTGTATTCCAGGCTCCAAACACATGATGAATGAAACATATTTCTCTCTTACCCCCTTTAATTGCTTTGCCAAACACTTTCATTCTGTGTCACCAAATTCCTGACCCTCTGCCATTATTCATCAGCTTAGCCCAAGCTCCTTGGTCTATTTCCGAAACACAATCGGAGAAAAGTTGAAGGAAAATAGATCAAATATTCTGGAAGAAAATGTAAATGCCATTCACAAATTACCACAAGCAGAAGGAAAATATATGCTAACCTGAGCTGTAATGCCCATATCCTGACAAGCCACAAAGTAATAATATAATCAATATTCCTCTCTCCTCACTTGCGAAGAAGGCGCAAGAGTGACTGCACTTCCTGAAAAGACGGAAGAGGGCAAGGCTACTGGCCACCATCATGTTAATCTGCTATAGGAGCTCTATTGAGACCGTCCTGGTCAGCTGCATCACAGTGTGATACGTTTGCTATGGAGAAATGGATCAAAGATCAATCAACAGGACCAAGTGGCAGAGAGGATCACTGAGTCTCCCTCCCCTCAATGTTGATGTGATCTGCCAGGGTCAGTGTGTGAAGAGGGCACGCAAAATCATTGAGGACCCTTTCCACCCTTCACACAGCATCCTTCAGCTGCCCCCTTTGGGAAAAAGATACGGGAGGATCAGAGCCAGTGGCACGAGGCTGACAATCAGCTTCTTTTCACAGGCAGCGAGAACGCCGAACGAAAGGAACTGCTCACTCTCATATTTGCAAAACAATATTTATTTATTTGTATGTAGGAACACTTGTGCTGCGTATGTATTATTTGTCTGCATGTGTGTTATGTCTGGTTGTGTGTCTGTGTATTTTGCACCGAAGACAGATGAAAGCCTAAGTTAATTGTACTCTTCTTGATGCGATGAGGTTCCCATATATTTTCTTCTCCACAGAGGACATTCTGTTGAGTTTTGATAGGTATCCACCTCTAGTGCTGCCCACCAGTAATTTTAAGGTGGATCTGGATGCAGAGACTGTAGATGACAACATGTATAGACACTTGTTGTATGTACGTCATTTTCTTTGGAGCCTGCGCACCAAATTTCATTCAACTAATGGATGTGCTGTAACTAAGGAAATGCAGGTAAAAGAAATTGTATTAATCATTCTTTTAACTATCATCTACAATAGTTGTACTGC
Source organism: Narcine bancroftii (assembly GCF_036971445.1). NCBI lineage: Eukaryota > Metazoa > Chordata > Chondrichthyes > Torpediniformes > Narcinidae > Narcine > Narcine bancroftii. Next base: position 26,983,842 of record NC_091480.1, on the reverse strand, counting down.
ACGATGTGAACTGAAAATGTGAGACAGATCTTTTAGTTTCAGAAATCTGTGTCTATTGTTTGAGAAAGTGAATGAGGGACGAGTGTCTTAAAACTCCGACTAAAGATGCATTGGGCAGTAATCTCTGGATTACTCCTGGAGCCACATGCTTGTGATGTCAGGAATAGAGAGATAGGCCAGATAAACGTGTGGTTGAAGAGTGGGGACAAGGAATCTCTGTGAACCTTAGAACCTTATAGAAATAGGCCCCTTTGGCCCTTCTAGTCTGTGCTGAACCATTTTTCTGCCTCGTCCCACCAACCTGCACCCAGTCCATAGCCCTCCTTACCTCTCCCATCCATGTCCCTGTCTAGAATTTTCTTTAAATTGAGCCCACATCAATCCCTTCAGTTGGCAGCTCATTCCACACTCCCACCATTCTCTGTGTGAAGTAGTTCCCCCTAAACTTTTCCCCTTTCACCCAAGTATCTCACATCCTTACTGGAAAAAGCCTACCTATCTATACCCCTCATAATTTTAAATACCTCTATCAAATCTCCTTTTGTTCTACACTCCAGGAATGAAGTCCTAACAACCTGTTTCTCACTTGCTGAAGTCTGGGCAACAGCCTAGTAAATCATTTCTGCACACTTTTTATCTTATCGATATCTTTCCTGTAATTAGGTGACCAAAACTGCACACAAAACACCCAATTTGGCCTCACAAATGTCTTCTGAGAAAGTGGTGAACTGTACAGGAGGGACAGGTTATTTCTGAACTGGAGGGGGACCAATATTCTGACAGGGAGATTTGCTCATGCTTCTCAGAAAATGTTAGATTAGCAGGGGGCTGGGGATGAGGCAAATGAGAAATTGGGGCCAATACTGTACTCAAAGGGAGCAAACATACAGGACAGACTAGGTAACAGTACAGCAAAATAGGGGGAAAGACAGACCCATGGTATAAACTGCATTTATTTCAATGCAAGAGGGATGACAGGTAAGGCAGATAAACTCGGGCTGTAGATTGGCTCAGGAGACTGGGATATTAACAGAAATGTGGATGGGAGAAGGGTAAGCCTGGCAGATCATCTTTCCTGGATACATATGCTGCAGTCATAATAAAGGGACTGTAAAAGAGGAAGGATGGTTGCATGTTTGATAATGAAGGACACAACAACAGTACTTCAAAATGATATTCTTGGGAGATTGCCTAGTGAAGCTGTAGAATATGGGGAGAAAGAAATGATCACTTCGATGTGGGTGTATTATCAGCCCTGATAGTCAATTGGAATTGAAAGAGCAAATGTGTAGAGAAATTGCAGACAGCTGTAAGAAGAAAGGAGTTGTTTTACTGGGAGTCTTCAACTTCCCAAATATTAACTGGGGCACCCCAATGCAAAGGGTTTGGACAGGGTAGAATTTGTTAAGTGATTCCTCAATCAATATATTGGGGCTCTACTCGAGAGGATGCAACACTGGACCTCCTCTTAGGAAAAGAGACAGGGCAAGTGAGTACTTAGACTTGTTATGGAGAAAGATGGGTCTGGTCTGCAAGTTAAAGTCCTAAATTGGGGCAAGGCTGATTTTTGGAGCAATAATGTAGGAACTTGCATAAGTTGATTGGGAGAGGATGTTGTTTCTACGTAAGGAGATGGCTGGAAAGAGGAATGTTTTAAAAAGTGAGATAGCAAGAATTCAGGCACTGGATGTTTCTGTTGAGCAGGTCAAATATGGAAAGTTTAAGGAGCTCTGGTTGATGAGCGATGTTAAAGCTCTGGTCAGGAAAAAGGTTTACATCAGTTCTAATAAGTCTGAATCAAACAAATCCCTTAATATTAAAGTATACGTTTATCCAGTGCCTTTAAGCATATGACACAGTCCCTCAGTCTTGTTCGTATGCACCAAATCTCCAATCAGTCCCGCAGTATCCTGAAAGAAGACCTTGTCTGCAATGCTATTACACTCACTGACATATCTACAATTCCAGCTCCATCCCCAGTATTATCTTCCTTGGTTCACTTTTGGTCATCTGCCTTTGTTTCGTGTCTTCTCCCTGGACCTTGACAAGACTTTTTACACTTGGGACAACCTCCAATAGGTCTACCTCCTGACATTATCTGGAAGGCCCCATTCTCATTTCCTTTACACTTGCCTTACTACTTAGCAACAGTATTCTAAACTCATTACCAATGTAGCATCCTTGGGTTATTTTCTATATTGTTAAATAAAGCAAGTGAACCAGATGTAGTTTTTATCCAAATATCAGTAGTTGACATAACAATTTATCTGAAACCATAGGACATTATTCATAGTTATCAAATGTATACACATGCCAACTACACATCTATTATTTTCTGCGCAGTCATTCATGTGGTAAACTCTCACATAGATTTGCCTTAAACATGAATCATACACATTAAAATAAATTCAGTGCTGCTTTATGTTTTGAGCTGGAGTAATGTCATTTTAATGAGCCTGATTGACCTTTTTAATTATTGTGCCAGTTGTATTTACAATCAAAGTGAAGGGTAAAGTAAGCTAATTTAATTATCTGTAAATACATGTGACTCAATTCAGATACTGAGTAGCCTTAACACCATACCTTTTTATGAAGCAGGTTACACACAACAGGGATCATTACTTTTTGTATTCAAAGCTCACCTGTCTCTAACTAATAATCAGGACTGCTTTATTTATGAAATGAACTAAAATAACTGATGTTGCTTTTCATTCCAGTGAACCTTCAAGACTTTGTGTTGAGCTCTATTACTTCTTCCATGCTGTATTTCTTACAGACTGAATTTCCAGTTTACGACCACTGTCATGAACTCTCTTCAGGCAACCTGGATACATATCGCAGTCTCAAGATGTTTGATCAGCAATCAGGCCAAAACCACATTAATGATAATCTGGATGCAGAAAAAGATGGAACAAGATTGAGCAATTCCTGGGTCAGTGGATCATGTGGCGAGTTTAATACCTGCCACAAAGAGCACAATCTCCATCTACAGACTACCCAGGGAGGGCACAGGATACCAGGGCAAAGTATGAAGCCATTTGATCCTGCCTACTTTTTAACGACTCCAAATACAGCTTTGAACTTTGTGCAGACAAATGGAGATGGCAGACTCGCATCAAACTCCAGTCGACATGGTACATACAGAAGCAGAGCTGATGAAGGAGAAGGTAACTGTCGAGATGATCAATAAAGTTCAACACTGCACAGTGAAGAGTATAAAATGGGAAATGGACGTAGTTTAGTCAAAATTAAACAAATTCTCGTGAAAGTGCCAAAAAGTATTTTTTTTTGTTTTGGTTTATAGGCTTTCAGATAGCACACAAAAGGGATGGGAAAATATAAAGATTTTGAAATTGAATGTTTGTCATGCTATATGGAACGCGCATTGTGCGTTGAATGAGATGGGACAGACCTCGTACACCGAAGTACTCACCTAGACCTTTGAACCACATCTTCCTACCAGTGTAGAAGTCATGGAAAAAATGAGTTGAGCGGCGATGTTGTTGTACAAGAGGTGAATATAGGGGAAGTTGAGGGAATCAGATAAATATTGGCAGAGCGTAAGATCAATTTGGGAAGCGAGATGAAGAAAAAGTTTTTGAAGAGATGATTGGTGAATAAAAATGTTTGGGAGACAATCAACCTCCCCATTCCTTTCTTCCCTCCCTCCACTCTACAAGTCTTTAAGAGATGCTTGGATGGGGTCCATAACTATCAATGGTTTTGCAGTTTTGGTGGGGGGGGGAGGTGCAATTGACACTCCTTATTAAGGAGTTCCCCAATGTTCATTGGCTGCAATAATTATTCATTTACACACGGTGCTTGTTTAGTGCTTATGACCATTGACAAATTTGTTTTTGAAGTGTAGAGTTTAATAATGAACATTGTTGAATTAAACTAGAATCCTATTGGCCTAACCAGATGTATCCTCAAGATAAACCTTTAGCTTTAATTCAACATCTTCACTTTAACAATCCTTATTTCTATACAGAATCAAGTCCTTGGTTTGTGGAATAACCACTGAGCTGAGATTACTTTATTCACACAATTACCCTGTTCCCTCTGAAACATCCAGCTACCTTTACTAGTTCCTGCATGGCCACAACTCAGATTTCAGACTTGGAAATTAAACCCCATGGTTTAATTGGTTGAGAGAGTTAGCATTCGGAATAATATGCTATCTCTAGAATCAAATGCAAACTATCACCCACTAGATATACGTAAAAATGGCTTGCATTTATTTGCAACAGGTGAAAGCTTGCCTTTATTTTTGGCAGGAAGAGAATCTGCAACATCTTCCAGCCTGAGCTCCGGCGATGAGGATCCACAGTGGGTGTTTGTTGTGGAGCTGGGACGGGGTCCTGTTGGTTTAGGAATGGGACTGATCGATGGACTGGTGAGTTAGTTGAAATACATGTTGCCAGTAATTTTATCATTGTGTTTATAGTAATCAGCTGTAGCTCAGCTAATAGCAATCTCATTGTGGAATCTGAGAATTGCAAGTTTAAGTTACACTCCAGAAGCCTGAACGCACAAGTGCAGTCCTGGGGTTGTGGTGCAGACATGAAGTAAAGCCCATTTGTTGTTTCAGATGGATTTAAAAGATCCCTTTGAGCTCGCAGCATATAAATTGGTTGCTACCAATTTTATTATCCATTTCCAGGTTCCAACATTACTCCAGTGACCACATGTAAAAAGAGAATGCTTTGGATGTCATGAATGACGTATGAAAACCCACCATGAAACAGAAAATGCTGGAAATACTCAGCGGGTCAGGCAGCATCAGTGGAGAGAAAAGTTACAAGTTTTAAGTCAGTGGGGTGGTTTACATAAATGGTCCACATCAATGCATGTCTCTTACATTCACAATTACTCAATACACAGTAGTTCAATTTTATTGAATTGACATATTTCCATAATAATTAATTTTACTTACTAGATTATAAAACCACATTTAAAAAATCCAGATTAATCTACCAAGTAACATTAGCAGTTATGATTCTTGTATCACGTCTGACCTAGAGCAGATGTGTTAGCAAATACTTAAATTTACAAACCTCTGTGATTGTGTAATGAATGATTGTGTGCATTTTAAACTTATCCATTTGCAGCACACATCCTTAAAATCCCCAGGAATTTATATCAGAACCCTTCTGCCTGACAGTCCAGCAGCCTCTGATGGGAGACTGGGGATCGGGGACAGAATTCTAGCAGTAAATGGAACCAGCCTAATCGGAGCAGATTATGACAGGTAATCATTAGACATTAATCTATTTCTGTGGTCAAATATAAAACAATTCTAAATTTAGTCATACAGCACGTTAACAGGCCCTTCTGGCCCGTGCCACCCAACTGACCCTCAACCCCTGTACGTTTTGAAGGGTGGGAGGAAACGAGAGCACCTGGAGGAAGCCCACACAGAGGAAACAAAAACTCCTTACGGACAGTGCCAGATTCAAACCCAGGTCCCTGGCGCTGTAATAGCGGCGCCCTTCTTTCCTTTCAACCTTTCTCAGTAATATCCAAATTTACCGCAGGATCAGTTAAGTTTTAAGTACAGTTTAGAACCTATGAACACAGAGTTGTCTAGACACAAGTCCAGGAATTCCTGATTTTTGGGGAGCTAATTTCTTCCTTTTGATTCCAGTGCAGTTAACCTGATCCGCTCGGCTGGTGAAAGACCACGATTTCTTGTTGCCAAGTCAGATTTCCTCATTGCTGAAAAGATCAGAGCATAATCCTGTTATGCACATTGCTTCTCCACATCGGTAATGCCATCTGCATATTTGATGCTCTCATTTTGTTTTTAAATTTGATTTAAACTGAATGATTTATTGAATTTAAACTTAGATTCCCAGTTTTTGTCTGAGAAGAGAAAAAGGGAGAGAGATTTAAACTGAGAAACAAAGTAAACATGAACTGTCGCAAAATAGTTTTACCCCCTTAAAACCTGCACAAGTACAAGCTTGACTCAGGGCGTCTACACTCATTTGAATGTTATTATTGCAAATCCTAACAGGAGCCTGGCATGGTCAGATAAGATCTTTGATTCATTGTACAAGAGTATTTTGAAGAAGGGTGGGAGGAAAATGACAGGGAAGAAGGGGAGGGAGAGAATGATGAGGAATTGCATAATTACTTTGAGAGGGGCCTTAGGCAATCCAAGTTGGGTGACTTTCTTCATCTTATGGTGGATATAAATTTCATAGGGCACTAATCATAACACAGCAGTCATCAAAATAACAATGGGTCTAGTGGTTTCCAAGCTTCCTCCCACTCTCACATTCCACCCTAAGCCATAAGTGCTCCGTGATTAGTAAGGGATTACTTAAGGTGGTGAAAGGTTGAAAACCACTGCCCTAGACCCAATTGTTACTGAAATATTTTACTTGAGAAAAAGAATTGGTCCATTTTCTTTAGAGTTTTCAAACTTTTTCCCCCCACTCATATACCACCTTAAGCAATCCCTTACTAATCACAACACTTATGATATAGGGGTTGCTTAACGTGGAATGTCAGTTTAGGCAGACAGTTTGAAAAAGTTGATTCTTCAGAGTTCTGAAAAGAGCCAACAAAGCTGCTGTGTTTTTAGTGGTCGTCTTCTCTGGGTTTCAATCATTTGTACTTTGAAACTATTCTTGCTGATGTTGTGGTGATCTAGGGATTGAACATTTTTATTAACAAATTTCATATATGCACAGGGAGTATGCCAAGTGGCCAGAGGCCATACAGACGGCTGTTAAACTTAAAACTTTGTGGTGAATTCTTGAATTTTCAGCTACTCAAGAAGCAGAGAACTTATTTAAGACGATTTTTGGAACACTTATTAAGGCGTCATTTTTAAAAATGCAGTTTCCTTCTAATTTCTCTGAACAAAATTAAACTTTTTTAAAAAATAAGCCATAAGTGTTATATGCACAAATTTTATAAGATGCAATTGAGATCTAAATGTCAAAATAGCAAAGGGGGGCATTAGTGTTCACGTGAATGTAATTTTAAAAATCTAATTAAATAAGAAAGTCTGCCTACGCTGTGATCGTAGTTTAATACACAAACAACACTGGAGAAACTCAGCAGGTCTCTCAACGCCCATCGGAAGCAGATGTATAACCAACATTTCAGGCCTGAGCCCTTCATCAAGGACCCCATCTATCACCTCAGCTTCTTTACCCCCCCCCCCATATCCACTTATGACTTGTTGGCCTGTGTATCTCTCCTCCCCCCCACCCACCTTTTTGCCCATTCCTTGAGGAAGGAAGGGCTCAGGCCCAAAACGCTGGTTATATATCTTTGCTTCGTATGGACCTGCTGAGCTTCTCCAGTACTGTTTGTACATCTAGGATTAGTTTTAACTATAAATGTAATTTAATCTCACCCGAATTACACATCCAAAAACAACATGTTCTAATTTCAGTAATTCTGTGTGGATAATCAGGTGCCATAAGTTCAAAATGATACTATTTAGAGTTTTGACACAATTACATTCCAACTCTGGAAGACTGGCAGATTAATTTTCTAATTTAAAACTCCCAATAAATTAACAGAAGCCTGGAGCCTGGATACCAGACTTAATTGGTAGTGATCAAAACATTTATGCCATACCATTTAGATTTTTGGAAATTAATACTTCTTTCAGTATTATGACATCAATTTTATCTCCATTATATAAGTTAATATGTGCTGTTCAATTAACATTTTATAATGTATTGGAATGTTTAAAATATTTCAAATGTGTACTCAAATAGTGTAAGCTATAAAGTATTTCTGAAATATTCTTTGCAAAATAAAAATTAGTTTTCATTGGATTAATCAGCTTTTTTCCTTTGTAAATATTATTTTTTATATTTTTAAGACACTGTGTGAATTCAAGTACTTTTCCATAGTGCATATCATGTACAGGAGTGGAAAGGGTCAGAGGACTCACCGTCAAGCCCTTAATGGCATATTTAACCAGGATCTGGGAGGGCTTGGTCTCATTTCCTGTGAAGAGTTACAAATCAGAAGTCAATATCCCTGCACTCGATAACAGAACAGGCTTTGTTAGCAATGGGATGATCTGTTTTTCCTTTTGAGATACCCATTGAAACACACAGCTGAGGTTACCAAGAAAGACTGCATTTACAACCCAATGAGGCCCCACTTGGAGTATGGGGTATAGTTTGGAGCTCCTTATTTAAGTAAGGCAATGGAAAAGGTTCATAGAAGATTTACAAGAATGATTCCTGGAATGAAGCGATAAGCATACGAAGAACGTTTAACGGCTCTTGGACTGTACTTGGAGTTCAGAAGAATGAGGGGGGGACCTCATTGAAGCATTTTGAATGTTGAAAGGCCAGGACAGAGTAGATGTGGCAACACTGTGAAGTCGAGGACAAGAGGGCTCAACTTCAGGATTGAAGGGTTCCCATTTAAAAAAACAGAGATGCAGAGGCCAGTCATTGGGTGCATTTAAGGCAGCGATTGATAGCTATCCAAATATTCAGGGTATCAAAGGATATGGGGAGTTGGGCTGAGTAGGAGTGATGGAATGGTGGAGTGGACACAACAAGATTTCCATTTCAGGATTGAGTTTGGGGCAGGAGAAGTACTGATTGGAAAAACAAAAAGAATCCTTGTTGAAATTTCCAACTCAAATTTTGAAACCCCATAAAACTACCCCGCTTTACGAATACTCAAATTATGAAAATTCGCTTTTACTAAGAAAGCCGTTTTTGCTTTCATGAAAATAGCCTCTAATAGTGAATGGGTCTTCACTTTAGGCCATTTCAACTTCTGAAAGGTTTCGTAGGAATGCTCTAGTTTTTGTAGAGTGGGGAGAAGAGACTGTAAAATGACAGCCATTTCAAACAACAAACTGTAATTAAGCAGTTAAATACAGTTCCCAGAAAGTAAAAAAAAAGATATGAACGTACTTGCATCATGGCCACTGGAATTTTTGACTCCAATTTTGTGGATCGACCCAAATTATGCCCTTCACAGGCACTTTATGTTCAGCCTCTGAATTGAGAAGTGATCTCATTTGAGGATTAGTCAAACCCTGCAATGATAAATTCATCTTGGGAGAAAGGAATAAAGTACAAATTAACAATGTCACCTTACCAAAAAATTAACTGTCAAAACATCTTGCCTTACTATCGATGATGTGCACTTACAGAACCAACAAATACTTACTTGTAGCAAAGAGAAAAGAACCATTTTGGAGCAAATTATTTCATTAGGTCATCAAGAATATTAAAGTGTTCACTAACACAAACTCGAGGGATAGGATGATGAGCATTTTATGTTCTTTTATTTAATAAAATAAATCCTAGTAGTTCACTTGAAAACATAGATTAAATGTGGATGAACTAAACATATATTTGTAATCTGTGCCTTTTAAATGCAGAACATCCAATTACTTGACACAAAAAATAAATTCTGAACTGGACCAAACCAAAGGTTAAACACTCAACTCAAGAGGCTTCCTGAAGAACTTAAGACCATTTGAAACGTGAACTCAAACAAGTCCAAAGATCCTACACAGGGAATCCAGGGGCTGGCTCTCTCTGCAGCACCTTGCTGATAATCCTCATGGTGAGAGGGAGTGAAGCATTTGTATCTTTGTACCACCTTGGGCCGGCAATGTCCGTAGAGGGTCCTAGTATGAACTGAGCTACACTTGGAGCTTTCAGCAGATTGTTCAGCTCGTTGGCACGGGCCAGGATTTCCTCAATATCCTCGTCACTGTACAAGGAGGAAATCAAAGCACTCCGAACAAATGGCCTCATCTTGGATAGTAACAGAGAGACCCTGAGCAGAAAATGAATGTTGGTTAGTTTTATGTCTCAGCAGGTCTAGTTATTTACTGACAAAATCAAAGACTTAATCACAGAGCAATCAGAACTTTTAAGTAAATTAGGGAATCCAACCTTCCTTCATGAAGTTATTTTCCTTGATTCATTTTGGTTACACCAAGTTGAGGAGGGGAATAATTAATTAAAATGAGAACTTTATATGCAGCGGTTAGGCTAATTACTAGAGACATTACTGTGCAGAAACACTGGGTTAATATGATTCATTCACAATATTCAAAAGGGATGAAATATATATTTATAAATCTAAAATGGTTTATAGATTTCACATAGGATGTAACTGTGAAGTCTGAAATTAGGGGGTGGGACTGACACCGCAGGAGGTTGAAGTTCTACTAGCAACTCAGAGTTACAAATGGCTAGTAATTTTTTGAAATCATTTCAGTATTGTTCTCGACAGAATGGAGAATAGGCAAGAAAATACTTTTTACATTGTTATAATCTCTGAGAATAGGTGATAGATGAACTGCACTGGTGACCTGCTGATGAAGGAATCAGAATATGAATGCCTCACTGCAGAGAATGTGGAGCAGGTTAGGTAGGCCATGTTAATAGACTGAATTGGCCAGAACTGACACAGAGAAAACCTGAATTCATAGTTTGGAATGGAAAATGTTTCTCAAGCTCCCATTGGGCAGAGTGAGATGGATAATTAAAGTGACAGGCCACTGGAAGCTGTACAAGATATTGGTGAGGTCAAATTTGGAGCATTGTGTTTTCTAGCTTGGTCACCTACCCACGGGAAAGGTATCAAGATTTAAAGAGTGCAGAAAAAAAATTACAAGGATGCTGTCAGGACTTGAAGAGTTAAGTGAAAGGAAAAGGTTGAACAGGAGTGTCAGAGAATGAGGGGAGATTTAATAGAGATGTACAAAATTATATTGTGTACATGCAAAGAGTCTTTTCCACTGAAATTGGGTGAGACAAGTAAAAGACAAACATAGGTGTAACATCACTCAGAGGGCGGAAAACTGCTGCATACAGGTTTGATTTCAATGTTTAAGATTGGATAGGTGGATGGGAAGAGTAGGAGGGCTATGGTTCAGCAAAGACTAGATGGGCCAAAGGGTAGTGTGCACCAAAATCTTATGTTGTGCAATTTTTGTTTTTTTCTCCCTGTGACCGATACGAGGGCGCAGTGAATGCTTGTGCAAATGTTAACACAAGAAAGGTTCCCCAAACTTTGCAAGTCACAATACTCTTCGTTTTGAAGTACAAATGATCAAAGTTTGAAATCAGCTTGGATTTAATTTTTTTTCTTACATGGATAATTATTAATTATTACATTATTTCAGGTAACTAACTTTTTGTGTACACATGAATTTCCTTTGCACGCGGGTTGCAAAACATGTGCGCACACACATAGGCACAGCTTAGAGGGAGAAGGGCCTGATGCTGTGCTCTGCAAACTGAATGGAAGTGTTCTGCAAATGTGTGCCACCTAATCTGGTTTCTCCCATGCAGAGGTGAGCACTGGGTTTATAGGAGTGCAAGTAAACTGCTGCATGTAGCAAGGCTTGTTTGGATCCCATAGTTTAAAGTTTAGAATTTAATGAGAAAAAGCCTTAGGAAGGAGCATGGTTGGTGGAGATGGAAGTGAAGGTCTCATCAGAAGACTGAAAGGCGAGGGGAAGATGTGTCATGTTAAGCTGTTGCAGCCTTTTAGGCTTGTTAAGAAAATGAATATTTTTAGCCAACTTTTTTTCCCCCGTGTGCCAAAATAGAGTGCTTTCTACTGTGGGTTATCCTATAATATTGACTCTGTTTTTCTCTCATCACCAGTGAGGTCTACGTGACTTAGCTCTGCATTTCATAGTTTTTACATTCTTTGTTTTCATCCCCCCCTCTATCTTCCCTCATTATCAGCCACATTACTTCAAAAGCTCATTCCCTCTCTTACTATTTCATACTCATCCCTCCCCCAGCCTCTTTGCAACTTAAAACAAATCAGTTTCCTCTCTCTCTCCTAGTCTGATGCAGGATCTTCAGCTCAGGTGCTACGGAATGCTCCTACTTTTACCTCAAACTTCCAACCCTTGCAATTGTTTGACTTTCAAAGGCTGAATGAAATATAGATTGGGAAATTAATAAATAATTTCCATCTCCTCAATTTTTTCCCCCTTTTTTTGCCGAATCTCTTGAAAAGGATTTAGTGCTTAATTACCCTTGGGAAGGTGCTGCCAAGCCATCCTCCTGAATGGCTGGAGGCTTCCTGTGGCGCACTCCCACAATGCAATGCAACAGGATAAAGGGTCCCAGGATTCGGATTCCAGCCACAGTGAAACATATTCACCCGGGACCGTGTACGATTCAGAGGGAAACTCGTAGGTGCAGGACCTTCCATTTCTACATTAAAATCTGTCAATTTTTCCCCAATTTTGCCTGCTTCGTGTCTTGGGTTACAAAGGCCCCGCCCCTCACACTCAGCATCTTAGCCAAAATCATACAACAAATATTTATTCTATTGTGCCTACACTATTTTTTAACCTCAAAAGCACTCTAATTTTATCCCATTCCTCTACTTATTTACCCATAACCTGACATCCTTCAAGATATTATTCAGATCCAGTTTTGAAAATTACAACTTTAACAAACACTTACAAGCAACACATTCCAAATCACAACAGGCTGCATTTAAATCTCACCTCCTGTTCTGTCCCTTTTTTGAAAAAAAAATCTTTGTGCCCACTAGTTACCAGAGAAAATACAGGTGCACGATCCTTTAACCGGACATCTAAAATCTGGAAAGCACCCAAATCCGGCAAGTGGGGAGAGAGATAGCAGCGCGAGTCGGGTAGGTAGGGGGGGGGGGGGGGGGGGGCGGGAGACTGGCAGCGTGACTGGAAGGGGATGAGGCTGGATACGGCAGCACAATTCAGGTGGCCTTAAATCTGGCTTTCCGAAATCCGGAAAAATTCAGAACACACTGTCCCCCAAGGGATCTGGATAAAAGATTATGTACCTGTACTTTCTTCACAGTTTAAAACCATTAAGTGCTGATGAATTAATTCTAAGTTGTTGAATAACTCCCACCACATCATCCTTTCTGCTCCATCAACAAACTAGGTGCAGTACCTTGGTATCAGGTCTTGGCTCCGAGATGCTAATTTTGCCAGTGCTGTCATGAGAACAGTGATGACTCGTGGCGAGTACTTGAAGACACTGGCAGAGGTTCGCAATTGTATGATCTCAAAGAGCAAAGCTTCAAGGGTTTCGTAGGACTTGGTGATGTGTTCAACTGTGCATCGTTTGTCGCAAGACAAAGACAGATACTCTCCTATTGCCCAAACCTGCAAGTGGAAAAGCATGCTGAGTTAATTCAATTGGCAGCAAAGCTGCAGTCACTAACCTGAACCTTTGGCTCTCTTTCTCCCTCTACAGACATTGCTGGCCTGCTCTGCATTTCCATTAATTTTACATTAACCTATAGTAACTATACTGACTGGAAATCTCCCTGAAATATCTTTTTATTAATTCCCTCCATATTTTAAAACAGCTGCCTATCCATCACTTCAGAGTCAGTTTAGTTATCAGGAAACTTCGTGCATCCAGACCAGAGAGATTTGTGCACGAACCACTATAGAGTCTCAATGTCGTGGTCATTTCCCAACATTTAATGTCTATGAATAACTTTTCAAGTTATATTTAGATCAGATAAAGGCAATAAAAGAGTACACTTATAAATAATGAAAAAGCTCTACCAGTGTCTGGAAATACAGTTGCTTGTAATAACAGCTCAGTCAGTGTCCGTGTGGCCCAACCTACTGAACCCTTCCAATGTTGTCAGTTCTTACTTTGGACCTCTAGTATTCACTGTATTTTGTGATGTGATTTCCATAACATTCCCACCTCAAAGGGAGACAGATGAGAGCACAAATCACATACAAGAGATTCACGTTTAAAAATCTACATTGACATTCTAATGAGGTACTGAGGGAATACAGGTAGTCCCTGACTTACAACCTATGCAACTTACGACCATCTATTGATATGACCGAAAAAAAAATACAGAACTGTATAAATTTTAAAAAAGTATATGTAAATATAAAAATTACACTTTTGGGGTGAAAGTAGGGACCTAACTATGGAAAACAGCACCTATGGCAAAGGTGGCCACTCTCCTGTGAGAGCTGGCCTTGCTGGCCGCCACGTTGTATTTGACGAACGATAAAAGTGGATTCAGTGAATTTTCGACTTAACGTCCATTTTGTGGTATGACCAGTCGGTCAGAATAGAACTCGGTCGTAATTCGGGGCCTACCTGTATAACAATGACCGAGCTGCCATCTTTTGGGTAAGATGCCAAACTGAAGCCCAATATCTTCTCCAGTGTGGTGTTTAAAGGGCCATTTATGTAACATCGGGAGAGGTCAGGGCCATTATCACAGTTTTAGTGTTTGTGTGACTTTGTGCATTAAAGTAGCTATTTTAAATATTATAATGCGAGCACTTCAAAAGATTTATTGTGAGGTAAAATACTTTGAGAGATTGTTAACACCACTACATAAATTCGAGTCCTTCCTTTTCTTCCATTTTTTTTTTCCAACTCCATTATACCTGACCATATTTTGACAAAGATAGTAACACTGGACTGGGATAATCAAATTATAACGTGAAACAAAAAACTAATTGGAAAATAGCATCACAATATCCCTGTTTATTCCTTCCTTGTAGTCAGTGTGAACATCTCTGTAAATACTTGGTCAGCAATCAAGACTGGGAACCACAGTAAATATTCTGCTCAACCATCCAGAGATAAGATGTGCAGCATCTGCATTAAGATCATCCAACTCCTAGTTTGTAAAATGCAGCTGTGGACTAGTGGAATATGTTGAGCTATCCGGAGGGTTGTAGCCCATGGAAATCATAGGCATTGTACATCTAACTTACTTCAATTTTACTTGAGGACCAGTTCTGGTCAGCACTTTCATTAATGAATTTGCCCTCTGTAATTCCTTACCACATGAATGAAGAAGTTCTCTTTATTTGTAATATTGCAGATTGTTCCACAAAATTCCAAGAGCTCTTTGGATTGTTCTACAATGAGAGCTGGGTACAATTTACATAACACTATCAGCTGCGAACTGAAAACCCTGAGAAAGACAAAAATAAACAATATGCAAGTTATACCTCTACAGGTAGTTATTAATTACAATGCCATGAAACTTCACATTTTTAAAATTTAGACAGACAGGCCCTTTCAGCCCACAAGCCAGTGCCGCCCAATTGTACCCAAATGACCTACACCCCTGATTCATTTTGAACGGTGAGAAGAAACCGGAGACCCCAGGGAAACGTCAGGCAGACACAGGGAGAACGTTTGAACTCTGGTCCCGATCGCTGGCACTGTAACAGCGTTGGCTAACTACTGCATTAACCACGCTGCATAATCTAGACCCACATTAAAAAAGTATTTTTCCCCCAAAATTCTTAGACACATGTTTACTGCACAATATTTAATGCAGGTCATTTGTCAATCCAAATTCATTACATCTGTTCATGAATTAGTCACTCAGAATCATAAGGTTACGCAGCAGGGATACAAGCCATTCATTCCATGAGTTCCTGTCCATTCACACTAATCACGCTTTCATTCTCCCATCAACTTCCTCCAGATTCTACCCCTCACCTACACAGCAGGGGAAACGTCCTTTACCCAATTAACCAACCAACATGCATGTCTTTGGGATGTGGGAGGATATCTTAGCAGCCAGAGGAAACCCACTTGGTCATAAGCAATATGTGTTGGACAAGGTCAGGATGGAACCGGGTCGGTGGACCCATGCCATCCTAACTAATTCACTTCATCTTTAAAGGACTCAAAAAGTTGGTAATGTGTGAACTTCCCTGTTGAAATCCATGCTGTTTATTCCAGTTTCTATATTTCTTTTATTCTTCATTTAATGATCAGAATTTACTGTCATAAACAAGACTTGAAATTCAGTTACTTTCAGGTTTAAATCTCTTCAAACTGCTTTTGATGCTACTGTCCAGTGACCTGCTTGAGTGCTAGGGGAATTGCAGTTCCAAACTACTGTGGCAAATTGCATTTATATTATTAAATAAATGTTAAATTAAAAAGAAAGATTCAGAAGTGATAACTATGAGACTATTTGACCATCATAAAACTGGCCCCTTTGGTGGAAGTCCCACTCTCCCCTTAACTCTACAAGCCTGTTACATTACGAACCAAGGTGCAGGTCAGGAGTGTGAACATTTGCCTCTGCATGAATGAGTGCAGTCAAGATTCTGATCACTACCCAGGACTATGCAGTTTGCTTGACTGGCATCTTATTCACTATACCTCTTTTACACCTTAGTACATCATCTCCAAGATCTGCTAGAGCAAGTTACCAAGGATCTTACAGTAATAAAAGCAGCAGGTGTATCCTAACTCTGAAATACACTGCTGTTGATAGATTCAAATCCTGGAACTCACTACCTAAAAGGAACATGAAAGAGCCTTCAGCTCACAGATTCAAAATGGACTAAAAAGCAGCTCATTACCCTCTGGAATTGGCAATAAAAATGGCCTTGCCAGCAATGCTCTCACACTGTACAAATACCTATAAAACAAATGTCAGACAGAATTAATGAATCCAATAAATTTTCTATTCTGGTTGAAGGCCCTTCATCAGAATTTCAATCTGAAATATTGACTATTTCTTTTCACCAGACCCATTTTTTCCTCAGATATTCACAAGATCACCAAAAAATACAATAAAAGCAGAGGTAGGTAGATCTTAAATTTTAAATTCATGTCTATAGCATTGAAACAGGCCAATTCGGCCCTACAAGTCTGTGCCACCCAATTGACACCCTATTAACCTACATGCCTGGTACATTTTGAAGGGTGGGAGGAAACTGGAGCCCCCCAGCGATAGCCCACGCAGGTACAGGGAGAACGTACGAACTGCTTACAAAAAGAGCGGGATTCGAACTCCCCCAGTCCGGTCTTGATCGCTGGCACTGTAAAGGCTTTGTGCTAACTACTACGCCAGTTTTGATAGCAATTTAAAAAAAAACTTGGTCAGTATCTGCTTTTTTTTTAAACCGAAATCAAGCACTTTGTTCCAACCAACAGACAGGCCTGTGTCAAACTACGATTATTCTCACCGTAGAACTTCTGCCTTGAAATCGGGGATGTCATACAGAAGACCACTCCTCTCCAGGATGACTAGAACCAGTTGGTTAATTAGTGGCCCATCTGCAAACTGAAATCAACAAAATGGGGGGGGGGGGGAGAAGAGAAACCCAAAAAAGCCTGTGACTCAAATTTATCAATCAGAAAACAAAATATATGGATGAACCATTGATGACTAAAACTTTGACTCTAGAATAGAAATTATCTTATATGCCCAGGACACAAAATCACATTAACAAATTAATGGCTCTTGACATCCTGAGTCAAAATCAGTGATATTACCAAATAGATATTGTGTTCAACCAAGTTTATTTCACGTGAGACCAAAACTTCTACTGCACTCCTCAACATTTGTCAATTAAGTTGCTTGAAATAAGGATCTTTCTTTCCAATTGACAAAAGCACTCCAGCAGGGAGACACAAGAAACAGCAAATGTTCGAATCGGGAGCAAAAAAATGAACTGTTGAAAGAACAGTGAGCCAGGCGACGTGTGTGGAGGTGGTCGACATTTCAGGTCAGGCCCTTGCAATGAGAATTGAAAGAGCCAGTGTAAAGAGATGAGGGGGAGGAACTCAGCTGAGGAAGGGTTGATGGGCAGATGGGGAAAGAAAGAGGGGAGATGGCGACAGAAGCTGTGAGATAATGTGGAGACAACAAAAAAGATGCAGATGATGGAGTCTGATTAGGTGATAATTCAAACCAAATACGGGAGGAATGGTGGGCAGATGGAAGGAGTTGGGGATTGGGGATATGGGATGCAATGGGTTTGACTGTGTGGCAGATGGAGCCAGGTGGTGGAGGGGAAAGAAACTGGGTAACAGGAGGCTGGGGGTAGTGCAAGCAATTTGGAAAGAAGTGCATGTGTAAGAAGATCTGGGTGGATCAGAAGGAGAAAGAAAGAAACAGGGGGTGCAGGTTTCTTGAAATTGGCAAATTTATGAATTTAATTGGGAGGTTTGTGAAAAATAAAAGGGTTCACACAAGTTAATTCAATTCTTCAGTATAAAACAATTAGGAAAGTACAGTAAACCCCAAGTATCTGGCACTTATAAGGATTGGCAGATGTCGGATAAATGATCTTGCCGGTTGCTTGAGATGGCGTGTTGCGTGATTGGTGAACTAGTGAGCACCAATTTTAAACTTTCATATTTTTTTACCTATTTGTTTTCTGTGATTTTTTTTGCTTGAATTCCAGATCACAGGGACTTTACTGTATTAAGATTGCAATTTGTCAGTAACCCTGGAGATGAGTATTCAACCTGTCCTTGAGCATCTTCACTCTGTGGATAACTAAAGCCTTATTATGTTTGCATCTATTAGAATAGTATCATTTCTCTTTTTGTTGTGAGTGAACAATTTAATGCACACTGAAGTGTCAATTATTCATTAGCTTAGAGAAGTGAATAGGGTTTGAGGCAAGAACACTGATTTAGTGCCTTTGGAGAGGCCCCCAGATTTTATTTTTAATTCAGTTGCCAACGTTCCCTGATAAAGCCAGGAGTTGATCCTATTAGCTTGACAAGTTGATCCTCAGCCACCCGCCTTCAGCGGAGGCATTTGACAAATCTGAGAGGTCAATTAAATGTCAGCTCTAATGGAAAGGGATTCGAGAAGAAAGTCTGCAGAAGCTGTGATTGCAGCAGGTCACACAGTGTTCTTTATGTAGCAAAGATGCATAACCAACATTTTGGGCCTGAGCTGCCATCAAGGTATGAGCAAAAAGCAGACATAATTCCATTTAAAAAAAAAATTTTAGAAAATTATTTTAAAAATAATTCTATTATTTATTATTCAGGCACCTGCCTGCCTTTAGCTCATATCTTGTCGAAGGGCTCAGGCCCGAAACGTTGGTTATATATGCATCTTTGTTTCGTACTGAACGCTGTGTGACTTGATGAGTTTCTCCAGCAATTCTGTCTAATGGAAAGACGCAGGGTTTCCTTCAAAGGTCATCAGTAAATGTTCTGCACTTCTATGACTTCTCCCTCATTTTAAATATCAGGAAGCTTTTATTTCTCCACTGACTTTTATTAACCACTCTTGATATCTGAACTGATTTCCAGCCCCAGTCACCCAACCACCAATGCATAGAGTGAAGGAGAGTTTGTTTACCATGGTCATTGTTCACACTTCCTGAACTCCTACAGTAAGTGAGAAGTCTTTAGCTATCTTAGCCTGTAGATTTGTCTTGAAAACACAACACTGGAGAAACTCAGCAGGTTGAACAGTGCACTTTATATAGCAAAGATAAAGATGCAGAACCGACGTTTCGGGCTTGTACCGCTCATCAAGGTATGAGCAAAAAGTAGGCAGGAGCCCACACAAAATGGTGGGGGGGATGAATTTTCTCATCATTTGTAGGACAAGAACTAATTCCACTTTTAGCTCTCAGCCAATAGCTTTGAAAGTTACTGCTCTTCACATACACATCAAGGTAATTTAAACATGATCTGCCTCATTCACCACCCCTTCAGGTGTCCAGCTTAAACCCTTATCTAATTTGCCCCAATCCCATCTAATCCTTCCACCAATTGTTTGGCATCTCTCTCTCCTAGTTACTGAGCTCAGTGGAAAGGGACAGATCCTTCCCATTTAACCTTCCTCGCACCTCATTTTAGAACTTTTGTACACCTTGGAAAACAAACTAAATCTTGTGAGTCTTGCCATAACTGAATTCTCCATTCCTGGAAATATTCCTGTGAATCTCCTCTAAACCCTCTCTTGCACATCAAGCAGTCCACACACATGGTCTTCTTCCTTGTTCAAAAAGGAAATAATCCCAAATGCTACCTTAAGCTATCTGTCCTTCATACTTCACAGATCCGTGGATTGGTACCCCAAGGCACCTTTTGTTTCTCTATGCTTCACAGTGTCTGTTCTTTTTGGTGCATCTCCTCTTGTTTGCCCTTCCCAAATGCAAACCTTACTCAGCAACTAATTGTGCCGTATGCACACTTCAATGTCTAGGCAGTTCACAGATCACTGATAACATGGTGTCACAGACATTAGACAGGCGATCGTTATTCAATTCATGTACAGCTACTTTGACCACCACAAGCGTCATATTGTCCAGTTCTTGCACGTAAATATCCGCACTGCTTTCTTCATTGGAATTAATGAAGAAGGATGAATTGATCAATTACTAACACAATTATATATATATATTTATTTTTAATTTTTTTTTTACCTGATTGACAACTTTGAAGTAAACCTGTAACAGAATGGGAACAGTCTGAGCACATTGCACAACTCTTGGTCGCTTAGCCATGTCCAAAAGCACTTCATGAAGCTGATTTAACCTGTGGATGGAAATGTATTCTTAAACAGTGAAAAGTAAAGGACATTTCCACAGACTCACTCATAGTCATGCAGGACAGAAACAGGCCCTTCAGCTCACAGTGTGCATGCCATACATCATGCACCAACCCACACTAATATCACTTGGCAGCACTTAGTCTGTACCCTTCTCCATCTTTATGATTCAAGTGTCTATCCAGATACGTGTTAAAGGTTGTGAGAGTCCACCTTCTCAAGCAGTACATTCTATAATGTAACCACACACTGGATTAAATATTTTCCTCCAGTCCCCTCAAAACCAATACTCTTTGCATTTAGACTTCTGTGCTATGTTGTGGAAATTCTGACTATCCATCCTATCTATCTGATCTTGCACACTTCAATAAGATCCCTACCACTAGCATCTTTCCCCCCCCACCACTGCATTTTCAGTTTCCTCTGCTCCAAGGAAAACAAACTCAGCCAATTCAGACACTCCTCACTGCATCTCGGTAAACTCCATCCAGTGAAACCACATCTTCCCACAGTACAGCCGGCCAGAAATGCACACAATACTCATGCTGTGGCCTAACCAAACTCTTATGACATTGTGACATGTCTTGTACCCTGGCTAATGGAGGCCAGCATCCCAATTGCCTTCTTTATCTATCTCTGCTGCCATCATTAGGTATCTATGGACCTGCACATCAATTCTTCCAAGCATTCTACCATTCAAGTTGCACGTCCTATCTTTATTAGACCTCCCAAAATGCATCATGTTACATTTGTATTTGCTTTGCTCAAATGACCACTTGCAACCTGAACATCCTATCAATAGCACCACTGATTTCATTCATATTCAGACTTACTAATCATTCCTCCAATATTCATATCCAAACTGTTAATGTACGTAACAAACAGAGTCCCAGCACCTTTCCAAAACACCCAACACATCCTTTTATCAATATCAACATTCTTTAGAATATCCAAGCCCTTTTCCTAAAATCTCAAATCACATCTTTCCTCTTGCTGACATTCACTCTGACCATGTCTTCTGACTCTATCCCCAGATTACCTCTTCGGTCCCTAACATGCCTCACTTTTCCCATAGTTATCTTCTTGCTTTTTATATACATAAAATACTTTAACATTTTATGTACCTTCTTCCATATTAAGACCATAAGACACAGGAGCAGAAAGACTATTCAGCCCATCGAATCTGCCCCGCTATTTAATCATGAACTGAACTATTTTCCCCAATCAACCCCACGGCCCGGCTTTCTCCCCATAAACTTTCATTCACTGGTTAATCAAGAATTTATCATTCTCTGTCTTAAATGCACCCAATGACTTGGCCTGCACAACTGCATGTGGCAACAAATTCTACAGATTTCACCATTTTTTGGCTGAAGAAATTCCTCAGCAGATGCCCTTCAATCCTGAAGTTGTGCCATCCTTTCCTACCATGGGGATCCACTTTTCTACATCTACCCTGTCTATACATTTCAACATTTGAAAAATTTAATGAGATCTCCCTCAATCTCCAAAATTCCAAACAGTACAGATCAAGTGTTGTTAAATGCTCCTCATATAATTCTTTCATTCCTGGAAACATCCTTGCAATCCTCCTCTGAACCCTCTCCAACATCAGCAAATCCTTTCTTAAATGAGGAGCCCAAACTGCTCACAATACTTAAAGTGAAGTCTCACCAGTGCCCTATAAAGCTTCACCGTCATATCACTGCTCTTATATTCTATTCCTCTTGAAATTAACGCCAGCATTGCATTTTCCTTCTTCTCCACTGATTCAACCTGCAAAATTTACCTTCAGGTTATCCTGCATGAGGATTCCCAAGTTCCTTTGCATCTGGGTAATGTCAATTTTATGCTCATTCAGAAAAGTCTATGTTTTTCCACCAAAGTGCATAATCATCCACTTTCCTACATCGTCCTCCATTTACCACTTCTCTGCCCATTCTTGTAATCTATCCAAGTCCTCTGCAGCCTCCCTATTGCCTCCACACTACCTGCATGTCCACCTACACTTATATCATCTACAAACATGGTCACAAAACCATTCATTCCACAATATAATTCATTAATATACAATATAAAAAGAAGTAGCCCCAACACCAACCCCTTTGGAACACTACTAGCAACTGGCAGGAATATGATGCCAGCTTTCTGAAAATCCAAAATCCACACCATCCACTGCATTTCCTTTATCCAGCCTGCTTGGTACTTCAAAGAATTCCAATAGGCTTATTAAGCAAGATTTACCCTTAAGGAAACTATGCTGGCTTTAGCCTATCTAGTCAAGCACCTCCAAGTACTCCATAGCCTTGTCCTTGACAATGGACTCCGACATCTTCCAAACCACTGACATCAGGCTAATGGGTCTATAACTTCCTTTCTGCTGCCTCCCTCCCTTCTTGAACAGTGGGGTGACATTTGCGATTTTCCAGTCCTCTGGGACCATACAAGAATCTATTGATTCCTGAAAGAGCATTACCATTGCCTCCATAATCTCTACCACTGCTTCTTTCAGAATCCAAGGGTGGAATTCATCTGGTCCAGGAGAGTTACCCACTCTCAGACCATTCAGGATTCTGAGCAACTTCTCCCTTGAAAGAGTAACTCCACTCACTTCCTTGATACCCTTCGATATCTAGCACACTGCTAATGTCTTCCAAAGTGAAGACTGATGCAAAATACTAATTTAGCTACTCTGTCATCTCCATTTCTACAGCTTCATTTTCCAGTGGTCCTAATATCTACTCTCACCTCTCTTTTACTTTTTAATTTTTAAAAAAAATCCTATTTGCTATTATTTGCTAGCCTACTTTCATACTTCCTTGTTTCCCTCTTTCTGAGTTTTTTCATTACCTTCTGCTGCAAGTTTTAAAAAACTTGCCAATCCTCCATTGTCCCACTACCTTTTGCTTCCTTTCACATTGGTTTTGGCTTCCTTTATCAGCCAAAGTTCTAATATTTTTTGATTTTCCTCTTTTTTATTTATGTATGTATTTATCCTGCACCTTCCTCACTTCTTGCAGGAACCCCATCCATTTCTGCCGTGCCGTCCTTCCTACTATTGTCCCCTTCCAATCTACCTTGGCCAGTTTCTTGCTCATGCCACTGAAATACCAACACAGAGGTTCATCTGGTTTTAGCACTCTACATATCCTGTTCATTTTTTGTCTCTTTTCCCAGCCCCCTGATATCTCTTGACATCCAATGTTCCTGGACTTGCCTATCTTATCCTTCACCCTTGCACGAACACATCGGCCCTAAACTTTCACTGTTTTACTTCAAAATACAACTCCCACATTTGTTTCATTTACCCTTCTCACATATGTTTCATTTACTCTTCTATGGTAAATAGTCATCAGCTGCACACTTTAAAAAACACCTATTCCCTTCCTTCTTCTCCACATTAACAATAACAGTTAACAAATAAATCAGATTCATTTCGTGGTCTCCCTTGGGTTCAGAACACTAACATCTTGCTCATTTCTCCATTGACCTCACTTGAGGTATGGGTTCCTCATTTAAGACAGGATGTGCTGACATTGGAGAGGGTTCAGACGAGGTTCGCAAGGATGATTCCGGGAACGGAAGGGTTATCATATGAGGAGCATTTGACAGCTCTTGGTCTGTACTCTTTGGAATTTTGGAGAATAAGGAGTGATTTCATTGAAATATTTTAAATGTTGAAAGGCCTGATGTAGTAAGGTTATTTCCCATAGTGGAAGAATCTGGGACATGTAAGGTAAAAACATCATGAGATGGGACCGGAGAAGGAGTCACCCAGTACTAAGGAGTAACAGAATGCAGATGTGACCTTGTACACTCAAGATAAGCTTGGCACTAACAAGAATGATGTGCAGCAGACTAACAGAGAAGGGTAGCAACAGTTTATTCATTGGACAATGTCATGGTATGATCATTTACTAAGTGCGTGTCCTGGGGTATAAAAAAAACACCACTTGCTGATAACGGCAGAATGCGCCTTCTCCAACTAACACTGTTAGTTGCAAGTGTTACAATCCGGTAATAAAGAACAAAGAACCTTGATTTCGACTCAGTCTGGTGTCTGACTCACTCATTCATGAACAAAGCAGACCTAACAGACAAGAGGGCACAACTTTAGAATTGAAGAGCGTCAGCTTGGAACAGAGCTGCAGAAAGATTTCTGTAGCCAGAGCATTGTAAATCTGTGGAATTTGTTGCCACAGGTGATTGTAGCGGCCATATCACTGGGTGTATTTAAGGCAGAGAGTGATAGGTTCTTGATTAGCCAGGTCAAAAAAGGTTATGGGGAGAAGGCTGGGCAGTATGAGTGGGGGTATGTGAGAAAATGGATCAGCTCCTGGTCAATTGGCAGGGGCAGACTTAATGGGCTGAATGGCCTATTTCTGCTCCTATGCCTTACACAAATCATAAAAAGGATATCAAAATGACCAAGCTGAACAAGGTTCTCTCTCTCCTCCCTCTGGAACTTGCCTGCAATGGATGGTAGTGAAATAGAAGATGAGGAAAAAACAATCTGCAAGCATCTCAGGAAAACATACTACTATAAATATGTATAAATGCAACATCTTTCATCGACAATTTATTAGCTGGGACTACATTTAGTGCCAGCTAATAAATTCTAAAGTGTAGTCCCTGCTGTAACGTAGAAAGCAGGCTCGGCAAATGCCCGAAACCAGATCATAGACAGAGCAATGGAATAATGTTCAAATAACTTGGTTTATACATTTTGGATGAGGTTTACTGTCAAGTAAATAAATTTTTAAAAAAATTTAAAAAGTATTGTGTAGCAGTTGGGATGTTATGGTAAAATTTACAAAACATTGGTGAAGCCAAATTTGGAGTATTGTGTGCAGTTTTAGTCACCTAACTACAGGAAAGATATCAATAAGATAGAAAGAGTGCAGAGAAAATTTACTAGGATGTTGCCTGGACTTCAGGAACTGAATTACAGGGAGAGGTTAAACAGGTTAGGACTTTATTCCCTTGAGCGTAGAAGAATGATGGGAGATTTGATAGAGGTATTTAAAATTATTGGGGGGGGGGGGGGAATAGACAAGAGTAAATGTAGATATGCTTTTTTCACAGATACAAACCAGAGGACATAGGTTAAGAGTGAAAGAGGAAAAGTTTAGGGAGGAACAACTTCACACAGAGAGTGAAGCTGCCAGCTGAGGTGGTGAATGTGGGCTCAATTTTAAAATTTAAGAAGAATTTGAACATGGATGGGAGAGGCATGGAGGGCTATGAACTGGGTGCAGGTCAGTGGGACGAGGCAAAAACAATGGTTCGGCACAGACTAGAAGTTACAAGGCAATCAGAGCACACTCCATCTCAAACTAACAATTTAATTTAGTTTGCTTCTTGTACCTGTCAATGGTATCTCCAGCACCTGATTCCACACGGAGGATGTAATAAAACATGCTTCTGTAGGAAGGATATTGGAATGCTTCTGCAGAGTTTAAGACCTTTCTGTTCAGATCAGCTATTACTTTCTCATTGCCTTGTGAGGACAATGACCTTCAGGATTAAAAACAAAAATTTGAACAAGAATGAACATTCAAACTAAAGGTTAACAATTTCACCAACAGCGAGTAAGAGAATTGCTACAGATTCATCAGTGATGTTGGTTCACGGTTAACATTTAAAAAAAAATCTCACATTTATATCACAGTTAAGAAATATATAAAGACAATGTCCTTAAAAATCTAGGATATGGGTAACACTATCGAAGCTAGCATCTACTGTGCTAATATTCTTAAACGACTTTTGTCCTTCTTTCGAAGGCATGTTAGTAAGGATTTCAAAAATCTCGGGCCAGTGACATTGAAGGAATGGCAGTAAATTTCAAAGTCCCAAGAAAGGCAAGCTATAGGTGATTATATTCCCAGGCATTTGAGCTTTGAAGTGGTGCAGATTGAAGATTGTGAGATGCTTTCCCAACAGCAAGTCGTTTCTATTTACAAATGAGTCACAATCCCACTGCTACTCCTAATACATTGACTCTTCCCACTGAAAGTGAGTCTCATAGGTTACGCTCCACAGGAACATAGAAAAATAAAGGTGAAGGTTCCGTTATGGTCACGTAATACGACATTTAGAATGTAACATTCATGAAATTCTTTCACTTTAGTCTACCGTAGGGCAGACAGAGAGTCGCCACTTTGTCCAGTGCCCCTCATAGAAACCTACACCGCCTGGTGTTCAGAATGGGATTAAGCCTTTTTGGCTCACTCAGGATGTCAAATTAAACTGATCCCCATCTCCCTGCACCTGGTCCATATCCTTTTACTCCCTGCCTGTTCATGTAAATATCTAAATTCCATCATATCTGCTTGGACACCACCATCCCCTCTCCCCCCAACCAGTACGATTCCCCCCCCCCCCACCCCAGTGCATTCCAGGCACCTACACTTCTATGTAAATAAAACCATGTCTCACAAATCTTCAATTAAACTTTCTTCCTCTCACGATAAAGCCATGTCCTCTAGTACTTTACATGATCTTTCTTTTTCAATCTTTTTATTATTATTATAATTTATAAACACATACAGTTCAAAGAGATATAAAAAAAATACATAGTAAGTAATGAATTAATACAGAGATATTAAACAATAATATTACAGAATAAAAATATATCATAAAAAAATTTTTTTTGATCAGTTTAGGGTGTGAACTATCTCTAAAAAAAAGCTATAATTAATAACAATATATGAAAAAAGAGAAAAAAAAACCCAAAAAAGAAGAAAAAACAAATCTGAATTAAAAAAAACTTAAAAAAAAACCTACAGATATAGCTAAACCACGCCGATCACTCCGATCTCATCTTACAGCCCAATTATCATACATAATCATAGAAAGAAAACAGAGCCAGATCAACTCACCACAAATGAAAATATTGAATAAATGGTCGCCAGGTTAACTCAAACTTAGAAGGGGATTCATAGACAGAGTTTCTAATTTTCTCTAAATTTAAACATAGTATAGTTTGGGTAAACCATTGGAAAACAGTGGGAGGATTTACCTCTTTCCAATTTAATAGTATAGATCTTCTAGCCATTAGTGTAAGAAAAGCAATCATACAATCGGCAGGAAGAGATAAATAAGTCAAATCTATCATAGGTAATCCAAAAATTGCAGTAATGGGATGTGGTTGTAAATCAATATTCAAAACAGTAGATATAATGGAAAAAATTTCCTTCCAATAATTCTGTAAAGAGGGACAGGACCAAAACATATGTGTAAGGGAAGCTATTTCCAATTGACATTTATCACATATAGGATCGATATGAGAATAAAAGTGATGGAGTTTATCTTTAGACATATGAGCTCTATGAACAACTTTAAACTGTATTAGTGAATGTTTTGCACATAGAGAAGAAGAGTTTACCAGTCGCAGAATTTTATTCCAATTTTCATTAGAAATATGAAGGTTGAGTTCTCTTTCCCAATCATTTTTAAACTTTTCAAAAGTCCCAGAATTTATTTTTGTAATTATATTATATAATTTAGATATCACACCTTTTGGAGGGAATTTTGAATATAGTATATCCTCTAAAACAGTCGTAGTCTCCCGATTGGGAAAAGAGGGTAAAGTCGAAACTAAGAAACTCCTAATCTGCAAATATCGAAAGAAATGAGATCGAGGTAAATCATATTTCATGGATAATTGTTCAAATGACATGAAAGAGTTATCCAAGAATAAATCCGAAAAGCATGTTATACCTTTAACTTTCCAGAGTAAATAAGCTTGATCAATTAGAGAGGGATGAAATTACATGATCATCCTTGAAAAAAGATCTTTTCTATACTATAGATCCCATTCATAAATTTTTTTTTATATAGTTTTATCAGGTTATTCCCTAACCTCCAAGCTTCAAATGCACTCCAATCCAAATCCTCTCCTTCCTTTCATGTCAAAAACTGCATGCAATATCCAAATGTACCCTAACCAATGTTTTATAAAGGTGTAACATGACTTCCCCAGTTTTATACTCATTGCCTCAACTGATGAAGGCAAGCATGATACAAGCCTTCTTTGCTTCCCCACCAGACAGCTACTTTCCAAGACCAAGAACTAACACTACAGGATCCTTCTGTATATGAACTCTTTCAGGGCCCTGCCATTTACTGTATACTTTACACTTGCATTTGACCTCCCAAGCTGTGAAACCTCACGTCACATTAAATTCCATTCTCTACCCAAATTTCCAACTGATCTATGTCTGTCACAACAAACTTCTGAAGTGTCCAGAACTCCAACAGTTTTCATGTCGTCACCACATCCATGACCATCTCCTTGGCGGATACCAATGCAAAGTATTCATCAAGGACCTTAGTCACCTCCTTTGGCTCTATGTACAAACTCTCTCTGTCCTAGTTCCCTTTCCCTAGCTCCGAAGATGTATGTAAAATTCCTTGGAATTCTCTTCATCCTGCTTGTCAAGCACATCTTGACCTCATTTAGCCCTCTAATTTCTCTTCTGCTTCCTTTACATTTTTCAAGGACTTGGTCTGATTTTAGCTTCCTAAACCACGTACATAGATGATTTTTTTTCTTTCTACTAAACTTAGAATATCCCTTGTCATCCAACGTTCCTGAATCTTGCATCCTTATCTTTCATCCTCACAGGAACATGCTGTTCCTGAACTCTATTCAACTGGCTCACTTGATACAACCATAGAGGGCAATTAACATACAGGAATGCTGTGGATTCACGTGGAAGCAATGGTTGATTGACAAGAGTACCAAAGCTGGCGAGCCAACAGAAAGCTATGTCACAAGCAATCTGACATTGAGGGGAGAAGTAAAACTATGAGTATATCTAAAAAAGAGATAAGCAGTTTATACCATAATTGGTCACAAAGAGACAGTGAGTAATCTTTAAACAAAATCAAACCAAAGCATTGCAGATGGGGAATGTTAGAAACTAACAAAGTTTGGAAGCACTTAGCAGGTTATTCCACAACCATGAACATAGAAACAGAATTAATGTTTCAAGTAGATGAACTCTCAACAAAACCTTTGAATTTTCCATATAATTTGACTTTTTCAGTACCTGAGCTGAACTTCGAGGGATGCAGTCAAGCAGGGCAGATCAAGAAGTGAATGGAGTAGTTCGATCGATGTGTCTGGACGAATCAGATCAGGTAGCAATGCAATGTAGTCGGGGAGCAAAGCTGCTGTGTTCCATGCTAGGAACTGGTCAGAAAGACAGAGACAAAAAAAGGTTCATATGTCTACAGTAAAAGATGATATGTAACTGTACAGAGCAACATCCTGACAGTGATAAACTCAAACACTCTTGGCTGCCTTAGCTTCTACTACAGAACTAAAGACATCAATTTTGCCCACAATCAAATCTCACCTTCAATAGATTTGGGAAGCTCTTGTGAAAAATAGCAACACTTTCTCTCAGTGTTTTTGCATTCTCCCTGCAGAAATGAACAAATTCAAAGGCCAGCATAGGGTCCTGATACAGCTCTGAAGGAACCTTGGTGAATAATTGTCTGTAAACAGCTTCAGAGTCTACAGCTGCCAGCTCACCTGAAACATAAAGGTTCATGACATTATGCTTAACTTATTATCTTCAATGGACAGCACCATAAAAAAATTATTGGCAAAGCTGCCTCCTTTGTTAAAATTATGATCTCAGTTTTGGGTAATTGCTGGGAAGGATTTGGGCTCTGGTATCTTTTGAACATGACATCCACCTGATACGAGTTCATTTAAACTTAGAGCGACTAAGATGATGAGTTCATTTGGAACTAACACAATGGAATAGGTTTTCCTTGTAGAGGCCATAGTTCTGATCAAGTGGTTGAAGCTTTGGTCAATCTCTGACTTCCGTATCGCTGAACGTGGATGTCTGAAACACGTGCGTGGTGGCAGATGGTGGCTTGAGGCTGTGTTCCAAAAGGAACCCTGCCACAGTCCTCTGCACTGCTCAACCAGTGGAATCACTAATCAGATCCTACACCAGGTCAGGCCTGATATAGTTCTGGAAATCCACTGATTTCGATGGGAAGTCTAGGCCAGCACATTAAGAAACATAAAGGCAAGTAATTAATTTTAAAAAATTAAATTTTACATTAAAATGCTATACAACTTTGACAGAAAACAATGCTCTAACATACAGTGGCTCAGATGGGTGAGATGGCAGAGATTTAAGTGAGGTCAGCCCTGGGCATCCTGACTAAGTGAGTACGGGTGGGTGGGCAACGAATATGGGTAGCAGGCCACATTTTGCTTGATCAGGCTCTTTGAAATATCAGACAGAGGAGAAGCTGGTTCGAGCTCATTCCCTGGTTTGAAAGGCAGATCTGCCAAGTAAACACAGTTCATCATGGAACCTGAACTTTGGAGACGAGTCAGCTTGACAGGTGTTTTTAGTAACTTGAGGAACGTGATTGGCTAATTTCTCATCTCTGGTCAAGTTTTCACCTCTCAATGGGGACATAAACTATATGAAGGTGTTACTGAAGGACTAAGTACTATTTTAAAACATATGGAAACAAAAATAAGAGATTATTAATCCTATGATCGAATACTATAGTTTTCTATTAACTCAACATTATATCAAAAAGGCAAGTTCTATTTTAGTCAAATAAAAATGGGAAATCCATTGTTCAGAAATAACTGCTTCATTGTAAGGGTAACCAATGTTAAATCAATGAAACATACCGAGGGTTAGGTGTAATTGGGCACCACAGGCTCATGGGCCGAAATGGCCTGTTATCAACCTGTATGTCTACATTTAAAATGGTTTGTCCTCGAAGGTAAATACAGAACATTCTATCTGCCGTTTAGAATAACTGGCACGTTCTTCCATTTTTGCTGTCAGTCATCTGGTTGTCTTGCCCAGCATCAATCTCTCCCTTAGCGCAGCTTGAGCTGATGGGCATTTCCTACTGGGCATTTCATGTGTTTTACATTCTTTCATTTGTTTCCTCTCTTTTCATTTTTCCCTCATTCACCAGATGACTTTCTCAACATCTTTCTACATAGCAAACCAGGCCTCACATTCTCAGAGATATTCCCTCTGTCCAAAAACAGTTATTGTCCACATTCTATAAAATTTAAACTAGTTCTTCAACCTAAATTGTTCACTCCTACACTTTTCATAGATGCTCTCGGAGGGATCGAATATTTCCAGAATTTTCTGATTTCAATTCTGTTCTTCCCACAGTCTGTAATAGACTTTGGTAATGAAAGCCAGTACATAAATATAATATTGTGTCAAATTCAGTCATCAAATCCTAGAAAATGTTCAGACCTGACCAACAATGCAGAGAATTAAATGGATTCATTTGCCTTACTATGATTTAGATAGAACTGAGCAACTGGAAGCAGCGCTCTAGCAAAGCCAGGGTCTGCACTGATTCTAGTATACAGCGCTTTTACCACTGGAAAGGCTCGATAAACAAACAGCAGATCATGTCGACAGATCAGGTCCATCAAAGTCACCGCTTCAATCAGACACTAGGAGACAAAGAAGGAATCAACCAGAAACAAACAAGGCAGAAATCTAAAAATAAAATATGCTTTTTTTCAGTATTTGTTTCTCCCTTAGATAATGATCACAGCTATGTGCGGAAATTCAAATTTGATCAGTTTTAGAATGGAATTTTGAACAGACACGTTGCATGTACAATCTTAATGGAAGAGGATTATTGAGGGGCAAGGTAAAATCCTGTTACACTACTGCCCCTGCCCTCACACTGCACACATAGGAGGCCTCATCTACTACTCTTTACCTGTTAAATTTCCCTTTCTAAACAACACATCTTTTGCAATGTGTGTAAAAAAATGGCATGGCCCTCCTGAGAGCTTAGTTTGCATAGTGAAAGCTTATGAGTCTGGAGGTAACACAGTGGCATGGATTGAAAATTGGTTGATTGACAAACAGGAAGCATGAATAGAATGGCTCTTTTACAGTGTGGCAGAAGGCCACTAGTGGGCTATCATCTGGAATCAGTCCTTGGGGACCAGATATTTATCAATGATTTTGTTGAGGTAACAGTATGTAATATTTCCCATGACATGAAGCTGGATGAGACTGTGATGTGATATGGCTGACAAGGTGGGTATGGACAGTGGCTGAGTAGACAAATATGTGGCAGATGCAGAGATAACATGAAAATTTTCCACAATGGCAGAAACAAAAAGTCCCATCAAAATGGTGTTGAACTGGGAAATGAAGCAAAAGGGGATCTGCCAGTCACTAGATGTGGGGTAAGCAAACAATTAAAAAGGCCTATAGCCTTTACTGAGGAGTTTATGAGCACTGGAGCAAGAACAACTTACTACAATTATGCAGGGTCAAGGTGAGAGTACACCAGGGGGCAGCATGTTAGCGTAGCGGTTAGTGCAATGCTGTTATTGCCCCAGCGATCGGGTCAGGATTTCTAATCCTGCGCTGTCTGTTCTCCACGGGTTTGCATGGATTTTCCCCAGGGACTCTGGTTTCCTCCCTCCTCATACCAGGGTTGTAGGTTAATTGAGAAGCATAGACTTGTGGGTCAAAATGGCCTGTATGACTAAATTTAAAATTCAAAAATCTGGAGTAGTATGTGGAGTTAGGGTCTCTTTGTCATTGGGGGAGTGCAACAGAAATTCATCAGGTGGATTCTTGAGAAGCCAGGAATGTGACACATGGAAAATTGGATCAGTCATTAGGTGGTATTCACTGGAGTTTAGAGGAATGAGAGAG
Source organism: Narcine bancroftii (assembly GCF_036971445.1). Lineage (NCBI taxonomy): Eukaryota > Metazoa > Chordata > Chondrichthyes > Torpediniformes > Narcinidae > Narcine > Narcine bancroftii. Next base: position 26,950,825 of record NC_091480.1, on the reverse strand, counting down.
TTCATTGTAATGTTAAAAATAAAAATGACAAGCTGGATGCAGAACAAATGTCAAGGTCAGTGTCAGATTACAAGGCAAGACATTTAGGACTGAGGTGAGGAGAAATTTTTTTATTCGAAGGGTGGGAAACTTTGCTGTCTAGTACATACCACCCGTCACTGCACCTACAGAATATCAAGATGTATCATGATGGCTTAAAATGGAAAATACAACCGAGATTGCAAGGCGGCTCACATTTCTCTCAGCAAAGGAACTAATTTGAAGGAGATGTACAACTGAGGCTTTAATACAAGTTCGTCATTGTAGTCCTTGAATGTGCTTTAGTTGAAACTCGGCAATATAAAACACTTTCTATTCTTAAAAAAAACTTCTGCTAGATCAAACAGATGACTTTCATTTTATCCAACTTATTTTTAATAAACCACTGTCTTAATTACTTACAGCTTTCTGAAGTTCTGAATCCGACTTCCTTAGAGCTTCTGTTGAAAGAAGAAAATTTGATTTTTAAATCATTTCATGCAAAGTCACTGTCGCTGATAATGCTGCAATCACCATCTCTCACTTTACACTAAAGGAAAGACAGGTGATCATAATAATTCTGCAAGCTTCTATCCTCAGACAATAGATGCTACAGAGCCAAGGCTTGATAACTGCCGACAGGGAATACAGGAGCACAAAACTAAAGGTCAAAAGCGCAAACACATCATCTCCAGAGGTCACATAACAAATTCCCCTGCTAATTATTACTTCAAAACAGTGACGGAACATAATCAAGAGTTTTGGCAAATAACTATCCAGTCCCTATGTGAACAATGGATAAAAAGATACCAACAAAGGTGGTTCCCTCTCTAGTAAAACTGCCAGGCGAATAATAATTTTTAAAAGTACATGGGAATCGAAAGAATTTATACCAATCAAGGAACCAAGTATGAAATTACAATTATTGGAAGCTCACTACACACTCTAGTGGCAGAAAGAAAATACTACATTGTAACTGCGTACAGCAGTTAAATATTTTACGTCGCTATAAACTCAATAAAAGTGACAACTAAATTAGTTTATTTTTTTTTAGTACATTTCTATAAAGGAGCTAACTTTCTTGTAGCCGGGCACAACTTCAATACTCTACACACCATAATTTCTCCCCTTAATGTGTGTTTGGTTGTAACAATTAATGTTCATGGAACATTACAGCACAGTACAGGCCCTTCGGCCCTCGATGTTGTGCCGACCTACATACCACTACCAAAAAAAATACAAAACCCTTCCAACCTCAATGCACTCCTCTCCACAAATTTGTGCCAGGATTCTAAAATAATTTCCCAGTTAGTGACTGCAAATTTTAAATGTCATCTAAAGTTTAGTTCAACATTCATTTGGAATTCTATGTCCCACTCAATAACAATTATCACCGAGTGGGCTAATCACAGATGTGGACGAACAAATATGTTAATTGCTCACTAGACTGCCATCACTTCAGTGGAAAAAAAGTAAAGATATTAAAAAAAATCAGTATCAATAATAACAAATCTGATCTTTACAAACACTCTTCCCCCCCCACTCCCCTCCCCAGACTTGCCAAAAACTGTCCCTAAATGGTCATAATTTATATCAATAGATAAATCAGAGCCAGGAATGTACTAATTTTTATGATCATGTAGCATAGAAGGAGGCCATTTCTTCCAATGCCTGTTTTAGTTGCCAGTGTGACTACCTATTCGTCCCATACCCTTCCCCAAATCTTTATGACTTAAATAAATATCCAATTTTCTTATGAAAACTGCAGTTGAAATTTTTTTTGAATACTTTATTTTAAAACAACAATTACATCTAATTCTAATAAAATTCATATACAGAAAAAATATGTGGACAACCCCCCCCCACCCCCCCCCCCCTTCTTCCCCTACAATTATCATCAATTATATATATATAATTCAACTTTGCGGCTGAGAAACCAAGAATTTTCACCAGAACGGATCGAGAACTCATATCTTCAAACCAACAATTTGTAAATATGGGCTCCATACTTTCAAAAAGATATGATATATATCCTGTAAATTATATGTTATCTTTTCAAGAGGAATACAAGATTTCATTTCAGTAGGCTATCTCTGCATTCCCGACACCAAATCAGATGTCCACGTGATAGCTAAACATTTAGATACAGCTAAAACTAAATGTTAAAATTCAACTTGATACATAGTTAAACTTACTTTTAAACTAATCATTTTAATATTTCCTAATAAAAACAACATTAGGTCAAATGGGAGTTTAGCTTTTAATATTTTTTCCAAAAATAATTGAACTTGTATCCAGAAAGTCTCAACTTTAGGACAGATCAAAGTTGAATGAAGTACCCATCTCTTCACCACATCTAAAACATAAATCTGAAGATATTAAATCTAGACAACCTGCTTTAGAATTATTACTTACAAAAGGAGATATAAATAAGTTTATTTCTGAGATGTATAAATCATTACAAAGTAAAATGCTTTAATATTCATAAATCAAGATTAAAATGGGTACTGATTTGAATCGAAAGATCGATGAAAATGATTGGAGGAATTTATGTAAAATATGACTGATTATTAATGTAAGGCATAGACTAGTACAATATAATTTTTTGCATCAATTATATTTAACCCCTCAAAAATTAAAAAGATTTAATTGAATATCTGCAGTTGAAATTTGATTTTAAAAATATTTCCATCTTCTGTGGAAAGAGAAAGTGACTTAACCTTTCAATATGCTGCCTGACCTTCTGGGTATTCCAATATATTCTGGTTTTATTTCATATATTCAGAAATTGATGCTTTTGATTTCCAATTCCCATCATCTCCCCTAGCTCCCCCGTGATCAGAAATCTGTGTACTGATTTCTCTGCCTGTGAAGCACCATCTTATTATCTACTCTATCAAAATCCTTGCTTGTTAAATCATTTTAAAATGTCCTCTTCACCTAACAGAAAACAATCCAACTTCTCCAAACATTCCATGTAAATAAAATCCATGGCAGAATCCTGCTAAATCACCATTCTATCCTTTCCTTTTAATCTCCCTGAATGTCGTGCCTGAAATGAGTGCAGTTCTTCTATCACTCGTTATTCTCAACCTAAACAAAGGTATTGCATTAGATAAAACAGAAGGGAAAAAATAAATAAAAAGCAGTAAAATCCTGTTTTCTGGAACCCAGGCAAAAAACAATTGTGGAAAACAAATAGGTAAGAAAAAAACAAAAGTTTAAAACTGGTGCCCCCGGTGGTCAGTTCACCAAACACACAATCTCAAGCAACCGGCAATTTTACTGATACAGCATCTACCGATTCCATGAGAGCCAGACACCGGGAGTTTTACTGTACAAACAAAAGTTGCAGCGGAATCATCATGCCAAATTCCTGAATGAAGTGAGCTTCAGTATCTGACAAGGATTCACATCTGATACACTGAAACATCTGAAGTCCAAATGTGTTAAATCAAGCAATTGATCAAATGAAAATAATTAAACAATACAGTGAAAAGTCACCTCATGCAACCTCCTTCTGTGATACATGATTTTATATTAAAATAGTCCTTTTGGTATGCTTATGCATAAACTCATTCGACTAATGCGATCATTTCTATTGTACGCTTCGATGACAAGAGTCCAGTTGTGTCTGGGGAGATGTATTGAATTCCTTGATTCGCGTTACAGTGCAGAGGTCAAATGATCTTTTCAAAGAGAGTACAGAGAAAAAATACATGAATTATCCAAAGCAACCTCTTCTTTCAAGCAGTGAACATTGCCAAAATTAGACATTAGGCCACTAACTGACCTCATAACCAAAGATTTCAGTGGAGATGAAACAAAAATCTGCAGATAGTGGAAATCTGAAACAAAAACAGGAAATGATGGAAGCACTCGACAAGGAGACAGCATGTGTAGAGAGAGAAACAGCCAATGTTTCAGTCAATGACCCTTTTATCAGAAGTGAAAGTGTGTTTGTACGTTGCATTAAAGGGGACAGATAGTTGGAAGTTGCAGAAAGAAGCAGGGGTGGATTTGAGTTGGGAATTGTCCGCTGGAACTATTAGTATATTTCTCCAGGCTTGTAAGAAGTTGATTCCATCATAAGTACAGGAGAAGACACACTGAGAATGAGTATATTGATGGTCAGATAATTTATTCATTAAACATGCAATAAACTACACTCCTTTCACCCATTAACTTTCTCTGTAACTTAGAAGTGTTTTCTCCCTTATATATCTAGGGGGTAAACACACGAAAGCCTGCAGACACAGTGATTGAATTAAAAACACAATGCTGGATAGCAAAGATAAAGATACACAATCAACATTTTGGGCATTGATCTGACATTGTTTTACTTTCAAAAAACACCGGCTGACCTGCCGACCGTCTTCGGGCATTTTCTGTTTTTATTTAAGTGGAGTGAATTCATGAAGCAAAAAAAAAAGTTTTAAAGCAGACAGTTAATGTATTTTCTGCCAATACTGTACCTACTTCTGTCACTCTGTTCAATTAGCCGATTGCAATATTCAAACGTTTTCTCCCACAGGCGTTCTTTAGGGGGCATCAGCCGACTTGATGTTGAGGAAGCAGAAACCATTGACATTATGGAGCTATCTAATTCAGATTTGTCATCTAGAAGGCAGATAATAATGATTAATAACTACTGGCACGCAGCCACATTTCCACACAACTCGGATCGCATCAGTGCATGATGGAGAGAAACAATCATCCTAGTGCCTGCAGTAATGACAAGTGCAGGATACTTGTGAATGCAAAATTAACAATTACTCTAGAAGCACAAAAGGAAAAACTGAATAAAATGCTATGGTCCATATTTTTGAACATATTCGTGTTACACAGTATTCACTTTGGATTAAACAGCTTGCTGCTTTCACAACCCCTTCTTTCATCTATGCACACCCATATTCCCCGCCAGGAAATTAAACCCTCAGTTGTTGACTACATGGTTGAAACAAAAAGTTTCCCGCTGCCTGCCCCTTGTTTGTCTGGAGGCCTGAGCACTGAGACGCTGCTGTTCAGTTTCCCACTGCCTGCTCCTTGCATGTCTGGAAGCATCAACAGTGAGGGGGGAGGCTGATGTTCCTCTGCTATCTCTTGCTTTCTCCTTTGTCTAACTCCGTGGGCTCACAAAGAGCTTCTGCCAACGTTGCTTCGCCTCTTTGGGCCCATTTTGAACTGGGTTTGGCCACTTGTTTTTATTCTGAATGCACAGCCCTGTAACTAAAAGAGGTGCAAGTTCAATTTTTTTTGAACTTCATTTGACCTTAATTCAATGTGGTCATGACATTCAGCATCAAATGTTACCCCTACTGAACTTCCTTGGACATTTCTAGAGTGCTCCATGTTGATTTGCATGGAGAACAGTCGAACAGCAGAGATATATGCACAAATATCGCCAATAATCAGCACAGATACAGCACCCTCCACAATGTTCGGGACAAAGACACTTTTCTCCTTTATTTGCCCCTGTGCTCCACAGTTTTAAATTAAAAAATCAAACAATTGACATGTAAGCACACATCCCAGAGTTTATTCAAGGTTATTTGTATGCATTTTGGGTTTGGCAATGTAGAAATTACTGCATTTTTTAATACATAGTCCCCTCATTTCAGGGCACCATAACGTTTGGGTTCAAAGCAGTTTGTGATTACTCATGTATGTATAATTGCCTCATTGGTGCAGGTGTAAGAGAGTTACCTTGCTTCTAAAGCTTTTGATCACTTTTAGAATCTGCAATTGCCTTTTTTTCACATGAGAACCAGAAATGTGTTAATGAATGTCAAAGAATCTGTTATACGAGGCTGAAAAACAAAAATAAAATAGGAAGAGACATCGCTCAAACTTTATGATTACAGAAAACAACAGTTTGGAACATCATTAAGATGAGAAAGCGTACTCTGTTATCGCAAAGGGATTGGCATTCCAAGGAAGACCACCACCGCTGATGAGAGAAGAATTCTCAACACAATGAAGAAACATCCCTAAAAGCCTGTCTGACAGATCAGAAACACACTTCGGAGGCAAGTGTGGATGTGTCAATGACGACTGTCCGCAGATGGAAAGTACAGAGGCTGCACTGCAAGATGCAAATAACTAGTTAGCCACAGAAAGGATGACCAAGTTACAGTTTGACAAAAAGTATTTTAAAAAACCTGCAGAATTCTGGAAAATGGTCTTGTGAACAGTGGAGACCAAGGTTAACCTGTATCAAAATGATGGCAAAAGCAAAGTGTGGAGGCATAAAGGAACTGCCCAAGATCCAAAGCTTAGCACCTGGGCATGGTTTGCATCTTGCAGTGTAGATTTCGTATTTCTGTTCATGAAGTCTTCTGCAGACAGTAGTAATTGACACTGCCACACCTGCCTCCTGAAGAGTGTTTCTGATCTGTTGGACGTACATTTGCGGATTTTTCTTCATGACGATGAAAATTCTTGTGTCGTCAGCAGAGGTCTTCCTTGGCCTACCAGCCCCATTGTGATTACTAAGCTCACCAGTACGCTCTTTTTTCTTAATGATGTTCCAAACTGTTGATTTTGGGAATCCTAAGGTTTGGGCCACGTCTCTTACTGTTTTATTCTTGTTTTTCACTGATGGCTTCACTGATTTTCATTGGTACAACTCTGGTCCTTGTATTGAAAATGGCAACTACAGTCTCCAAAGGTGATCAAAAGCTTAGAAGGAAGCCTAGCTCTTGTATACCTGCATCAATTAAGCAATTAAACTTACTTGAGTACTCACAAACACCTGTGAAACCAAATGTCCCAAACATTATGGTGCCCTGAAATGAGGGAACTACATATATATAAAAAAAGGTTCTGTTAAGTTCTACATGGTCAAACCAAAGTGAATACAAATAACCTTGAATATAATCTGGAATGTGCACTTCAATTACATGTGAATTGCTTGATTACAAATTTAAAACTGTGGAGCACAGGGGCAAATAAAGGAAAAAAAAAAGCATCTTTGTTCCAATCAATTTGGAGGGCACTGTAGCATCTGCAATGGGGGAGTTGGCTTCATGGGAGAATTAGTCTATAACTGCATAGCCTGCTCAAACCAAAACAATATTTGAAAGTGCACGTGAATTTCAGTTGCAATTGAGTGTTGCCTTTAAACATCACAAGCATAACTTGAATTAATAAGTGAAAGGTGACAAAGCAGTAACTCGCTTGTTAGAACGCTCCAAGTCTCTGCAGGCTTCACAAATTGCATGCTGATAAAATCTGAACACATCTAATTATCAAGAGGGAAAATATGCCTTTCATCTTTCTCACTTTCAGTATCTCCCTTGAGAATCCCGTCAAAGGGATCTGTGAACAATTAAATAGTTATCCACAGCTGATCACTAGGCATTACACAGTACTCTTCTTGGTGAGAATTATTCCAATTGCTGTTGATATTTTGAGTGGGATTTAAAGAAAAAAAATTAATCTGTCTGCACAATTCGCCTTTCATGGTGGATGATTTGACTGCCACCATATCTTTGGCTTGGCTTCGCGGACGAAGATTTATGGAGGGGGTAAATGTCCACGTCAGCTGCAGGCTCGTTTGTGGCTGACAAGTCCGATGCGGGACAGGCAGACACGGTTGCAGGGAAAAATTGGTTGGTTGGGGTTGGGTGTTGGGTTTTTCCTCCTTTGCCTTTTGTCAGTGAGGTGGGCTTTGCGGTCTTCTTCAAAGGAGGTTGCTGCCCGCCGAACTGTGAGGCGCCAAGATGCACGGTTTGAGGCGAGATCAGCCCACTGGCGGTGGTCAATGTGGCAGGCACCAAGAGATTTCTTTAGGCAGTCCTTGTACCTCTTCTTTGGTGCACCTCTGACACGGTGGCCAGTGGAGAGCTCGCCATATAACACGATCTTGGGAAGGCGATGGTCCTCCATTCTGGAGACGTGACCCACCCAGCGCAGCTGGATCTTCAGCAGCGTGTAGTTAATAAAAAAAACCATCTACCATTATTGGAACACATTGAAACTCATCTTTGACTTCTGAGAATTTCAAGGCAATCTTTCTGAAGCACTTCCTTTCAGAGATCAACCATCCCTGGGTAAACAACTAAATCCAGAGTATTTAACCTGCCCAGAGAGGGGTGTAAACACAACATAGAAAATGCTCAGAAAAAACATCAGCAATAAATACACTGGATTTAGTTGTTTAGTTTATCCAGGGATGGTGAGCTCTACGAAAGGTAGCGCTTCAGAAAGATCGCCTTGAAATTCTCAGAAATTGAAGGCGAGTTCAAATAATGGTAGATTTTTAAAAATTAACTACAGAAGGTGTGGACACCTCTTGGCTACAATCTTTCCTCTTTCAGTATTGCAAATACATCACATACTGTCTAATTTGCACTCACTGGGATTCACAGGGAGATAAGGTAATACATTTTAAGTGGCCATCTACCTGCATCACTGCTGCTGTTGTCACCTGCACCAGTCTGCTGCAGCCACCTTCTGATCATGGAGAAGGAATGCATGTTCAGCCACTGGTCCTCAGTGTAACATTGGCCAATGGAAAGCACTGTGAAGAAGTCACCTGTGACTGCCCCATCCACCTCTAAAATGGAAGCAGGCTGATCAAGAGAAAAATGAACAACAGAGTTAAACAGATGTTAACCTGAACTGATGCTGCCGAGTCTTTCCCCAGCTTCTCTGATGGCACTGAACTTTGCAGAAAGAGATCACCATCAAAATCTCTCCAAGCTATTTGTTCTTCAGCCGTGCTCATTGATAGAAATCGTTCTACAGGTTTCTCTGCAAGATCTTTTCTTTGTCCAAAGTCCATATGCCCATGATTTAGAAGAAGCTGGGCAGAGATAATGAGTAGTGACGTGGTTAGGAACAAGGTCACCAACTTATAAAGGTCCACATTACCAATGTAAATATGGGTTGAAATTGGAACCTTCCGAACTGGGTATATGCCTTAGCCAGTAAAAATGACATTTTAAATAGATTTAATTGGGAAATAAGGTTAGATATTGCTGAAATTCAACTACATACAGGGCACCATTTCCTGAATTGTAGAAGAGTTACCATTTCATGCCCATTTTTCAAAAAGTGGTGGTGGGGAAGGGGGAGAAATAACAGAGCAAAATAATAGATCTGCACAAGACAAGCCTCTCTCCCCATTCACCATCTTGCTCCCCCACCAACCTCAAGTCTCTAACTTGCCAAGAATATCCTAATGGCTCACTAAATTTACAAGGACAAACTTATGTGGGCCAGTCCATCTTCTCATCCAAGTAAAATACAAGTAACCAATACAACTGCCTGAAATGGATGATCAGAAGTAGTTATTATAGAAAAACAAAACACGAGCTGTCTTGTTAATAAATCTGTTTCACACAATTTGCTACCCTGACCTTTAAATACTGTATGGTAATAATACAGCAATTCAGACACACTGAAAGCATCCAGCATGTCAGGCACCATCTGTGGAAAGAGAAACAACTAATGTTTCAAGTCAAAGAGTTTCATCACAGGTGCAAGTGAGAAAGAGAGAAAATAAATGGTTTTAAATTGCGGAGAGGGTGAGTGAAGAAGAGATAAGTTCAGGACGAGTCAGTCAATGTTATTTTATTGGATTTTCAGAAGACCGTACATCAGGTTGATAAACAAGAAAGGTATTACAGGTACTAGTCTGGATAGAAGATTGGCTGACTGGCAGAAGACAACCGGGAATAAAGGGGGCCTTTTTCTGCTGGTCACTAATGGTGTTCCACAGACGATGATGGGTTTGCTACTTTTCATGTTGTACATAAATGATTGAGATGACGGAATTGACAGCTTTGTGGCCAAGTTTGCAGATGATACTAAGAGAGATGGAGGACCAGAGAGTCTGCAGAGGGACTTGGACAGGATCGGAAAATGAGCAAAGAAGTGGCAGACGGAATACTGTGTAGGGAAGTGTACAGTCAAGCAACTTGGTAGAATGAATAAAGGCATAGACTACTTTCTTAATGGGGAGAAAAAATTGGAAAGTAATCTAATCCTGGTACAGGATTCCCCAAATGTTAACTTGCAGATTGAGTCAGTAGTAAGGAATGCTAGTATTCATTTTGAGAGGACCAGAATATAAAGCTAAAGGTAAAAGTTCCATTATTGTCATGTAATGCTACATTTAGAATGCAACATACATGAAATTCTTGAACTTTTGTCTACCGTAAGGCAGACAGAGAGTCGCCACTTTGTCCAGTGGCACTCACAGAAACCTACAGCACTTGGTGTTCCTTGGAGGTCTCCCCTCTCTAGTTTCTGAGATCAGACAATCCCAGGCATATTCAGGGTATTAGGTGCTGTAAATAAAGGCAAAGTTGTAATGTGGAGGGTTTATAAGGTATTGGTCAGACCACATTTGGAGTATTATGAGCAGTTTTGGGTACCATATTCGAGGAAGGATGTGGTGGTGTTGAAGGGAGTCCAGAAGAGGTTTACAAGAATGATCCCAAGGACGAGAGGGTTAATGTACAAGGCTCTGGGTCTCTACTCAATGGAATTTAGAAGGATGGGCGGGGGGGGGGGGAGGGGGAAATCTCATTGAACCATGTCAAATATTTAAAGGGTAAGATTGCAGACGAGAGGTTTCCATTGGTGGGAGAGTCTATGACCTAAAAACACAGAATAAAAGAATGTCCTGCAAGAACAAGATGAGTGGACAAGCCCATGTGTGGTGATTCTGTGGAATTTGTTAATACAACAACTGTGGAGACTGAGTCATTGGGTATATTTAAAGCAGAGGTTGATAGCTTCTTGATTAGTAAGGTCGTCAAAGGTTATGAGGGCAAGGCAGGAAAATGGTGTAAAAAGGAAGACTACATCAGTCCCAAATTAAATGGCCCAATTCTGCTATAACCTCTTCGGACAAACACAAGACCGTGATTGCTCTGTGGAAGACACTGTAAATGAGGGACAACCAGTGCTTAGTATAGTGTTAGGAGTATGGGCAGCTAGGAAGTGGACAAGGGATATCACACAAAGAATGCCACTGTGCAAGTGAAGAAACAAAACGTGCAGATGCCACAAATCTAAAATAAAGATATCTGAACTACTAACCTTGGCTCCCCCCTCCCCACCGGTGCTGTTCAGCGTTTCCAACATTTAAAAATTTTATTTCAGATTGCCAGCATCTTCAATTCTTTGACTTTCACAGCAACACTGACATTATGCTGTTAGTACTGTTCATTACCTGCCGTGATCTTGGACTAAAAAAGCCTCCAGAAGAATGGGGGACTCCCTGTACTGTACCTGCATACCGTAGCCAATCAACAAGCTTCTTATTAAAAGCACTTATCTGCTCTGTTGAAAAGAAGAGAAACAGCATGTGAACAGTTCTTCAGCATCCAAGACTTCACAGTGAATGCAATATTGTTAGAACCGTTCTACAGTGTGAAAATATTTTATCTTAATAAAGACCACGGCCTTTTTATTAATCAAACTCTCCTTGGTTTCACCCATCCTTCGCTTGAACATTTAAATACAGTAAAACCCCGGTATCCAGCACCTATGGGGATTAGTAGATGCCAGATAAGTGAATTTTCCAGTTGCCTGAGATTGCATTTGGCATGACTGGTGAACTTACGGCGAGGCGCGCCAATTTTTAACTTTCAAGTTTTTTTACTTAATTATTTTCCTTGATTTTCTGCCAGTTGCTTGAATTCAGGATAACAGGGGTTTTACTGGATATTTAAATAAATCAACAATTAAGATTTATTTTTATTATTTCATTAGTACAATGGATTCAAAATCAGAATTCAGAAAAGAACGATGACAGTTCAAATTCCCACAAGCAGTGCTCAAAATCATGTTCAGGTTAGCAGTCTCTAAAAAAAATTACTTTGGCCAGAAACAAGTTAATAATGGAGAGGGCTCAGTACAGAGTCCTGCATGTGCTTGCTTAGAACAGTGGCCCTCCAATTCATTGCACCTCTTGAAAAGAGCATTTCTTCATTTGAATTTGCATGAATAAAATTAAATCACACACATTTGACCCTTTCAAGTCATAGTTCCTTTTACTGTTACAAGTTCAATACTTACAATCTAAAGGGACATATCATTGCACCAGTACTCATCTATTGGCTCCTAGTGTTAACTTACTGTCTGGACTCCATTGTTTTATTACTTTGAAATGCAGGTCAAAAATGAGTTTAGAACAGTGGTTTTCAAACCTTTTTTTCCACCCACATACCACCTTAAGCAATCCCTTACTAATTAATCACAGAGCACCTATGGCGTAGGGATTACTTAAGGTGGTATGTGAATGGAAAGAAAGAGTTTGAAAACCACTGGTTTAGAACAAGCAAGTCAGACATTGTTATAAAAGGCTTCTATTAGTAAAAGGTGAAAGAGAAAATTAATTTAAAAAATGAACTGCCACTCAAAAGGGCCTTCAATAAAGCATTTACAAAACAAGATTTTAATACCCCAGCACCATTAGACAAAGGACAATCATGCATTCAGGAGAGAATTGAAGGACAATGAAATATCATTGTTATTCCAAGTACCTGATGATTTACCTTCATTGAGGATTGCAGGTGTGAGACTGAGGACTTTGGACAAGATAGGCATGAGATACCGTGTGCCCTGACCCTCAGCCTGGCGAGAATCCAGCAGTTTCAAAATACGATGGCAAAGAGCAATCTCCGCATTTTTACTCCCCTATTGAAGAAGTACAATACCACCATTACCTTTACTTCCATTACCCTCTTTTCGTTCCCATTACCACGGCCAGCGATGCATTTCAACAATAACAAACAAGCTGTGGAGCTGCAAGTGTCTGCAGGTGCTGGAAGGTGGAGCAAAAAATTGCTCGACCAGCTGAGTTCCTACAGCAGTTTATATTTGGCTCTGGGCTTCACCATCTGCAGTCTTTTGGGTCCATAGCAACTGGATTACGTGAGACTACCGAGAAGCTGTTCGCGCTGCTGCCATCAGGAAAGAAGTATAGGTGCCACAAGACGCGCACCATTAAGCTGAGGAACCCCTCCACCATCAGACTCCTCAACAACAAGAAACACAATTGGAGATTCCTACTTTTGCCCTTTATTGATTTTTTTCATCTATTGCACAGTTAGTTTGTTTACATTTCTTTATTTGTTTACATGTGTACTTTTTTTTGGTACTAATAATTGGTAATTCTGCCTCGCCTGCAGGAAAAAAGAATCTCAGGGTTGTATGTGATGTAATAAATGTAGTCTGACAATAAATCTGAACTTTGAATACCTCAAATTTACACAACTGTCCCTATTTCTGGCAGAAATGAAATCTGGGAGGGCTGTGGCAGGCATAATAATAGAAAGAATGTTACAACTCATTGAGCTTTTGACAACACTGCAAACGGGTTCCTTGAAATTGCATTTAATGCCAGAGGATATGTTCAAAGCCCCTGTGAAGGAATGCAACATCATCATCGACTGCCAAGGATCCCTGGCCCATGATCACTCAAGATGGAGAACAAGCACTCGGAATACTATTGAGAACTCTGTGAGATGCATCAGAAGCAAGCAGGGACACAGAAGGAGCAGACAAGTTCACAAACTATCATTCCTCTGATCCTGTCCATTTATGGATTCACCACCTCAGAACAAAAGAGGGGTAAAAAGAAGCTGACTAAGAAGAAGATAAAATATTCTGTCCTCACAGATGAAAATATTCTGCAGCAAAATTAATGTTTAGGATATACAATGGGGTCCATAAAATCTCGTCACAAAAAAAGCAGGGTCGCACTAAATCGGGGTTTCACTTTACTTGCATTTTGCCTGATGTCCCCACTCCTGCCGGGAGCCTGATGCCCGAGTCCAATGACTCATCGCGCTATATCCGAATTCACCTTAAATCGGAATCACTGTAACACGTGGTAAAGTCTAACTAAAGTAAAAAAAAATCCCCATTATCCAGAATACAGGTAACCAGTAGCCTCAGGCAACCGGCAAAAAAAAAGTGGAAAATAAATAAGTATAAAAATACAAAAGTTTAAAATTGGATCCCCCTAGCAGTTCACCGATCCACGCAACATGCAATCTCAAGCAACCAGAAAATTAACACTTATCCAACATCTACCAATCCCCATAGGTGCCAAACACCATGGGTTTTACTGTATATTATTAATAAATCCAATTGTCTGGGATTGTCCTCCTGTTCAACATGTAGGACAACATAATGATGAAGCAGATTGGTCCATTTACACATTGAGCAGGGTTTAAGTTCAGAATTTTAACCATGCTATTGTGGCAGAAACTAGTGAAGAACAGTTTCATTGCAAGAGAAACTGAGGGGGAATGTCATGGAGGACGTACTTGTCACAATTTCAAGATCAACTTCATAGTGCAATATTGTAGCCTGATCAGTGTAAAACATGAAAGTCTGCAGACTCAGTAAAGACACAATGGTGGGGAAGATCAGCAGGTTAAACCAAAGTTTGGGGCCTGAGGTATGAGGAAAATGTAGACCTGTGCCAGAATAAAATGGTGGGGGCCAGGGGGAGGAGCACAGGGTTAAAAGTTGGATAATGGAGGGAGAGCACAACACCAATCAGAGGGGAGGCGGGGTGGGGGGGGGTAGCTCTGTGAATGGAGAGAGAAGGGGGTGGAGAGCTGGAGGAGACAGAGGAACAGGGAAGAGAGGGAGAATGGGGAGTGAGCTAGCAGTCACCAGGGAGAATGTCATCCGGTTGGAGAGTGGCCGAACAAAATGTTGCTCCTCTGACCTACCAGTAGCCTTGATGTGGAAGTGCACAAGGCCATGAACAGACAGGTTGGCACAGTATTGAAATGGCTGGCCTCTGGGAGATCCCTGTCATTAAAGCAGGCGAAGTAAAAGCGCACAGCGAAGCAATCTCCCAGTCTGTGTCCAGTCTCTCCGAGGTAGAGAACTCCAGATGCAGTAGATGACTTCTGCAGATTCACCAGTGAAGTGGCGCTTCACTTGGAAGGACTGTTTGGGGCCCCAAATGGTAACAAGGGAGGAGGTGTGGGAGGAAGAGTGGCACTTCCTGCGGTCACAGGGGAAGGTGCTAAAGGGGCAATAAGTGGGAAGGGATGAGTGGATGAGGGAGTCAGAGAGAGAGGGAGTCAGAGAGAGAGGGAGTCAGAGAGAGAGGGAGTCAGAGAGAGAGGGAGTCAGAGAGAGAGGGAGTCAGAGAGAGAGGGAGTCAGAGAGAGAGGGAGTCAGAGAGAGAGGGAGTCAGAGAGAGAGGGAGTCAGAGAGAGAGGGAGTCAGAGAGAGAGGGAGTCAGAGAGAGAGGGAGTCAGAGAGAGAGGGAGTCAGAGAGAGAGGGAGTCAGAGAGAGAGGGAGTCAGAGAGAGAGGGAGTCAGAGAGAGAGGGAGTCAGAGAGAGAGGGAGTCAGAGAGAGAGGGAGTCAGAGAGAGAGGGAGTCAGAGAGAGAGGGAGTCAGAGAGAGAGGGAGTCAGAGAGAGAGGGAGTCAGAGAGAGAGGGAGTCAGAGAGAGAGGGAGTCAGAGAGAGAGGGAGTCAGAGAGAGAGGGAGTCAGAGAGAGAGGGAGTCAGAGAGAGAGGGAGTCAGAGAGAGAGGGAGTCAGAGAGAGAGGGAGTCAGAGAGAGAGGGAGTCAGAGAGAGAGGGAGTCAGAGAGAGAGGGAGTGGACCCTTAGGGAGGCAAAGAGGGAAAGACGTGCTTGATGGTGAGATCATTTTGTAGCTGACGGAAATTGCAGAGGATAATATGATGAATGCAGAGGCTGGTGGGATAGCAGTGAGGACAAGGGGAATCCTGTTTCTGTTGTTTTTGTGGCAAAGTGGGCCAGGGCAGAGGTGCATTTAAGATACCAATGTGAATAAACTATAAACTATTCTTTACCTGGGCCAGCATTACACTGGACACAAGGTTCAAGGTTTTCATATCATTTATTTCCTCACAGGACAACATCGAACTATTACACGGCAACACCTCTCGCAGAATAGCTGAGCAGAGGACAAGAACTGGCAGTGGAGCCTTCACGAAACACAAGGTGTAACGGAGTTTCTGCAGGACATCATTGGGAAGACTGGGCATAAAGAAAAAACAACAAGGAGTTTTACAAATTTTACAGTTACATACCACACACAAATGACCTCACCCAGAGAAGCATTTCTGCAAATGCACTCACAGCCAAGATCAGAGACATGAATAACATCCTTTTCATATCTCTTGGAACCTGCACAGATAACAGCAATTGCAAAAGATGATTTTTGCTTATCTAAAGACACTAAGAAATAGAATGCACAAATGACGATTCAAAACCCAATCATTGAATTATTGGAAAAATACCACCCCATTATTAAAATAAATGTTGACATCAAGTTGAACTGGCTATACAAACTTACTTACGCATAATTAAATTCAATTTTTTTTTTTTTTTTTTTTTTTTTTTTTTTTTTTACACAGAGGGTTGTGGGTTCCTGGAATACCTTGCTAGGGATGGTGGTGGAGGCTGAAACATTGGGGGCATTTAAGATACTCTTAGACAGGCACATGGATGAAAGAAAAATAGAGGGTTATGGGGTAGGGAGGGTTATGTACTTTTTTTTTAAAAAAGGAATATATGGGTCTTTTAAATGTAAATATTTTAAATTTACACATACAGCACGGTAACAGGCCATTTCAGCCCAAGAGTCTGTGCCACCTAATTTAACCCCCCCCCCCCCCCACAGTACATTTTGAACGATGGGAGGAAACTGGGGAAAACCTAAGCAGACACGGAGAATGTACAAACATCTTACAGATAGCGCGGGATTCGAACCCCAATCCCAATCTCTCGTGCTGTAAAGGCTAACCGCTATGCCGGCTGGGTTAGCACAACATTGAGGGCTGAAGGGCCTGTACTGTGCTGTAGAGTTCTATGTTCTATCTTTAACTGACTATCATAAAGTAATGGGATCCCTTGAACAAAAATTCTTACCTTCGGTTGTATTTAGTAGCAGAAACAATCAGGAACAGCTTCTGGAGAGAGTCAATGACTTCATTATTACATTCCTTGTTCTGCAGGAGAATGGAACAGAATTTCTGTAGGTCTTCATCCTGTACTTCCCTGAGAAGGAGACATTAAAATGGATAAAGTAGGTGTATAACGCAGTGACGAAACGGGTTCAACAGATTGCTCGTGGCTAAAGATAAAGCATCCCTGAACTTTTTGTCGGAAGATCCTCATTTATGCTGCTAATGGTATGAAATCATATAGTGCTCACAAACCATTATCTTGTACAATCCTTCAGGGTTGATACTTGATCTGTATTTTGCCCGCTGGCTCTGCTGCTCGCCATAGAAAGAGAGCACACATTCATCCCTTTTTTCCAGACGCTCTTCAGGGTCACAGATCCTCCTCCATGTTTTGTGCAGTATTGAATGGGGATGTCACTGGCAAAGATCTCCCCAATAACCCCTGTGAAGATCATTAGATATGGGAGCAGAAGTAGGCCATTCGGCCCATCAAGACCACTCCACCATTCCATCATGAGCTGATCCATTCTCGCACTCAGCCCCACTCCACTGCCTTCTCCTTGGGAAGATGGTAGTGAGCCACTTTCTTAAGCAAATGCAGTAATGATGCCCCATTGTAATATATAAAATGCTGCCTTGGTTAATGATTTGGCTGGCTCTAATCAGAGGACTTTGATGAGCCCAACACATTGAACTAATTACTGATGCATAGCCATCATAAATTAACATTTCGGCAGAGAAATACAAATGCATCCATTGGAGGGGTAGTACTGTCGTGTCTCAGCAACAGTGGTAGACCAGGATTTACAGCACTACTTAAGGCCATTTCATTTTCAATAACGAAAATCTCCCCTCGGGATCAAGGTGATCCAAGGATTCAGTGAGATGATGGGGAAAGAGGTTCAGTTGCTGATAATTAAAACCAAGGATCCGGTCATCAGAGTAGTAGCCTGGAAGGAAATGGCATGGGTAAAAACATCAATAACCTCTGCAACAGGAAGCTTGGGAGGAATTCAAAGTTGGCATGATAAATTAGGCAAGTGTGGGGCGGGGGGGGGGGGGGGTGTGGGTTGGAGATCTGGGCATCAGAGGAACATCTGGGTTGGGAGATTCAGATGATTGAGTGGTTGGGGATAGTGGAATGAAAACAAAAGGTCTTGGGGGAAAGGAGAGGCAGGAGCTCATTGAGGTCAGGATGAAGACAGAGTAATAGGAACAGGGGGATTCAATTATATTTTACAATGAATTCAGAGATACTGGGATTGCCTAAGTGTGGTCATGTTCTGGACATCCATTGCTCCAAAGTAAACACCACATGGGTAGTAACATCATTGTGTTTGCTGTAGGAATAAACTATGGCATGAAGAAGCATTTCTGGAGTTCCATGAAATGACCTGGAAATGGATGTTAAAGCATTATATTCCTATAAAGCCAATGTACACTGAGTGGAGAATGCCTTTAAATAACCATTGAGGCCATTCCACCCCCACGGGATAAACATGAACCTGCCATTTAATAATGAAAATCCCATTGTTACATGGTCACCACCACTAATACTAGCTAAGTTTTAAATTCCAGATGCTAATCAACTGACATTCCCCAAATGCCAAGGTAGGGCATGAACTACAAATAGAAGATGGGGTTGCATACTTCAAAATTCAGTTCTCTCCAACGTTGGTGCAGGTGAACAAAATTCTACCAATAAACACTGCTACTCATGTAAATTTGCATATGTTACAACAGGCCTGACTATTCCAAGAGCCATTACCTCAAAATGTCATCCTTCATCTCTCATGTTTCTCTGTACTTAACGTCCAATCCCACAGTTAAAACATAAACGCCAGGACTCGCCCCTTGCACTCAGTTTGGCTGAGCAATGTTATCTCTGCATGACTGAACGCCTTAGAACGGTTCAGAATGCCTCACTTTGAATTCACAAATGTGCTCGAGAAACTCAGCAGGTCACTCCACCTGACCCCAGCGCCTGCAGAGAATTAACTTGAAACACCCTTTTCAGGTGAGGTTTAGAAAGTTTTGAAGGCTAGCTTCCAATCCATCGACCCTCGCATATCAAGTAGTTAGAATCAGTGGTTCTCAACCTTTTTCTTCCTGCTCACAGACCACTTTTAAGTAGCCCCTATACCATCGGTTCTCTGCGATTAGTCAGGGATTGTTTCAGGTGAATGGGAAGGTTGAAAATCGCTGCTCTAGCCCCAATTGTTACTGAAATACTTTGCTTGAGAGAAAATGGCCATTGGCCCATTTCCTTTGGAGTGATGAGACCGTGCACATAACGAGTCAATGAGGGACGATTAACACCCACCTTAAGCCGTCCCTGACTAATCACAGAGCAGCTTTGGCTGCTCTGAAAGTGGACAGGAAAAGACTGAGAAGCAGGGAGTTAGATCCCTCCTTCTCTCATCTCTGGCCTCTGCTGCTCACGGCGTTAATGGGGTGCCACCGCACCCACTTACTCCAGCACCATCAGTGGCTCGGCATTGGCGGATTCTTGGAGCCAACCAGCGCTTCGGGACGGGCGCTCGAGAAATGCAAAGCCGTCGCCGTTACCTGGCCCGTCTGAGCTGATTCTCCGCCGCGGCACTAAACATCGCAACCTCAGCCCCGCAATGGCTCCAGAGGGACGGAAGGGGCGAGGCCGTGGCACCGAAATCATCGGCCCCGTCCTCGTCCGGCTGGAAGGCAGGTGTCGCGGTGAGTAGTTCCGGCTCGGGGACGCTGGGACTCGACGGGGCCCCGCGTTGGAGCGCGTGATTGGGGCATGATGCTCACGAGGAGCATGCGCGTGTGGGTAATTCGCCGCGTCACCCAGCCCACGGGGCCCTTTCACGTCCGCGGCGGGTTCCTTCCAGGTCCGCTGGCGGCGGCTCTTTCCTTTTTTATATATTTTTTATTGTTTAAATATAAGACGATGTAGGATTTATATGTTAAACAAATATCATATACAGATCACAAATTAATATAAATGTTAACCAAAAACCTATGCATAATTGTTTATTTAACTAGATCTTAAAAAATAATTCTGGATAGAAAACCACCAGATCCAAATCTAAACAAAGGGTAAATTCGGTCTAAATTAGACAAAATCTCCTTTCCATGCCTGCTCCACCTCCACTGGCAGACCCCGCTGCTTTTCGCTCTCCCTACCGCCTGGTAGTTCTGAGCTCAGTGATTTGCCCCGCTTTTCCAACCCGTTCTTGCTTCTTCCTCCCCACTGAGCCATCTCGACACCTTGTGCCCCTTCACCTTTCCCACTCCATTGGCGAACAACTAGCTTCCACCAGCCTGCATCAGTTGGGTAGTTGCCCCCTCACAGCTCTAGGTTCACTTTCATAATCGGCATTGAATGCCAGATCCCTTTTAGGTCCGCTAGGGCTGGACCTTTCCTTTCCCGGTCGGCGTGCTACTGCCGCGTCTGCCCCCACTGACCCTGACCAACTCCGACAAATCCTGCCGCCTCCCTCTTCTCCGGTCAGCAGCACAATTTGATTTGTGCCCCCTCAGTCTGTTCTTGTTTTCTCTCACTGCTCCAGTGCCACTGTTCCCCAGCTCAAATCAATCACCACTTCCTGCCATGAAATCTGCAAGCCTACCAGTTTTCAAGAATACTTTGTTGACAATAAAGCATTGCTGCCACTTCGCAGAGAGCGTCCGACCACTTTTTCCCCCCAAAAGGCTTGCTTCCTGAAAAGAATGTTTGAGATCAGCAGCCCAAAATGCATAATTTACACCCAAAAGTGTTCAGAAAGCAAAATCTCCACTGTCCAGTGTTACTGTTGCCCACTCATTGAGTAGTTACCTCTTCCCCTTGTCCATGGCTGCATCTGGTTCTCTCTCCATTCTCCCTTTCACATAATCTTTGGATCACCAACTCAAGCCCACTTGAGTTCCACCTTGCCCCTTTCACATCAGCTGGAGCTGCACCCTGCCACACCCACACACCAGTTACCAGACCCTCTTGGAATCGTCCTTCCCGCTATCCCTGAGCCCAGTGCAATTCGCTCCCTTGCCACACCTTCCTTCTCCCCCCTCCAATGGCTCCACACCTTCCTATTTCTTGCCCCACTTCCAATCAGCTCTCCCTGAAAAGGTTTACTGCTGTGGATGCACCCATCAGCTGCCACTTCGCCATCACCTTCTCCATACAATGGCCACTTTCGGTCCCTGCCTGCCAGCTTCCTTTAAGGTCCGCTCATGCTCCAACTTCCCTTCTCATCTGCAGGAGCTGCAACCTGCTGCACCACCATCGAGTTTGCCATCCCCACTCAGAACCATCCTGTTGTCCCGCTCCTCCCTGCCTTCCGCTAGTTCTATGCCCCCTGTTCTTGCACCATCTTGCCCCTCCACATTTCTCAGTCCATTTCCCATCAGTTAGCACTCCCTGCCACTAATGCAGTGGTTCTCAACCTTTTTATTTTCACTCACATACCACCTTAAGTAACCCCTTACTAACCACAGAGCACGAAAGAAAAAGGAATGAGAACCTCTGCCCTAATGACTGTTATGCCTTGGTTGGCCAGTTGTCACTTCATGTCCATCCTGCATCATATTCACCCTGAACACCACCATCTCCCTTCCATGATCTGCACCTGCTTGCCAGACCCACTCCGCTGCCACTCACTTCTTGCTGACGCCCGCCAGCTCTGAGCCCAATGTGCTTAGCTTTCGCTTCTTTCTGCCCTCTCATTCTGTTCACGATTCACCCTCTGCTGCGCCTCTTCACCGTTTGTGGTCTACTTCCAAAAATCTTGCATCATTTTACAAGAATGCTTTTACTTTACATCAACTAGCACCTTCTCTTTCTTCCCCCCCACCCCCTCCCAGGGTACAGATCACAATTTACACCTTGTAATTTAAAATGGAAAACAAACAATAAAAGGTTAATAGTTAGTGTAAGTTATTTGATATGAACCATAGAATGATCTTATGGGCTGTCATTATAAACGATGGATATCTGCTCAGAACTCTGTGCGACTTGTAGTACAGCTGAGTGCTGACTTTGGGACTTTCAAGAACAAAGGGAGAATCCAACCATGAAGCAGAGAGCAGCAGAACGGCAGCTAGAGAGCTATGCGAAATGGACATGCCTCATAAATGAGGATTTGTAAGTTTACTGCAATGCAACATCAGTCATTTCTCTCCAACATTCAATAAGACATCCTTTATTATCAGTTAAAGAACTGAACTTGGGTATTGAACCTCAAGATTGAATTCTGTTGTTTGGACTAACTGACCTGGGGGTTTTGGAGATTTTTCCTTTTTGAATTTGGGCACAGACTGTAATGGTTTTTCACATACATAGTTTATAAATATGTTATCTATATATCTGCTATAGATACTTATAGACATTATATTTATTAATGACTATTAACAATATAGAGTTAAAGTTTAACACTTTGAATTGCATCATCTATTGTTGCTGGTTTGAGACGCAGCATCTTAATCTTTATTAAAACCCGATGCTGAAGGGAATTTATTTGAAGTTCTTCAGTCTGGCAGCCATTTGTCATGTACAAAACAACCAATAAACAAACAGGATAATCAAAAGAAACAAGTGTTTTTTCTTAAAATTCTAACGTTTAAACTTAGTCTGCCATTAACATCTCAATTACCTTAAAATCAAAATCAGTTTTCTATCAAATAAAAACAGATATTCTTTCTTTAGCCCAATTAACATCTGTCCAGATGCAAACACACCCATATGAATTTTAAAATGGTTTTCTTAAGGACGTAGATCCAGTTATTAAAATTCAAATATTGTTCCATTGCCGACTCTGCCAAGCAACAAGAGCCGAACTGCCTCTGTGAAGTGTCTCTCGTGCTCAGTCTCATTGAGCAGATGATTGTTGTAGGTTATTGATGCTGCTTTTCGTTGACAAACAATTCCACAACACGGCACATGAAGAGGCACATTTCAACATTCAGTGCTGTAGACTACCCCCATCAAAGTGAAATTCCTCCACTTTAAAAAAAGGCGGCAGAAAAAGAGTAAAATTCTAAATCAGTTCATACAGTACAACCTGAACAAATTAAAAATACTTCAAGAATTACTTGCACATGCCCTTTACATAAAAAGTATAATTGGGAACGTGCTTCCTCCATCACTGAATAGTATGCTCTTACTAACTATTGTGGACACTGAAGGAATGAGGAATCTCCATAATATAATAATGGGATGGAGAGAGAGGCCTTGTCACCCAATATGACACAAATTACATTCAATCGAATGAGCGCATGATTATTTAATTACTTCTCAAAAGGTAAATTTAATATTTAATGTACAAACTCTGGGATATTACCAAAATAACTTCAGGACATGAAATGGTACCATTAATATCCAAATGATTACGCATAGTATGAAATTTAGCATTCTACTCACCAAATAACCGTTGAACAAAGTGTACAACTTCTTGCTGACATTCTGCATATTATGAAGCCCTGTAGGCACAAATAATCCTGCTGATCTAAATCTAGACATACAGACAAAAAAGATAGACATACATAGTTGATTTTCTCTTTTATCGATCATTTGCAGCAACTATATTGAAATTGGTTCCATCTTCAGCTGGTTAATCACCGTTTGTGTGGCTCAGGAAGATGGAATGAAAGTCAATAGTAATCGGATTCATCATTCCGATTTATAAACTAGAGTACCTTGTTTAAAGAGCAATTTCAAGGCGTTGTTGATTTGATTTGAACTACTAAAATAATTCACTGAGTCAAGTACCTGTTAAAATGTCAGGCATTTTATAACTAAGTTAATCTCTGCATTGACAAGGAATCCACTTTAGTTATTCTCTGTTACCTTCCCTACTTTATTTTATTAAACTAACTGCCAATGGAAAACAATTCATTGTGTTTGTAAAATGTTAGAACAAAAACACTCTTTCTTAATCTTATCTCAATTATTGTACATTTTCAGGTTTCATTTTGTTTTATTCCATTCTGAATGATTTTGATCACTGGCTTTCATCGAATTACAAAATTCTCGGGGAAAAGTTAACAATTCTCTGCAGTGTTTGAATCACATGAGCAGTGCTATTGTCTTTTGCTTGGCTTCGCGGACGAAGATTTATGGAGGGGGTAAAAAAGTCCACGTCAGCTGCAGGCTCGTTTGTGGCTGACAAGTCCGATGCGGGACAGGCGGACACGGTTGCAGGGGAAAATGGGTGGGTTGGGGTTGGGTGTTGGGTTTTTCCTCCTTTGTCTTTTGTCAGTGAGGTGGGCTCTGCGGTCTTCTTCAAAGGAGGTTGCTGCCCGCCAAACTGTGAGGCACCAAGATGCACGGTTTGAGGCGTTATCAGCCCACTGGCGGTGGTCAATGTGGCAGGCACCAAGAGATTTCTTTAGGCAGTCCTTGTACCTTTTCTTTGGTGCACCTCTGTCACGGTGGCCAGTGGAGAGCTCACCATAGAACACGATCTTGGGAAGGCGATGGTCCTCCATTCTGGAGACGTGACCCATCCAGCGCAGCTGGATCTTCAGCAGCGTGGATTGTAGGATGATGGAAAATGGCGAGTCTTAGGCAGTGTAAACTATCACAAGAGTATAATCAGGAAAACAAAACTTCAGCAATGTTGTATTTCCAGGCTCTGCAGCCCCTGGTATTCCTAGGTGGTCTGATCGCAGAAACTAAGCAGGCTCAGGACTGGTCAGTACTTGGAGGAGAGACTGCCTGGGAACACCAGGTGCTGTGGGTTTCTGTGAGGAGCGCTGAACAAAATGGTGACTCTCTGTCTGCCTTACGGTAGACAAAAGTTCAAGGATTTCATCTATGTTACTTTCTAAATGTAGTATTACATGACAATGACCAAGCAGGAGTTGAAGAAGTCACTAATCTCAATCTATTGAATTTGTTCAATAATCTCTTAGAGGGCCAGGAAAGCAGTTGATTGTCGAGATGCACAACTACAAGAGCAGTTCATTCAGCTGCCTGCAGAAAAAAACTCTGACAATACATCTGACATCTTCTCTGCAGATAAGGAAGACCAGGGGTGATATGGAGAGATATTAGTGTTATTGTTCATGGGGTCATTTATTTCTGCAGAGCAATTCATACAAGATGAAGTAGTAATGCACACACGTGATGCTGCCCTGATGTCCTTTACAACCCAAACAACTGATTACATTTTGCATCATAAAATGTTTGCACGTATTAGGACACAGTGTCCTTATACTAAAATATACAAATCATGTGAAGAAAATAATTAGGTCTCGGTTTTAGTCTTCCAGATGTTTTTAAATTGAATTCCACTAGTAATATCAAAGTTTAGAATTTAGGAAAATAAAACAAAGAATACATTCCATTCACGATATTATTCCTTTCTTTCTTTGGCTTGGCTTCGCGGACGAAGATTTATGGAGGGGGTAAAAAGTCCACGTCAGCTGCAGGCTCGTTGGTGGCTGACAAGTCCGATGCGGGACAATAGATATTATTAAACTTTAATAAAATACAAAATGGGGGGGGTGCGGAGTTGTGATAAGTAGAGAAATATCCTGTTCTATGTCAAAGAAAATATTTTTGCATTGTATATCCATATTTGGGATCACATTCTTCGTCATTGGTGCCTAACATTAACTGCTTCGACAATGTCATTGATAATTTATAAAGGATCTTCAATGCAGCAGTCAAAATTAATGTGACCTGAATGTCAGTGTGTAATACATTTCTTGACATTCTATTACAATTGTAAAGATAATGACAATAAACTTCACCTGAACTCTCAATCTAGTGGCTGATCTTTAACCCAGCAGGTAATGTAACCAGTCAAATCATTTGCAAACTTCGACTCGAGTGACTTTCTCAGCCCGCCACTCTATTTGCACTTCTCTTACGTGTGCACGTAAAGAACTCTGTGTGCTCTGAATTGTCCACAACTTGTTTGTATTATTTTAGTTAATCTGTTATCAGAAATGTGCATTAAATGCAACAAGCAGAATTTTCAAATCGAGTTTTCTACCATTGCCTTATTCAAACTGGAGCTGGTTATGCAAGATGATTTTGGAGCAATGCTTGTGAAACATGCTTTTCAATGGCTTCAGTGCCGTGTGAAAACAGCACACTTGAACCACTAAATAAGCTCAATGGAAAGATGGCACTTTTATCTTTAAAGTTTTTTTTTAAATTTCTGCTTTTAATATTTGTGGAAAATATTCATTACAGATACGAGAATAACAATTGTGACCTTCATGGAAAACAATGAGTATTTGGCAGTTTTTCTATTTTGGATGCCGATGAACTACAAAAGTGAAAAAAAAATTCTTTCAAAAGTGAAATGAAAATACTTCAATTTTGGATTTAATTTAGAAAACCATGTAAAAATATTCATCAATACTTGCCTTTAATCTATAATTCTAAATGGTCCAAGTCACAACATCTTTAATGAAACTATGGTAAAGTGACCATTCAGCATCCAGCAGGTAACTTTTAACCAATTTGGTGTAGGCTGCCTCAAGACAGAGGTAACATTTTAGCAAAGTATTTACTTCAGAGAACAATGAGCCCAAAATTATATTAAGGCTATCAAAGAATTTGCACAATTTTGGAAATAAATTTCTGATTGTTGCCAATTTCCTATCAAATTTAAAATCTAACATTGTTTTAAAATAAAACCCCAAACATGTAGAAAATCTTCAAATGGTCTGACTTTATTTTCAATTTGTGTTTTATATTCATAATAAACTGAAAAGTACAGCATTGCTTATTCCATCAAAAGGCTTGATAAAATTCCCATTTAAATCCCTTTCAAACAAGAATTCAAATATTCTGCCTCTGCTGGACATTATCTCTTGGTGTCCAAAATTTCAGAGAATCCCCACTCCACCAGTTAGAGGGAAAATATTACACATTTCTATTGATATACAGGATATATATATTTTTTTTTACATCAAAAATTTCAGAGGACATTACTACAATAAGAAATTACGATGACCAGATTTGAAGAGGTTGACCAAAGAAAAGTGCTTTTTGGAGCTATTAACTCAGTTGTTTTGATTTTCCATTTGTTTTTATTTCCAAACTAATTAAGAATAGTTACTTTTCTACAAAATTCAAAGAATAACTCCTGTGGAAATAGTCCGACACCCAAAAGTTCGTACATCCTCGTATCCAAATTTCTCCTCTAAAATGAGTATCCCTATGGATCAGTTTTAGCATGGTACCCAGATGACAAGCTGACTAGAAAAAAAAGAGAACCATTCCTCTCTGACTGCAGAAGATCAGTGATTAAAAACTCCTATAATCTCCCATCCAAGTATCCAGAAATACTGACAGTTGAACATCTGGGTCACTTATGAGTTCACAACATCAGACAAGGGTCAAAAATGCAAGTGTGGTGAGAGGCCAGAGAGTAGGATCTGTCCAAGTGACTAGGATCAGAAAAACAGAGGCCAAGAACTTGGTTTACATTTGTGATTGAACTGGTGCTAGATAGAACCTTTCTACTCCTTCTAAACTCACAAAATTATACTGTGGTGGAACATGTTTTTTTTTTAAAGTGAAGTAAACACATTTGGATATTATTAGGAATGACAAGCAATGGGCTTGTCCAGAAAATGGGCTAGGCCACATCGAGTTTTACTGTATCCTTTTCACCATCAAATTCATTGAAATTTAAGAACATTTATGCAAACTTTTTTTCCAGAAAGGCAAATTTCAATAATTTACTCAAGCTCATTAATCCATTTGGTTTTTTCAAACATGCGTTTTAAGATATTCCTGAGATTTTTCATATTGTGGTAAAGAAACTGTTCACCATAAAGTACAAGCAGGCCTTCTGCCTCTGGTACTTGCTGGCAATATATGACTAGTGGACCCTCGAATGAATAAAAGCCTGATGGATCGGGTCATGTTATCTTGTCAGATACTAGAAAAAGTTACCATCAATCACGATGAAAACCGCAAAAAAAAGTGTCAATACTTGATGAGAAAAAGCACAAAAGACCAGGAGCAAATGGATTATTTAAAGTTTACATTTTTGCCCTAGAATAAACCACACATTTCTCTGGTCTGTAATACTCTTCACAAATGTTTCTCTACTGTCAATTTCTTATGTAGGGAGAACCATTATCAAAAGACACATTTTAACATCTCTCTCGCGCATCGAGTCTCACTATTTGCTCTTGTAACACAATGTCCTAACAAATTCAGTTGTTTTCAATCTTCATTTAAAAAGTGTATGGAGGATCAGTTAATATTAATTAGAATTTTACATTTATTTTAAAAAATATGAAATTTCAAAGTTATGTTGACATGATGACCTTAAAAAATCCAGAGGACAGAGAGGACACACCTGCTGATAATTTCTGGAGCTTGCTCAATCAAAGCTTACAGGGTCAAAAAGCCCAAATCTTCAAGATATCCACTGACCCTCTACTACAGCCTGGGGCTAAGAAGGTTTGGTGCAGCAATAAAGAGGAATTAATAATCTTAGTGTATTGATATCTAACATTCAATAACAATGAATTAAAACATATGCTCCAACTATTCCTTCCTCTTGTCATCTCATCACCTCCACCATTTGCCAGGAATATATACAGTGACCGAGAGCCAAAGAGCAAGAACATATTAACACAAGAACTCTACCCTGCAAGATTATCCAGGAACCACAGATGTGTGGCTGGGATCTGCCATTGTCCAAAGGTTGTTGCGCAAAGACAAATGATTTTCCCCAAAAGAATAGCAACTGTCACACAGCTTCAAGAATTTAAAGATAGAAAATGTTTTTAATCATTCTGAATTAAATACTTCAAAATCTCTCTCTGGATTCAATTAATTCTTTTAGGGGACCAATTGATGACTAATTGCAATCGGACACTGCCCCTTCAAAAAGAGAAGCATTACACGGACCTTTGCCGGTTCATCCAAAAATATGTATTTGCCTTTTCCTGCATTAAATTAACTGCTACACAGAATACTAAAGACTTGTGTTTTATTTTC
This sequence comes from Narcine bancroftii, assembly GCF_036971445.1. NCBI lineage: Eukaryota > Metazoa > Chordata > Chondrichthyes > Torpediniformes > Narcinidae > Narcine > Narcine bancroftii. Next base: position 26,921,919 of record NC_091480.1, on the reverse strand, counting down.
AGACGATTCTGTTCAAATGTTCACAATCAATCAAAGTGCCAACCTAGATTTCAAAATTATTATAAAATGGAATACAGCTTAAAAATCATTCTCAAAACAATCAAGATTTTGGAAATCTCATTCTCTTGCCTCCCCTACTCTCCACCTTTGAGATACATTCATAATTCATAAACATTTGGGTTCATCTTTCCAGTGGGATTATTAGACAACTTTATGATGTAAAGTTAAGATATCCCCAAATAAATCCTAGTTCAGCTGCATGTGCTCAAGTTTAAATATTTAAAAAAAATGTGGATATGGTTGAACTGGACCATTAAATGTGGCAAACCGACTAACAAGAGTTATATTGAACCACAATAATAGTGTTTGTGTGCTCAGACCATTGTCTAAATAGAAGTATGCAATTGGTTTATTTTATAACCGTGAGTCGGGCTTTGAAAAATAAGTGTATTCTGTTGAAGAATACTAAAGAAAACAATTCCATTTATAAAAAAAAATCAGTCAGTCTTTGTCCTGACCACAAAAGTTGTGAACCCAACTTTCTTGGCCGCTTTTTATTCCATTGTTTATCACAGCAATAGCCAAATTTATTTGGAATGTAAACACTTACTGAATTGATGTCAAAATATGACTGAGTCAAAAAAACATGCTTGATGAATGAAATGTAGAACTGCAAGACAGGGGAGTGATAACTGGCAAAGACAGGGTTACAAACTGAAGATCAGAGGTCTTTTATAATTCCAGGGAGTTCTTGCGAATGAACGAATTAGAAACTTAATTTGTGCCTTTTTAAGCAGACACAACATTTACTTCCATGATTCTGTATGAAATTCCGTTGCAAATTAGTTCATCCGAAATGATCATTTTATTTATCCATATCAATGCTTAAAATGTAATCTGCAGTGCTATAAATGTTTTCTTTATAAATAAAAACAGGCCAACAATGACCCCATTTAACAATTTTGATTTTATATTCTGAAATTTGAGGAATCCTGTTATATAAAGATTACAATGAATATTGAATTTTCAATATGACCATCATCTAATCAAATCATTTCGGTTCCACGCTCTGAAATACATTTATATTGTTACTTAAACCAAGTCAGAACCAGAGCATCAAAGTGGAAAATTCAGAATTTAAAGGAGATATTGGGGTTGGGAGAGGGGTGTGTAGAATTACATCTCAAGGGAATAACAAATCCTTATAATAACCTGTCTTGTGAGGTAATAAAAGCAAAGAATGCTCGACTGACCAAAAAAAAAAGATTTGGAAGAATACAAACTTTACTTTTTGTACATCTCTAATTGTTCTTTTGTGGGATGAATAGTTTTCAGATTTAGAGGAAAAATCTTTGGAAAAAGGCCTTGCGTTTAGTTTAAATTCATCAGATTACATGTACAATGGAAAACTATTAAAACAGGCATCATATTTTAATAGGCAAGGCAAACCTCTTATGTACACCTGTAAAACACTTAAAAGGCTCTTCCTTCCTAAAGGATATTTCTGAAATGAGGTATTACACTTTGCAGAACAGATTTCCACTGCATTCATCATAATGCTTTGTTAAAATACTGCATCGCCATTAAAGGCCCTACAATGTCACTGGTTGCCTGAACCAGTTTACTTTTTAAAAATCGCACATGCTTCTGGCCTGAGAGTTAATCATGCCTTCAACTTGGTTGACATTTTCTCATACTGCTTACTAATTGAGTAATTGGGAAGAAATTCATCACATGGACGGGAAAAAGCCTCTTTGAAGAAATGCAACATCCCTTCTGATTTCAAGTCATCCCTAGCTCAAGGTCACTCAAAATGGAGAAGCACGTAGAATGGTAATAGGGAACCCTAAGTCGATGCAAAGGATGCTTACAAAAGCTCTGCAAAGGATCAGAAGACGAAGACAAACTGCCCATCCTACAAGCACATTCAGCTTTCTCGGTGAAGAATCTATGGCTCACACCTTAGACTCATTAGCCACCTCAAAACTCAAATCCACAGCAGAAGCAAGTCACCCTTGATCCCATCATGACTGGCTAAGAAGAAACATACACGATAAAATCAAGTTAACGGTTTTAGATCATATCTCAAAATTTGTTGAAGAAAGTCTAGTTTATCCTTTTTTATAAAATAATTTATATAAAATTCAGCTTCAGTTCTTTGCTGACACAGTTTCCTAGTGGGATGGTAGGCTCTGAATCTTTACCATTCTCATGTTACCCTAGTTTGTAAAAGGTGATAATATTTAAGCCTTTACCTCACAAGTTTCTTTCTCTTCAAGTTTCTTTTCTAGGCCTACAAATTTGGCCAGATCTGGTCAAGAAGCAGCACAAAACACATACTGGCTGTGATGTGCAAAGTAGGTTTTTAAAAAAAAAAGTAAAAAAAAAAATACAACCTTTATAAAAAGAATAAAAAATAAATTTTGTGGGAAAACAGAGTTCACTAATTCAGGTCAATTGATGAGCTTGCACGAGTGAGGCCATACTCTTCATGTTTTTCACATGGTGCAAGTAACGCGTCATCTGCAATTTATCAAAAAGCAGAGTATATTGCTATCAGTTAGGTCCAAATTAAATCCATTTCAAGTTTTAGTAAGTTTTAAAAAATATATATTTTTTAAAAAACATACAGTGGTAAATCTTGAGAGGCCAATTCCATTAAAAAAAATCTGAATCAATTAGAGGTGGTTCATTAGATTCGATATGGGGATTAAATCCAGAAATAATAAAACAATATAAATAGCTTGCTTGCATTTGCTACAAGTTTTTTTTAAAAATACCTAATCACTCTATATGTTGATATGTTGTCATTTTCACAAGATGAAATGTTGATAAAAAAATTCATAAATAATAGGCTTATTCTCACTGATCCCAATTACAGCACTGATTTTATAATTCACCACGATAAAATAATCAAGATTTTGCTTTGCTAGTTATCAGTGGGTCTCCCTGTAGTTTGAAATAATCTTATACCATTGCTAAATTTGACAGTGATTTACAAATAAATTTTTTTTCAGTTTAGGGCAAGAAACCATTTAAGAAAATTAATTTACTTGTGGGGAAACAATGTGGTTAGACAACACCAAGACGAGATAGTAATCTTGTGTTAATGACACGAAGTGCAGGGAACCAGGATCATCTACAACCTGTCGCAAAAGAGTCGGCTTTAACAGTAGTAGGAGTTATCCCATTTAAAAATAAATTTCAGTCTTACAGAACCACTGCATTCCAAGCCCTCCAAACAACCATGTTTCTTGGTTAGAATGGATGTGGTCTTCACCAAGTGAACCACATTGTGAGGATACAGTTTTGCAAAGTGCAATGCAAGCATAACAAACCAGCTGAACTTTATGGCACCAGGTGAGTGTACAAAATGTTTCCATGATAACCTGGGGCAGAAATGTTAGACTTTAAACAATTTAATTTTTTTTGGATAGTCCATGTGCACAGGTTATGATAATTCAGCAGTACTCATAAAGGTTTGTAGTTATTAAGTCTGCACACGCACAGAGTCCTGTACCACCAAGTTATGAACTTGGCAATATCTCACTGCTGTATTGAGGAACTCAAGTCATATGCCCTCCCATCTCTCCTGCAGAACATTTTCTTTTAAATTAAGGCTTGTAACATAGCAACAAAGCCAGAACTATGGAAATGGCTCCATTCTCCATCTCAGCCAACCTTAATCCTACAATCAACTATCTTGTTTCCTCATTTAAAAGGTGAAGGTCAGTTCAGGGCAGGCTGATTACATTTCCCTCTCTCCCATCAGTTTGGCACCTTTGAATTCTGTTTTTTTTTCCCCTGTGAAACACTCAAGATCATCCTTGCCGATGTAACCTGTTTCCTTGAATGCGGTTCGTTTTATTCACTAGTACCCTGCATCTGTGGAGTTGATGTGATCACAGCAAGACCGGATCCTGATCCAACGGACTCTTCCAGCTTTGGTCGCTTGGTCTCAGGCTCACTTACAGATGAAGACGAATGTTGCAGTTCTGTGACAAGATGCTTGCTCACAACTACAGGCGAGGAAGATGTAGCCTGGGCAGCCAGGATCTGTAGTGGATTAGTAATGGCTGAGGAAATGAAAAAAATTACTAATTAAAAAAAAAAATCATGTATACTTATTTCTTTTTGTTAAAAAATAAAAGCTTTAAGACTTGGTCAGGTGCTAATCAAGGTAAAATATATTCCATGCATATAAACATCCAATTCAAGTTACTAAAACAACTTACTATAAGTATTTCCTTGAAGGCTTGTCACAGGAACAGCATGTTTGCCATTCTGAGTTATAGTCTTTACTGGAAGTTGGTGCTGTCCCATGGAAGTTGGTGGTGCTTGTTGCAAGATGGTGACCATTTGTCCAGGTACATGTTGGGACATCTGACTGCTAACTGTCTGAATCACTCGACTGCCAGTAGGTACATTAGTAAAAGTCATAAGGGATTTATCGTCAAGCACACCTGCAGACATAATTCAAATAGAAAAAAATTATTTTCATCCAAAGCCCCCAACGTATATCCTGCTTTCTTGGGTGGGTACCATGGATGAGGCACAAGATCGGAAAACACTAGATTATACTAATCTTGCCACAGAAGAATGAAGCTGGAAAGTGAGGGTGTGCTCGGTAGAAGTCTATTGGAGAGGATTTGTTGCCAAATCCATGACCAAGCTTTTGAGGGATGTAGGAATCACAGGACAGGCCCCCAGAAAGGCAATTAAATCCCTCTCCGACTCAGTTGAAATGAGCAGTCTCTGGCTGAAAAGAAGGGATCCTATCTGGGGTCCAAATGACCACTAGGAGAAACAGATATGGGACACACACCCAGGTCTGATCGGCCCTGCCTTGGCAGAGGGTGTCTTAAAAAGCTGAAACACCCATTGATACCAGGGAATACAACTGAAGATGTGTCCCTAATGGTCATCCACCAGTTTTGTAATTGAGGCAACTGACCATATTAACTCCATAAGAGGGGATCAATCTAACCAATACTAGTCTGATATATCAACCTGACGTAAAATTATACATTTTTATTATCAAGGAGAATGTTTTAGTATCAAGTGGACATGGTGTCTTAATGAAGGGCTTCAACCTGCAATGTTGCTATTCCATTTCCCTCCACCTAACCCGCTGAGTTCCTCAAGTAACATGTTTTTCAATGACAATTTTGATGAACCTAAATATTAGGGGAAAACTTGCTTTAGTGATAATGGTCTGAATATTGAATATCAGTGAGTAATGAGATCAAATGCAAATAGTGCCAGTAATCACAGACTGAGTAATTAGGACTGAGAAACAGTGTTGGAATTTATACATAAGTGACAATTCAGGCTTGAGCCCTTCATCAAGGAAAGGAAAAATGTCAGAAGGCATCCAAGCAAGAGTAGGGGGAGGAGGAGAGCTTGCAAAGGCTGGAGAAAGGAGGGAGGGGACAGCAGCAATCAAAGGGAGGAAGGATTTTTAGGTTAAGGGAAGAGGAAGGGAGGGAGAACTGGAAAAGGGAAGGAAGGGAGGGAAGGAGAAGAGGAGAAAGTCGATGTTAATGCCACCTGGTTGAAGAGTGCTCAGACAGAAAATCAGGTGTTGCTCCTCCAATTTGTGGGATAGTACATAAGATCGTGGACTGTTGCAGTCGGAGCAAAGGTGCTCAGAGAAGTGATCTCATGCTCTCCTCTTCTCCCTCCACCCTCCCCCCTTTCCAGCCCTCCTCTCTTCACCAAGCCATCCCTCCCTCCCTCCCTTGATTGCTGCTGCCCCATCCCTCCCAGACATTGAAAGTGGGTGTGCAGGTACAGCAGACAGTGAGGAAAGCAAATGGTATGTTGGCATTCATAGCAAGAGGATTTGAGTACAGGAGCAGAGAAGTCCTACTGCAGTTGTACAGGGCCCTGGAGTATTGTGTACAATTTTGGTCTTATCTGAGGAAAGGCATCCTTACCATAGAGGGAGTGCAAAGAAGGTTCACTAGCTTGATGGCAGGACTTGCATATGACTGGATTGACTAGGCTTATACTTGCTGGAATTTAGAAAGCTGAGGGGGAAATCTTATAGAAACATATAAAATTCTTAAGGGACTGGACAGGCTAGATGCAGGAAGGTTTTTCTGGTTGTTGGGGAAGACCAGAACTGGGGTCACAGTTTAAGGATAAGGGGAAAGTCTTTTAGGTCAGGGATGAGAAAAAAAATCTCAGAGTAGTGAATCTGTGGAATTCTTTGCCACAGGAAGCAGTTAAAGCTGGTTCCTTATCTATATTTAAGAGGGGAGTTGGATTTGGCCCTTGTGGCTAAGGGGATTTGGGAGTATAGGGAGTATGGGGAGAAGGCAGGTACTGAGTAGATGATCAGCCTTGATCAAAATGAATGGTAGTGTAGGCTTGAAGGGCCAAATGGCCCATTCCTACATCTATTTTCTATGTTTCTGCCTTTGCCACCACACCTCCACTCCTTATTCTTTTGCTCGGATGCCTGCCAACATTTTTCCATACCTTGATGAAGGGCTCAAGCCCGAAACAATAGTTATGTATTTTTACCTTTGCTATATAAAGGACATTGTTTGGCCTGCTAAGTTTCAAAAGCCTGGAAAGTTGAAGGAAGAGTAGGTCTAGAAGCTGGAAAGAATTCTGATATCTCATGTCAGGTATCTTAAAGAGCTGACCAACAAAAATCCAAGAATCATGGGACTGTTAAAGCCTGAAAAGACCCCATTGGAGTTCACCCCAGCTTCCTTCAAAGGTATCCTGGATAAATCTATTCCACAATTTTACACATAACCATATAAATGTTCTCCCTCAATTATCTATCTAATCTCCCTTTGAAAGCAACAGTTCAAATCTGTTTCCACCATCTGTGAAGGCAGTGATCTCAAGACTACAACAGTCATTGCATGCAAAATATTTCCTTGGGTTACTCTTTTTTTTTTTAAAAAAGTAAATGTTTTTAATTTACATCCTCAGGTTCTTAACCTGAGTATCTAATTATTTGCTTTCTCTAAATTCTTCATAAATGTGGAAACATTACAATAATCTCTTGACCATTTCTTGTGTAAGGAACATTTTGGGTCCAGTGATCATAATGCCATTAGCTTCAAGTTAATTATGGAGAAGGCTAGGTCTGGTCCTCAGATTGAGATTCTAAACTGGAGAAAGGCCAATTTTGAGGAAATGAGAAAGGATCTAGAATGCATGGATTGGGATAAAATGTTTTTGGGTTAGGATGTGCAAGGTAAGTGGAAGACCTTTGAAGATAAAATTTTGAGAGTATAGAATTTGTATGCTCCTGTTCGGATTAAAGGCAAAGTTTGCAGATATAGGGAACTTTGGTTTGAGGGATATTGGGAATCTGGTTCAGTCGAAGAGAGAGGTGTTATAGCAGGTATAGGCAACGGAGAAAATGAGGTACTTGAGGAGTATATAAAATGCAAGAAAAGCCTCAAGGAAGAAATCAGGAGGCTAAAAGAAGGCATGAGGTTGCTTTGGCAAACAATGTGAAGGAAAATCCTAAGGGTTTCTCCAGGTATATGAAGAGTGAAAAGATAGTAAGGGACAAAATTGGTCCCTTGAAGATCACAGAATGGTCAGCTTTGTATGGAGCTAAAGGAGATGAGGGATAGCTTAAAAGGTGTTTTTTCCATCAGTATTCACTCAGGAAACTGGCACAGAGTCGTAGGAAGTAAGGAAAATAAGCAGAGAGGTCATGAAACCTATACCGATTAAAGAGGAGGAGGTTCTTTCCGTCTTAAAGCAAATGAAGGGCAGATAAATCCCCAGGGTCTGACAAGATACTCACTTGGTTCTTGAGGGAGGCTAGAGTAGAAATTGCAGGGGCTCTGGCAGAAATATTTAAAGTGTCGTTAGCTGGGGTGTGAGTCCAGAGGATTGGAGGATGGTTCTCACATTATTCTGCTGCTTTAAAAAGGCTCCAAAAGTAACCCAGGAAATTATAGGTCAGTGAGCCTGATGTCAGAACAGGTCAAGTAGCTGCTTGGGTCCAGAAGTTTTTTAATTCCGCCCCCCCCCCCAGATTTCGGAATAAAGAATCTAAGCAGCACAGTAGCGTCAGCAATAATTACCTGCATCAGGGGTTAAGCAGCAACAACAAACGCCAAGCTTTTTGAGCGCCAACATGACGCAACAAGTGTAAAATTCACGTGAAATTATTTTAGTACTTTCCAAAAAAAATTTACAAAAGACGACCCCCCCCCCCCCTGCCCCGTTCCTGCCAGGAGCCCGAGGTGGCGACTTCGATGTGGACGGCGCCACACCTGATGCTGAGAATGGAGTCACTGTCACCGACTCCGGCTGCAGCCAATGAACAAGTCTTGGACCCAGCTCCGTTTGGCATCTTCCTGGTCAAAAGCAAAGATTTTTTTTTGTACCACAGATCGGTTGTTACCAAACTGGGACAACAAGGCGTCAGAGCCCCACATGGCGCTTTTTTTTGGGTAACTTGTGAAGTCATATCGGCGCTAAAAAAATTCAGTTTTTGGATCTTCAGATAAGGGGTACTCGACCTGTAGTAGATAAATTGTTGGAAGGTGTTTCAAGAAATCCGATATAATTACAAAATTTGGATAGCCAGGGACTGATTATTGATAGTCAAAATGGGTTTGTGCATGGCAAGTCATGTTTAACCAATCGTAGAGTTTTTCAGGGTAATTAGGAAAGTTGACAAAGGAAAGGCTGTGGATGTTGTCTACACAGACTTCTGAAAGGCCTTTGACAAGGTCCCACATGAGAGGTTAGTCAGGAAGTTTAAGACTCTCGGTATTCATGGTGAAGTAGTGAACTGGATTCGACAATGGCTGGACAAAAGAAGCCAGAGAATGGTGGTGGAAGATTGCTTCTCAGACTGGAGGCCTGTGACTCGTGGTGTGCGTCAGGGAGCATTGGTGTTTGTCATCTATAATCAATGATCTGGATGATAATGTGGTAAATTAGATCAGCAGATGACACTGAGATTGGAGGTGTTCTGAGCAGCGAAGAAGGTTTTCAAAGGGATATGGACCAGCAGGAAAAATGGGCTGAAAGATTGCAGATAGAATTTAATGCAGATAAGTGTGAGGTGTTCCAAGGATAAACCAAGAAAGGACATGCACTGTAATTGATAGAGCACGGAGTGTGATAGAACAGAGAGATCTATGAATTCCCTGGAAGTGCCATCACAGGTGGAGAGGGTTGTAAAGAGAGCTTTTGGCCTTCATAAATCAAAGTATAAAAGTTGCGATGTTATGGTAAAAGTTGTACAAGACATTGATGAGGCCAAATTTGGAGCATTGTGTGTAGTTTTGGTCACCTAACTACAGAAAAGTTATCAATAAGATAGAAAGAGTACAGAGAAGATTTACTAGGATGTTGCCTGGACTTCAGGAACTGAGTGACAGGGAAAGGTTAAACAGATTAGGAATGAGGAGATTTGATAGAGGTATTTAAAATTATGAAGGGGATAGAGAAGAGTAAATGTAGGTAGGCTTTTTCCACTGAGGGTAGATGAGATACAAACAAGAGGACATGGGTTAAGGGGGAAAAGGGAATATGAGAGGGAACTTCTTCACACACAGAGTGGTGTGTGGAACGAGATGCCAGTTGAAGTAGTGAATGTGGGCTCAATTTTAACATTTAAGAGGAATGTGGACAGGTCCATGGAAGGGAGAGGTATGGAGGGCTATGGACTGGCTGCAGGTCAGTGGGACTAAGCAGAAAAATGATTTGGCACAGACTAGAAGGACTGAAGGGGCCAGTTTCTATGCTATTATGTTCTATGGTTCTAATCCTTTGCATCTTATTTATGGCTTACTGAAAGAAATTACCATAAGTGCAACTCCAGTTGCAACCAAACCATTTTTTGTATGTTTAAGATCACCTCTTCATTGTTGCATGTAAAAACCAGGGCCATTCTATTTGCTTGAAGAATATTTTCTTAATGTCTTGCCCTATTTTGAAATTTGTGTCATTTCTGTTATTCCACTCCTTTAAAATTGAACTCATTATATACTTCATTTTCCCTCCAAAATGTAATCAATAGCTGCATTTAATTGCACCACATATTTGACCATTTTACCAGCCTGTCAATATCCTTTCTCATTAATGCCATTGATCTAATCAGTGTTCACCTCAGTGTTTACTTTATTTCCAAGTTGTACATTTTGAATTAGTACATTACAAATCCAAATTCTAGCCATTAGCAAGAAGACTGGTGGGACACCTTGGATACTAACACTATCCTTAACTTTAACTATAGATTGATCACTTTTTAAGAAGTTAATTCTGAATGCAGAAATGTTTATTTAAATCTTGCTGCTGCTCATCCATTTGCACAACTTTTCATCTAATTTCCCCAATCTACTTTGGTGAACTCTCTCTGAAAATCAGTGTAATGACCTTTATTCAAATCCAAGACCTTATTTTTGCTGAAGTTTGTCGCTCTCAAGCAGATAACTGAACAGGCCAACCAGGTTAAAAGAGACCCGAGTAGCAGAGGCATCTGCCATCCAAAGTTAACACCTCAGTCTCCAGTTGACATGAGTCAGAGAGAGTCTCACTGTAATAATAACGTCAGAGAATGCATTTAGAACATTTGGGTGTCACGATTAGTGCAACGCTGTGACTGTGCCAGGGTTCAAATCTGGTGCTATCCGTCAGGAGTTTGTACATTCTCCCAGTGGCATGGGTTTACTCCAGGTGCTCCGGTTTCCTCCCACCCTTCTAAACATTCGGGGATTGTAGGTTAATTGGGGATTTGGGCGACACCAGCTCGTGGGTCGGAAGGGTCTGTTACTGTGCTATATTTGTAAATTTAAATTTAATTTAAAACCAGACTGTGGGCCTCTCAGTTATGGTGTGCATTCTCTAGATATATCATGAATTTCACCTGACTTTATGGGATTATTTCTTCCAATACAGACAGAGGAGTTGGGAAGTGCAAAATTGAGATAGTGTACCGTCACCACTGGCATAGTGTAATGTGACAAATTTTATAAATATTTTTATGATAAATTAAAGGTTAGAGATTTTTGAAATGGTAGAACAAAAATGTAAAAAATATTTTTATTAAAAAAACATTGTAAAGGCAATTTTTAAAAATTAAAAACACATTAAAATTCTTTTTTTAATAAACTACAATTGTATAGGACAATAAATTATTACCTTTCTGGTCACTGGAACCATCTTTTATAATCTGGCCGCTTCCAATATGGCTCTGATTAGTTAGGATGTACCCATTTGAGGAGTTAGCTGATGTTGTTACCACTCTCACCATGGTTACAGTGGGAGCTTGCTGAAGTACATGAATGGCATGTCCAGAAGACTGTTGGGAAGTTATTAGGGAGGCAGGCATATACGCCACAGATTTTGCAACAACACCAGGTGGTTGAGGAGGAACTGCCATTATAACGGGCTGACCACTAACTGGGGAACCTAGAAAAAAAATGAAGCCATCAAATTCAACCATATTTTCATACAATAGAGAACAATTACCCTTCTTTATAATCTCCAAAAAAGCCCCCATTGTTCTACAATGCAAAACTGATCCATGTAAAATATAAATCGAGTGCATACAGCATTTAAACTTAATTTGGATCACAATCAAGTCAAAATCTCAGTGTGTGAAATCCCATACTTCTTCATACAACTATGTAAAATAAGAGGTAAATAGTTTAATGTGCCAGGTCCCAAGGCTGGAGTATATATAGCATTCTCTGTTATAAGTTACCTGGTGCACTTTGAGAGTAACGAACCTCTGGCACTGCTGCCAGCTTGGAAGTGGTGAAATCATGGTCATGTGAGACAGGGGATCCTTCACGAGACAAACATTCAGGTGTCTGCAACCCACTTGAGTGGGGAGAGAGAAGACCTGGATGGCTAGGAGATGCAGGGGCACTCCTGAAACATTAAAATAAGTTTCTTGATAAAAGTATCACTTCATAAAACTTACACAATTTTCCATAAGAAATGGTAACTAGATGGGTGTGTAACCAAATTAGAATTGATTCTCCATTTATCTTTTTGTCGATTTGTGATGGGAAGGAATTCTTTGAGCTTTGATAATTGTGCAAGTTTCTTTTTTAAAAACACTGTACAAAGTTACTTTCTGCATTGAATTTATGTGAACTTTCTGCAAATATTAGAAGTCCGTAGAGATATTGACATTTGTTTACAAAAGACAAAGCTATGAAGCTAGAGATACATACAGGATATTAGCATCAATACATCCTAAATCAAAGTGAGTATCCATGGAACAATGAGATTTGAAATGTTCAAATAATATCCCCAAGAGAAATCAAAATACTTTACTTTCTACTAAATTGATACAGTTTTGAACACCTCCAACGGAACTGATTAAAAAATACCAAATGTTGCAAAATTGTTCAATTTTACTTTATGGTAGTGATCGTTTGGTAAAATGCCTCGGCAACACCAAGAATAACGACCAGTTAACTGCATTAGGAAAAATCATCTTTAAAATAACGTATATACGCGTGTAATAGTTGAGTTTTGAGGACCAATTTTTAGAGTAAATTTAAGGGGTTGGCTATTCTAAGTATACTACTTTTGACCGCAAGTACCTATGTCGTTTGAGCTGTCAGGTGCTTAGATCGGAGGGCAGGTGGCAAGTCCAGGGTCAAGGCCTTAGGAGCTCAGATGGGCAGGCAGCCGAGACCAGGTGGCAAGTCCGCGGTTGAAGCATTGGGAGCTCAGATGGGCAGGCGGCCAGGCGCAGTTGAGAGTCTGTGCTTGGGGTGTGGCAAGCTTGGATGGGAGGAAGTCTACATTCAAGGTGTCAGGAGCTCAGATGGGCAGGTGCCCGGGGAAGAGTCAAGAATCTGTGGTCGGTGGCATTGGGAGCTCAGTTGGGCGGGCAGCAGGGGCCTAGGTGAGAGTCCACAGTCAGGGCATCAGAAGCTCAGAAGGCCGGGCAGCTGTGGCCAAAAATAGGAGGGGTGGTCAACTTTTACATGGTACTGACTACAGGTAATCCTCACGTTTTATCGTTCATCAAATAAAACATGAAGGCCGCCAAGGCCACCTCTCGTGAGAGGTTGGTCATTCCTGGCAAAGGCACTATTTTACATAGATAGGCCCCTACTTTCATCCCAAAAGCATAATTTTTATATTTATAATAATTGTTTTTTGGTCGTATGTACAGATGGCCATAAAGTCGCATAGGTTATAAGTTGGGGACTACCTGTATTACAGGCGTATATATGGTACACCTTTGCAGTTCACAACATTGACCACAACAGCTTGAACACATTTTAAATTTTACATGAATACTCATCCGTTAACCACGTGGTTTTCATTGCTATTTGATAATTAGAAATGCCTCAAAGTAGGCACATGGAGGGCAAGGTTTGATCTTCTAATCTATATTTTTATTGAATAAGAATCTGCATGAGATTTTGTTTACCCTCTTGCTGGTCTATACCAAAATGTTAATTTTTAAAAAAAAAATTTTTTTTTGCAGTTGATATCTGAGGAATGCATTGGTAGAAAGAGTTACAAACCGAATCTAAAGGTGAAACAGCTCAAATGACATGTACTGACAAACCAGATCTAATCAAATTTACATAAAACAAAATTAATCAGCCTTGTTGTGAATTAAACTCACCGATTCAAAATCATTATACACAGAAGATAGAAAAGCACCATACCATTTGATATTAGCCCCTTTTCCACTGGCATCCCAGTTAATTGGCTGTGCAGTGTCCCGGGATGGGAAGCCCTTTGTATCATTTCCACTGGGACCCCTTAACTGGGACACTAATTGCTTTTCCACTGAACACAACTCATCCTCAGGGATCAGTGTTCTATCTTCAATTGTAAACAGGTGACTTTCTGCTGGCCCTTTTCCACTGGTTTTATCAGCATGCAGGAGTCAGCAAACGACGGGGATATGAGTAGGGGTAGAAGCAGTTAATCCTCGGCGTGCAATGACATCATTTGACGCTGGAATTCAGACAGTATTCCTTTTCCCTTCGACCTCGTCCCAGTAAATTTCCAGTTAATTCCTGGGATTTCCATTGGTTCAAACCATTGCAATTAATGGGGGTGGGGTGGAGGGGTTTGGTTGGGGGGGGGGGGGTAGATAGATAAATAGGGCAGAGGAAGAAGGGGGTCAGGACGGTGGAAAGGGGAGGGGCAGAGTGGGAGAAATTTGTGGTAGCTACTTGGCACAGCAACATATGGCCCAAGAGGGTGAATTTAAAAAGCAAGAGATATGTACCTATGCTTCCTTCAACTCCAAGATGAAGAGCATCATATCAATTTAATGCTTTGCAGGAAGCGGTAACTGGGATACCAGAATATAAATACTGCCACATACTAAAATTATGTTCAAATATTGGAAAATGGAAAAGCAAAATGGTGTGTGTGTCTCTCTCTCTCTGAAATCATAATTCTCTCTCACCTCATTGAAACTCAAAACCAGAAATGCTGGAATAGCTTTAAAGGATAAGGACATTGATTCTTCTAAAACAGTGGTTTTCAAACTGCTCCCCTAAACTCATTCCACCATAAGTAATCCCGATGCCATAAGTGCTCTGTGATTAGTAAGGAAAGGAAGGTTGAGAACCACTCCTCTGGACCCAATTGTTACTGAAAAATTGTCACTGGTCCATTTCCTTTGGAGTTATGAAACTGTGCACATAATGACTCAATTAAGTATGATTAAAACAGTGGTTTTCAAACTTTTTCTTTCCCCTCACATACCACCTTAAGCAATCCCTTACTAATCACAGAGCACTTCATGGCATCGGGATTGCTTAAGGTGGAATGCGAGTTTAGGGGGCAGTTTGAAAACCACTAAATTATCGAAAAATAATAAAATCATTCCTGTTCCTCAGCTAGCTAGTTTTTAAAAACATTATAGAAAATAAATAATGCATTCAATAAATTGATGCAGTGGAGGAAAATAGAGAACACAGAAACAGGAAAAAGGATCTTCTACAACTCAACTAGACTGCAGATCTTCTGTATCTTATTTCTATAACCCTAATACTGTTAGCCAACCTAAAAATAATGCAAAACAAAAAGAATCTAGATTTGAGTTTTGGTGTCATATTGACAGACACAGGCCAGCTATGCAGAAAGGATAGGGTGCTTCACAATTTCACCTCCATCACAAGAATATCACAAAATCCAATAAACAGCAATCTCAGTGCTACACTGAAATTTCAACCCAAATCACATGTTCCAGTCCTGGATTGCAACTTAAACACAATACTGCTGGCCACTAATGCAAGTGCCATCTGCCAAAATGAGCCATAACCTAGCTTGCGAATGAGTGTACACGTAAAGGCGCAATTTTTTCTATACTGCTTGCTCTTTTACAATTTCGAAGAGGTGGATAAAGAAGTCACATCCATCACAGTGCTGTTCAGTGAGTAAATTGATACAGTATAATTATAGGAGGAACAAGGGAAAACACTTACTCAGCTCTGCACACAGCCGGAGGACAGCACAAGGAAAAAAGAAGGCAAAAAGAGTCAGCACCATGTTTTGTCTTTTTACACAAGCATTTGGGATTATCTGAAATACCAGAACTTTTATGGGATCATCAGTCCCTCAGCAGCTGAGAATTGTGGAATAGAAATAACGCACTCAATATTTACATCTGCAGCAAATCAGGTTATGCGACTTGGACCACTGAGTATTTTCTACAAAGTTCCAGTGCAGTGAAGATCATCTTTATACCAAAGCATTCCTCAGATTGATCTTGCTCTACCACAATTTGCACTGTAAAAAGACATTGGCATGGAAAAACAGATCTATTGCCTCTCCATGTTACCGCATAGTTTCTCGCATCAGAGGAAAGTGCACATTATTCAAAATTTGAAAGGCGTATTCAAAATAGCCAGCTACGTATAGATAATTTTTTTTTAAAAAATAGAATTACCCAAAGCAAACTGTAAGCTTCTCTACAAGCATTTTGTAATAAAAAAGTGTCCATATCATTTGAACTACAGAATGGGACAGATTCCAACCTGGAGGAGATAGGTCCGAAAGGCGTTCTAAAACAAGACACTCCTCGCTGTCTCCGTTTTCGGAATGCTTGCTCTACTAATTTTGTCTCTGATGAAGGGTCAATTCTCCAGAACGAGCCTTTTCCAGGTTCTTCCTGTGACCGTGGCACTTTGATAAAATAACGATTTAAAGAGAGGTTGTGGCGAATTGAATTCTGTCCCGGAGAGAAAAAAATTAAGAACACTGAATATTTAACTGTAATTAAATGTGTACACTGGTTAACTTAGCAGAGCACAACATTTCAGGATCATATCCAGCGCAATTACCAGAAATTATTTTAGCTGCATGGATAATTACATGGAACTATAACCTCCCAGTCAAAACATTTAATAGCATCAAAGAATATAAAAATGAGCCCATCTGTGACAGCTCTTTGCAAGTGGTATCGAATGAATCCTGTATTCTGTACTTAGTGCACATCTCCAGAAATGGTCTTTTCATCTCATTCTTAAACATGCAGCAAAAACACACATGTTTGGGGAACACATCAAGAACAATTGCCTAGAACTTATTATCCCTGGTTGAATTTATCATTTCCTTTAACTTTGTAAGCTTAATAGGCACACATTGTATAGATCTTGCTTCTGCTTGCAAGTACATATGGACTACAGCATTTCATTCATCTCATCTGTTGAATGGTTGCTATAATTTATTTCAAACCCATATCCTGCCTTGCTATTTTCATACATATTTGCAGATGTCTGAATACTTGCCTGATCACAAAATGAAGGCACAAACCTTTGATTTTCAATACCTGCTAATTGCAATTTAACCATTTTTCATTTCCTTTGTCCACATAATTTTGTTTATTAGTTTAAAATTTATTCCAACATTTTATATTGAAATAAAGTTTTATATATGCTGAATAATTCTGTCAGAAATAGGAGCAGGAGTAGGCCACAAGGCCTGTGATGCCTGCTCCACCATTCATAGCTGATCTGATGATAAGCTTGTCTCCATTTACCTGGCTTTTCTCCATATCACTGAATTCCCTTACTATGTAATATCTATCGAACTTTGTCTTTAACGTATTTACTGAGTTTATTCCACTGCTTCAATGGCAACGAATTCCACAGATTTACCCCCCCCCGTGGGTAAAGCAGTTCCTCCTCATCTCCATCCTAAATCTACCATTCTGAATCATGAGACTATGTTCCCTAGTTTTGATCTCCCCTACCAATGGAAAAAAACTTACTTACCTTTATCATATCAATGCCTTTCATAATTTTATGTTTCTATAAGATCTCCTCTCATTCTTCTAAATTCCAGTGAGTACAGTCCCAGATGACTCAATCTCTCCTCATAGGCTAACCCCTTCACACCTAGAATTAACTTTCCTCAAATGAAGGAACCAGAACTGCATGCAGTACTCCAGATGCGGTCTACACCAGTACCTTGTATAGTTGCAGCACAACTTCCCTGCTCTTAAATTCAATCCCTTTAGCAATGAAGACCAACATTCCATTAACCTTCCCGATAACCTGCTGTACCTGAAAACCAACCTTTTGCAATACATGCACAATCACTCCCAAGTCCTTTTGCACAGCAACTTTCCATTCAAATAACATTCTGATCTTCTATTTTTCCTTTCAAAATGGATAATCTCACACTTGGCAAAAGTGTCCTCCCTCTACCAGTCCCTTGCCCACTCATTTAACCCATCTATATCTCTCTGTGGACTCTCAGAATCCTCTGTACAATTTGCTTTTCCACTCAATTTAGTGTCATCAGTAAACTGAGATACACTACTCTCTATCCCTTCTTTCCAGATTGTTTCTAAATATCATGAACAGTACTGGGCCCAGCACTGACCCTTGTGGCAACCCACTTAGCACCAATTGCCAACCAGAAAAACCTCCCTGTACCCCAACTCTTTTGTATTCTAAAATGCAGACAAGACACATTTTGTACATGCCTTAAAATAATGTAAATAGATTCCAAAGGATTTTTAACTGTTTGTTAAAAATTCAGTTAAAACTTGACAAAAGGAACAAATCTTCCACTTTTCTCTATGACTGCTATGAACTATTTTAAGCCTTAAATCAGAAATGTGACTTGAAACCCTTTTAGGTTTGTTTTACTTTGTTATGCACAATTCTTAGAGGGTCCAGAACACAAATTGAAATCCCTGACAATGGAAACTTTTTTTTTGGCTGAGGAGGAGTACTGACCATAATTAGGATGACAGTTTTCTTGTCCCAGATTCTGTCTTCATTCAAAATGAGTTTTGAATTTTGCAAGTTCAGGATGAAACTTAGCAAATACGCATCATTCATTGAACATTTTTTTTGGTGGAAACAAAGACTCGAACTGTTTTCAGGAACTTCCTTATAATACAAGTGATCATGATGCCTAAACTACCTTTCATTTAACATAATTTAGAGGATAACCAGAGTATTAACAATTAAAAAAAGACATTCAGCATGGTAACAGGCCATTTCGGCCCACGAGTCCATGCCACACAATTAACAACCAATTAAATTACACCCCCCGGTATGTTTTGAACAGTGGTGGGGGGGGGGGGGGGGAACTGGAGCCCCCGGTGGAAACTCATGCAGACACAGGGAGATCGTACAAGCTCCTTACAGACAGCATGGGATTTGAACCCCAGTCCCAATCACTGGCGCTGTAAAGGCTTGGCACTAATCGCTATGCTAACCGTACTGTCCAACTGGCTCTATATTTCTGGCCTGCTGAGAACACCCACCTGCCATCCTTTGTCAGCTGTCCTGTAGTAAGGATAATGCTTTGTAATATGTGCATAGATGCCACTTAGTGTTAATTGCTTGTCTTGAGCAGAAGATATGGCCTGTACAATCAGCTGTGCATAGGAATAGGGGGGCTTTGAATCATCCTGGATAGAAAACAAATAAAAATAAATACGAGAACATGCACACATAAACCTTTTTTAAAAACTGATTCTGGTATGGCAGAAACAAAAACATTTTACTTTAAATTTAAAATACCGTATATTTTGGCATACAAGTCGAGTTTTGAAACCCTAAAAAATCTCTCAAAAAATGGGGGATGACTTATATGCCAGATATACTTCTGAGAACTTAAATTTGGATTAAAAAAAAAAAACAACCACTGTATGCTGATTTGCTGTATAAGTCAATCCTTGAAAACCAAATTAACATATAGGTCGACCCTTGAAACAACAAAAAAACCCAACCAAATTTACATTGAAAATTTTATTGAATGAAATTTGAACAAAAACACATTTAGAACCCTTCAAAAATCACTATCAATGTCTGCTGCAAAGATGGCAGCAAGGAAATCCATACTCTCACTGTTTAAACGGTCAACATATGGATCCGAGTCTGAGATTTGTCGTCAGTGTCCCACAATAATTCATCTTTCATGTTATCAATTGCACAAGAGATACTGCACTTAAATTATTTTATTACAGTCTCTACATCCACTTTGTCCCATGCTTTGAGCACGAAGTCACACAGCACATCAAGCCTTTTGTAAATGACTTTTCCACATTCAACATCTATGTATCCCATTCCTCATGCACATGGTATTTGAATGTTCAAGCAGACACCGATAGGGTGCAATAGAGACGTCAAACCACCTGGGATAACCACCATGTAAGTATTATGTAGCACTAATCTACTTTTAGAGTTCTCAGTTAAGTGGCTACGAAACATATCCCAGACCAGCAAACTCCGTTCCTTGCATAAATTGCCTATTCCACACGTCTATCCATAATTTTACACCATTTTCATCCATCCATCCTTTTCCATGAAAATGTACAAAAATACCTGCTGGGAATTTTATTTTAGGTTTAATTTTGCGTTAGAAGATTACCATGGGTCTTTGACCCATCGGCCATGCACGATAACACCATGGTAAACCTGGTCCTTTCATGGCCTGTACTTCTGGTTTGCAGTTTTCACACTTTCCATTCCACTGTTCTATTGCCTATCATGACAAAATTCATGGAGTTTTCATCCATGTTTCCAATATTTGCCAATGCAAACTGGTGTCTCTGCTGGTTACATATAATAAACTGGTGAAAACTTACAACTTTATGATCAAGATCTTTCAGTAATTTCTGAACAATTTTTGTTTTTTTGGCATAATTCCAGATTTTTCCTGTTCATGAAATGGTTGCTCCAGCATACTGTTGCTTTAAAATCTTTAAAGAGGTCTGTCCATTTCAGTGCAAATGCTCTTGTTTTATTTCAATTGACTACGTAGCAATCCTGCCTCTGTTCACATACCCATGATTTTCCAACTCAGGCCAACGAGTGATTCCTCTTCTCATCGAACAATGCCTTTTTGGTATTTTTCTGAGTCTCTTCTTTCTTCTTCCAGTCTTTTACCAACTTCTCATATACATCATATTTTCTCGCAGCCGCACAGTTGTTGGTTTCTTGGCCATTTCTATCACTTTTGCTTTAATCCTCGCTTTACACTTTTGTCGTTTTGATGAAGCCTCCATGATAACAATAACCTCCAGCCAATGCCCACCAGATCAACCATCGTGATTTATGGGGAGTAGACATACTCCTGATATATAATTAAAACCCTTAAAATGAGGCTGAAAAAGTGGAGGGGGGGGGGAAGGGGTTCAACATCTGCCAGTCGACTTGTATGCCAAAATATACGGTATATAAAACGTTGGATCTAACAGGATTCAAATAACTGAGTTTTAGGGGTATTTGGGTACTGTGGATTTGTTAATCTAGAACCTTGAAATGATTATCAGAAGATACGGCAACTGGGTCATTTAAAATAAACGAGAATTTTAAAAAATCAGATTCAATAATGGTAAAATCCTGTTTGGCTCACATGCCCATTGGCATCTCCAAGCCCATAAGGCAGACTTTTAATTGTTTTCAAAAATGGCCCAGCAAAACATCCAATTCAAAGAGAATTATGAATGGCCTTTTATTGCCTTCCCAGATGCCCAACAATCCTATGAAAGAACAAAACCTGAAATGTAATGATTCTGAACAATGGTGATGCACCCTGAAGATCTATCCATAAAACAGTTATTCACGTTTTGCAATTTCTCACGTGCACACCTCTGCACTTCAAGTGAAATCCTGGCTTCCAAATATTTCTGAAGTATTGGTTCAAATGTCTTTATTCTCAGCAAGTTGGAAGAGGAAGGATTGGGAAAAAGAGGGGAGGATGCAATGACCTTCCATTGTAAGTTATTATTGAGGGTTCTTGCTCAAAGAGGTATTTATTGAACCTGTAAAAGTGGACTTTGACTGTTGAGCCCAATGAGGCTCAATAGAACAACACCTCATCTTCCATCTGGGCACGTGGATGACTTCTGAATCCATTCTTTTTCAGGAGCAGGTAGAGACTCAATAATTAGAAAACAACATAAATAGAAGGAACAGAGCATAGGAAAGCTCTCAAAAACCATTCTGAGCCACTTTCTTAAAAAAAACCCCACAGAAATGGGAAGAATCCAAGTGGTGAGATGTGCACATGTATAACATTTCCAAACCTTGGGGCTATCCCCACCAGATGTTTCCATTGGGGCTATCCCCACCAGATGTTTCCATTGGGGCTATCCCCACCAGATGTTTCCATTGGGGCTATCCCCACCAGATGTTTCCATTGGGGCTATCCCCACCAGATGTTTCCATTGGGGCTATCCCCACCAGATGTTTCCATTGGGGCTATCCCCACCAGATGTTTCCATTGGGGCTATCCCCACCAGATGTTTCCATTGGGGCTATCCCCACCAGATGTTTCCATTGGGGCTATCCCCACCAGATGTTTCCATTGGGGCTATCCCCACCAGATGTTTCCATTGGGGCTATCCCCACCAGATGTTTCCATTGGGGCTATCCCCACCAGATGTTTCCATTGGGGCTATCCCCACCAGATGTTTCCATTGGGGCTATCCCCACCAGATGTTTCCATTGGGGCTATCTTCGCCAGATATTTCCAAACCTTGGGGCTATCGCCACCATGTATAACATAACATTTCCAAACCTTGGGGCTATCGCCACCATGTATAACAAAACATTTCCAAACCTTGGGGCTATCGCCACCATGTATAACAAAACATTTCCAAACCTTGGGGCTATCGCCACCATGTATAACAAAACATTTCCAAACCTTGGGGCTATCGCCACCATGTATAACATAACATTTCCAAACCTTGGGGCTATCGCCACCATGTATAACATAACATTTCCAAACCTTGGGGCTATCGCCACCATGTATAACATAACATTTCCAAACCTTGGGGCTATCGCCACCATGTATAACATAACATTTCCAAACCTTGGGGCTATCGCCACCATGTATAACATATAATTTCCAAACCTTGAGGCTATCGCCACCATGTATAACAAAACATTTCCAAACCTTGGGGCTATCGCCACCATGTATAACAAAACATTTGCAAACCTTGAGGCTATCGCCACCATGTATAACAAAACATTTCCAAACCTTGGGGCTATCGCCACCATGTATAACAAAACATTTCCAAACCTTGGGGCTATCGCCACCATGTATAACAAAACATTTCCAAACCTTGAGGCTATCGCCACCATGTATAACAAAACATTTCCAAACCTTGGGGCTATCCCCACCATGTATAACAAAACATTTGCAGACCTTGAGGCTATCGCCACAATGTATAACAAAACATTTCCAAACCTTGAGGCTATCGCCACCATGTATAACAAAACATTTCCAAACCTTGGGGCTATCGCCACCATGTATAACATTACGTTACCTTGGGACTATCGCCGCCATGTATAACATTACATTACCTTGGGACTATCGCCGCCATGTATAACATTTCCAAACCTTGGGACTATCGCCACCATGTATAACATAACATTACCTTGGGACTAAAGCCGCCATGTACAACATAACATTACCTTGGGACTATCGCCGCATGTACAACATAACATTACCTTGGGACTATCGCCGCCATGTACAACATAACATTACCTTGGGACTATCGCCGCCATGTACAACATAACATTACCTTGGGACTATCGCCGCCATGTACAACATAACATTACCTTGGGACTATCGCCACCATGTACAACATAACATTACCTTGGGACTATCGCCGCCATGTACAACATAACATTACCTTGGGACTATCGCCACCATGTACAACATAACATTACCTTGGGGCTATTGCTGCCATGTACAACATAACATTACCTTGGGACTATCGCCACCATATATAACATAACATTACCTTGGGGCTATCGCCGCCATGTACAACATAACATTACCTTGGGACTATCGCCACCATGTAAAACATAACATTACCTTGGGACCATCGCCGCCATGTACAACATAACATTACCTTGGGGCTATCGCCGTCATGTATAACATAACATTACCTTGGGACTATCGCCACCATGTACAACATAACATTACCTTGGGACTATCGCCGCCATGTACAACATAACATTACCTTGGGGCTATCGCCACCATGTACAACATAACATTACCTTGGGACTATCGCCACCATGTATAACATAACATTACCTTGGGGCTATCGCCGCCATGTACAACATAACATTACCTTGGGACTATCGCCACCATATATAACATAACATTACCTTGGGACTATCGCCACCATATATAACATAACATTACCTTGGGACTATCGCCGCCATGTATAACATAACATTACCTTGGGACTATCGCCACCATATATAACATAACATTACCTTGGGACTATCGCCACCATGTATAACATAACATTACCTTGGGGCTATCGCCGCCATGTACAACATAACATTACCTTGGGACTATCGCCACCATATATAACATAACATTACCTTGGGACTATCGCCACCATATATAACATAACATTACCTTGGGACTATCGCCGCCATGTATAACATAACATTACCTTGGGACTATCGCCACCATATATAACATAACATTACCTTGGGACTATCGCCGCCAGATGTTTCTGCCTGTTGCTCGGACGCTGCTTTTTCAGCAAACGCTGCAGCTAGCTGTAGATCTCTTGTGATGTTGCGACCAAAACGGTATCCAGAGGACCCGGCACCACGTGGGCTCACAGGACAAGAATTGGGAACACTGTGGATAGCAATTGGGGAAACAAATTCGGTCAAAAAATTGTTGCATCAATAAAATTGCAGGGAACTGAAATAGTATTAACATTAAAAAAAACATTTTGTGGTTAAGTTAGAGCAGAATCCAGGGAGTAAAAGCATTATTCCTCAAGATGCCAAAGTTACAGCGACCAAATATGGTTGGTACAAATAAGTACAATATAGGAGTGAGAGCCTCTTTTAGTAGCTCAACATTATTGTTTCTGGCTTACCACTGAAATATTGTAGGTATTCACAGCACTAATACAGACTTCGTCAAGGACATCCAAGTCATTAAAAGTATAATTCCTACTAATCAGGTTTCTTCTCTTCCTTCTGATAACCAGGTCAAGTCATCACAATCCCCAAAAAATTATAATGGGAAAAGATTTAGTAGTCTTAAAATCCAGTATTGGGTCAATCCAGTTTTTCGGGATTCTCTGGCAGTGCCTTTAGAATTCAAATTTAAGGGGGAATAACAAAGAGATGTAAATTTTGATAGTTTACTTATTAGTAAATACAGCATTGTTCATCTATCAAAATGAACAGTTTTTCTTTTAAAACGTAGTCAACACGACAAAAATATAAACAAAATGTTTTCACTACAAAAAAGCACCTAATGCTTGAAATTATGTTTAAAAATAAACATTGTAAAAGAAAAATAGTTTACAAATGAATTTCTTTGTGATAAGATTACCTGTATTAAGCATGGTGGCTTGTTGCCATTGTGTATCTGTGGCACAAAAGCCCTCTAAATTTTAAAAGTTTTAGAGTTTACAGAAAGTCCGGATTCTCAAGTGGTCCGGATTTCTGGCATCTGGATTTTTGGACTTCTACTCTTTATTTTTGTGTTAATTAATCACGCCACATTTTTATTAACACACTTGGTCATCGTACCCAACAGAATATATGTGGGGGGTGACTTAAGGCCTTCCTTTTAAATTTGTTGATTTCACTTTTTAAAAACTGGCAATGGTCAAGAATTTTGCAAAACACCATAGCAGAGACTGAAAAACGTGTTAAAGAGAAAAATTGCCAATGACCAAGTTACATGAATTATAAGCTGAAAGCATAGCAGAATTAACTATTTGCTCTCATCTCAAGTAATAATATTCCAAATGTAAACATTAAAAGTCATACTACATCATCACTCTGACCATTGGTCATTTCCAGCAACAAAGTACCAGTTTTTAACCAGGATACTTTCCAAAAATAAATATTTAGTTTCCTTTATCCCAATAGTTATTTAATATTAAATCTTGCTTTCAAATCCCTCCATGGCTTCACCTGCACTACATCCCTTTCCACCATCATTAACCTCCTAATATTGTACAATCCTCCAAAACCTGAGCATGCTTCCATTTCCATCATTAAGTCAACAGGCCCCTAGAACCTCCTCCCTACCTCTCTCCTCATTATTCACCAACTACGACCCTCAGATCCACAAACCCACAAGATTGACCATCTATTACTAGTTTGTTCTCCAGAGTCCTCTTCTGGTAGCAGCTAATGAATCCTGTTTGTCAAGAGATGGACTGCATTTGATGTCTCATGCTAGCAATTTTACATTGCTTTGGTCCTTATTGTGTGCAGTAACGGAAGAGGTAATAATGGTCAACCATATCAATCAATGCAAGAAGAGTAACCAAGTATTGACATTCAACATTCATAAAGGGCAGGGCACTGGAAAAGGTGCAAAGATTTAAAAATATAATTAAAAATTGGAAGTATTGCTTTTTATTCCTTCATCAACTCCTTTCAAAAAGACTGCAGCTGTTTAATGGCCACCACTTTCTTGAGGATGTTGGAGATGCTTCTGCCAATAAATCTCATATTCCCAGAAATGAGTAGAAACTATCAAGTGAGTCTTAGCAAGCTGAAGCTATTTTATCTGCATACTAAAAGGAAAAAATGTTTAGTAGCGAGAATGAGGAGAACATTAACAGTAACAGCATCTCAGGCAAATAGCATAGAAATCTTTAATCTAGACACCTTCATGGAAGAGAAAAGAATAGCTTGCATAGAAGCTAAAATGAGGCAGAATGAGAAAAAGGTTAGTTGACGCATAAAAATAGTATATGCCAGTTGGGGCAAATGGTAATTCCTATATAATTTTATTTTAATGCAAACCTGAAGACTGGACTAAAACAGCAATTTAGTTTCTATAATTGAATCCTGCATAGAGTCATGCAGTTCTGGTCCTTTCTCATTCTTGATGGAAACGTGGAATGATTATCAGATAATGTTTCAACCCCTTTCAGTAGGACTGACAAATACATAATGTTATCAAACTGCTGGTTTGTATTGAAAAACACTACCTTCCGCTCAGAAACATCCAAAAGGTCGAAGCGGACAAATATCAAAGCACTGCAATCCAGCGTTTACTCTGGATTCTCATCATCTCCCTTTTTCTTCTGTGGTTAGGCTTCACGTTCAGCTTGTTTCTTTTCCTCTACTGCTCAATATAACCAGAGCAACAACCAGTCTAACATATCTGTTGAAGAAATCAATTGTAAAACCTTACTGCTTCAGATAATTTGATGCACATGTTCACCCCTAAGCTGTTCTGTATAACAACCAGCAAGATGTCGGCTCAAAGAAAACTTATCCAGGTCTCCAGTTATTGTTTCTCATTTCCTTTTCTTACGCAAAGATTCATGCTTGCAGATACACCCATATCTGAAATAAATTATCATCAAATCTTTTGATTAAATTTAATCAGCCCACAAGCCCATTCCGCCCCAATATACCGAATTGACCTACAATCCAGTATGTTTCTTTATTTCCAAATCATTCCTTATCCCACTCCCCACCTTTGCAATCTCCTCCAACCCATTAACTCCAGGAAATTACTGAACATCTCTTATTCTGGCCTCATCGCCATTCCCAATTATAATTGTGGCACATTTATGACCATGTCTTCAGTCCCCCAGGTTGTAAAGCTTTGAAATTTCTTTTGAAACAGCGATTTGAAGCTATCTATTACCACGAATTTGATAATGTGCTCTTCTATCTTCTTATGAGGCTTAATGTCTTTGTTTGGTAAAACTCCTGCAAATGGTTTGCTCCTTTAAAGGCTCCTTATCACTATTATAGATAATTGTCATTCTTTGTGTGTTATTTCTGAATTAGTTGACCACCAGGAAATCCTAGTGAAGATGTACATTCCAGAGGCAGTGTGGGCAGGACTGGACAATTTTTCACTTCACGAGCCAGCATCATTGAAGTATCCCAACTCAAGGACGAGTTAGCATATTACAACTCAAATCCAAAACCTTCAACTCCTTGGGGGCTTTGAAAAGAATTTCACCTGGAGAACAATGTCTCAATATTGATTTATTGGAAACGGGCTCCCATTCTTTTAAAAAAAATCAGCTCTTCATATTAAACCTGTCAAAGAAACAAATCTCTGGTATTGTCAAGTCACTTAAAAGAGAAAGCTTGTTCAATTCCAGGAGACTCCTTCATTAAATCTGCCAATTTCAATGAATTTATGGATTGAGACTGTCACAAACTCAACCCAATGTTCCTGTGACTGAAATTAAAATAGGTTGATAATATTTCAGAGCAACCCTGACCTGCTGTATTAACTAACACAATATTAGGGACCTCGAAAACAGCCATTCATACATATGGCTGCTCTTCACAAACAACAGCTCGGCCTTCAATACCATTATTCCCTCAGTGCTGGTCAAGAAGCTACAAATTCGAGACCTCTGTACCCCACTCTGCAACTGGATCTTTGACTTTCTCATTGTAAGACCACAGTCTAGTATGAATTGGAAACATCTCTTCCTCACTGATCATCAACACAGGTGCACCCCAAAGAGGCATGCTTATCCCACTGCTCTACTCGTTATGCACCCACAATTCCAATTCCATCTACAAGTTTGCCGGACACCACATTTTAGTCTCAGTCACACACATTCAAAAATTAGTTATGTCCTCAAAAGCCTTATTTCCTGGTGTTAGCAGGGCTAAGCTTTTTTTAAAAAAAACTTGAGTTTCTATTGGATGTATTTGATTAGCTACAAGCTACTAATTTTCAATATCTAAAAATAAAGTTGTGCTACCTTTGTGACCTCTGACCCAAAACACTCAACGACTATTGTACATAAATGCTGGAGAAACTCGGCAAGTCTCACAGCATTCTTTGTGTAGCAAAGATAAAGATATATAAACCAATGATTTGGGCCTGAGCCCTTGATCAAGGTATGAGCAAAATGCAGCCTGAATAAAATGGTGAGGGGAGGCCAGGAAGAACCTCAGGAGGGGCACGAGGAAAAATCTAACGTGATGGGGAGGGGATAGCTCTCGGGGTGGAGAGCTAGAGGAAAGGATACAGAGGGGTGGGTAAGAGAGGGAGACGGGAGTTGCCAAGTCGATGTTAGTGCCATCTGGTTGGAGAGTGCACAGAAAGAATATTAGGTGTTGCTCCTTCAGTTTAGGGGTGGCCTTTGTTTAGCAGTGCATGAGCTCATGGACAGACATGTCGTCTTGGGAGTGGGGTGCAGAATTGAAATGGTTGGCCACAGGGAGATCTACATTGCTGCGGACAGAGTGAAGGTGCTCAGCGAAACGATCTCCCAATCTGCATACAATCTCTCCAATGTAGAGAAAGCCACAAGGGGAGCACCAGATGCAATAGATTAATGTGTAGTTTCTCTGGCACATGGGAAACAGTGTCCAGTTATGTCCAACTAACTCTCACAAAGCATGCGATAATGAACAGATAATATGATGATCAAGGTATCAATTTTCCCCCAAGATATCAGGGGTAACCACTTGCATGATGAAAGGATTTGTTGCATCTACAGAAGAGAGCCGATAGGGCTTTGATTTTTTTTCCTGAAATGCTACATCTCAGAATCAGGATTTATTGTGATGACAAGTCACAGTGCAAATGTACATATTATAACCATCTTACAACATTACTATATATATTAAAAAAAATAGTTCATGGAAAGTAAGGCAGTGTTTTTAATGTGGCAGCAACCAGATTGCATATGAATGAGCCAAGCTAAAATGGCAAACTACAGAAACTTAATTACAAATATTCTGACAAGTTTTTCATCTTACTCAAAGTCAATAAGGAAGCTAAAACATTTATTGAAAGGGATCAATATGTGGAGAAGATGTTCTTGCCAATCTGCACTGATTGGGGTCGGGAGGTGGGGAAATCCATCATCCAATTAAGCAGTGGGGTATTGAGGCCCCAGGTCTTGGATTTTTGTGTTCAGTTTTGAGGGGATGATGGTGTTGATGCCAAACTTTAGTCAATAAAGAACATCCTGATGAGTAACAGTTTAACACTACTGTTAAGAGAAAATTCTGCCATGTCCGCAGGAAAAAGTCTCAGGAATAAAACACGAAAGTCTGCAGACACCATGATTGAAGTAAAAACATAACGCTGAAGAAACTCAGCTGGTCAAACAGTGTACTTTATGTAGCAAAGAGAAATATACACAACCGTCGTTTCAAGCTTGAGCCCTTCATCAAGGTATGAAAAAATGTTGGCAGGCATCCAAACAAAATAGTGAGGGGGGGCAAGGAGGGGCGAGAAGGAAAGAGGAAAGAGCACGGTCCAAAAGGCAGAAGGTAACAGGAAGGAGGGGACACCAACAAGCAGGGAGAGGAGGAATGGCCTGTGAATCAAGAGGGAAGTAGGTGGAGAGCTGGAGGAAAGACAACAGAGGGATGAGAGAGAGGGAGGGAGGGAAGACAGGGAATGGTTTAGCAGAAACCAGACAAGTCCATGTAAATGTCATCGACGATATATGGTGCTGCTACTCCAATTTATGGGTGGTCTTGGTGGGATAGTACAAAAGGACATGGACAGACATGGGAGTAGGGCACGGAATTGAAGTGGTTGGAAGATCCCTGACATTGATGTGGACAGAGCAAAAGTGCTCAGCGAAACAATCTCGCAGTCTGCGCCAAATCTCTCAGATGTAGAGAAGACCACAAAGGGAGCACCATATTTAGTAAATAACTCCCAGGGAAACACATGTGAAATGTGGCTTCACTTGAAAAGACTTTTTGGCGTCCCGTATGGTGGTGAGGGAGGAGGTGTGACCACACATGTGACCCCTCCTGCGGCCGCAGGGAAAGGGGCCAAGGGGGAGGGGGAGGAAATGATTTGTGGGGAGGGATGATTGGAAGAGGGAGCAGTCCCTACAGAACGCAGACAGGGGAGGAGAAGGGAAGATGTCATGTATATACCCTGATAATAAATTTGAACTTAAACTTGAGTATGTCACCTCAAATATGCACTTTCGGATAAAGTTAACAAATTTTAACTTCTGGTGGCTATCCATCAGAAGCTAGAAGGTGTAACGTACATAACTAAAAGCTGACTGTGTGTTCCCGGAACACATGCAGTTGTTTATGTTCAGTTGTGGTTTAGCCTCCACAAGGCGACAGCACTAAATGGATCCATTACAAAGAGCCAAACTGATATTTCTTCATTGTCCACAACTCCTCCCAACAATGGAATTTGTGATGTCATAGAAAAATAACTGGGTCAGAGGGGTTCATGGACATGTAGCTCAAACAGGAATCCAGTAAGGGTTTTAAGATCTGCACACATTTTTCACATAAAGATCCTAGAAGATGATCTGATTCAGTTTAAAGAACTCTCATCTGCATCACAACACAAATATTAATATTCCACTCCAAATTTTAAACCAACTGACATTTTTCTACCATGTTAAGGAGAAAAGCGCACCAATACACATACGGTTTGACAATGACATTGTTTAAGTGATGTACAGCAACATTTAGTGGGTTTTTTTCCACTGAAGAACACCAGCAAAGGCCAATTTGTGGTGCTTTCACTGACATTCCTCCCTCGAATGCCACCAAAACAGTCAATGTGATCATTCATCTTAATAAAATTTTTAACATTCCTTAGCATCATTTCACTGAAGCCCTTGCCTGCATTATAATGACTGATTCGAAAGCAATTCACTTTGTACAAATCACTTTTAGACATGTGACAGAGTTTGGAAGATAATTTGGGAAAGGTTTGTAGTCACACACAAACACTTTAAAACAGAATTTTTGCAGGAGCTTTTGCCAGCTGCTCAGACTCATGATGGACTGTCATTTGCAAAAGGCAACAAATATAACAACAGGCAGTAGCAGCTTTGTCTAGAAAAGAGCATTTACTGTCTGGAAGGTCATGTGATCTTTACAGGCAGAGAGGAGAAAAAAAGAGGCTTTGCTCTCAGAGTTGGAGGGAACGAGAGAGAAAGGAGACACAGACATCGGCTCGAGAGGGACAAGCTGGTTCATTGATTATTCAGGAATCTGATGACAGCGGGGAAGATGCTGTCCTTGTGCCGCTGAGAGCTTATCTTT
Source organism: Narcine bancroftii (assembly GCF_036971445.1). NCBI lineage: Eukaryota > Metazoa > Chordata > Chondrichthyes > Torpediniformes > Narcinidae > Narcine > Narcine bancroftii. The sequence continues at coordinate 26,890,465 of NC_091480.1, read as the reverse complement.
AGGCTCCTGTACCTTTTCCCCGATGGTAGCAGAGTGAAGAGGGCATGACCTGGGTGGTGGGGGTCTTTGAGGATAGAGGCTTTTTTTTAAGACCGCCTCATGTAGAAGTCCTCGATGGGGTGAAGTCTGGTGGCTGTGATGTCACAGGACGAGTTAACAACCCTCTGGAGTTTATTCTTGTCCTGAGAGTTGGTGCCTCCATACCAGGCATTGATGCTGGCTGTCCAGTATTTCCCTTTGAATAGGTTTAACAGAAAGGACTCTGTGGTGACCAGAAAGAAAGAGGTTATCATCTGGAGAACCCTGAAGGGGGAAAGTTTCATGGAACAAGAAAAGCTCTCTCTCTCTGAAAACCAACAAGAACGCTTCTGAGTGGTAACCATTTACCTGTTAAGAACCAAAGCCTGATGAACTTTATTAATGTTAACTTCTGTTCACAGTCCAAGAATTGCCTGCAACCAGTGAGATGGGACTGTGAACCAAAGAACTTTGCTGAACTTGCGCTTAGAATTAGAAGGGGGCTAAGTAGGTTAGGTGAGTCAGTAGAAATGTTAAAGTTTGATTCTATTTTCATGTTCAAAAATACTAACAAAGAAACTAACATTTTCCCCCAATATATCTCGTACAATTGTTTCCTGTGGTAACACCAAAGGCAATCTGTGGAGTGCAAGAATTTTGTAAGCTATATTTTTTTGTTGTAAAATGTAAAGACCAATTGACTGAAAAGATAGTACCGAATGAACTTCCTGCTTCACTTGTGGAGTTTGATACAAGCACATGGGGAGAACACAAATAGTATATATGAATCAATGTGAACGGTTTTCAGTAATGCTTAAAAAAAATTACAGTTAGCATAAATTGGCAGGTTTAACTAGTATTCACAAACACATTAGGGTGGAGAAACAAACTAAACCACAAAATAACTGTAACCAGAGCAGTGTTAATTTTTCAAAGGTGAGACTATCAACACTCCTGCAATCACAAGATAATATCTGGATTTATGCACTAATTTACCAACATAATTATTGTAAGTACGCAGTTTTTCTTCAAGATGAAATAAATCAGGAAACTGGATCTCTCAGGCTTGGGATTCATGTCCAAAGACACATTCTACATCCCAATATCTATTCAGTTGCCTCATTCCAACTGGCCCATTTTATTCATCTAACATTCCTGGGATTATTCACCTGTTTTGGGTGCCAATTCTGAAATATTTTCATTTTAAAATTTATATCTTTATATTCAATTTTCTACATGGCTTTGGTCCACATCATCATGAATGTCCTCCACGATTCTCCCCACCTGCCAACCAAAGACCAACTTGCAAATCTCTGGGTTCTTCCAATTCAGGTATAATACATCTTCACCCCATTAGTCCTGGCAGATGTGCCTCCCGAGCTCCAAATTCTAGCATTCATTTTTTCTTCTCTCATTAACTTATTCTCCTCACTTGGGTTGGAAGCCCTGGGCTTACCAACATCACATGGAGTTAAGCAGCAGAGCTCAATAATGTGAAGATATCCCAGTGTCAATATTGGGAATCAGCTCTCAGATCCCATACACATTTTCACTAAGATGTACACCTTCACTGATTTCAATTAGAATCAAACTCAAAAGGACACTTTTTAAAATTGTTAATCTTTTCATAAATATTGAATTGGTATGTCAAGATTCAATTCTTCACTTGACATTTCAAACCCCCCTGAATAGTGGAGCATGTCACACATTTGTCAGACCTTTCAGAAATCAAGTTAAAGTCCTTCTATGTGCAAAGAGGTTGTGCAATTTAGAACTCTTCTGCAAATGACAATAGGTGCTAGGTTGATTGTTAATGTTAAATTAGTAACCAATACAATTTCTAGTTAACAAAAAAAATCTAAGGAATATAGGATTATGGAGCTGAAACATAAATTAACCTTGATCTCACTTAGTGGACTTGGCTTGCTTCAGGGCTGGAGGATGGGGCCAGGTGAACATTTAAATCACAGCCTGGTGTGAGGGCACAAATATCTCTGAGCAAAAAACCCAACACAGTCCAGTACATCACAGGCAAAACTCACTACTGAGAAAATCTACATGGAACGTTACAGTCGGAAAGCAGCAGCAAACATCAAGGATCCTCACCAGCCAGGATATGCTCTGTTCTCGACGCTGCCATCAGGAAAGAGATATAGGTGCAACAAGACTCGTACAACCAGGTTCAGGAACAGTTTCCACCATCAGACTCCTCAACAACAAACTCAGACTCATTTAAGGATGCTTAATTTGGTCTTTATTTATTATTGAATACTTATTTTCTGTATTGTACAGCTTGTTTGCACTTATTTCTTGTTTACATTTCTGTTTTGTATACACATCTTTGTAAAAATACTGCAGAAAAAAGTTCTGAGTTTTGTGATGTCAAGTATGTAATCGGAGAATATATCTGAACTTTGAGCTTTAAAACATTTTGTGTCAAGCACTACCATGAGAAGAGATCAACAAGTGGACAGAGGATAAGATTGAAGGATGCTCTCAAATCATTTTTGAAGAAATGCAACATTCTCACCATCTCTTGAGAATCTTTGAAACTTAACTATGACTCAAAAGGAAGAAGTAACATTCAGGATAGCAATGACTACTTTGGATCAATTTGTCCTCAGAACACACAAGTCCAGCAAAAGTATGAAGCATCCCAAACTACCTTTTGCCCCATTTGTGGGTGAGTATACACTGCCCACATTGTCTTCATCAGACATCTCAGACCTATAGAACTGGAGTAAAAGCAAGTAATTCCCAATCCCAAGGAAACTCCAATGAAGAAATACAAAGAAGCAATATGAAAGTTCAAAATGAAAAACATCGGGAATCTCAGAACTGAAGTCTTATCACAATGAATTCTCCTTTCAAACTGAAGGCAAATTGCTCAAAAATGGGAAGCAAATAGTTGTGCCGTTGATAATTTTGGAAATAATTAAACAAATGAATCTGAAGCCTCTTTCACACTATGTTCCAATAAATTGGCCATTCAGAATCCTGGGATAGGAATGGGGGTTTGGCCTTTCACACTAAACCACTCCTAACCGGGACACTGAACACTTTCACACTTGCAAGGGTTTATCCCCAGCATTTGGTCTGTTCTACCTTTAATCAGAAGTGCCTGCATGACGCGGCACACAAGACGGAAGGTATGTCATCTCATGATATACAATGGCCAACATCAGAAAGATTGCTTTGGACCTCCTGAAGATATCTGAATCCATCACCACACAATCAGGTCTTATCAGCTTCCTTATCTGCAAGTTGGTGCAAAGACTGGTCTTAAAAGCCAGCGAACTCCTAATATCAGGAATTTTAATGATCTCTTGCACATAGCCTGTGATGTGTTTGAGTAGGAGAGTTTGGCTGAGCTGAGAATCTGCCGTAAAAAGCGCTTGGTTATAATGAAGTATCTTGAACGGGTACATGATAGCAGAAGGATGTGGAAGAAGGAGAAACCTCAGGGACCTGTATTCTTGGAATCAAGTTTTGAAAAATACGATGATGACCAGTGGCGTGAGAAGCTACGAATGTCTCGTGCCACATTTGATTTCACTGTTGGGATACTGGGACCACACCTGAGGCACAAGAACACAAAATGCCGAAGACCTATTGAACCTCGGGTCAGACTTGCACAGCATTGTGGTGGTCTGCCACTCCCGTAGAGTATCGTTTCGTCAGTGTGCTTTTTGGTGTGGGTATCTCCACTGTATTCACGGTGGTGAGGCAGGTAACTGTAGCAGTGAAAAAGTACCTCATACCACATTTCAGAGGGCTGCCGACTGGGGAGCGTCTTCTGGAGATTATGGAGGCATATGAAAGAAGGAGTGATTTTCCAGTGTGTGCTGGTCCCGTAGATGACACACATATTCCCATCATTGCCCCACAGGATGATCCAGCATCCTACCATTGGAACTTTATGTACAACATCAATGTAAACATGGACAATAATTGTCAGTAAAGGCAGTGAAAAAACTTTATTGAATAAAACTAACCTCAAACATACTTTTGGCCATATTCTCTTTCATATTAATCTTCAACTTGATTTCAACATACTACAGAATTGTAAACTTTATAACTTCAGTGAAGAACGAAGGATGTAAACTGATCATTGGACATTCTCATTCTCATCTTCCAGGAGGTGAATAGGAACCGAGATAATGGGCAATAATGGTTTGATCAGCTGAACCCTCAGTACCTACCGATGATAAGAGTGCCCCACCTGAGGGCTTGATAAGGGCTGGGATGTAGGCTGGGTACACCACTGGAGACAGAAGATGGCCACGGTAAAGGGAAGGCTGTGTAGATCAGCAAACAAGAGGGAGGAGAATGGAATGGGGAGGGCAGATGGTGGTGTACGGCAGGAGGGGTATGCAAAGAGGCATCATGGTAGCAGAGGATGGTTGGAATGATGGGGAGGCTGGTGGGAAGGGGGATGGAGGAGGCCTGCCAAGGATGCAAGGAAACTGAATGGTGGAAGGGCAAGTTTGGACTTGCACAACCACTTCAATTGATGAGACAAGTCTGATTATAACTGCTGTCTGTGCCTGCATCTCTTGTCTAATCTCCGTTCTCAGGCATGCTAATCCATCATTTTCAGCCTGGTGCTCCAGTCTGTCGGTGGCATGTTCTTGACTTTCGCTTCTGCATCAGCCTCTGCAACATCTCAGAAGGCCTCTCCCTTCTGTCTCATTCTCTTTCCTGGTCCATCAGGTCCATTTTGGATAAGAGTACACGCATCTCATTTACCACCTCCTGCCTCTTCATGGGCTTCTTACATTTCTGCCTCCTTCTGGCTCCTAGATATCGTTGAGACAAATAGGTGAATTAAATGCCACGCCCTCACTTTTAATTCAAACAAGAATTTTCTTTGAACAGATTAATTATGAGTCTTACCAGCTCCCAGTACAGCAGGAGATGTGATCCTTTATTATCACCAGTTGATGTCGGGTCAGTTGCTCTCTGCTGGTCAGCCAAGGTAGAGGCAGGGGATAAGGCAGTGGGAGAGGTCGAGGGACTGGAGGAGGGGAAGGCAGCAGGAACAGATGAGGGACATGGGGTGGTTGATGGATCTGTGGTAGATGAGGCACAAGGGGCATCCTGTTTGTGCACTTCACCCTCCTCATCAGGTTGCAAACTGGGTTGAGGGGATTGTGCATCAGCCCCCCTCCTAGCCTGAAGGCTGCCTACAAGGGCTAGTGTCACCTGCCTGCTTGGACCCCAGATGTTATATGCCAGATTAAATTCAGGACAGTCCCAACAGTCTGCACCACTCCTCCCATTATGGACCATGACCTGGTGAAGCCCCCTCGTATTTTTAAATTGTTAATTACCTGTCTTCTGTCCCTTTGATACCCCAGTTCCCTGAGCTTTGCTGCAATGCCCCCAGAATTCAGCCATCCTTAATTGTGGTGTTAACCCATATCCTAATCCCTCCTCCAACCTTAGGGTTAGGAGCTGCTGCACCTCCCTATCACCCCAGTTTGCAGAAGCCATACTTTTGTGTTTTCTTTTAACCTTTTTCACTGATTTGAACTTCCTTAAAGTCAACCCAAATAAATTCAGATCTTATGAATCAAAGTTCTTAACAGCCCAGCCAATGTGCCTCAGTTAAAACTTCAGAGGAGAGATGGAGGAGGAGTGTCTGCATTACCTTTGGACTCCAGCATGCTTGCAGCACACTTCCACCCGGAGCTTAACGTGATCACACAAAAATAAGATGTCATTTCATTCCCACAATGCAATTGGCCATTTCACACTTGCCTGATTGCAACATCAGCAACTGAACCGGGGGCTGTACTAGGAGTCGAAGTCGTCAATCCCCAGCGTGAGATGACATCATCTGATGCTGGCGTTGAGCTGATTTTATTTTCACACTTGCCATTTGAAAGGCCGATGGGCATTTGATTCCTCGGATCACTTCCAAGTGTGGAAGGGGCTACAGTTACTGCTGAGCCATTGTCAAAATTGCTTATGGGCTTTTGTACATAAAAGTGTGAAAAAACTGCTTTCTATTCAGCGTGTTATAAAAGGTGGGGAGGAAAAGAAATGAACATAATTTATAACAAATATAGTAAAACCCCTGGTATCTGGCAACTATGGGGATTGCTAGATGCCAGATAAGTATATTTTCCAATTGCTTGCAACTTTCTCTTTCAATGCCTAATACACTTGCATTAAGACTAAACAGTTTAAAAGACAAAAATACTATACTGTACTTACACTGAACAAACTTCTCTTGCATAAATATATAAACCTTAAAGCATTTTACTTTATTTTCAGTCACATTCTGACAAAATTTAATCATGAGTGCATCCACAGGTTCCTCCCCCTCCATGGACTATACGAAAGATGATTAACTATATTATATTATAATTAACACACCCCCTCCCCCAAGTTTACAGAAAAAGCCTCTGACTGGGATGACTCTTGCTAAGCAGGAATAAGGAAATACTTTTAAGAAAGTCACCCCAAAAGTGAGCAGCATTGCTACTTCACACAACTTTATTCAAATAGCTGCTATGAGCAAAAACCACGACCAAGCCACTCTGCTAGCTGAATATTTACTCACACCTTCCAAGGTTTGTGTTACTTCAGAGAACATTCACTTTTACAATTTAAAATTTGCATATTTTTAACCTATTGTTTTATTCTTATTTATTTTAATTGTTTTTATTTCTTTTCAATTGTTTTGCCGGTTTGCATGAGGCTGCTGGTAGCTTGAATTCCAGATACCACCAGGGTTTTTTTTAAAAAAATGGTACTTCTAACAATCCTGCAACATTATTACACAAAATATATCCACCAAAATTATTCTGTGACTTCCATACTCTGAATATACTTAACATTATTGAATTATTATACTACATTTGGTACAATAGAAAGCAATCTTTTTAAAAAATGAAGCCAGAGGATGTGCAGATATTGAAAGCACAAAATAAAAATACTGAAAGTGATCGGCAGATCAAGCAGTATCACTGGGGAGAGAAGCAGGCTATGTTTTTAGTCAAGGACTCTTCATCAGAACGGAAAAGTGAGAAAACAAGCGTGAAAGGATGGAGAGAACAGTAGAAAATCAAACTTTGAGGCTGTGGGGTAGCAAGTGGGAGTTCAAAAGTAGAGTTCATCAAGGTAATTGACAGAGTATCCCTGAATGAGACAGAAAAAAAGTAGCGTTTAAAGCAATGTTTTATAACGCCAGCAACCAGAGTTCAAATACAGCGCTGTTTGTAAGGAGCTGTACGTTCTTCTTACGTGTGCATGGATTTTCCCCTGGTTCTCCAGTTTCCTCCCACCTGTCAAAAACATACTGGGTTTGTTGGTCAATTGGGTGGCACCAGCTGGTAGGCCAAAAGTACCTAAATTGTTTAAATTTTTAACAAGTTAATAAAATTTCTGCACATATCAACCACATGTATGTGGCTTCCTGCAGTCCTTCTGAACTCCAGAATTTCATAATCTTTGCTGTCAATTTTCAACTGGCTCTCACTTTCATATGGCCCATATACAATTTGTTAATTCTTTTACTTGGCATCCATTTTCACCTTTTAATAAATTAGCTATTAAATTCATTATTTACTAAGTAATACCCACAGTCTCCTCTCCTATTCCTCCTTCCTCTGTGCTTAATCCCCGTTTTCTACACCCTCACTTTATCTACTCTAGTGACAGAATTTTCCACTGCAGTGCTTTTAACATCCCTTCCATTTCCTGTTGAAGTGACTTTCCCTCTACCACAATTGACAAATACTCTACTATTTCCCACAATTCTACCCTCACCACCTCACATCCTAATCGGGGGAACAAAAATTGCTGAAAATACTCTGTAGATAAGGCCTCATCTATAGGAAGAGAAACAGAGGAAATCTTTCAAGTCGAAGACCCTTCATGACAAAAGAGCCTTCTCTTTCAGCATTTTCCGTTTTTATTTAGGATTTCCACAATCTATTTTTTTTTAATTTTCCCCTTGTCTGCACTGTCCACTCCACCAGCCTCACATTCAATGGATCATCCTCCATTTTTTGACTAGCAGACATATCATTACTTCCACTCCCTCTTCTTTCAGCATTCCAGTGATCATTAGACATTCCTTTCATTGTGCTAGCTCACTCTATTTTCACCAACCACTTTCATTATCATGGCACTTTTCCATGCAAGAGATACAACATCAGCCCTTTCACTTAATACTTTCGCAGCCTTCAGGGATCCAAGGTGTACTTCTAGATTAAGAAATATTCTTTCAATTCAGTGTATTGGAATCCAAATCCTTTATTCAGTCTGCAAGAGTGATCCCCAAGCACCCAGTCATCAGTCACTAATTTTTCACACCACTCCAACCATGTCTTCAATGTCTTATGTTGCTAAAGCGACACCCAGCACAAACTTGAATACCATCTAAGCCTCCCCAGTAACGATGAAGCCCTCTGGATGTAATGATGAATTTAGCAATATCAAGTAACCATTCTTTTCTTTCCTCTCCAGAGGTGCAGGACTACTCAGGGACTGGGTCGGTCCGGATTCTCGGGCAGTACTTTTAAAATTCAACCTTAAGAATAAAGATGAAGATGTACATTTGGGTAGCTTATTAACAAAACATTTTTTCATTTAAAAAAAAACCAAGTCCATAAAAAAATAAATATTTATTTGTTCATTTCCATGATTTCTGTGCATCTGCAGCACCTACACCCATAAAATTTAAAGTTTGAGTTTTTGAAAGGTGGTCCAAATTTCTGGCATCCTGATTTTTGAACTTTTACTATAATTTGTTTCAGTGCATTTCTCTTTTGTCTCTAATTGCCAGCTGATAAGTAATTGTTGCTTGCACAATTTTGACTGCCACGAGGTCAAATAGGTATACAGTGGTTTGTGTGTTCTGAAAAGGGCTTGGGTACAGGTGCTCTCAAAAGAAACTTGATGAATTTAAGCAAACTAATCAGTCGGGAGGCGGTAAATTGAGATCAAACCATGCTAAGAGAAACTGTACAAAGTGTTCCTGAGGTAGAAACAGACCACTTGGCATTTGGTGCCACAACTGCTTGTGCAGAGAGGTTACATGGGAGGTGCCAGAAACGTAATTGAAAACAACCATCATAAACAAACTGGGTCAAACCATAGAATTCAACCACAAAAAACAGTTTTTCCATATTAAGTTACAACAAAAAAAACCTGTTACAAAACTCAACTGAAATTTATACAACTTACTTAACTTCTAAATAATAATTTACCAGTCTATATATATTTGGAACCTTGTGAATTAAAAAAAAAATTTGAGAAGTGTTATTTAATATGCACCAAGACTAAGCCAGCAAGATAGAGGAAGGTCACTCTTCAACCCCTCATATTTTGAGTTCTAAGTATTTTTAATCACAATATGACACACTGATTCTGCATCCAGAAACAGCAGTACAATGATGCACCTTGCAGGTACCTGAAAATAATTAATGAAGTTGGATTTAAGCATATGCGAGTTGATGCACAGTTGCTTCCCCTATTCCTGTGAATCTCATCTGCCCTGTAGAGGGCACTATCAATATTAAATGGGTATGGATCAGTTTAACAAGCAGCAAGTGCCTTTTGGTTGGCTGCCACACTACTAGTACAAACACACACAGTAAATTCTGGAGGAACTCAGCCAGTCTCAGTGTTCACAGGAGGTAATATATATTACTGATGTTTTGTGCCTGAGCCCTTCTTCAGGTATAAGCAAAAAGCAGGCAGGTGTCTCAATTAAGACAGATAGTTGTATAGTTGTACTATATAGAGATTTAGAAAACTTTCCTGAACACATTTGACAAACTCCAAGCATCCAGCCCTTTTACAGAATGGGAGTTCCAGCCAATACATGGAAAATTAAAATCCCCGACTATCACAACCTTATGTTTTCTGCAGCTGTCTGCTATCTCTCTACAGATTTGTTCCTCCAATTCTCATTGACTATAATACAGTTGTTTACAATACAACCCCATGAGTGTGCTAATATTTTTCCCTTTCCTCAGCTCCACCCATATAGCCTCAATAGACGAACCCTCTGGTTTGTCCTGCTAAGGACAGCTGTGATATTTTCCCTGACGAGCAATTCCACGCTTCCCTCTTTCATTTCCCCTCCCCCCCCCCACCCAGTTCTATCGCATAGAAAGCGATGGAAGCCCAGAACTTTGAGCTGCAAGTCCTGCCCCTCCTACAACCAAGTTTCACTAATGGCCAGAATGTCATAATTCCACATGCCAATCCATACTTTAAGCTCATCTGCTTTCACTCCAACTTGCATTGAAATAGATGCACCTTAGAATATTTCCACCACATATACAACCCGTTGACCTCTAATGGAGGATGCCATTTTCACATCATCCTTTCCCTTCTCCACCACTCTGCTTCCCATCCCCCTGCAAATCTAGTTTAAACCCACCAGAGCAGCACTAGCAAACCTTCCCACAGGATATTAGTTCCCGTCCAGTTCAAATGCAAACTGTCCCATTGGAACAGGTCCCACCTTCCCTGGAAGAGATCCCAATGATCCAGAAACCTGAAGCCCTCCCTCCTCCACCATGACATTATCTTCCTATTTCTAAACTCACTAGCACATAGTACAAATCACATTTAAAAGGTAAAAGTTACATTATTGTCACATAATACTACATTTAGAATGTAACAGAGATGAAATTCTTTAACTTTTTTCTTCCGTCAAGCAGACAGAGAGTCGCCATTTTGTCCATGCACCTCACAGAAACCTACAGCACCTGGTGTTTCTAGGCTGTCTCCCTTCCAAGTACTGATGAGGCCTGAGACTGCTTAGCTGCAAGGTCAGACAATCTCAGCCGTATTCAGGCTATTAGGCTTCTTTTAGCTGGCATCCTTCGTTGAAATCCAGGTTTAATTTTGTACAAGAAAACTTTGCATGCAAAACTTTAATTTAAGTACAGGAGCTTCTCATTCTTGCCCATCGTGAATTCTGATTTGTGTGTTTTCTAAAAAATCCTAAAGTAAGATTTCTATTAGATTACAAAATAATCTTATTTGGTTTAGTACAATTCAGACCCAGGCTGATCAATATTCTTCATTTGAATCCTTTAAAAAGTAGGTTTGAATAGTTTAGCAGCCCTATAATTACTAAAGCTGGAAAAAATAATAATTCAAGCACTGCATTAGTCATTAAGTCTTGTTAAGTACAAGTAAACCAGAGATGCAAGACAGATCAATGCAATTATTGTGGAAGAGTGCTGCCATCTAAACTCTCATTTTACTTTCTAAAATGAATGCCTAAAATGACACTTTTTAATGTCACTGTCGAATGAAATAATTCAATGAGTGGCTCTATCCAATTACCTTTTTTTGAATTAAATATAAAAATGTTACAAAGAAAAACTCTTGTAAAACCAGCTAATCTGATTTGAGAAAAGGCAAATACGCAAAACATAAAGGCCATTTTTGTTCCGGATCACTATTATAGAGTAATAGAGTAGCAAGTCACAACATACAATAGACTCTTCAGCCCTCCATGTTCATGCCAATCAATATGAATAATCAGTGCTAATTCCATTTGACTGCCTTTGATCTGAATTCCTCAAGGTCCATCTGATTCATAAATTTGTCCTAAAGTCTTTTGAATGTTGTTATTATGCCTGCTTTTATAGTTTCGTCTGGCAACTTATTACAGATGCAGACCACCCTCAGAGTGGGGGAAAAAAAATGATTCCTCCCAAATCCTTTCTCTCACCTTATGTTAAATTAAAACAAATGACAACAGAAATATTCAGATAATTTTATTAATTTTCATGGTGTGTGTTGTTGGTAGGAATGGAATTTATTTTCCAAGGAGATTCTGTTGTAACCTTCTCAATTGCTGTATTCTCAGGCTATCTTCTAATTTCCAGGTTGACATAATACATTTTTTTTGCTACAGCTAAGGCTATCAAAATAAATCTTTTTTTGTGCTCCATCCAAATCGAGTCCAAGTTCTTTACTACTTATATTACTTAGAAGAAATATCTCTGGATTTTTTGGTATGTTGCTTTTTGTGATTTTATTTAATACCTGGTTTAGATCTTCCCCAAACTTTTCCATTTTCTCATATGCCCAAATTGCATGTACTGTTGTTCCTGTTTCCTTCTTACAGCAAAAACATCTATCTGATACAATAGATAATCTTTCCTTTAGAGAATGGGAGAGAAAAGGGATCAAAAGAATAGAAAATTGTTTTTCGGGAAATAATTTATTAACTTTTGAACAAATGAAGTACAAATATGGTATAACTCACGGTACAATGTTTGGATACCACCAACTGAAAATCAACTTGAAGGACAAATTGGGAAGCAGGCTGAGGTTACCAGAAGGAAGCAGCTTTGAATATGTGATTACAGACACAATGATAATTAAAAGATTTATAACAAACATGTACATCAAACTGCAAGAGAAAGAGAACAAGGAAATAAGCTGTAAGCCCAAACAAAAGTGGGAACAAGATCTAAACATAAAGATAAAGAATGAAACATGGGAAAAGTTATGCTCCGGAACTATGAGAAATACAATAAACACGAGGTTACGCAAGAAACAATATAATTGGTTACACAGACTATACACCACGCCCCAAAAGTTAAATAAATGGGACTAAGCATTGTTGAAGTCACACATGGAATAATGTTCACCTAATTCAGTTTTATCATGGTTCCTTTATTCCTTTATCCCATAAAGGATCAAATGTTTTCACCATTCATTCATTTTCAGTTCTTCTCTGAAATAAAAAGGTCCAAGATGGTGGCACAGCAGCAGCCTCTCTGGACCTGGTGCTGCAGTAACTCCCCACATAGATGCCGTCCACAATCTTTGATTGGATGAAGATGAATACTGTGAGACAGGTGCTGCAATAAGGAAATCAAGCAAGAGCAGACATCTAAGAAGAAGCTGCAAAGTTGGGCAGACTCAACTGCTGAGAGAACAGAATTTCCATTGTGGCCTTAATGGCTGAGGGGGACTGAGCCTCTGTTGTAGACTTGTTGCCAGTGGTCGAGGAGATGGCGTGGTGCAGTTGAAGGAGGTGTTCCATGGTATCCAGAGCAGCTGAGTCGTGTGCCTGGTCTGGGGGTCCTGGAGGATGCGTCATCCTGGATCGCGGGGCTTCAAGGCAGACAGTGCCGAGGCTTGGGCTCCAAGGGATCGTGAACTGTGCGGGGATTTCCACTCAAGCTGGCAGACTTTTAACATCTAGAGTCCAGTATATTCTGGCAAACCTGACCTAAGATGGCTCCATGGCAGTAGCCCGCAGCAGCCTCTCCGGTCCGGGCGAATGGTTTCTTCATTCAAGCTAGTGGACCTTTTAACATCTAGAGTCTAATGATATTACAACCTGTCTTTACTGTGCCCATTGCCTAGTTTTTGATCATTAATGTAAGTAGCTTTGTGTAATTGTAGTTTTAGTGAAAGAGAAATAGTTTATTTTGGTGATGTTTTATTGTCCTGTGGAGAGTGGCTAAGGTCCAAGATGGCAATGCAGCAGTCGCTCGCAGTGGCTTCTTCTGACCTGGTGCTTCTGCACTTACACTGTTTTTGTAGGTTTGTGTTGTTTTTATGTAGCATTGTGGTCTTGGAGAAGATTGTCTTTTTAAAAAAAACTGTGGCACTGCTTTGCAGGATGGTTTTAAAGTGACAAATAAAGGCTACTTGAACTTGAATTCAGTTCAGGTTTAGACTTGGCTGCAATGTGGTACAGCTGGCAAATCCTAATTCAGCAAACAGTGAACAAGTTATTAGTCATTATTTGATTTGTTTTCATGTTATGATACTTTCCTGATGACTGAGAGGACTGATTGGGCAGTAATTAACCAGTCTGAATATATCCTGGAATCCTTACCGCACTTTGTGTGGTTGATGTGGCATTGTGATTGCACTGGAATAGCTTGTCCGGAGGTTCAGCTTGTTTGGGGCACAGACCGTCTGTAGTGCATTGGTATTCTTTGGGACTCACCCAGCTCTGTCAGTGGTGGTAATAATTAAGCCACTCTTTGTACAAGATGAATAAATGTTGTTCCTTTTCCAATTTTAGCAATTTTTCTTAATGTTGCTCACCAAAAGGAACACTAATGAGGGAAGATGGAAAATACTAACCAACATTTAAGTTGGTGCCATTAGATTTCATGGAGTCTACAGTCATACTGAGAATACCCAGGGCTACTTTCTTCCAGCTCTGTTCCACTGTACTGCCTTCTTTCATCTGCCTGTCCTGCCAGTAGGATCAGGCATACCCAGAAGATATTAATGGAAGAAATTTATACAAACACTGTTTGAGATGCAAGAGGCTGCAGCAACTGGATCCTGGATCAAAAAGCAAGCTACTAGATGAACTTAGGGGGGGGGGTCAAGCAATATCTGTGGAAGGGAAAAAAAACTGTCGATGTTTGGGATTGAAACCCTGCACCTTGACAACATTTTACTTTACACTTCCACTCTCAGTCCTGAAGCAAGATCTTGACCAAAAATGCCAACAATTACTTTCACTCTTCAGATGCTGCTCGACCTGCTAAGCTCATTTATTCAGTGCATTGATCAAACTTGGGTGCAGTTTGATGCAGCTGAACAGTTAGCAAATCCATTTTATTGAGCAGCTATGAGTTAGTGATACCACTGTGGATTAAATTGTGCTGTAGCACAACAGCAACCCAAATCAGTTTTAAAATAATTAATGAACATAGTCTTTTCTTTGAAACAAAAAAAAACAAGATTATTTAGTGGATTATGAAATTATATCTGTGGATTCTTTGTCCATGACTCAACAGGACAGCAGCACATGGCTCCCAATACTTGGCAAAAACAGAGTTTCTGTATGAATGAGTGAAATTTCACAGATTCTGTACAGGAGAGAGTTGAGCAACAAACAAGCCAATGGGCTGAACAAAGAAATTAAAGGTTCCAAATAACTATTGCCAAATATGCACAATTTAATGGATTCACTTCTTCAAATTAAAAAAGGAAAATCTATTTTCATACCTAAGAGAAACACTAAATTGTGTTGAAATCAATGGCTGCTAATAGCACGCAAGTTATTTAATTTAAGATTATTCATTTGCTCTGTTTAATTTACCCTGTTTAATCTCCAGTTAAAAAAAAGTCCATCTTTATGCAAGTTTCTATCACAGCTGTTTGAGTCACATGGACGGCCTAATGATTTCCATAAAGCAGAAAACACGATGCTTTGGAAGCACAGATCAAAATTAATTATAATCAAATCTAGAAAATAAAGATTCCGGGTCCTCCACACACATGCAGCAATCACATCATGGTATACAGAAATGTAAAAGGGTTCCAAATGATGTACAGAGGCTTAAAACGTAAATGCAAACCATCCTAATTAAGCAGCGAGTCATAAACCCCCCTCACAGATTAATGTCCTTTAGAATTTCCCTCCTGCCACCACCACTTCACACCTACCATCAATGCAACCTAGACCCATCATTTACCAACATAACTCATTTTGAAGCAGCCAGTTGTGTACATCCTCCCCCCACCCCCCCCCACTAACATTCCAACTTATCTTCAAGTTCCTAATTCCCCTTGTTGCCACCACTCAATTCTACCCCCCCCCTCCCCCCAACTTGTGATTGTGGTAGAAAAACTCTTGTGCACACTTTAACAGGCAAGGTCATTATAACTTTGCACAATGTCTTGGGCCTGGTGGGCAAATAGAATAGTTCTCTAAAGTGACGCCCACACACACAAATAACATATGGTCTTTGGCTTGGCTTCGCGGACGAAGATTTATGGAGGGGGTAAAAAGTCCACGTCAGCTGCAGGCTCGTTTGTGGCTGACCAGTCCGATGCGGGACAGGCAGACACGATTGCAGCGGTTGCAAGGGAAAATTGGTTGGTTGGGGTTGGGTGTTGGGTTTTTCCTCCTTTGCCTTTTGTCCGTGAGGTGGGCTCTGCGGTCTTCTTCAAAGGAGGCTGCTGCCCGCCAAACTGTGAGGCGCCAAGATGCACGGTTTGAGGCGTTATCAGCCCACTGGCGGTGGTCAATGTGGCAGGCACCAAGAGATTTCTTTAGGCAGTCCTTGTACCTTTTCTTTGGTGCACCTCTGTCACGGTGGCCAGTGGAGAGCTCGCCATATAATACGATCTTGGGAAGGCGATGGTCCTCCATTCTGGAGACGTGACCCATCCAGCGCAGCTGAATCTTCAGCAGCGTGGACTCGATGCTGTCGACCTCTGCCATCTCGAGTACCTCGACGTTAGGGGTGTGAGCGCTCCAATGGATGTTGAGGATGGAGCGGAGACAACGCTGGTGGAAGCGTTCTAGGAGCCGTAGGTGGTGCCGGTAGAGGACCCATGATTCGGAGCCGAACAGGAGTGTGGGTATGACAACGGCTCTGTATACGCTTATCTTTGTGAGGTTTTTCAGTTGGTTGTTTTTCCAGACTCTTTTGTGTAGTCTTCCAAAGGCGCTATTTGCCTTGGCGAGTCTGTTGTCTATCTCATTGTCGATCCTTGCATCTGATGAAATGGTGCAGCCGAGATAGGTAAACTGGTTGACCGTTTTGAGTTTTGTGTGCCCGATGGAGATGTGGGGGGGCTGGTAGTCATGGTGGGGAGCTGGCTGATGGAGGACCTCAGTTTTCTTCAGGCTGACTTCCAGGCCAAACATTTTGGCAGTTTCCGCAAAGCAGGACGTCAAGCGCTGAAGAGCTGGCTCTGAATGGGCAACTAAAGCGGCATCATCTGCAAAGAGTAGTTCACGGACAAGTTTCTCTTGTGTCTTGGTGTGAGCTTGCAGGCGCCTCAGATTGAAGAGACTGCCATCCGTGCGGTACCGGATGTAAACAGCGTCTTCATTGTTGGGGTCTTTCATGGCTTGGTTCAGCATCATGCTGAAGAAGATTGAAAAGAGGGTTGGTGCGAGAACACAGCCTTGCTTCACGCCATTGTTAATGGAGAAGGGTTCAGAGAGCTCATTGCTGTATCTGACCCGACCTTGTTGGTTTTCGTGCAGTTGGATAATCATGTTGAGGAACTTTGGGGGACATCCGATGCGCTCTAGTATTTGCCAAAGCCCTTTCCTGCTCACGGTGTCGAAGGCTTTGGTGAGGTCAACAAAGGTGATGTAGAGTCCTTTGTTTTGTTCTCTGCACTTTTCTTGGAGCTGTCTGAGAAATCAGACTGCTCAAACTACAGGGGAATCACGTTGCTCTCCATTGCAGGCAAAATCTTCGCTAGGATTCTACTAAATAGAATAATACCTAGTGTCGCTGAGAATATTCTCCCAGAATCACAGTGCGGCTTTCGCGCAAACAGAGGAACCACTGACAAATAACATATAACCATATAACAATTACAGTACGGAAACAGGCCATATTGGCCCTTCTAGTCCGCACCGATTTACATGAAACTCCAACTAGTTCCACCTACCTACTCCCTGCCCATAACCCTCCAACCCCCTCACATCCATGTACTCATCAGTGCCACTGTAATATAGTTGAACTAACTGCTACACTACCCAAAGTGAGACAAGAGCCCATGCATTTTCTGACTAAAGGTCACAAGTGCAGCCAACAGACTACTTCAAGGCACTTTCAGCCTTGCTCCTCTGTGCAGCCATGTAATCTTTGAGAAGAGGCAAACATAACCAAGGGGATTAAAAGGGTAAAATTCTGGCAATTTTCTCTCCACAGAGAGCATTGGGGAGCCTGGAACCGATTGTTGATGAGAGCAAAAGATCAAAAGGAGCTGAGTCAAGTACTGCGAAGGAAACAGGCCAACTGAAGAGGTGACATGGTTGATGTAGCAGTTAACGCCGTGCCGTTGCAGCAATCAGGACACATACCCCTGCACCACTTGAAGTCTTTGAGGTGCAGAATAATTTCCAGATTTCAGTCTCTCTATCACTATCCTAAAGCTGTGCTATTCCCAATAATTAGTTTTTTTTTTACAAGAGAGGATCTGACAGCAATAATACCAATGATTTGTGTACATTAAATATTTCTTTTACCCTGGAATCTTGTACAATGACCTGGTTTCATGGCTAGAGATTTTCAGATTCCTACAAATATTATTAAAGAAAGCATGCCTTGCTTAGATTCACAGCAAACATTGGAAAAATATGAAAGGTAATACAGGTGCTCCCCTACTTATGATTTTACGATGACACAATAGCATGACTGTCATTTACTTTCATATAATGTGTTAAAGGTCATCACAAGCATCGTTGATTTTTCCAATAAACTTTGATAATTCCTCTAAGGTGAATTTTTTGTAGCCTCGTTGGTCAATCACATCTTTTCGGAAAGCTTACAGGGACTGTTGGGAGAGAGCAGGGTAGTGAGATCCGTATGGGGACTGATACAGCGCTGTCGTTAGAGAGTGGGGCAGCGGGATCAGCGTGAGGACTGATACAGTGCCGTCGGGGAGAGCTGGGCAGTGGGATCGGTGGGGGGGACTGATACAGCACTGTCGAAAGAGAGCGGGGCAGCGGGATCAGTGTGAGGACTGATACAGTGCCGTCGGGGAGAGCTGGGCAGTGAGATCAGTGTTAAGAATGATAAAAGCCTGTGCGGAGAGAGCAGGGCAGTGGGATCAGTGTGAGGACTGATACAGCGCTGTCAATGTTATACAAGGTACGTCTGTATTCTTTTTCCAATTAAGATTTTTTTTCAACTTACGCTGGGTCTGCTGGAACGCAACCCTATCGTAAATTGAAGAGCACCTGTAATGTTATTCTATCTAAAGCCAGCTTTAGATGAACTCTTATCATTCTGACAAATCTTGGTCTAAGTCTAATTTTCCTCCAGCCTTTGAGCAAGCACTTCCACTGCTGCATCTTACTGATCACCTCCTCACCAATGAATCAGAAGACCATGGTGTATGGCACTCACAAGCAGTCTGAAAATGTGTACAAGCCTGTTCAACTTCCTTTTACAAAATCAACAGATCACTATCTACAAAATGCAGAAATTCTACTTCCAAATAATAAAGTCAGCACATTCACGAAAATGGAAGATAGGTCTGCAGCTACAAGCAGTAGAATAGTTATTTATTGCCAACCCTGTAATACAAGCTAAGGGCTTGGAATTCCAGAACAGTTGTTCAAAGACTCAGTGAAATAAGAGCCAACTAAAGCAGAAAACTTATTTTGTAATCAAAGCCCACACAAGAGCAGGTCTCGCATTGTCCTTTCAACCTCAGCTAGCCATAAAGCTTTCTCCAACAGTTGCAAAGACTGCATGTCCCTTTAGGTTTTTAAAATGACCAGAACAAACAAATTTAACTTTGGAGTCCATTGCCTGCAAAAAATAAAAAATGCTCACACTCTGGTGACTGGTAGCCAAGACTTGGATTGTGATAAAAGGCAATAAAATGCACAAAATTACTGGTTCACCTTGAGAGTGTTTCATATGAAATTCTGTTCTATTCTTGATCAAACATTACTGAAGCTGCCTCATCCTGTCACAGAACTCTCTATAAAAAAGTAGAAAGTTTCATTACCAATCTTTTTCCTCTCCCAAAAGTCACTGTTCGCTTGAGAAAAAGTTAGCTTCAATGAAAACCATCTTTAACAGCCGATTTTTATCCAAGCAGTTGAAAATTTAACATTAATACGGTCACTCTTAATACATTTACCAGATTAACCTCTTACATTCCTCAAATAAACTGGAACAAAAGTTACAAGCAACTTGTCTGCATGCACGTTCATTCCTATCAAAATCTTAGTTAAACAATATGAATTATTTCTGTTGCATTACAAGGAATATGACAGAAGATAAATTCCAAACCAATTCTTAAAAAATTTGTTTAAATCACCAAACTCTTCTCATGCTTCTGCTGTTTTAATACCACTGCTCGAACCAAGAAACCTCCAGAATGAAGAATCAAAATATATAGGTTCACAATTAGTCAAAATTAATTTAAACGGGGTTTATAACATTTTGAGCATAATAAATGCTCCATCTCCATATGGTCAGGGCCACTTTTACAGCAAATTTCTTCCACCTTCCAGCAGTTACAAAGACAAACAATACCAATGTCTCATTAAAGAAAAGATACCCAGCTCCAAGTGTTTTCAAGTATCCTACCTGATGGTGCCAGTGGGTGATGGGATAGGGCTGACCAAGTCTAGGTTTGGATCAGGAATGTTAATCTTGAGTGGCGAGATCTGCGGGCAGAGTGGACGAATGGGAGACGCTGGCTGCTCTTCTTTGACCTCTTGTTTGCTATAAAGCGACGTAAATGTAATCTTTATCACAGTGCTGGGAAAACGAAACATACACCTGCAAAAAAAAGGTAAAAGATGGTCAACAAATCATTATTGGGGCAGGAGGACTTGAATAATAAAGAGAGACTGAATTGGCTAGGACTATTTTTTTTTGCCGGAGTAGGAGAGCATTGGTTTAAAGAGAGGAATTTTTTTTAAAGGAGCAAGCTTTTCCTCATTAAAAAGTAGTATGTGTATGGAAGGAACTGCTGGAGGAAATGGGATAAAATTGCAATGTTTAAAAGACATATGGGTAGATTCATGGATAGGAACAGTTTAGCTGGACATATGCCAAATCTGCAAATAAGACTAGATCAGAGTGGACAAGTCTGCGCTGTATCACTTCTATGGCTTCTCCAGGCAAACCGAGAATATGCTTTGACCTGTGTCTTGTGGTTTTGTTCTCATTCTATTGAAAATGATCTTCCCAAAAAAAAAAATCAACGACTGGTCTACATCCTTCTTAGCCGATCTAAACCTTAACCATATATCCATTTACGGAGCGGAAACAGGCCATGTTGGCATTTCGAGTCCGCTCCGGTTCACTGATTTTGTGCACCCTCTTCAGGCATTGGTCCCGGTAGATCTTCATTCAATAACGATGGGCGAATTCAATGCAGGTGGAATCAGACGTAGAAATGTTTGTAAAACGTGCAGTTCAATACTTATGGGCACATTCAATACAGGGTCAACTAGTCTGAGAAATGTTTGTGTTAAACCATAATGATCTGTTACGTAGCACAGACTTCCTTCCTTCAAACATAGATGGGTGAGGGAACTTTCCTGGACCTAACACACCAGTGTCATCATGAAGAAAGCAAGCCAGCGTCTCAACCTCCCCAGAAGTCCGCTGAGGTTCAGTCTTGAAGGTGAACTTTACTTAATCAAGGTTGCTTAATCTTCCATATACAGAACGACATAATTGAATCTAATGAGTCAAAAAAAATTAGGAATAAAAACTGGTATAGTCTGAAAGAGATAAGATTTTAGGTAAAATATTCATTTTGTTAGTTAATCTTGGAGTGATCTGGAGTAACATTATCATCCTTTATTTTTTTTACAAAGGCTGTTCCCTACATGTTACATTTACACTGGCCACCCTTTCTCATTGGGCCAGAGATGGATGACAGAAACAACTAAAAAAAAAAGGGGGTGAAATTTCCATGGCAAAACAACCAATGAAATAGTCGACTAAATGATAACCCACAAAAGTGGATGAATGGAGTTATTTAAGATACTCATTTTCAACAATGGTAGCCAAGACTTGGATTGTGATAGAAGACAACTTGCAAGATGCAAATGGCCTTTTGGAATCAAAAGGAGAAATGATAATTAAACTTAGCAACAGACATTTTAATTTTAATAAGTTCATGACATCAACCTTAAGAAAGTTTGCAAACTCCAACTTTATTTTCATCTGCAATCATCAATCGCACTCGCACTCCACATTTGCTGTTCTTCATCTATGTGAGATAGTGCAGTTGTGTAATCGTGAAACAGTGCAGAGACAAGCCTTCCTAAAGGTCATACAAGAAGAGATGTTCCATAAATTCAGATCAACAGCACGACTATGCAGAGAATCCTTACTGTTTGTTTACCTACAAGTAACATCACCCAAAGCATTACTGCTGGCAGAAATGAAACATGGTGCTTAAGTGGGTTTCTATTGGGCAGCAATGTTAAAAAATTTTGATTTAACATTGAAAGCTCCACATTCAGATCAACAATGCTTATGAACAACACTTCTGGCACTGTTAGGCTTTTTTAAAAAAACAGCATCGTTTTTTTCAGTCGTGCCATTTATTTGTTGTTCAAATTCTGACTAAAGCCAAAAGTTCAACTTCAATAAATTTAAAAAAAAACATTGCATTTCGAATCAAATTCCTCCAAATATTTAATAACTTGCCAGTCCTTTCCTGACAACTATTACAGATACGAGTTGATACATAGCATGCCAATTCAGAATAAGAATTTGATTGTCATGAACAAGTCATGAAATTCGGTGTTTTGCAGCAGCGTTCCAGCTGTTTCCTCATTCATAAAGAACAAACTGTCAGCCATCCTTCTGGGAGCAAGAGCTCAATAATCTGGAAGCAATGGTCAGAATTTTAGCCTGAAGACAAATACTGAACAAGGCAGGTACTTTTGAGCCAGCTGGAACTGTAGTACCAAAGCAAATTGTCAATGGATGCAGAGAGTACAGAAATAAAGACAGGTTAAGTGGGAGGGCAAGGTCCAGTAGATGAGTACATCATTGGTAAGTTTGAGGTAATCAACTTTGGAAGGAAAAAAAGAGATCAGATTATTATTTAAAAGAGTGAAAAAAATGCAGATCGGTGTTGTGCAGATAGCCTTAGGAGTGCTTGTGCATGAATTGTAAATGGTGGGGGGGGGGGGGAGAGAGGGAGAAGAGAAGGCCAACATGGGGTGGGGTGAAGGCTGACATGGGTGGGGGGGGGTGGGAGAGAGAAGGCCGACATGGGTGGGGGGGGTGGGAGAGAGAAGGCCGACATGGGTGGGTGGGGAAGAGAAGGCCGACATTAGGATTAAAATAATGTAATTCTAAATTTCAATTTTTTTCTTGATTTATTTTCAATTATGGGCCTGTTGGAAATCTTTCATAAGCTCTATGTTGATTTTTTTTTCCTTTTTGTGTCCTCAAGATAGTTTTAGTTTTCTTTAAATTTAAACCAGTGTAGGAAATGGTATTGGACAGCACGGTTAGTGCAGCAGTTAACACAACGCTGCTTCAGTGCCAGGGAGTAGGACAGGGGTTTGAATCCCACACTGTCTACGGAGTTTGTACATTCTCCGGTGTCTGCACAAGTTTCCTCTGGGTACTCTGATTTCTTCCCACCTTTCAATTGTGCTGGGGATGGAGGTCAGTTGGGTGTATTTGGGCGGTATGACCTCATGGCCGAAAGGGGCTGCCACCATGCTACATGTCAAAATTAAAAAATTTAGTCTAAGAATTGACCAGATAAAGGTGAATTTTAATCAGCCTAAACCTTAATTCAAGGCTTAATTTGCCCCAAGCAAAACAGCATTTAATCAGCCGCTCCAAGAATTCCTGAAATTATGCAATGAGTTATAAAAGTACAGGCTTTTACACAAATCAACCTCCTGTCCAGAAAAATCATAAGGAAAAAGAAACAAAACTGATGAATGTTTTAATCCACTACTACACTTAAAAATAGACATTAGGCCTAGGGTTTAGGCCCATGGCAGTAAACAGGCAACTTAAAATGAATAATGGACTTGATCCTCCTTGTTTACATCTATCCATCAAACTCTCCATCTGAACTCCTCCAATAAAATTCAGCCTGTTTCTGATGATCAAAATATATGAATCATCCATATATGTATGCTTGTCTAGGGATGCTGCAGCACCTCAACTAGATTTTCAGGTGCTGGAAGATCAGTTATTACTTAAGGAAAAAGTTTTAAAATAATATCCTCATGCTCATGCATAATAATATGCTCTGTATTTTGTCTTAATTTGAATGGATTTTTAATGCCACATGTCTCATTAAAAACAGAACAATGGTACGATGTATTTATAAGAAGCCATTGTCAATGATCCTGTTATAGCCGTTTAGGTAATAGAAATACTCCCTTACAGAATTCACATATCACGTGCCAAAAAATTGCGATACAAAATAAAATTTGCCATGACAGTATCAATGTGATGTAAATATATCAACACCATTTGTTTTCAACCTGCACTTCTTGGCACACACACAGACGAGGCTTTCTGTTATGGAGAAACGCAATGTGGTTAGTTTTCTAGGAACGTATCCACCCCCACCCCATCTCCTGTAACCAGGGGTTGCCTGAAACAGAAACTATTCCATTGTGCTTTGCAGTAGGATTATCAAGCAAAGATTTTGGACAGCTGACGGTAAAATGTAGGTTTCTAGAGGCTTAAAGCAAGAAAAAGTGGTGAAACAGGGAATGATCAAGGCAGCTAGAGTCACAGAACTTATCGTATAGTCATTAAATTCAAGAATGATCACATGAAATGGGGCAATACACATCGAGAAGGTTGATATTGAAATTTTGAAAAGGGTAATTAAGAGAATTTTTAAATGTCTGCATCGCTCCACAGGTCTGCATAAAGATCAGTATGGACAGAAACAATGTTGAATGAAATGTGGTGGCTTTCCCAATTGTAAAGTCTTAGATATAGAACACATCAGTTTGTTTTCTGAAATGTTTTTTTTTTTAAACATAGAAATCACTGTTTTTTGCCATTCAAATTTTTTTTCCTACCTCCTGGTGTGGCCATCACACATGCACGACTAAAACTCAAAATCTCCAGTCATTTACTCAATTTTACACTGAATACCAGACATGTGGTAAGAGGCAGGACATGCAAATATATGCACTATTCATTAATCCATTGTTGCAGATCACCTGCAGTTCAGTTTAGACTGTTAGCTGTCCGCAAAAATGTCTAGGGGTGCTGCAAGAAAAATTTCGGAACGGGAACGAGTCACTCATTTCCATCCTGAACTTTTTACAGCCTGCGTTGCGGGAATTTTTCAAATATTTCCCATTACGCAGCAGTTGTGTAAAAACCTTAATAGACACACAAAAGCCTGTATTGATGTGGGTTTAATATTTCTTTATTTACCTTCAATTATGTTTATTTTCTTTTCAGCCACATTTAAGATGGGCAATACCTAGGTTTAGTTTGATATTAGTAAAATGAGAACAACATTAGATGTTTGCAAGCCAATATTGCTGGGTAACCAGGGAGAAATTCAAACCAAAAGATTATTGAACAGATACAAACCTTTCGACAAATAATCAAATTAGAATTGTTTAGGTTTGCGTAGGTAGAATATTCATTAATCTAAAAATTAAAATAAACAGCATCAGAATAAAATATTAATGTTGCAGAACTCAAAACAATTCATGATATGCTATCGCAAAACACATAACTTCCTGAAACAATGTACACACCAACAATCTGGGAGCTGATAGAACATTGAAGAAGATAATCTGTTAGCAGCCAGTATTTGACCATCAATTCTGAGATACCAATCAAAGGCAATCTGGGAATTACACAAAAGTGAAATTTAAAAACAGCTACATTTGATGAAATTACACAATATTTGTGAAAAAACATCTGGTACAATAAATGATCTTTTGGAAAAAAAGAGTCACTCAGTCTGACCTATGTGACTCAAGACCCATCAACAGGTTGACTCTAAATTACTAACTCAGAGCAGAAGCAACAGGCACTTTTACACAGCTGCAGAAAAGCAGACAATTTGCACACATTTTCTGCTCCACTGGCAGTGTAAAAACATTGAGACAGAATTTATTACGCAAATTCCATCCCGTAATTTTTCTACCAGGAACCCTACACATTTTATATGTAGTTTAAATTGACCACAGGCACTCCACCAATAGGAGATCCTAGCCCCGACTTCCTTGCTCCTAGCTCCGGCTGTCTGCTGCCCCCAACCATCCACTGACCTGCCCCCAGCTAATTCCAGACATGGGAGCAGGGATGCCATGCTGCCAAGCCAGGAGTTCACCTGAGCGCTGCACCAGGTTGTGATGAGAAGCAGGCGGCAACAGCTCAATATGGGAGCAATGGCTGTCTTCCTTACCCATAATCCCCCACAGCTGGAACCACTCTGCCAGAACTAGGGATACGCAGAATGGTTCCAGATGCGTGGGGAATTATGGGTAAGGAAGGCAGCCATTGCTCCCACATTGAGCCAGCCGCTGCCTGCTTCTCTCCTGCTGGGGGCTGCATCAAAGGTAAGGGAGGGGGGCCCATGGTGGAGAGGAAACCCACTCTCACATCGACCTACCCCCCACCTCCAAAAACATCACAACTCCGAAATCACCACAACTGGTGTAATCGCCCTGACTGTGATGAGCATGGATTTATTTTCCAGTATTTCTCCTTAACATGTTGAAAAATGCCATGACGTTCACCCTCCAATAAACTCTTCAATACAGAAAGCAGTGTAAAAGTGCTTAGTGCTATGTAACTGTCCACTGGAGGTAAGTATGCAAATTTTTTGTTGATATTGACACATCCCATGAGAAAATTAATTAAACAAAACATCCTTGGAGATACAGTACATTACATGAGAAAAAGGTTAAAAATGGCAAATGCGCAATACGCGTAGGCAAGCCTCAACTTGATGGTGAGGCAACAAAACCTCATTCATCCAGATGTGCAGATACTGTGTGTTCAGCAAAATGTTAACACAAACCTATTTTTCTATAGCTACATTAAAGAAGCATAACCAGAATGTGAAGAAAGCATTTCTTATCAATAAAATATACAAGCAGGCTCCATGATGAAAATGTTCAATGATCAAATAGAAAACATTAAGTGGAGACTACTCAAAAGGAAATGTTTGTCAATTTTCTGCAATTCTAAAGCTCTGAGTAATATTTGCACATCAGGACACAAATAAGAACATGTGCACAGCACAAAGCCAGCACTTTGGTTTGTGATCATGACATTGTGAAAGACAAGTTCCCAATTTTCATTATGTCAGCATAGAGATATTATGGTCAAAGAGCCCCATCAATGGTTAAACAAAAACAAAATAATTAAAGCTGCTAACCAGGATATTTAGCTAGAAAACAGCACTAGTCCCTGATCAAGGTCACCTGTCTATTTCTAGTCAAGAAATTATTGGGGGAAAGAGAGAAATTCACAACCATATTATATTGAGATGAAAGGAAAAATCTACCAAAAATGTAAATAATTACTATAAACAAATTATACAAACGAACCCTTAATAGCGGTTGCACCATTAGGATGTCCTGATCCAACATCGAGGTCGATGTCGATGTTATAGCACTAAATACTGAAAGAATTTTTTTTTAGAAGGGACTGTTTCATGAGGACAGATCAAGTAGATTGAAAGCATACTTTCTGGAGTTGAAAGAAATGACAAGGTAGAAGTTGTGAAGTATTCACTGATGCGGAAGGGCATTCAGCAGAATTTCTGCAGAGGGTTGTCCTCTTAAAGCAAAAGAAGAACTTTCCTATTCAAGATTGTTGTACATCTTAGAATTTTCTCTGCCAGAGACCCGTTACGCTGATCAAGCGCTCTCTGTAAGGTGTGTTTGTACATTCTTCCCACATCTACATGGATTTCCTCCAGTGCACCAACTTCCTCCCACCCTTCAAAATGTACCCAGGGGGTAGGGGTGCAGGTTAATCGGGGCATTTGTGCATCAAAGACCAGAAAGGCCTGTTTAAAAAATATAATTTAACTCTACTTTTAATTATACAATGAAAATTAAAATACATAAACAGTAGAATTGTATCTCATCAAACATGGGGTTAGTGGTGCCAGACCTTCAGGACTAGTGGATATTATTCTGGTTAAGACCTCAACTCACATTAAATTCACTTATTTTTAAGATGCTACACAGTATTTCTGTAAAATTTCTAGTGAACCTGGTAAATTTAAAAAGGTACACAGGATTCAGAAGAGCTGTAAAAGTTCCACACAAAAGTATGTCAAAATAAGAAACAAAACTTTTAAAATTGGGACAATTGTTACTTTTTATTCTAGATAGAGACAATTTTTGAATGGAGACCTATCAGTCACCCGATTAACCAATTGTTCTTGGTTACAAAGATTAATTTTATGCAGATAATTTCTATGGGCAATTATTTTCTTTTTCTGGAGAATGTACAGTGCTTTTACTGGGAGAAGTTGCTGTAGTGTGTTTCCCTTTCTCTTTCAATCAGCTGGGTAAACTGACTGTTTGCTGTGTTATAGACTGTTTGCCTTGTGTCAAAACCATATCATTGCCTGGGAATAAATAGTTTCAGAAGATCTGAAATAAAAACAATGCTGAAAACAGTCAGCATGAAAGATCATATCTGTATTGGAGTGTCAGCCTACATTAGGTGTGAAACTCTACAGTTAAATTTGAATCAACTCTCATCTAATAAGCAGAAGTGCTGGAAAGAATAAAAGTAACAAATTTAATGAAAGTCAGGAGTTTTTGTCTCTTTGCCCAAGGTTGAAATGTCAATCTCTTCAATACCACCCTTTCGTAGCTTTTTCCTACCCCAGCATTATTGCAAAAGGAAGTGGTTTAAATCATCGATCCAACATGGTCGGTTAGTTTTGTTTTTAAAAAAGTAAACTGTCCGATGACCAAACAATCACATTTTCACTCAGTAATAATAGGCAAGATAGGATTCTGCAGAAATTGTTTATTGTCAGATCCTAAGCACTAAAAGCCACTTCTCTCCAGTGGCTTCCCAGAGGAACTGGAATGGCATCAACTTGGAGACAGTACTGCAAACTCTGCAATCGAGTCATGATGCTTGAGGGAAATGTGTGGAGAATGTATAGGATACTAAAGTGTGCAAGGATCATTATTTGACATATTTATCATTTTTGGTTACATGGTATGCTTTAAAAAAAAAACGATTAAAAAAATGTTTCATCTCCACATGGGACTTTTTAAAGTTCATGACTGAAGAATCACATGTCAGTGACAAGCTTTGCTTTGAGATGAGCACCTTAATTTCTATAACTGTCTCAATTTTCCCCCTCCCCCAGCTCCCAAAATGGAAAAACACTAATAGCCCTCAGCTGAGCTAATACAAAAACTAATAAAAATTAAAATCAAACACTTTATTTTATTTATGGTATGTAGATATGTCTAGGATGTGTTAAGCATCTCCAATTCCCCTTGAACTAAGGCAATGCAAGTAATTTCAAAGTTGAAAGAACATAGATCTTAGAGGGGTGGCACGGTTGGTGTGGCAGTTCATGCAATACTTTACAGCACCAGCATCAGGACAGGGTTCAAATCCAACACTGTCTGTAAGGAGTTTGTACGTTTTCCCCATGTCTACGTGTGTTTCCTCAGGGGCTCTGGTTTCCTCCCACCATTCAAAAATGTATCGGGCTTGTAGGTCAATCTGGTGTAATTGGGCGGCACAGGCTCGTAGGCTGAAATGGCCTGTATCGTGTTGTAGGTCTAAAAATTAATGAATAATTAAACAGAATTAACACGTAAAATTGTGGGTAGTATACTGGGATTAGTTAATTTTTAAAAAGCAGAAAAGGATACAAAGTAGGCTGACAAAAAGTCATGTTAAACACAATAAGCTGCTTTAAATACAGCAAATTTCATATAAAATCACAGGAGCAGACATTTTGCACAACTCTACCCAATTAATTTGTTCAAGACATTGACCAAATAGACCCAGACCGACATGCTGAATGTTTCCAACTTTTTCAAATTTGTAATTTCAGCATCTACAGTGCTTTGCTTTTATTATAAATACCACAGAACTTTCAAAATTACAGCCCTGATCATAATGCTAAGTTTAAAACAACAGTACATACCAATATTCCTGAAATGACTAAATGATATCAGTTATTTCAGTTTTCAACAGTGACCAATTCTTTCACCAGAACTGCTCTTTACACTTGTAAAGTAGTGTATAAAATTACACTCAAACCCAGAGTTAATGAAAAAAAAAACTTTCCAATAATAAATTTTCACACTCAGTCTCTAAGCTAAAAACAATGCCTGCTGGCTGCAAGAATCTGACACGAGATTGACAATCTCGTTTCTGTCAACACATGATACATTTTGGCAACTTTTGTGATCACATTTACAGAATTTCTCATCTTAAAATGATTGCCCCTGATAATAAAATGGTAAAGAAAGGCGAAGGCAAGAAGAACAAAAATGGAACTATGAGCCAGTCACTTCAAGGCAATGTTAATGTCAAAATCTACGCAGCAAAGACTCAATTTCAGCACATGGCATAGACAGAACATGAAATTCAATCTGTAAAGTTGTTTTAAATGCTACACATTGAGTAGATCAGAGCACTGTTACACAGACCTCAACCTAGTTTGACTCAAAATAGCTGGAATAAAGCTTTAGTCTTTCGAAGAAAAATGAAGCATGAATGATTTCACACAGAAAGTATGAAGTGCTCCACATTCCAGACATTTGAGTCTGACCAGAACGAAGGGAGTGTCACATTCTGCTTTGGCCTACTGCATATCAAGTCACAGGGGCATTCTTGCTTATTCAATGATGAACAGTGAATAATCGACAAAAATCATACCTTTCAAAGCTGATTTTCTTAACTTTTCAACCTTTCTGGCAGAGATTGCTGGATAGTTCCAAGGAACATCTTCCGCTAATTTCCACCTTATCCCAACTATCAATTACTGTGCAATTCCTAAACACAATCTGCAGGAGGAACTTAGCAGGTCGAATAGCATCAGTGGCAGATCTATTGAGTTCCTCCAGCAGAGATTAGCTTCAGATTTGAGCATCTACAGTCTCCTGTGTGCAATTCCTGACAGGATCAGATCATTTAGTTCAGTACAAGAATTTATATTTATCTCATTGGCCACAAGGTCATGAAAAGTATTCAGTATTTTTATGTAAAGCAAATTTACTGTTCTATTAAAGGAAATCTGCATGCAGATGGAGGAATGCAATAATCACTCGGCAGTGTTTTTAGAGATGTTACTTCAGTGGCAAAATTTGACCAAAACAGGCAAACTCTGCTTTATGCAATTAATATCGCAATTTTTACTCACATAAGACGAATTCGTGTTAAGCAATTAACAGAATCAATGGGAATAATTACAATGAATCTCCATCCTTTCAGATCGTCCATCAAGATTTATAAAAATGTGTTTTAACAATTTTTAGCTGCATAAAATGCCAAAACTGTTAAGGTAAATAAAAATAATTATATTTTTCATTTATTTCATAATTACATCATAACTAAGAAAACTTTTTGTCCAAAGTTGTCTGCACAAATTTTGATTTTTTTCCCTCATCATACAATTTCCTATAGCTAGCGATCGCTTTATCTAAGTTGCTGCGGACTTCCATGCTCCTTTTCATGTTCGGATAAAAATCCTTGGCCGCTTCAACGAGTTCAAATCCTTTTTGAAAAATTTGTGGAAATTTATCAGCAACATTTTTATCAGGCGCTCGCTGCTTCCCCGTAATTCTAACATTGTATAATCCTGTTCGATGTTTAAAGTGGTCAAACCAACCTAAACTTGCAGCAAAAGTTTCTGTATCCCCTTGAAATTTATTCTCTTTAAGCATCAAAAAGATGTTTAAAGCTTTGTTTTGAAGTTTTTTTGTGCCAAGTGGTATTCGCTTTTGGTTATAATCTTCAATCCAAAGATGAAGTAACCGTTCCATTTCAATCATGAATGGACTTCTGTTTTGAGTATTTTGCATGCTTAGAGAAACTGATGCAACTTTAACTTGTTCTTTCTATTCGTGCTTCTTACTTAAAATTGGGCGGACCGTTGACTCATTGTAGCCCAGATCGTGTCTTTTTCACATTGCTGGTACTGTCTTCACGTCATTTAATAACTTCAAGTTTTTCTTCTAAAGAAATTGCTTTTCTTTTCCTTTTAATATCACTATCAGATTCTTTTCCATATTTAATAGGGACACACACCGAGTCAGACTGTCATTTGCACATATTTTATTTAGGGTTGTTCTCAGGATCTACTTGTAACTTGAGTTTTCCAGGAATTTCCAAAAGATCTCGCGGTAACTGAATAATTATACATGTAAAACAGGAAATGGTCGCAGTTTTTCAAATCGCGGTAACTGAATTTCATGTTGATTGAAGTAGTGTAAGCAGGGTTTGCCTGTATCTATACAACTGCCCTACTTCAAACTGTTCTTCAGAATCTCATTTTAACTAATACACACCCCCAGCAATCTATCATTCCTTCAATTCTGCCCTATATTCGATAAAATGGAGAGGGGTCTGAATTCAAGGACTTTGACTCAAGAATGGAGCGATCCATCTGTAGCAAGACTGAAAACTCAAGCAAGATTGTCAACTCGCTGCCTTCTCACATCATACATCAAAAAATACTCAAAGACTGAAAACTCACATTCAAATTTTAGCCACAGAATTACCTGATAGTTTTTCCTTAAATTCAGAGAGATAAACTCTCAAGAGCAACCTAATTTTTTTTTTAAAAAATTTTCTTGTTCATTATATACATATGGAATAACAGAATTGTACAGGATGATCTATTTGGCTTCTATTGCAGCAATGCCTCCAATCTCATTCAGTTACTCTTCCCCACCTTATTACTGTCCCATTCAAATACTTTTCCAATTCACTTTACAAGACATTGGCTGATTATACTTCCACCATCTTTACTCAGTGAATTTCAGGTCATGACTAAAATGTTTTCATCACCATCTCCTTGCGTATTTTAAATCTGTGTTTCAGGTCCTTGATCCAATCGCCAATGTTAATAGCTTCCCTCTACATACCCTTCCTTCTACCAAAACTTCTGTCTTCTTTACACCAGTTTTTGCTTGCTTCCCTGAGTGTGGCTCAGAATGGAATGCAGTTTTGTTTATGGCCTAATGAGTGTTTTATACATGGCAACATAACTGATTTTGTACTCTTATGCATCTATTTGATAAATCCCAGATGAATGAACTATTTTACTAATTATTCTTTCCATGTCTCATCATTTTCAAGAATTTGTGCTCACATCTTTCAGCTTCCGCATGCCCTTTAGAACAGCACAGTCCTGCGGCATCTCTGCATATTCAACCACTCGAGATCACCTCAGACTTATTCTCATGCTTCCAAGCTTTGCGCCATTTGCACATTTAAAAAATTCACCCTGAACATCTATGCCTACATCTTCTGTCAACCTCATTCAGTCTGGGGGAAATACATCTATCATGACTGTCTCTCCTCAAGTTAATTTCCCATCTGTGGTTCCAATGCCAATTATTTATTTCCATTGGCTTTACATTATTAACTAGTTTTGTACATTATATGCTCATGAAATTCCATGCATGCAGACATCATAGAATTGTAGACACCAAATGGAGTAGGCCATTCAGCCCTTCAAGACTGCAACACAATAAAATCAAGGCTGATCATATGACATCAGAACCCAATTCTTGCCATCTCTCCATACTCCTTGATACATTTAGCAACAAGGGCCAGATCCAGCATCCTTCTGAATATATCACATGACTGGCCTCAACAACTTTCTTTGGTATGAAGTTTCAAAAGTTCACAACTCTGAGGGAAGAAATCCTAAATGGCTTACCTCTTATCCTTAAGACTATGTCCCCCTTGTTCTGGAGTTCCCCAATATTGGAAACATTCATCATGCATCTAACCTGCCTATTTTTATCCAAATGTTATGATTCAATGAAATCCCCTCTTATTCTTCTAAATTCCAGTGGATATATCCCTAATCTATCCTGTCTTTCCTCATACGTCAGGAATCAGTTTGGTGAACTTTCAGTGCATTCCCTCAATGTCCTTCCTCAGATAAGAGATCATATACCTTCTTCAGTTATGCATGTCACATTTAGAAGAGGGATTAGAATAAAATTTAGCCAAATGGACTTTGGAATAGTGGACTTGGTATACTACCTTAAACTGTATTAATGAGTGTCTAGCTCAAAGAGAGGATGAATGCATTTGGTTCAAAATAGAATTCCATGTCATTTCAGAAAAAAGCAGTTGAAAATCCTGTTCCCATAATTTTTAAATTCTGTCCAGGGAACTATCCCTAGAATTTAGAAGTAATTCATAAAGGGCATAAAACATCCCTTTGTAATTAGGTTGGAAATTATAAATCATCCCTAAAATATTAGGTTCCAAGTTTTCAGGGAGCTTCAAAATGAAAGATTTCAAAAAGCTCCTAACCTGTAAATAATAAAATAAGTGGTATATAGATATTGCAAATTTGGTGGATATAATTGTTCAAAAGAGGCAAGATTTTGGTCAGTAAAAATATCTAAAAAGGATTGGATACCCAAGTTTGACCAATGTTGGAAACCAATATCTTGAACAAATAGTAAAAAGGAATTACCTAAAATAGGACTAATTAATAAGAATCTATGGTACCCAAAATGTTTCCTAAATTGAAACCAGATTCACATGCATGCCTAACAAAACTATGTTAATTTGTTCTTGTTATGTCCTTCTCTTTCCAATTTTTGGTAAGGGGTATTTAGTAACTTGTCTTTACTTCTCAATATTAATTTGACTCCAAATCCTTTTCTTGCTCTCTTTGGAAAAGTGGACCAACAGGTTTGATAATGACTGCTTCGCAATCCAATGTTGTTTCCCTTGCTTCCCTTATTGCTAGAAGAGCCTGGAAAGATGCTGTCCCCCCCTCCCCCCCTCACTCATACTCATTGGCTATCTGATATGATGATATGTTTGACTTTGGAAATGAATCTTTGTTTCTTTATGGGGGTTATTTTCTTAATTATTTTCAAAATGTATAAGATTAAATATTTTCTGGTTTATGACCCCATTGGTTACATTTTTAAATTATCAATAGTGGTCTGTTTATGTTAAGCCAATAGCCTCTGTAAGGTGGGGTTTGATATGTTGATCAGTAGTTTGGTGGTTGTTTTTCCTTAAAAAAATGTAACATAGTATGTTATAAACCCATTTGCATTACTATACAATATTTCTTATTATTCCATTTTATTCTCATATTCCTATGAAAAATTTATAGGATGAAACTAATAAAAATATTGAAAAAGATGAGATTAAAATTGTGCACAATACAGGCAGTCCCCAGGTTACGAATGTCTGACTTACGGACAACTTGTACTTATGAACAGACTACATGCAGCTTCTGGTGCAATGGCTCGAGAAAGGAGAATGCCGTCCACCATTTTAAGTTGGATCACGTTGCCGTTAATACAATGTTGAGTGTGCCTACTTTGAGAAATTGACTCCAGTAGTTTCATATGCAGAGAAAGGTAAAATATATACAAAGACAAACATTTGACTAACCGACTTACCTACAAATTCGACTTAAAGACAGACTTAGGAACAAATCTCGTTCGTAACCCGAGGACTGCCTGTACTATATTTATCATTTGCTTTCTTCACCGTCTGCTGTAGCCCAGCCCACACTATCTGATGGCATGATTCCCAGGTTGCTTTGCAACTTTCCTTTTCCTAATATGCCACCATAAAAATCTGCTGGTCTGTTAATGAAGTGGATAACCTCACATTTATGTGCATTACATTGCATCTGCCATGTATTTGTCTATTTTCATAATCTGTCCAAGACACCTTGCAGTTTTACTTGCACAACACCCTGCTGTTACAAAATACAATCTTCCTCATCGGTCACACTCAGATTTATTGTCAGAGTACAAACAAGACATCACATCCAACCAACCCAGAAATTCTTTTTCCTAAGGGCACAGCAGAATTACACTTACTGGCAGTGCAAAAAACTGACTAAATGTATACATGTAATCAAAGAAATGTAAACAAATTGCAATACAGAGAGGAATAAAGTGCAAAATAAGAGTTATTAAATAAGTCCTTGATTGAGTTTATTGTTGAGGAGTCTGATTATGTAGGGGTAGCAACTGTTCCGGAACCTGGTAGAGTGAATCTTGTGGCACCTGTAACTTTTTCCCCATGGTAGCAGTGAGAACAGAGAACACTGCCACCTAGCTTAGTGTGATTTGCAAGCTTAGATATTAAATTCAATTATTTTGTGTCAATCATTAATAATATATGCACATTTTCTCATATCCAAAACACTTAGGACCAGACATAGTTCAGTTTTTGGGTTCTTTCAGTTATTGGAACAAAACCAAAACAACCCAAAAACAGCACAGTGGCATCAGCCATCGCTGGTCTCCAACACCTTCCCACTGCCGCCGGTCTCGACTACGGTCCCGGCTCCTGCCCAGGAGGCTGCTCTCTTTGATGACACCAGGACAAAGGATTCTTCTGACCGCTTGCAGCTGGGAGACAGCGGCATGCTGTTTGTAAAGCAAGTACAGCGGAAGGTAAAGAAGAAATGTAAAGAAAGAAGGGAGGTAGTTACCTGAAAGGAGGACAATTGGCATTCATGCCCTTTGGTTTAAGGGGTGACCCTTGCACCCAATTTTTCCCCATGCACTGCCTGGCCCGCCATCTTCCTCCAGTCGCTCGCTGATGGCTCAAGGTTCTAGCCTGCTACTCTGAGCCGACATCCAGTTCTGAGCTCTGTTGTTACCAAAATGGCGCAAACAGAACATCAGGGCCCGACATGGGCAAGTGGGGTGATAAATATTTTTCAACTTGTGATGTCATGTCGATGGCCCAAAACTTCAGATATGGGAAACACACTGTATCATAAATAGCACATAACCTTGTGGTCTTTCTTCTTTGGCTTGGCTTCGCGGACGAAGATTTATGGAGGGGGTAAAAGTCCACGTCAGCTGCAGGCTCGTTTGTGGCTGACAAGTCCGATGCGGGACAGGCAGACACGGTTGCAGCGTTTGCAGGGGAAAATTGGTTGGTTGGGGTTGGGTGTTGGGTTTTTCCTCCTTTGTCTTTTGTCAGTGAGGTGGGCTCTGCGGTCTTCTTCAAAGGAGGTTGCGGCCTGCCGAACTGTGAGGCGCCAAGATGCACGGTTTGAGGCGAGATCAGCCTCAATGTGGTCAATGTGGCAGGCACCAATAGATTTCTTTTTTGGTGCACCTCTGTCACGGTGGCCAGTGGAGAGCTCGCCATATAACACGATCTTGGGAAGGCAATGGTCCTCCATTCTGGAGACGTGACCTACCCAGCGCAGTTGGATCTTCAGCAGCGTGGATTCGATGCTGTCGGCCTCTGCAATCTCAAGTTAGGGATGAAGTCACTCCAATGAGTGTTGAGGATGGAGCGGAGACAACGCTGATGGAAGCGATATAGGAGCCGTAGGTGATGCCGGTAGAGGACCCATGATTCGGAGCCGAACAGGAGTGTGGGTATGACAACGGCTCTGTATACGCTTATCTTTGTGAGGTTTTTCAGTTGGTTGTTTTTCCAGACTCTTTTGTGTAGCCTTCCAAAGGCGCTATTTGC
Source organism: Narcine bancroftii (assembly GCF_036971445.1). NCBI lineage: Eukaryota > Metazoa > Chordata > Chondrichthyes > Torpediniformes > Narcinidae > Narcine > Narcine bancroftii. Next base: position 26,853,332 of record NC_091480.1, on the reverse strand, counting down.
CTTGGCGAGTCTGTTGTCTATCTCGTTGTCGATCCTTGCATCTGATGAAATGGTGCAGCCGAGATAGGCAAATTGGTTGACCGTTTTGAGTTTTGTGTGCCCGATGGAGATGTGGGGGGGCTGGTATTCATGGTGGGGAGCTGGCTGATGGAGGACCTCAGTTTTCTTCAGGCTGACTTCCAGGCCAAACATTTTGGCAGTTTCCGCAAAACAGGACGTCAAGCGCTGAAGAGCTGGCTCTGAATGGGCAACTAAAGCGGCATCGCCTGCAAAGAGTAGTTCACGGACAAGTCACTCTTGTGTCTTGGTGTGAGCTTGCAGGCGCCTCAGATTGAAGAGGCTGCCATCCGTGCGGTACCGGATGTAAACAGCTTCTTCATTTTTGAGGTCTTTCATGGCTTGGTTCAGCATCATGCTGAAGAAGATTGAAAAGAGGGTTGGTGCGAGAACGCAGCCTTGCTTCACGCCATTGTTAATGGAGAAAGGTTCAGAGAGCTCATTGCTGTATCTGACCCGACCTTGTTGGTTTTCGTGCAGTTGGATAACCATGTTGAGGAACTTTGGGGAACATCCGATGCGCTCTAGTATTTGCCAAAGCCCTTTCCTGTTCACGGTGTCGAAGGCTTTGGTGAGGTCAACAAAGGTGATGTAGAGTCCTTTGTTTTGTTCTCTGCACTTTTCTTGAAGCTGTCTGAGGGCAAAGACCATGTCAGTAGTTCCTCTGTTTGCGCAAAAGCCACACTGTGATTCTGGGAGAACATTCTCGGCGACACTAGGTATTATTCTATTTAGGAGAATCCTAGCGAAGATTTTGCCTGCAATGGAAAGCAGAGTGATTCCCCTGTAGTTTGAGCAGTCTGATTTCTTGCCTTTGTTTTTGTACCGGGTGATGATGATGGCATCACGAAGGTCCTGAGGCAGTTTTCCTTGGTCCCAACAAAGCTTGAAAAACTCATGCAGTTTGACATGCAGAGTTTTGCCGCCAGCCTTCCAGACCTCTGGGGGGGGATTCCATCCATACCTGCTGCTTTGCCACTTTTCAGTTGTTCAATTGCCTTATATGTCTCTTCCCGGGTGAGGACCTCATGCAGCTCTAGCCTTAGGGGCTGTTGAGGGAGCTGGAGCAGGGCGGAATCTTGGACTGAGCGGTTGGCACTGAAAAGAGATTGGAAGTGTTCTGACCATCGGTTGAGGATGGAGATCTTGTCGCTGAGGAGGACTTTGCCGTCTGAGCTGCGCAGCGGGCTTTGGACTTGGGGTGAGGGGCCGTACACAGCCTTTAGAGCCTCATAAAAACCCCTGAAGTCGCCAATGTCCGTGCTGAGCTGGGTTCGCTTGGCGAGGCTAGTCCACAAGTAACTGCCTGTCCAGCTATAAAGGATCCATTCTGCTTCCTACCACTCTGCTTCCTACCTGTCAACCAGTTTTCTATTCACAGCAATACAATACCTCCTCTACCAGGTTCTCTAATTTTACATAGGACTTTATCAAAAGCCCTTTTGAATTCAACCACACAACATCAACTGGTTTACTGTTGTCACCTCTGCCAATCGGCTTATAAAATGCTGCCTTCTCTCACCCCAACTAAAAAGTGGTGTCACATTAGCTACTTTCCAATCATCACCAAAATATCCACCATCTCCATCTAAAGCAGCCTAGGGAACATCTGATCGGGCCCCTGCCACCTTCCATTTTCCCACAAATGGCATTAACATTACAGCAACATGCAAATTAATTGGCAACATTTTGAACATCAACTGATCAGAAAATAATAAGTGTCTCTGCACCCTGCAAAAATGCTATTTAAAGAGTGAACAGCGAAATCTGTAACTTCAAATTCTTCCTCTTGTATTGGTATTGCTATACCTGTAAAGGCCAAGGTCACAATCACTCTCAGGGTGACTCCAAATTGCTCTCGAGCTCAGGTTTATAGTCACTGTTGCATTGAAAAGGTTACCCAACTTTCATATTTCTGTATATGAAAGAATTACTATTTTCCACTGCTATTACTTTGCCCGCTGACTTAAGCAAAATAAAAATGTGTATTTGCCTGCACTGCAGGCTCCCCCAAAATGCAGACATTAATTGGGAGGCCCAATGGGCCATCTACAGCGCTGTATCAATAAAATCAAAAAGATTAATAGACTGCAATTGTGTCCTTCTAGTATTGTGAGAACTTGGAAAATATGAAAATAGAATGTCTGGCACTTCCCCTCAGAGGATTGCAAGACGACAGCAGGGCCTTCTAGAATTTCAACCTGCCAAGATTGGGGCCTGGTGCATCAATGTCCTGGGAATATTTTCAAATAGGTCCTATACAATTGAAAATTGGCTTAAACTGCAGATCAATTTGTCCATGTTTCAGGTTGCCTGAAATTGGATGAATGCCTCCAGTAATGTGATAACTCCTTTCTTGCTCCTTATTTAATCAAATGGACAAAAAAAATGCATAACCTTGTTTCTGAATGCCCACTGGTGCTCACTTTAAATACAAGCATTCTCCATTAGAAAAAATAACATATAGTTTAAGAAATAATATTGAAATATTCGAACAAGTATGGGAGCCTTACATTAAATACAATAGCGAAAACCTACCGGGGACAAACATTACCTAAGTTGATGGAAGGAGAAGGAAAGAAAAGAATGGACTCTGTAGAATTTCTGGTGTATTTTTGTTGAATGACAACATTGTCTGACTGAATTAATGCAACCTAGATTGTATACCTAAAATGGATGAGGGGGGGGTGGGGGGGGTGGCTTGGGAGGAGGGAGGGGGGGGAGAAAAAGTCACTGTAAATGTGTGAAAAAGAAAAAGTGTATATCATGGCTATTGTGATTTATGGTGTGAAAAATAAAAAATTTAAAAAAACACAAATGCAAGAATGTTCAGTGAAGCTTTGCCCTCATTCTACACACATAATGTCCATAACACATACAATGATTCAACATTCCATAATTAGAAAACATGGTACATTCTCAAGACTTAATTCTGAAAATAAAAATACGAACAAATACAAAATGCTAATGTTAAAAGAATAAACTGCCAAAAATAACATGTGGAGAGTCAAACATTTCAGCAAAAAATCTCAGTGAGCAGCTATCCAAGAACGCTTGTCCATGCATGAGCCCATCCCTACCCTAATTTAACTGTGGTATATTCCAGGAGGCAAGAATTTCCCTGGCTCACGAGTTTTCCACAAGGAACTGCAGAATAGTTGATCTTACATTTTGAACATATAGGTTCTCCAATCAAAACTTCTGCCAACCACGATACAAATTTTAATCAAATGCAGAGTAGAACAGGAATAAGGAGTTGCAAGTTCCAAGAAAACAGAACAGGGTCGAGTTTTGGAACACGTGTACAAATGGATGCAGACCCATGATTTTACCCCCCCCCCCCCAATTTACTTCCTTCCAACATCTTTCTCCTAGCCTCACTCAGTACATCTTTTTTTTTTAGTTCCTCAATTCTTCTACAAAAATTGTCTCCTTCAGTCTCACCCCATATATCTCATCTATCTTCTCAATTTCTCTCGCTTTCCTAACCCAGTTTTACATCTTCAGTGGTCATTAAAGTCACCCTTTCATCTCTCCACCAATCCTTGACTGCAGCTGCTGCACCATCTGATGAATGCAGCCAGACACTGCAGATTACAGACTTAAATTTAAGTCTAGACAGAAGCTCAGAGTTAATTGTATATGTGGACCAATGAACGACATTACACTTTATATCTCAAGAATACTGCCCACGTCACTTTGCTTTTGAGTTATTTGACATTCTTCAGTGGGAATCTTCATAAATTGAAAATTGCATTTCTTCATCTTTGAAGATTTGCTGCATGCATGGTTGCTTCAAAATAAGTAACACACTCGATCATGTCAGTGTCTCCATGTTCTTATCACTAGTGTAAGTAATTCTGAATTATGTCTCATAACACTTTTACTTAACAATAATTACCAAGAGAATAAAACAAAAACACTGGAGGAACTCAGCAGGCCTCGCAGCAGCCATAAGAAGTAAAATTAGAGGTTCCCTCTAATTTTTAGTCGTCGGTGTGCACAAAAATCTGATATTGTACAAATTTTTCCTGTGACCAAAGTGTACGGAACGCTTGTACAAATATAAACTTGAAATTGTTTCAAGATCATTTTGCCACAATCTACCTCTCATGACTAATAAAATTGTATTGGCATGTTTTAATATAATTCACATATGATTGCATTCTACAAAATTATATATTTAGTTAAGATTTTATTCTATACTTTAAATGACTTTGTTCCATTTGGCACACGTTAACTTCCTTTGTGCGCTCATTGCAAAACATGTGCGCGCAGACCCTCGCACAGCTTAGAGGGAACTGTGGCTATAACCAACATTTCTAGCCTGAGCCATTCTTCAAGGTTTGATTGATTTCTAAGGACTAACATTTCCATTATAAATGGAATAATCTTTTTAGGTTTTCTAGAATCCACAATACTAAAACTAGAAAAATAAACCTGGAGCATGTCGAAGGTCAGGAGATGGAAATTGTTGGCAGAACTAACACATCTGATCCAAGTCATGATAATGGCTTGTTTTGGGGAAAAAATCTAGACAATGACAAACCGGTCAGCAACAGTTGAATTTTAACCTCTGCCACCATGGCAATATGGCATTCCAGGGTATGCGACCTTGCTTCACTTTTAGAGATTAACACCATAACAATAAAAAAGGCAAAAATGTATTTTATACAGATATCTTCTTTCAATCAGCTGGAAATAGATAAGGTTCTAGAATCATTCTCAGCAAAGAGAAGACATTTCCTTATTCTCATAGATTAGAATTCAAAAATTAAATAAAATGGAACGTGAAAATAATAGTCTAACATGGGAGCCTTGCATCCAAAAAAAAAATCATACCACAACTTGCAGATCCTACAGCACCACTTGCAGGAACTCATTATCTCTAACTGTAAAATGACCAATAAACCAAATATACTGTGAAATGAAATCTCTTGTGAACAAGTTAAAATTTTTTTAAGATGCTTTATTTCCTTTGAGTAAGTCACGGATAACAAGGGAAAGCCCTCCAAATTCTGAGGAATGTTCGAAATATTCTCAGAAATTTAATTTCTCTGGAAATAGAAAGCATTCACATGAAAGAAATTAAATAAACCAAGTCAAATTTCAGTGAAGTTTTTCCACCAGTTTCATGAAGAGATTCAGTAAAAGTATTTTCACTTTCCAGTTAAGGGGTGGGGGGGGGGGGGGTTCATCCTATATGTCTACGACCCCAAAATCCTACCTCTGAAAACAATTATTTTAAAAACGAAGCAGTTATTTAAGTGTCATGTTTAACAGTAATGGAATTTGCATGCTGCAGATCAAAACAAATTAAAATAAATTTAATTTAATCTTCACATTAGATAATCCAGGTTTACTGATGCTGTTACAAAATACAACTCATCTGAATTACATTTTTATTTAACGCTAGATGAAGAAGACTTTTGATTATAGCTTGAAGCTAATCAAAAGTGCAATACCATAATTTCTAAAAAAAAATCTATTTTACAAAGATCAAAAGTGTGCAATTCTACAATATTATTTCCTCATATCATTCAAAACTGCAGTGAGTCTCCCATGCTCTGCTGTTAGTTTAAGCTTTTTAGTAAAGTGGTGGTTCAAAGTCCATTTCCGGTACCGCAGCAAATTATGTCAGAGATGAAGTCTATCACACTAACTTCAATCGGCTTGGAGAGATTTTTAAAAAAAAAGAGAATTAAGCCAATGTTTATTCAGCAGAAACACAAAGTGTTGCTGTTTACAGCAACACTTAAATGCAGGAAATTTTAGTTTGTGCAAATTGCTGAGTGAAAGTGAAAAGCCAGTCGTTTACTTGGAATGCCCCAAGGTGATTAAAAGAGACTGAAACGTTATGCAAACCCAGAACACCTTCTTCACCCCCCCGCCCCCCCCACCCCGCACAAACACACATGAGCACAATATAAATAACCACAAGATTTACAAGTCACAAGATAATTTCACCAAATGAAATTAAATCCTTGAGTGGATGGGACTTTTTAAAAAAAATTGCACGAGAAAATAATTTCCCATTGGTGCCTAGAGATGCTGCATTTCATGGCTCCATTGTACCTCCAGTCAACCTTTTCACACTCAGGCAAGCAACATTTTTAGAATGAACATACACAATCTGCTTAGTGGATTGATTTTTGGTCCAAATGCACAAATAATGCAAGTATTGAACAATAATCAACATGATAGATCCTGTTTAGCCTCTTACTCTGAGCCAAGGAGCTTTCCTCCTCCTCCCCTCCTCCCCCCTCCCTCCCCATCCCCCCCTCCCTCCTCCTCCCCCTCCCCCCTCCTCCTCCCCCTCCCCCCCACCTCCTCCCCCCTCCCCCCCACCTCCTTCCCCCTCCTCCTCCCCCTCCTCCTCCCCCCCTCCTCCCCTCCTCCTCCTCCCCCTCCTCCTCCTCTCCCCTCTCCTCCTCCTCCTCCTCCTCCCTCCCTCTCCTCCCCCTCTCCTCCTCCTCCACCCTCTCCTCCTCCTTCTCCCCCCTCTCCTCCTCCTCTCCCCCTCTCTCCCCTCTCCTCCTCCTTCTCCCCCTCTCCTCCTCCTTCTCCCCCCTCACCTCCTCCTTCTCCCCCCTCTCCTCCTCCTTCTCCCCCCTCTCCTCCTCCTTCTCCCCCCTCTCCTCCTCCTTCTCCCCCTCTCCTCCTCCTTCTCCCCCCTCTCCTCCTCCTTCTCCCCCCCTCTCCTCCTCTCTCCCCCTCTCCTCCTCCTTCTCCCCCTCTCCTCCTCCTTCTCCCCCCTCTCCTCCTCCTTCTCCCCCCTCTCCTCCTCCTTCTCCCCCTCTCCTCCTCTTCTCCCCCTCTCCTCCTCCTTCTCCCCCCTCTCCTCCTCCTTCTCCCCCCTCTCCTCCTCCTTCTCCCCCCTCTCCTCCTCCTTCTCCCCCCTCTCCTCCTCCTTCTCCCCCTCTCCTCCTCCTTCTCCCCCCTCTCCTCCTCCTTTCCCCCCTCTCCTCCTCCTTCTCCCCCTCTCCTCCTCCTCCTCCCCCCTCTCCTCCTCCTCCTCTCCCCCCTCCTCCTCCTCCTCCCCCCTCTCCTCCTCTTTCTCCCCCCCTCTCTCCCTCCTTCTCCCCCCTCTCCTCCTCCTTCTCCCCCCTCTCCTCCTCCTTTCCCCCCTCTCCTCCTCCTTTCCCCCCCTCCTCCTCCTTCTCTCCCCCCCCTCCTCCTCCTTCTCTCCCCCCCTCCTCCTCCTTCTCTCCCCCCCTCTCTCTCGCCCCCACACCCCCCCCCCCATCGCCTGGCTCTGACACGCTGCCTTGCCCAGTGTGTTTACATTGGGTGGTTCGGGCCTAGAGACCAGGGCCTCGAGTGGTGGAGGAGTGGGCTGACGCAGCGGCCAAGGCTGAGGCTTGAGCCCAAGTCGCAGGCCGGCGTCGGCCCACCGCAACAAAGAAGCGGGCGGGTGCATGTACTCACTGTCGGGGGAGCGGCAGCGGCGGCGCCCCCCCTCCTCTGGAAGGCGCCGTCCACGAACACGCCGTTCTTGCCCAGGCACCTGAGGTAGAAGTGCGGCTCCTGGAAGGTGATCTGCAGGTGGCGGCGGGAGATGAAGCTCGAGTGGCCCATGTTGACGTCCACGGGCCCTTGGCTGGAGTTGCGGCCGATGGTCACCGACTGCTGCCGCATCAGGTACTCGAAATCGCGGCCCTCGAGTTTGGCGACGGCGGCGGCGTCGGGCGGGGCCTGCGGGCCCAGGCCCAGCTCCCAGCGCACGGCGCCGGCCTTGAGCTGACCGCTGAGGCGGCTCGGACTGCAGGGGAGCCGACTTGAGGGCCAGCAGCGCCCGGGCGCCCGTTGTCGTCGCCCTCGCTGTCAGAGGGCACAGGACTGCCTGCATGTCGCGAGGTGGGTGGGAGGGAGGGAGCAGAGCCGCGGGCGCCGGGTGGGGGTGGGGTGGGGGGGGCCTGTGAGGAGAGGCGACCGGGCGCAGCCTCGGATCTCGGGCGGCTGGGGAGCGCCGTGTGTGTGTGTGTCTGCTGCGAGCGAGGAGTCATAACACGGCGCGAGGAGGGGGATGGGAGAGAGAAAACACGGACTGGAATCCCATCCAATCAACAAGAACGTGCCGGCTGCTTTGAAGCGCTGGAAGGATCAAATCCCCCTGGAAGGGCATGGGAATGTCAACGAGGGGCACCTTGCAAACATGACCTGACCTTCACCCTTCTTTTGGTCCAGAGTCCAACGTGGCTTTCGAGAAGACCATAACTTGCTGCTCTCCTCCAAAATAGTAGCAAGGAAACTTCCTCTGAGCAAACAAAATGGTCCTTTGATGAACATTTCCTCCAGGACGATTTTTGAGTTCTGGCCTTGAAATCTGAGTTCATTCACGTACTGAGATCACCCCCCCCCCCCCCCCCCCCCCCCACACTGTGGACCAGCACAATTTCTAATTACAGGTAACTAAACTACCTTCTACAGGGCTTTCGGCTCAGAAATATTGGTGTTTCCCCTACCCCTCACCCAGTACCAGGCCGGCCGGCCCGCTGCACGTGTGCAGTGGTCTGCCAACCCGCTGCACGTGTGCAGTGGTCTGCCAACCCGCTGCACGTGTGCAGTGGTCTGCCAACCCGCTGCACGTGTGCAGTGGTCTGCCAACCCGCTGCACGTGTGCAGTGGTCTGCCAACCCGCTGCACGTGTGCAGTGGTCTGCCAACCCGCTGCACGTGTGCAGTGGTCTGCCAACCCGCTGCACGTGTGCAGTGGTCTGCCAACCCGCTGCACGTGTGCAGTGGTCTGCCAACCCGCTGCACGTGTGCAGTGGTCTGCCAACCCGCTGCACGTGTGCAGTGGTCTGCCAACCCGCTGCACGTGTGCAGTGGTCTGCCAACCCGCTGCACGTGTGCAGTGGTCTGCCAACCCGCTGCACGTGTGCAGTGGTCTGCCAACCCGCTGCACGTGTGCAGTGGTCTGCCAACCCGCTGCACGTGTGCAGTGGTCTGCCAACCCGCTGCACGTGTGCAGTGGTCTGCCAACCCGCTGCACGTGTGCAGTGGTCTGCCAACCCGCTGCACGTGTGCAGTGGTCTGCCAACCCGCTGCACGTGTGCAGTGGTCTGCCAACGCTTTCAATGTCAGAGCAAATCTCTGCAAACTCCTGAGGAAGGAGAGATGCTGGCACACTTGCTTCACAGTGACATTAGTATGGAGGGTCCAGGAAAAGTCATTTGTGATAATGACCGCCCCCCCCCCACCCACCCACCACCACCACCACACCACCAGCACCACCAACACCAAGAAATTAAATTTGCTCACCCTCTTCACCTCTCGATTTCCCCAGTGATCACTGGGTTTTCCCTCCAGAAGTTGACAATAAGCTCGTTGGCCTTGGTGACATTGAGTGCGAGGTTGTTGTTAGGACACCATTCAACAAAGCTTTCAATCTCCCTCCTGTATATTGACCTCATTTCCCCTTTTTATACAACTCACCATCACGGTATCATCAGAAAATTTGTAGATGGTGTTATTGTCGAGCCACACAGTCACTGGGGGTAAAGCATGGGCTAAGTACGGAGCCCTGGGCAGCTTTGGTACTTATGGAGATTGTGAGATGTTCTCACTGATTGTGGAGGTGAGAAAATCCAGGATTGAATTACACAGTGGGGAACAAAGGCCCAGGTGTTGAAGTCTGCTGATCAATTTTGAGGGGATGATGTGTTGAATGCCAACTGTAGTCCAGGTGTTTCAGGGCTTTGTGTAGAGCCAATGAGATGGCATCAGCCGTGGACCTGTTGCTGTGAAGGCAAATTGGAACAGATCCATGTTGTTGCTCAGACAGGAGCTGATATGCTTCAACACCAGCCTCTCAAAACACTTTAATACTGTGGATGTGAGTGCCACTGATCAGTAGTCAATGAGGCAATTTATCATACTCTTTTTGGCACAGGTATAATTGAGACCTGTTTGAAACAGGTGGGTACACGCTCTGCCAGAGTGAGATGTTGAAGATATCCATGAATACATTGATAAATTGATCAACAAAAGTTTTCAGTACTTGATCAGGTACTCTGTAGGACTGGATTTCCTTAAAAAAGTGGTGGCCCTGCCAGAGCTGCTGCCGTGTTAAACGGCTTGATGATGTTTTGAAATGAAAATCCTGCAACCATGGCACTGTGCCCAAGATGCCTGTACTTGGCAGTAGCCATGAGGGTCGTAGACTCTGGGGAGCAGCGGACCAGCACACCCAGCGAAGAGCTCAGCGGTAGAGGGACCCTACACCAGCTGCAGGCGACTTGGGATCATGGACCCCCACGGACTGTGGGATGCCAGAGGCTGCCTCATGGGAACCATGTATCGGAGCTGGGACTTTAGAGGGTACCGAGGGCAAGAAGGACTCCCGAAGGGCCTTAGGCACTGAAGGTTTCCTGATCATGTTGTACGTTTGGATCTGGAGCTAGGGTTGACGACGGATCAACAGGAGTCTTTGCTACTGGAGAGGCTGTGGGAGTACTGGAGGCAAATCCACGGACACACAATGATTTTGATGGAACTCTTTTGCTGCTCTTTCTCTCGTAGAGGAAGGGGTGCTGGGCAACAGTTATGGCCACTCTTTTGTCTAACTTAGGGCACACAGAAGGAAATTTTGTGTAATATTACACATTCTGTTCTATTTCATGACAATAAAGGAATCTTGATTCACTCTCCTGAAGGCAGCCCCACGTCATCCTCGGATACTGACAGTAGAGGATTATCAGAGAACATGGGGAGCACAGCAGTTTTCCTTGTTCTGCTGGTCAAATCGGGCATAAAAGACATTGAGTTCATCTGGGAGTGAAGCTTTGCTCTTTCCTACTGCACTAGATTTGGTTTTGTAGCAGGTTATGTCACTTAGGCCCTGGCACAGCTGTTGGGTATCATTCGTTGTTTTCATTCTCCTCCAGAATCTCCACTTTTCCCAGGAGATGGTGTTACGTAGGTTGAACCTGCTCCTTGTGTAGTATTCTTGATTGCAGGCTTAAATGCTTATAATCTGGCTCTCAGAAGGTTCTGGATTTCATTGTTCATCCAGAGATTCTGGTTAGGAAAAGCCCATAACGATTTGGTGAGGCCACACTGATAAATTTTGTTACAGCCCTGGTGTAATCATTCATATCCTCAGTTGAGTTCTTGAACATTGCCCAATCCATAGACTAGGGCGGTGGTTCTCAACCTTTTTTCTTACCACTCACCTACCACTTTAGTAATTCCCTGTGCTATAAGTGCTCTGTGATTAGTAAGGGATTGCTTAAGATGGTAAGTGAGTGGGAAGGGAAGGTTGAGAATCACTGCTCTAGACTCAATTGTTACTGAAATACTTTGCTTGAGAAACATTGTCATTGGCCCATTTCCTTTGGAGTTATGAAACGGTGCACATAACAAGTCAATGAGGTACGATTAAAACAGTGGTTTTCAAACTTTTTCTTTCCACCCACTTATCGCCTTAAGTAATCTTTTACTAAACACAGAGCATCTATGGCATAGGGAATACTTAAAGTGATATGTGAGCAGAAGAAAAAGGTTGAGAACCTCTGGACTTGGAAAGAATGCTCTGCCTTCCTTATTTCAGAGTAGCAGTGATCAAGAATCTGGGACCTCTGGTGCAGCTGTGTACGTGATAATTGGGCTTGTGTACCATCTGCCCACATGAGAAGAGAGGATGGCTGGCATGGAATGGATCTTTTAATTTGTGTCTTGCTTTCCCAAGGCAATGGAAAGAGTAAACAGAATCAGTGGAGGGGAGGTCAGTTTGCAAATGGCCTGAGATGAATTCACAACTCTGCAAATTCTTGCAGTTTTGGGCAGATCAGATCCCGTACCAAGATTTGAAGTTATATTAAAATATACTGCATATTAACAGGCCATTCAGCCACAAGTCCATGCTGCCCAATTTATACCCAAATAACCTTCACCCCCCCGGTATGTTTTGATTAGTGGGAGGAAACTGGAACCCCCAGGGTAAACCCACGCAGATACAAGGACAATATACAAACAGCATGGGATACAAACCCACATCCTAGTCGCTGATGCTGTAAGGACATTGCGCTAACCGCTACACCACCCGTGCTTCCGCACAGGATACTTTGTAGTGCACCTGTAGAAGATGTTTGGATATTCTGAATTTCTTTGGCCAAGCCGAGGTACTGGTGTGCTTTCTTAGTGTCTATGTGGTTGAAACAGGATGGATTGTTGGTGATATTTATACCTGAAAACCTAAAGATCTCTGCCATCTCCACCTCACTACCATTTATAGAGACTTCCCATTTCCTGGTCAATGATCTGCTCCTTTGTTTTGCTGACATTGAGAGAGACGGTAGTCATGAAGAAGTTGGATGTAGTTATGAGTTTATTGAAACTTGGAAAACACTTAAAGAGCCAAATCACCTATCTGCTCATGCTTTATGTTCTTATTTTTAGCGATGATTAACCAGAGAACATTGAGATAATTGCCAAAAAAAGAATACGAAAAGAATGTTGTATTGATATAGCATTTTTATGACACCTGGATTTGTCAACCCACTTTTAATGAATTACCTTTTGAAGAATATTCATTAATTTAATGTGGGAAACAAAATAGGAAATTTGTATGTGGCAAAATATGAAAATCAACAATGTTAAATGTCCAGAAAATGTTTTATTTCCTGCTCTTTAATTATACTATGTTTCCTGAGTAAATATGATTAATTTTTATTCTGTGATATACAGTGGAACCCCGTTATAACGCGATAGTTTGGGTACAAAAAAAATAACTTCATGATAAAAGCGGGGTCGCACTAAATCGGGGTTTCAATAAATCGTAGTTACAGTTGAAATTAAAACAAATTAATTTTATTAAACCTACTGTCCCTGCTGTTCACAGCAGCCCCAAGTACCTGTACTTGCTCCTGGCGGCAGCCCGATGCTCGAGTCCAATGACTCATGGCGTTATATCCGGATTTGCGTTAAATTGGGTCGCATTAAATCAGGGTTCCACTGTACTGTTGTACATTTTATTCAAACTTCCATTCATCAACAAACATATTGACGTCAATGGATGAGCTTTCTATTATAGGCATCAGTTAATAAGTAAGTGTAACCACCTGAAACCCCTTTTTTCTTGAATAAACCAGAGGAGGGCAGGTGGGATCACGCATCTCTCCCTCAAAACTGCATTGGCTAAAGACCAATGTTTTTTCTGGAGAGGAACTGCAAGTGACTTAAAGGGACAGACTTGTGCTGATACGAGCATTGTGCAAGAGAAGATGTCAGTTGGAAAGTTGATTGGGCGAGACTTTAGCATGGGACTAGGCAGAGAAATAGTTCAAATGAGATTCAACCTGCTGCTGATCACCAGTCAGTAATCAGGTGAGGGTGTGCCTGTGTGATTATCCAGAAAAATCACTCAAAGGAGGGTATACAAGAAAAAAATAGATGTCTCAAACAAGAGGCCAAGCAGGATCTGGTCACCTTTAATCTATGCCAATGCAGTTCTCTGCATGTTGCTAAGGCTTGCTTCAGTATATAAAGCCTATGCTCTTCATAGAATACATTAAATGATAAAACTCAGTCACATAGTACAGAAAAAAACATTGCATTATGCAACAAAATTTCTTGGCAATATAATTGGGAATTCATGTGTCAATTACCATTTGTTTCCAATGGAAAGGTTTATTGTCTTTTTGAAATGATAAAGCCAGATGGCTCCTATAGATAAGTTGCTTGGTGATTTTATTTTGACTATCTCACCCTGAACAATTTTTTAACCTTGCTAGCTTTTTAAATAGAGAACGGCGATGATGTCAGAAATTGATTTCAGTCACATTATGCAGAAAAGTGAAAAAGTCCAAGTTTACCTTTTCCCTCACATTCAAATATTCTTTAATTATTATTCCTTTTCCTCTTTTATTCTTTCACCAAAGCAATGATTCATCTTGCGCTGTGTTTCCATGGTGCTACCAATGCTTTGATAACACACTCAAATCCCTATTCTTCTTGAAATGTTGGCACTAACTTTTGTTTGAACATGGGAAGTCATATGGACCATCAACTATGACTAGTTAGTATTTACAATTAATGATTGAATAACATAGCAGAGTTCATTAATTGCCAATGACAGAACCTCCCAAACCAGAAATGTAGCATATGTACAGGAGCATCATCACCTGCAAGTTTTCCCTCTATGTTAAAATGATGAGGAAACAATACCATTCATCTGCTTTTCTTTTCTGCAACAGGGCCTTGCACTCACATATTTTGCTCCCATGTAATTCTCTTGCATCTGTAAAGATAGGGTCAGATCACAAGACGTAGGAGCAGAAGTAGGCTGTCGAGTGTGCTCTGCCATTCTAATCACGACCTGATCCATCCTCCCACTTAGCCCCACTCCCTGGCTTTCTCCACTTGAGGCCCTGACTAACCAAATATCTGTCAATCTCTGCCTTAAATACACTGTGAGAGAAAATATTGTGTTTTATATTGTATATAAATATGATTTGGGGAGATAAAGTGTGGCAGGTTTTTTTTAGTAGGTCACATACAAACATTTCAAAACAGATCTCATTTAAAATACTGGAGCTCTGCACAAGCTAGACAGGCCTGTTCTAAATACCTTTGCAAAACCTTTGGGGAGTGCCCAAGGGACTTCACTAATGGATTGTTGGTTCAGAAAGCAACAGATGAAAGAACTCAGAGGATTAGGTTCAGAGCCACAGATTGTCTGAGTGGAGGTTGCTGTTCTAAGAGGGTCCTGTAGTTTTGGAAGCAGAGAGAGTAAAACAGGGTTTTCTATGGGAGAGAGAGAGAGAATTCAGCTCTGCAGTGAGCAGCAGCAGCTGGGACTGGAACATGACAAGCTGGTAAGCTTGTGGAAAAACCCCATTTTGAAGATGGGTTGTGAGTTCTTAGTTCAGCCTGGTCAAAGCCCTTGTGGTCCATTCAAGAGGAAAGGACTAGCTGCCTAATGTTTCACTTGAAATAAGAGAAACAAAAAGGAACTCTGTGATGTCCTGAAAGAAAGAGGTTATCATCTGGAGAACCCTGAGGGGGAAGGTTTCATCGGCAAAACACTGAAGTGGATGATTAAAAAGGAATCAGTTGTGGGTGTCCAGCGAACAACAAATCTCTCTCTGAAAACTGACAAGAACTGTCCTGAGCGGTAACCATTTACTTTTCAAGCACCAAAGCCTAGTGAAATTCATAAATGTTAAATTTTATGCACAGTATAAGAATTGCCTGCAACCAGGGAACTTGGAGGAATGAGAAGGGAGATTAGACTGTGAATCAAAGAACTTTCCTGAATTTACTCATACATTACATACATGGGTGCTTAGAATTAGAAGGTGGTTAAGTTAGGTTATTTAAGTCAATAGTGATAAATTAAAGTGTGATTCTGTTTGCATGTTTAAAGATAATTAAAAACAACTTTTGTTTAAGTAACCATTTGTCTTGATGAATTTCTGTGGCTGCTGGGTTTTTGGGGTCCTCTGGGGTCATAAAAACACCCAACAACTTTGCTTCCACAGTCACCTGTGGCAACAGGTTCCACAGACTGTGCTGTTTTCACATTGGTAACTGATGTCCCTAGTCTCTGATCTATAACTAATTTTATATACTGTAGTGGTCCTGGAAAGGGAAGCAAAATATCCAGGAGCAAAAAAAATGACCATATCACACTTTTTTGTTTACAGTGTTAAATGGCTGAAAACAAGGTGAAATGACCATTTCCGTGTCATTGGAAATGTGAGTCCTCTGAATGTTTCTTTAATTGAATAATCTTTGAGCAGGTGATACATTTCTGGTCCCCACTGACACTGATCATAATACTGGTGACACATAGGCCAACCAGCTGTTGATAATGTTAATTCTGTTTAAACTTTGTAACCTAAAGGGACGCTCAATTACTCGTTTGTAACAGGTCTCCACTCCCACTCATCAGTGGGGTTTTACACTACAATACCAACACCACGGAAATGGTACAAGTGGGTGTTTGCCTACTGCTGCCATAACTAATAATGGAACTGGATCAAATGCACAGCCACCTCACAAGAAGGAACATAAGGATTACCATTGAATCCAACAATCCCCAACAATTTATAGGGGCAAATTATCCTAACTCCACATCCAAGATCTTGTGGGCAACCTCCATCCACTACCACTGTAATAGCAATATAAGGAGTTCAGATGACTCTTAAGCATTCCAAACAATGTTAAACAGGAAAGTATGCAGATACTGGGGTCGAGTGCAATGAGTGGAGAAACACAGCTTCTAGAGGAAGTAAATAGTAACCAAAGTTTTGGGCCTGATCTCTTTGTTGAGGTATGAGTAAGTAAACAGACAAGTGTCCAAATTTAAAAAAAAGTGGGGGGGAATGCAGAAGAAGGGGCAGGGGAAGGAGCACCGGTTAAGAGATAAGAGGGAGGGTAGATGAGAAGTGATAGGGGAGAAGGTGGCAGGGAAAGGAAGAAACATCAGTCTTCTATCTACACTGCAACACACGGGACTCCAGTACTCAACAATCAGACTTTTCATTCTCTAACGCATACCACAAGCTTAGATAAAAGCGAGTTGATCTCGGGGGTGTGGCCATGCTAAGGAGCTGAGCAGACGTGCTTTGAAAGAGCTCCCCACAAAATGTATTAAAAAAATGATTAGAAAGCTCAAAACCAGAATTTTAGCATCAAAATGAATAAAACTAATGTCAAATGACCAAGGCAATAAAAAGCAAAAACTGGAGAAACAAGCTCAGCCAGGAACATTGAGTGGAAGTCCGATGAGGAGCAACCCAGGAGGGGCTACACCCAGTAGAGCTGGTGGGGGAGGGGAGGATGGGGGTCGCCCCAAGATACAACCAACATCTTGAACAAAATGGAAATTTTATGCACTTGTTTCACGAATGTGGAATCAGCAAAGAGAGACATATTGGCAAAGGTAACAAATCAGAAAAATAATGGAAGTCTTAATGGAATAAATGACTTGTTCGGAGGCTGACCTGGAATAAAAAGCAAAAACATGGGACACAGAAAAATGATTGATGGGCAAGATCGATCATATGGAAAATTTCAGCAGACATTGTAAGTAAGAATCATTGGACTGAGAGAAGAAATAGAGGGAAAAGACATGGTGAGTTTCTTTGAAACATGGATCCCACAAATGTTGGGATAAAGCAAATTAAATGCAAAGCTGCAAAATGAAAGGGCTCACCAGACTCTAAGACCCAGAAGAACCGGCGGACAGATGACCAGTCTTGGTAAGACTTTTAAGTTAGTGGGAGAGGGATGCAATCTTGGGAGCAGCATGCAAATATTCAAAAAAATAATAATGGCTCATTAGGAGTGGACAATGCAAAAATAATGTTTTTCCAAGACTTTAGCCCTGCCTTGGTCAAACAAATAAAGAAATTTGGTAAGGTAAAGAGATAAATGGGATCTAAAAACTTTAAATACTCAATTATTTACCCGGCAGCATTTAGGATGGATGTCTCAGAAGGCAATCGATGAATTTTCAAGAATAAAGAAGTGGAAGAATTTTTAAGAAAGTTATGAAAAGATTAAAGTTGCCAGCTGAAAGGACTCAAAAGACTATTTCAAAACGGGACTAACTGAAAGACGTATCTATTTATATTTAGTAGTACTGAACCATCTTGTTTTCACTGATATAAGAAAAAACCATTGTAGTTTATATGGAGAGCTCTTAAAAGGTAGAACGGTAGTCAGGAAAGTGGCAAAGAGAGAACTCCAATTTTGCAGGAGAGGAAATGGCTCTTGGAGAGGAGCGGTTTTAAAAGATGGCGCTAAAGGGAGGGTTTATTTTTCTTCGGCAGAATCCACGGGCTTTATTTGTGGGCTTCCAGGTACTATTGTCAATGTCACTGTCAGAGCTAAGGATGTGTGTGTGTGTGTTTCTTAAAGGGGAAATGTACTTGTTGGAACTATCTCTTAAAAGGGAAATGTTATGACAGTATTTAAAAAATTGGAAAGATTTTATTGTTATACAATATTTGTGTGAAAAATGGTATGGATAAAATAACGTTTATTAGTCTTAATATTAATGGGATAAACAGGTCAGTGAAGAGAAAGAGGGTCTTGGCATATTTAAAGAACTTAAAAGTGGATATAATCTTTTTGCGGGAAACACATCTTACCAAATTGGAACATGATAAATTAAAAAGAGGATGGGTGGGACAAATAATATTGTCTTCCTTTGGTTCAAAGACAAGAGGGTGGCAATTCTAATTAATAAAAATACACCAAAGTGTTAATAGAAGATATTTTGATTGATCATTGTAAAATTTGTGGAGACGCATGGACATTTATGAATATTTGTATACCAAATTATGTCGATGAAGCCTTTATGAAGAATATCTTTTGAAAAACAACAGAGGGGAGACAAAATATATTGGTGGAGGAGATTTTAATTTTGCTTGGACCCAATACTAGATAAATTGGGAAGAACAATAACGAGGGTGAAAGCAGCAAAAACCACACTTTCATATAGGAAAGATCTAAATCTTATTGATTTATGAAGGCAATTAAGTCCCACAGAGAGAAACTACTCTTTTTACTTAAGGGTGCACAACTAACATACAAGGGTTGACTTATTTTTAATGTCTGCCTAGTTAAAAAGTAGAGTGATAAAAACAGAATACCTAGTGAGGCTTCTATCAGACCACTCTCCATTAATATTAACTATAGCAATAATGGAAAAGCAAGAGAATGTATATAGATGGTGTCTCAATACTACATTGCTTAAAAGAACAGACTTCTGCAAATATACAAAGAGACAGAAATATTTTGTGAAACAAATCTGCCATTTACTAATAATAGTTTTCTATATAGGACATGCTCAAAGCATATTTAAGGGAACAAATTATATCCTACACAAAGAATCTTAAGAGGGAACATTGAAGTCAACAGTTTGGAGAAAGATATTAAAGAATTAGAAAAAAAAAATCAAAGAATACAGATTACTGGAGAATAAAAAGCTAAGATACAATAAAATACAAACATACAGGACATAAAAAGCTATATTAAAAACTAAACAACGATACTATGAGTTAGGTGAACGGGTGCACAGACCAATATCCCTGTTAAATGCTGATTATAAGATACTAGCGAAAGCATTGGCTAATAGGTGAGGACAATACTTGCCAAAACTGATACGTACGGATCAAGCAGGATTTATTAAAGGAAGGCATTCCTCAAATAGTCTAGGAAGATTATTTAGTATAATACACATGGCAAAATTGGAATGCAATCCAAATTTTATAGTTTCCTTCAACACGGAAAAAGCATTTGACCATTTTGAAATCCCTCGTTATTTAAAGCAATGGAAAAATTTGGTATAGGCAGAACATTTATAAATTGGATAAAAACTTTATACCATAAACAGCAAGCTAAAATAATAACAAATAATTAGATGTCGGCAGTGTTCCCCTTGAGTAGATCAAGCAGACAGGGATACCCCCTGTCCACAGAGCTTTTTATTTTAGTGTGATTGAACCACTGACGGAGGTAATAAAGGACTTCAAATTCAGGCAAGAAGAACACAAAATCAGTCTATTCGCCGATGATGTGCTATCGTACCTATCAGACATTGATAAATCTTTGGAAAAATTATAAGGAACATTAGAAAAATAAGGAAGAATATCAGGCTACAAAATAAATATAGATAATAGTGAGATAATGCCATTAAAAACTTTTGAATATTGAAGATAGCAAAAAGGAAGTAAATTTAAATGGAAGATGGGTGGAATAAAATATCTTGGGATAGCAACTGACAATAACTTGCAAAATCAGTACAAACTATGTTCCTGCTCTTGGGAAGATAGAAATTGAGAGACTTACCAATTACTTTAGTGGGAAGGGTTAATTGTGTCAAAATGAAAGTGATGCCGAGACCATAATACCTTTTCAAATTGCTGCCTATTTTGTTACCTAAAAACATTTTTAAGTAACTAAACTAGACAGTTCCTATGGAATAAGAAGGTACAAAGAATTGCATTGGGAAAACTGACATGGGAATACTGGCTGGGAGGACTTAGACTCCCAGATTTCAAAAAATATTACCTAGCTGCACTGGCTAGATTTCTTCCAGGCTTCTTCACTGAAGACAACCCCCCATCTTGGGTTCAAATAGGAATGTCCTCAATGGAAGAGGTGGAAGCAAAGAATTTTATCTCTAAATGGAGTCTCAAATCACTAAAGAAAAAGATGAATAATCCCATTTTAATACATATGATTAGAACAATGCAAGAAATTAATGAATGTATAGGAAAATAAGTAAGGATATCAATAAAAGCAACATTGTGTAAAATGCGTTATTGCTTATGAACATAGACAATAGAATTTTAAATTTGTGGTATGACAAAAGCATAAGATGTATTAAGGACTGTTACAAGGAAGGAACTCTTATGTCCTTTGAACAATTAAACACTATACAGAGTGGCCAATGGGACCTTCTTCTATTTTCTTTAGCTTAGATCATTCTTAAGAGAAAGATGGGGCCCAATATTGACCCCACCTGAAGTTAGTGAAACTGAATGAACAGTTTGGATAGGGAATACACCCAAATTTATAGCAAAAACACAAAACCAGGTTTGCAGAGGTCAAGGGAAGGATTGGAGTCGGACTTGGGTGTGGTGATTCCAGGAAGAAGCTGGTCAGATTGGTGTAAAGATAGCATGACATCAATTATAAATGAAAGAGAAAGATATGGATTGGTTCAGTATAATTTTTTTTACACCAATTATATCTTACCCCATAAAGGTTACACAGATCAAAAGCTGAAATTTGAGAGATGGGTTTCAGATGTGGATTGAATCAGGAGCTTTTCAACATGCCACCCTCTGTGTGAAATATTTACCCTTTGGGTCTATTTTCAATATTTTCTCCATCAACTTAAATCTATACGCTCTAGTTTTCGACTCTCCTACCCAGGGGAAAAGATGTGACTATTTACCTTATCATGATTTGTTTTACTGGATATCACCATATGGTCACTCTTCAGCCTCCTGGGTTCCAAGGAGAAAAGTTCCAGCCTCTCCTTGCAACTCAAGCCCTGCAGAATTTGCAAATCCTCGTGAATCTTTTCTGTACCATTTTCAAGATGATGACATCCTCCTGTAATTGGGCAACTGGAACTGCGCACAATACTCCCCTCAGCCTCTTATGCGCCAGAGGGGGAAAAAACTCCAGTCTCTCTGAGTCAATGGAAGTGTTCTACATAGTGATCTGTGAATATATGAATGGCTTCTTTAACGTAGAGGAGGTCATGATGTGGAAGAACTGTACATGAATTGCTGCTTAATCTGGGAAGACCTCTCAATGGTTGGAAAATAAGTAATTAAAATAAAGCCATCTACTACAGAGGCATGACGAAGTGCCGAGATGGGGAGATGAGTGAATGGTGTGTCTGGTGATGGAATATCTATGAAGTAGGTGGAAATTCAGATTTAGAGTACATGCACCTATTAGTAGTGCAAAATGTACACATGTGAACAAAGACATGTAAACATCTGTGCAACACAGAGGGGGAAAAAAACCAAATAAACAATAAGTAAAAACCCTTAAATTACAGGGAATTGCTGATGGGAGGAAGATAAGGTCAATGTCTCCTCCTTGTCCATATAGTGACAAGGTGGAGGCAGAGTGAGAGAAAACGTGTAGGAAATAATGATGAACCACAAGACCTTATGAGAAGCCATGGTAAAGAAAGTCATCTCAGACTACCTGTGGAAAGTCTTTATAATCAGAACAGATATTCCCTCTATTTTTTCCTTACCTCCCCCTTCCTGTAAAATAAAACACATTTTATTCTTTTTATTTTTTGAGTATGCTTTCCCTACTTTAAGTAATTGCTGCTGTCATCAATATATTCATTGCAAATCTTCTTTGTTGCACATTTCCTATTCTGATGAGGAGTTACTGATATTAAATATTAATTCTTTCTTTCTCCCCAGATGTTGCCTGACCTGCAGAGCATTTCTAAAATTTTCTATTTATGTCATTATGCCTTTTTTTGTTACTTTTCGGAACTTATCCTTGTACCTTCCATACCCCTCCAGGCTTTCTGCAGTTGTAAGCTCATGGTATTTGCCATAAGATTTCCTTGTTTGTATTATCTGACATTGATGGAACTCTCGATTTGTGAGTTCTTTGTTTTCACTGACCTACTCCAACTAGCTATTTCCAGTTCACTAATATCTCAGCCTGGCAATGGTAAACATGACTGAAATTCTGTTCCTGATCCAGCTTTATGCACATTATATAAATCACTTGCCTTAGAGCGTCAAAGAATTAGGCAGCATCGAAGGTTTGAAATTCCTCAGCAATTTCCCCATCAAATTTTTAAATCATGTTTTAAAGGTTATCACTAAATTTACTTCTTTTTTTTCTTCTTTGGCTTGGCTTCGCGGACGAAGATTTATGGAGGGGGTAAAAATTTACTTCACATCACTACAAATGCTGCAAAAATTGCTGCCTTTTCATCTTCTGTGATTGGGAAACAGTAAATTCTCTGTCCCCTGGTTATCAATATTTGGTTTAAAAATACCATAATAATCCAATATCACATGCAACTAACTAAAATGCGTTGTAAATAAACTTGGAGTTGAATAAAGAATGTTTTCCCTCAGGCACATCTGGTCAATTTGAGATTGATTATTTAACCAGATTTCAGGTTGTGGCCTCTGTAACTAAGTGCAGTGTCTGGTTTGTGTTTAATATTCTCTAAACCTGTACAGGCATAGCTTGATCATCTGCATTACAAAAAGTAGCATGAAATTACTTATGGCAGCAAGCCCGAAACTTGTTATTAAACCTGACATCATTTGATAAATATTTTTCCTGTCTCAGCCTTCCCCAGCAATGCTTTCCCTATAATCAACTTTAAGTAAATGCTGCTGTTACCAACATGTTCCCTGCAAAACTTCTTTGTTGCACTACTTTCCATGTAGCGACTAGACTAACATTTTTAAGGAAGAAAATAGCACACTTGGAAACAGTTGTCATGGTTACACCTTGCACGTGCTGAAATGTCCTTTCTTTCAGAATTATGTGGTTGTCCTTGATCGTGGTGGTTTAGTGCCATAGTGGTATATTATTTTGAAACAGGTCATATGTTAGAACAGTGTTTATAGCTAATAAGTTTCACAGCTGGTTTTAGCTCGATAGGAGATACAATCTAACTTGTAGATAATTTGTATTTTACAAAATTTGGATTATAGGATGTGTGAAACGACAATTTAATGTTTTGTTCATGTTTGACGTGGTTACTTTCAAGCATGCATTTTTGACATTCATACCTTTCTCCTGAGATTATCCTTTTAATTGTATGAGAGAGGGTCTTATAACTGTTTGATTTTCAAATTATTTGCAGACATTGTATTCTTTATGTATACATTTATGTTTACATTTGGAGCTTTTAGATTGACATTTTAAAAGTTATCTTTATATTTTGATCTCAGATATGTTTTTGATATATTCAGTAAATTATATTTTAGTACTGAGAGGATGTTGTTCAGTGATCAGGAGTCAGTCACAGAATCATAGAATCTAGAGTTTTACAGACTGGAAATGGACCAGTCCATGCCAACCAAGTTGTCTACCTAATATAGTTCTTTTTGCCTGTGTTTGGCCTATATCCATCCATACCTTTTAAATGTTGCAATTTTACCCACCTCTATCATTTCCTCCGGCATTTCCGACTGACCGACTAGCTGGAGTGTTCATGGACATTTTCAATCTCTTGTTGCTGTAGTCAGACATTCCCACCTGCTTCAAGAAGAGTAGAATGAGCTGCCTCACTGACCATCGCCCAGTCGCACTCATATCTACTGGGATTAAATGCTTTGAGAATTTGGTCTTGGCCAGAATTAACTCGTACCCAAGTAAAGATCTGGATCCACTGCAATTCCCCCATTGCCACAATCGTTCCACAGCAGATGCAATATCACAGGCTCTCCACTCAGCCTGGATCACCTAGACAACAGCCACATGTACATCAGGCTACTCTTCATCAACAACAGCTCAGCTTTCAATACCACCATGGTCGTCGGCAGAATTACAGACAGCAATGAGGAAGCGTACAGGAGGGAGATAGATCAGCTAGTTGAGTTATATCACAACAACCTTGCACTAAACACTAGCAAAACCAGTGGTTTTCAAACTTTTTCTTTCCATTCACACATCACCTTAAGTCATCCCTAAGACGTAGGTGCTAGTAAGGGATGGCTTAAGGTGGTGTGTGAGTGGGGAAAGAAAAGGTTGAGAGTTACTTCTCTAGACAATTGTTACTGAAATATTTTGCTTGAGAAAAATTGTCATTGGCCCATTTCCTTTGGAGTTCTGAAACCGTGCACATAACGAGTCAATTAGGGACGATTAAAACAGTGGTTCTCAACCTTCCCTTCCCACTGACATACTGCCTTAAGTAATCCTTTACTAATCACAGAGCACCTATGGCATAGGGATTACTTAAAGTGGGATGTGGGTCTAAACCACTGAGCTAAACTAAGGAGCTGATTGTGGACTTCAGGAGGAAGTCTACTTTGTGAGTAGATTTGGAATATCACCAAAGACTTTTGCAAATTTCTACAGGTACACTGTGGAGAGCATCCTGACTGGTTGCATCACTGTATGATATGGAGGTGCCAACGCACAGGACAGGGAACAAATACTACAGAGGATTGTGAACTTGGCCAGCAACATCATAGGTATCAGTCTTCACTCCATCAATGACATTTACAAGAAAGCAGTCTCTACTCTTGAGGACCCCCACCACCCAGGCCATTGCCCTCTTCACTCTGCTACCAATGGGAAGATGATGCAGGAGCCCGAAGATGAACATCCAATGGCAAAAGGACAGCTTCTTCCTCTCCGTCATCAGATTTCTGAATGGACAATGAACCACAGACACTATCTCACTTTATCTTCTTTCACACTAGTTTATTTAAATGTAATTTCTAGGAATATTTACATCATAATGCTGCCACAAAACAATGTTCATGACAATAAATTCTGATTCTTTCCAAGTTCCGTCCTCTCTGTGAAAAGGGTGCCCCTCAGACTCCTTTCAAACCTTTTTCCTTTTGTGCCCTCCAGTTTAGACTCCACCACACTGGGAAAAAGATTGTAACTACAGTATTCACCTTATCTATGCCCATCCTGATTGTATATGCATCAATTCAAGTCACCCTTCACTCTTTTATGCTCTAGAGAAAAAAATGTCCCAGCCTATTCAGCCTTTCCTTATAACTCAAGCCCTCCAGTATTAGCTACATCCTTGTACATCTTCTCTGCACCCATACCAGCTTAACGGCATAATTGGGCAACCAGAACTGTACTCTGCACTCCAAGTCTGGTGTCACTAATACCTTGTATATTTGTAATATGATATCCAATCTCCTGTACTCTACTCCTCGTAATGAAGGCAAGCATGCCAAATGCCTTCACCAACACCCTGTGACACCACTTTCAAGCAACTATGGTACTTGTTTCCCTAGGCTTCTCTGTTCCTCAACAGTCTCTAATTCACCAAGTACAAGTTAAGTAATGCAGAGAGATTTCTTTACTCAGCAAGTTGAAGTGTGCCAGCTAAAAGGACGGTGAATGTATTCATGGTGCAGTAATGTAAACAACACAGTAAGAGATCTTTTAGAAAAAAAAACAATTGTAGCATTTTGCAGAAGGTGCAAAATTAGAAATATTTCTGTTTTAAAGGTAGGCAGAACATTGGCTGATAAAACATTCTTCTACGTTGAAGCATTTTCTGAAGTGGGAATATGACTATTTACCTTATCTATTTCCCCTTCAGAGAAACAGGTCACTCAACCCAATCAATCTACACCAACA
The DNA here is from genome assembly GCF_036971445.1 of Narcine bancroftii. Lineage (NCBI taxonomy): Eukaryota > Metazoa > Chordata > Chondrichthyes > Torpediniformes > Narcinidae > Narcine > Narcine bancroftii. Next base: position 26,827,464 of record NC_091480.1, on the reverse strand, counting down.
TTTATGCTCCACTCAAGTCTCTTCGCATCTTTTCTAACCCATTGTATATCCATCAGCATAACTCTACTCCCTTCTAACTCCTATGTTGCTGTTATAATTCTCACATTCTCTTTTGTGCTACTGAGTTCAATATGCTCTGTATGCAAGAAAGTAGCTGCTGAATTGCCCATTGGATTTCTGGGTAACTAACATGTATTGATGGGCTTCAGAATGCTGTTCACACAAGTGGAAATATTCTCTTTGCATTTGTATTACTATTGGTTACCATCTCTGTATGGCTGGCCCGCCTCTGTGCGGACTCTATCAGTGACTCCTCCCCTTGGAAGCCCCTAATAAAGGTGGTTACGCCCAGACCCCTTCCCTGTACGAGCTCTGGACTCAGGCCAAGCAACATGGGTGTATATACAGTTTTAAACAATTAAAAGTCTAATGTTCTGGCAACTTCTAGTCTTTGAAGGAAATTGAGAGTGCATCAATTTTAATTGGTTACATTTTTTTCCCTCACTATGGACAAGTTGCCAAGGCTGGACAAACTTGAAATCGATCTGCGATCGCCCAAAGTTTCGGCTAAGTTTGAGCTCTGGCTGCAATGGTTCAACGACTTCCTACTGGCATCTACCAAGGTCGTTCAATCCAAAGAAGACAAACTATGTCTGCTATTCTCGTGAGTTGGCCGTCATGCATACCTGATAGTCAGGGGCTGTACAACATTCACAGTAGCCTTGGAAAAGTTGAAAGGTCAGTACCTGGCTGGGATGAAGGCGGTCTATGCGAGAAACCTCTTGGCCACACGCAAGTAGCAACCAGGGGATCCGATCAATGAATATATTTGGGCCCTGCGTGAGTTCGGGCGAGGCTCCTGCTGCAGGGATGTCACGGCAGAAACTTGTATAGACAAATTCATACTAGATGCATGTGTAGCAGGCATCTGATCGGACTATACTCGCCAGAGACTGTTGGAGGAACAGGGAGATATGAATCTGCTGTAAACCATCGACCTGGCCAAAGCACTGGAAGTTAGCCATCCACAAAGTGGATTTCTTCTCCTCTGGCAATGTGACTGCCTTATGAGGGACGCGAGTTCCATCATCTTGGGATGCAGGAGCCCAAGCTGCTGCCACGCAAGCACATTTTGATTTCTCCTTTGCTGCTGCCTCCGAAAACCAGAAATGCTACTTCTGCGGCCTGCAGAAGCACTACCAGAAACGTTGCACTGCCAGGGAGGTGATCTGCTCAGGCTGTGGAAAGAAGGGACACTAAGTGAAAGTCTACAAGTCAAAGCCTTCTTCTCTCCTTAGCAGTGCCGCATGTGAGCAGTGGATGATGCCACTTCTGGCTATGAGTAACAAGGTGTGAGCACCACAGGGGCCACCATCTTGGTTGGCATCACTTCCGGCCACGAACAACAGCTCAATGTAAGGGCCACCGTCTCCAGCGCCATCTTAGCGATCAGACAGCAACTCCATTCTGGCCTCGGTCTTACTCGCCCACACCAGAGATTTGGACAAAGACCTGGTATTGGCCTCAGTCACAATCGACCAGAACAGCCTTCACCAAATAGCCCGTGCAATGATGGACATCAAAGTAAATGGTCGCGCAATGAACTGGCTATTTAATACTGGGAGCATGGAAAGTTTTATACACCCCGACGTGGTACAGAACTATTCCCTCACCCTACAGAATCTCCATGGCCTCAAAATCCCAATTGGCGGAGATCCACAGCTGTTGTATTGTCACACTGACTGTGTGTGGCATGAAATACAAAGATTTTGACTTCTAATAATGCCACAGCTCTGCATGCCCGTGCTCCTGGGGTTAGACTTCCAATGCCAGCTCAGGACATCACCATGGAGTATGATGGGCCCCACCCCTCCCTCATAGTCTGCAACCACCAGTTCTTAAACCGCTTTCCCTCTTCCCTCCCCCCCGACCCACCACAGCTGACGCAGGCTGTCCATCCTCCAGGCTTCCCCCCCAGCTCACCAATCTCACCCCAGACTGTAAGTCCATTACCACCAAGAGCATGCGATACAGCTATGAGGATATGGCTTTTTGTCAAGTCAGAAGTGCAATGGGTAATTTCACACATCCATATTAAACTTCATCCATCATTTCCACAATCATCTTCTTGGTTTTGCTAACGTTGAATACAAGGTTGTTGGTGTGACACCACTCAACTGGGTGATTTCTCTCTCTCTCTCCTATAAGCTTCCTCATTGCTCTTTGTGATTCTGCCAACAGCCATGGTGTCATTGGCAAATTTGTAGATCGCATTGGAATTGTGCTTAGCCACACAGTCATGGGTGGACAGGGAGTGGACCAGTGGGCTAAGCATGCATCCTTGGGGTGTACCTGTGTTGATCATCAGTGAGGAGGAGGTGTTGTTTCCAATTCATAGTGATTGTGGTCTTCCGATGAGGAAGTCAAGGATCCAGTTGAAGAGGAGGGTGCAGAGGCCCAGGGTTTGGAGCTTGTTGTCTAGCTCTGAGAGAATAATAGTGTGGAAGGCTGAGCTCTAGTTGATGAAGAGCAGCTGTATGTCTTGAGTTGCTGATCCAGAGCTGAATGGATGCCAGTGGTATTGCGTCTGCTGTGAAGCGATTGTGACGAAAGGCAGATTGCAGTGAGTCCAGTCCTTTGCTTAGGTATGAGTTAATTCTGGCCATGACCAAACTCTCAAAATATTTCATCACAGTAGAGGTTTGTGCTCCTGGGTGATAGTTGTTGAGGCCGCTCAGTCTGCTCTTCTTCTGCACCAAAATGGTGGGACCTTTGATTATACCAATGAAACACTCTGGTTAGTTGGTTGGCACAGATTTTCAGTACCCTGCGAGGTATGCCATCAGGGCCTGACACCTTGTGGGGGTTCACCCTCTTGAATAATGTTCTGATGTTGGCCTCAGAGACATATATCACAGGGTCCTCAGCCTTTGCAGGTATTTTCATAGGCACCATTGAATTCTTTTTCTCAAAGCAGCCATAGAAGTTGTTCGGCTCATTGAGTAATGAAGCATTACAACCATCATTGGTGTTCACCCTCACTTTGTAGGATGTAATTATGATATGGATACCTGCCATTTCATCACTTGGCCACAGGGTGGCCACTCTCTATAGAAAGGTGAGCCAATCACCTATTGAATACTTCTGACCTTCCCAGCGAGAGGCAAGGCTGTGTTAGGTTTCTTGGTTGATTAGAGTTCCACTTCAATCTCACGGTCTACTTGGTTGATGTGTCGCTACAGTAATGGCCTGCAGTCACAGTTGGCTTGTATCTCTCTCTCTCTCTCTCTCCCTCTAGCTTCCTCCAGAATTGCTTCTTCCAAAGGACATACCTGGACTTCTTGTACCAATCTGGATCCCCAGCCTTAAACCCCCTTGATCATGCCCTCAGCAGGTCACAAATCCTCTGACTCATCCAAGGCTTCTGGTTGGGGAACTCCCAGTATGTGTGCATGGGCACACATTCATCCATGCAGCACTTGACAATGAAGTCAGTGATGCCTGTTGCATATTTATGCAGGTCTGAGGATTACCCTTGAATATGGACCAGCCCACCAATTCAAAGCAATCCTGCTGGTGCTCCTTTGCCTCTCTCGACCATACTTTTCCCATTTTCACCACTGGTGCTGTGGCCAGGTGATCAGACTTGCTGAAATGAGGTCGTGGTAGGTGTTCTTCACGGTGGTATAGCAGTGATTGAATGTGTTTGCTCCTATGGTCTCGCAAGTGACATGTTGGTACTAGTTTGTTAGAGACTTCTTCAGGTTGGCCTGATTGAAAGTCCCTGACAATTATGAGGAAGGCAGCAGGATGTGCCGTCTCATAACTGTTAATCACAGTGCTCAGTCCCTCCAGTGCCAGCCTGATATTAGCCTGGGGCGGAATGTACACTGCAAAAGAATGATGGTGGTGATCTTCATGTCCATAGCACACAATAAGTGGCAACGTGAGTGGATATGGTGTTGAAGAAGGAGCACAGCTCGCTTGCCTTCATCTGTCACGCCATTAAGTATAAAAGTCAGGAAGTAGTGCTGCAGATATATTAAAAAATAACTGGTGCAGCCACATTTGGAAGATTGGGTGAATTTCTGGCCACACTATAGGAAATATGTGGTGGCTTTGGGAAGGATGCAGAAGAGTTTCCTGGATTGAAGTGTATTAGGTTTCAGAAAAGATGAACAAATGTAGATTTGTTTTCCTCTTGAGGCTGAGAGTTAACGTGAATGAATGATATAAAATTATGAAAGGTAGATAGTCCGAGACTTTCTTCCAAGGTGGAAATGTCAAATACTAGTTTTAAGGTGAGAGGGAATGTTTAAAGTAGATTTGCCGGGAATGTGCTACCTGGTTTGGGGAGGGTGGGGGAGGGGGAAACAAATACAATAGCAACATTTAAGATGCATGAACAAGCAGGGGATAGAGGGTGCAGGTAGATGACAATTTAATTTGTCGTTGTTTGGTGAAGACATGAGGAAGGAGGGGGCCAAAGCAACTGTTCCTATGCTCTAGACTTCTGTGAATTAAATTGGAAAGTACCATTCTCTTTTGGTCTAGATCAGTGATATGCAAATTATTTAGAACTATGAGAAAGATAATGAAATGTACATTTCAGAAACTGCCTCAGCTTTATTTGCTGTGGTTACAGCTGCAGCACACATACTGTGGTTAGACGTCCAGTCGGGATTATCCTCATATGAAGCTGGCCTTTATCCACTGCTTGCTAATTTAAACACAACAAACCCAAATTTTGATCGGTCATACACTCTTCTTTTTACTGGTGGTTTTTTTATTTTTTAATTTTGAAGACCTCAAGAGTTGCAATAGATCCCCAGGGCCCCAACGTGAAACAACTGATGTTTGGGACATCAAAAGAGGAATCTTTTTCCTGCAATGACCCGAGTTCGTCCAAAGTCTCCAGAGCTGCAGTAATTTTCATAAATTTCTGGAAACACCAAGATAAGTGTAAGGATTCAAATACTAAAAATTATTACTTGGAAAATGTATTGATGTGATAGTACATGCTTTAGATGAGAAAGAGCCATTAATATTTGAATTTGTGTTTTCTTCCCCCCTGAGGCAACTGCCTTAAGGTGGCAGTGTTGCTCTAATCAAGTGCTCACACTTTAATTTCCTCTACTCCTCTTGGAACTTTTGCTCACGGATGCAACCTTGTCTCTTAATTAAAAATGTCATTCACTATCTGACATCTGAGTGCAACAAGGATCTTTTCACTGAAATATCTTTGCTTTCCCATTCAGCTTCTGCAAAATCACTCATTGTGTGATTTTAATTTCCATTTCAACTGATTATGCTCATTTTCTCTCACCTGGGTTATTTGACCTTTTGTCCTAACTTAAGGCCCTTTCATGCAAAGAAAAAGCCCAACTGTAAAGGCAGAGGCTCTCTGCCCTTACGGCGGGGAGACTTACCTTCTTGAATGCGCTGAGGCCGGCTCCAAGGCATCAACTGTGACCCCTCTCGGGGAAGGATAATCAGCGGAGTGCAGCGCTCCGCCACCTGGCTTGAATGTACAGCCGCTATCGCAGCTGGTTAGAGGTGAGCTGATGACATCACAGTGACATCGTCAGCCTGAGACGCAGGAGCGGGAGTTTTGAAACGCTGACTGTGTGCACGGTGGGGAGGCATTGCAGGTACGTTCCCTTTTAGAAGTAACAGTGAAGAAATAATTACTTCTAATTGGGGAGATATTTAGATGAGACTGCTTCATGACCTCATGTCTCAGGAAGCCGAGGAAAGGGAGCTCACAGGGACAGTGAGGAATAGGCCTACTTTTGAACAACTGGCCAGTGCATTTTCAGCACATGGTCACAGCCGCAGGAAAGGCCAGGTAGTCACCAAGCTTATGAGCCTGAGGAAGAAGTTCCACACCGTGCTAGATCACAACAGGAGGAGTGGCAGCGCATGTTTAGATCAATGTTGCAACACCTGGAGGACTAGCTGCTCAGCAACACCCTTGAGCATGGTTAATGAATTGGGGCATCCTGCTTCCCCAGTGCTCACCCCTAAGTTGTCTCAGACTACAACAGGTCGCGCTGATGCGGGAGACATGCCGGCCGAGGAGGGGCAGGTCACTGCAGATGATGCTACCTATTTGTCAAAAAACATGTAATTTCACTATTGATCCCCTTTTTTTGATATGTCCCTCAGTACCCTGGCTGAGACACAAGTGTCAGAGGTTGATGAAGGGTCAGCTTCTCTCAAAGGCCTTGGAGAACATGATGATGTCGCTAGGCAAGGAGGACGGAGAGAGGGATCGCCCGCGAGCTGAGATGCAGCTGACTCAGGGGAGAGCAATGCTTGCCGGACTGAGGGAGGAGGAGGATGCAGTATGCCAGGTGGAAGTTGCCGAGCAGGCACAGGCAGTGTCTGGGTTGTCGCCTGCGCTGCGCGAACTCAGTGGCTGCAGTGGACAGGCAGTCCGACATTTTCCAGAACATGGTCACTTGATTTGAGAATGCCTACCCTCCTCAGCAACTGTATCTGCAGCACCACGGTTCCCCCTATTCCATGTACCTATCCTTTGCCGTCTACATGCTATGTCATTCCACACTGGCATGATATGGTTGTAGCCACCTGGAGAAGAGTGAGGGGAAGGAGTCATTTTCCAAGTTCCCTCCCCTCCTTCCTCCAGATGCTTGAGTGATGTGTGGGTCTGATGTAATTACAGAAGGGAGTAATGTTTACATTGCTCAATTATTAGCCACTGTTTTTAATGAGCATTATTTATGGAATTACACATTGATTTGTAGAATGTGCTGTGCACCGTTTAATGGATTTACGCACTACTGAGTGAGATATTGTGGGGACGGGTTGCAGGATCAGCTATTTGCACTATCTATGTAATGGTTGTTTGCTAGGAAGTAGTCATTCATCACATTAGATGTGACTTGCACAAGCGATTGAAGAAAGCAGCCGTGTGTCAAAATGTTATGTAACGTGTTGCCTTTAGCATAATAATTTAACTTGAATATTTAACGAACCATACTTGTGCCCTAGAAAACAATTTTTATTAAACTTCCCAAAAATTGTACAATCTCTTATGTTTCATTTCTTTCACACTCTGCTTCACGAGATTACAAGAACAGATAAGACAGCCTGACTCACAACTCATGTCATGGCATTTGGGGTGTGGGGTTTGCCCCGTCGATAGCGACAGCTTGTGAGACCCCCCTCCCCCCTTAGAGGATCGACATAATTGGCGCACAGATAGCCTGGTGTCCGTGTGCTTGCAGATCGTTACAAACTTGGCTGTTGGGTGCAGGGAGATCAGTCAGAACAGACGTGAACTCTAGCAGAAAATGATCCTTGTTAAGCTCGCATATATTGTGCAATTCACAGTGTACAAACAATATCCGGAACAAAAGTGGTATGAATATCGAGGCACTTGGACAGGCGGCCAAAAGCACCATCTTTGTGGAATCAAGGTTTTGTTAAGTTTTCACTGTCCTGGATTCAGTGCACAGTGCTTTCTGAGGCCACCTTCTGAGAGGGTACACTGTGTCACCCACAAGATGTACTGGGACCTCCACTCCATTAACATCTTGGGATACAAATGACACAACAATGCAGGAATCTAGTTAATTCACCGATCTGGGTCAACACTGGTCTCGATGCTGCAGGCCTAGGAATCGCAGGACCTGCCAGTGTTACTTTACACCCCTTTCAACAACCATGTACTGTAGACACAACAGCCAGCTTAAAGTGTGAATAATGTCAGTGCAATGGGCTTGAAGAGTGCACACTCACGTCATGTGGGAAGAGGTATCCGACCTAGTCCTCTGCCGTTCTGTAGTGGGAAGAGTTGGCAAGCATTTGTGCATTGTGCGTGCAGCCAGGCCATCCCACAAACACATCAATGAAGCTGTAAAACAGATAACAGAGTGTAATGATGTGCCTTGAGACGCGCCAGGTGATGAACCTCTATGGCTTAAACTTACCAGTGGTCAACAACAGGTTACAGAACAACCAAATGCCATCCTTTGTGATTGTAGTAGGCTGTAGTTTCCACAATGGGGGCAATAATGGCAATATGTGACCCATCAATGGCACCAACGCACATTGGGTAGCCCCTTTCCGCAAAGCCACCAGTTGTCTCCTGGAGACGCATTCCACCTGGCAGGGAGATGAAACATTTACCAAGGACCTTCTTCAAAGCTCCAGTCACCTGCCACACCTCCACGCATACAGTGCTGACACCTATACCAAAGGAGTTACTGATGGATCAATAATCATATGAGTGGCATTCCAGCACAAGGCAACAGCAAATCAAAGTCCAAACTCCATTGTCGCTGTCAGTTTGTTGTCTGAACTCTATGAGTTCCAGCACAAAGTGTAAGGTCCCACGCGACGTCCGAAAGTCTCCTCCACTCATCATCATCAAATTTGGTGAGGACGTTATTCCAAAACTTAGCCCCCTGAGATCTGTCTAACCTACAGAGGGTTCTATTTGTTACCAGAGCTATTTGTCTATCAAGGAGCATGCCCCTCCATCTGTGGCGCGAACGCTCTGCTCGCCTTTCCATCTCAAATTTCCACCTGCTTCTCCACAACCACTGCAGGAATTGTTTCCTGATCTCATTGATAAGATTCTCAGATCTTATGGACATCAGAGTTTTAATGGCATTAATGGCCTTACTGAGGGTGCACTGGATCTCTGCCTGGATACTAAGACTGGCTGAAAACATCACAAGCACCTGTCTTGCCTGCTCCAGGGCCGCCGTGATCCAGTACAGGGCTCTTTCCATGTCAGTGCATATGGATGATGTCAACTTGGCGTGCAGTGCTATGGCACCAATCGCCCTTCCTCCATTGGCTCCAGAGGGCACTATGAGACGCGCGCTCGACATGAATGTAATGCAGGAGCATGAAAGGTAAGTTTTATGTTTTTCCTCCACACTTATAGCCAGGCTTCAGAGGGAGGCCTGGCATGAAAGGGCCTGTTATCTCTCCTCCAACTGAACAAATCAACTCATACCTGACGTGGACTCTTTACCCCCTGCTCTTTCTATCATAGATAGGTATATCCTTCATCAAGATTCAAAATTCAATTTATTGTCATGCCCGCAAAGTACACAAAAACCTTTCCTAAAGAGAAACAAGGGACACCATTATTAAACAAAAGAGAAGCAAAAGAGAGTCTCTTCAAAGACCTTGAATCACCTCCTCTGTTCTTCAAGTTTATTACAATGGACAATGAAAATTTTGCTTCCTGAATGTATTTTATGGATTTTGGGCTCCTGATCACAAAAATCACCTTAAAATTTTCCTATCACGTACCGTTTTCTTGCCAACGACAGAACATCAACTACATCCAGTTGACTGACAAATAAATCGAACACATTGACTCTCTCCCAGCTCGTCAGTCTCATAACTTCAGCTCTGTTCCCATAACCCTGCAATTCTGATTCTTCTCTCAAGTATATTTAGTTGCTATCTCAAAGGACAATTGAACCTGACATCACCACACATTCCAGAACACGACTATCTGCAGAATAAGAATGGCTTCCTTGATGCTACTCCTTGTTCTTTTGCTGTTTTAATTTAAATCTATGCCCAAATGTTCCTTGATTATACCCCTACAGAAACTTTTTATCTTTAAGCCTCTACTTCCTCAGGAGTTTGCGGAGGAGCTAGTGGAGTTGTTCAAGTGAACCGGTACGGACTTGAAGGGCCGACATGGCCTGTTTCCATGCTGTAAACGGTTATATGGTTATATGGTTATTGGCTTTGCCTAGCCCAGTATGTGTGTGCCCATGGACCACGAGTGGTATCAGAATCTAGAATCAGAAGTTATTTTCACAAACAAGTCATGAAATTTATTGTTTTGCACCCACATCACATAGCAAACATTCATATAAACCACCGTATAAAAATAAATAAAAAGCAATAACATAAAGGTGGTCTGCTGAAATCCAGCAAGAGAAATATTACTGATATAATCAACAAGTAATATGTAAAATAAGGTTGTAAATTTGTTGACAAAAAAAACCCAAAAAGTGTTGAAAACATTTCTCCAAAGCAAAGATCCTATCAGTACTCTGGAAAGGGGTTTGAGCTTGTAGCGCGTCAAATGACTCAAAGACTCATTGACTCAAACCAAGGCTTTTATTAACAACAAACTGGAGCGTAGTAGATCGAGTCAACCAGTCCAGACTGACCTAGATCTGGTTAGGTGCAGCCCTTTATGACTTGCCAGTAGGTGTGCCTATGGCTCTCAGCCAGTCATTATCATTATATGCAAATATATACAAACATATACAATGGTGATAGGATCCCATACTATCACAGAGCTCTGCACCAAACCACCAACCCTCCCCTTATTGATGTCTAGTGAGTTCGTTATAGGTCATCTGTAGTAAGCAAAGGAATACTTATGGTAGATTGTAGGTGAAAAAGATGAAAAACCTCTGGTCCAGGCCATTCCTCCACAAAAAAAACCCCTCAGCCTTCTCACTTCCCTTTTTTCTTTAATCATATAATGACATCCTAATTTACAGGGACATTTATCATCAAAACTTCTCTTTACTATGACCTTGACATCTTCTTAGCAGAGAAGTGAATAAAATTGGATCCAACATTAGGTCCTTTCAGGTCCCCCCACCCCCGGGCTTTTATATAAAGCCGCAGATTATCCCCCCTTGCAGCTAGATACCTACTCACCTGAATGCACCCAGAGCAGCTCTGAGGCGCCGATGCCAACCCTCCTCGAGGAGGGATAATCGGTGGGCGCTAGGCCCAGCCGACGCACCTGAAAGTGCAGCCCCACGCAGTTGCTGCTGAACATGGGCACCGCCATCTTGGGCGCAGACCTCATAGCCATAAAATTTGACATACACACACACACCATCGGCTCCTTTAACAGCCCCTTTAAAGCCAATTGGCATTAGTGGTTGAAGCCTCCGGAGCAGTGCTGTGTCTTTGTGCTCCGATCTCCCCAGGTCTGCACCGGGGGCGACACTGTCGATACAGCAGTGCCACCATTTTCTGCATGATTTGGTAACATTCTCTGTGATTTGACAATGCAAAACTGTAATTTTTGCAATTTTCTCATTGTTGCTTGGATTTGCAGTGCAAATATTATATATTTTTAGTGCATACTGGTTTCATTATGCACTATGTTCCACACATGGGGACCTGCAAACTGCAACTAACCAGGATGCACAGTAGGGGACAGTGCAGTACCAGATTTAACGAAATATGAAACAACTGCAACAGACTAAAAATAAACATTTTATAGCTTTGACATAAATTGTATTATCTTCCATCCTGAGGGCATGCTTTCAACTTTTTCCTTTTACTTGATTTAATTTTAATTTTTATGAGGTGAGAAATGAATGCCCTCAGTCCATTTGTTCATAGCCTTTTGTACCCTGTCAAGTTTTAATGTGTGAAGTTGCTAATTCTGCCAGTTCGTGTCCATCTACAACTGCGCTTCCTTTATTTTGGCCAAGTTGAAAATGGGTATCAGGTAATTTCTGAGAATTACATCAAAATGTGAGCATCTAATTGGTGGGACAGTTGTGTCAGCTGTGAATCAATTTGTTGCCCTCTCAACGAAGTCAGAAATTTTTAGGTCAAATTTTCAAGTCTTAAGTATATGCATCTTGGCTGGTACTCCAATACTAAGTGAATGTGCACTTGGTGGAGGTGCTGTATTCTGGATAAGATATATTAAGGCTCAAACTGCTCTCTCAGACAGGGAGTTATTTCAGACCTCTTCTCCAATATTTGGCAACATCATGAAAAAGAACATGTCTACCTATTGCTCTTTATGGGACCTTGCAAAGCATAATTTAGGAACTATGTTTCTAAAACTGCAATGTCTCGACAAGTATTTACTGTAATTGGTCGTAAAGCTCTTTGTGATGTACTGGGGTTTTGATAGACACCAAAAACAGGTTTTTCTTTTATTTTGAATAGCAAATACAGCTTTAACTATTTAATTTCTAGAAGATCATACCTCAGACATTCTGCTGCTTTGGAAGTCCTTATTCCAGAGTTAATTGCTGAGTCCCCGTCAATGATTCTTAACTAAATCATTCTCGAATTGAGAAATATTATTTAAAATTTACATTTAAGCATCATTCGATGTCCTGCTTTTAGCCTAAGATGAGTTAGTAGCTGCTTGTAGTGAAACACAAGCAGACACAGAAATCTGCTCATGCTGTGATTGTAGTAAATCACACAGACATGGTGGAGTAGCTCAGCTGGTCACGCAGCATCCATAGGAGGTAAAGTTATATTACCGATGTTTCGGGCCCGAGCCCTTCAAGGATATCATTCATATTCCTTGAAGGAAGGCTCAGGCCCAAAACGTCAGTAATTTGATTTACTTCCAATGGATGTTGTGATACCAGCTGAGTTACTCCAGCATTTCTGCGTGTTTTCGGTCACTGATTATAACTGGATCAATGTCGGATCTGTGCCCTACCATTAATCTCTGTGTCTGTCAAGTGTTGGGAAAGAAAGGAACGCTGGGGCCTTTGGTCTGACTAGATCATTAGTCAATAACACCGTGGAAAGTGTTTTGCTAGCAGTTGACACCAAAGCTGATCATAATGTTTGTGTCACATGACATCATGGTAATCTCCCATTCACAGACTTGAATGATGACTACTACAAACAGGGCTGCCCGTGATTCCGATGACCCTGCACTCCCAGAACAATTACTTTCAGAAGAGAATACAGTTGGAATCGATGGAAAATTATTAATTTCATAGTAAATATGATGACAGCAAAAACATGAAAGAATTTTCTGGACATAGTGCATATTACAGTTGGCTAACTGAAGTTCGATATTAAAATAACTTTATTTTCCCACAAACTCTCTCCAGTTCTTTATAGAGCAAATATTATCATACCCACGCTCCTGTTCAGCTCCGAATCATGGGTCCTCTACCGGCATCACCTACGGCTCCTAGAACGCTTCCATCAGCGCTGTCTCCGCTCTATCCTCAACATTCATTGGAGTGACTTCATCACCAACATCGAAGTACTCGAGCTGGCAGAGTCCGCAAGCATCAAATCCATGCTGCTGAAGATCCAACTGCGCTGAGTGGGTCACGTCTCCAGAATGGAGGACCATCGCCTTCCCAAGATCGTGTTATATGACGAGTTCTCCACTGGCCACCGAGACAGAGGTGCACCAAAGAAAAGGTACAAGGACTGCTTAAAGAAATCTCTTGGTGCCTGCCAGATTGACCACCGCCAGTGGGCTGATCTCGCCTCCAACCGTGCATCTTGGCGCCTCACAGTTCGGTGGGCAGCAACCTCCTTTGAAGAAGACCGCAGAGCCCACCTCTCTGACAAAAGACAAAGGATGAAAAACCCAACACCCAACCCCAACCAACCAATTTTCCCTTGCAACCACTGCAACCGTGCCTGCCTGTCCCGCATCGGACTTGTCAGTCATCAATGAGCCTGCAGCAGATGTGGACATACCCCTCCATAAATCTTCGTCCACGAAGCCAAGTCAAAGAAAGATTATCCCTTTACTCAAGTTTGAATTGCCTTCATTTTCTGCAAGCAACCAGATTTATGGTTTCCAATTGCAAAAATAAACCATAGGTGGAATGAAAAAGTCAATGTTTTAAATCAGGAGTTGACTATCTCTTTCCCTCTGCAGACATCACCTAACCCACTGAGTTCCTCCAGCAGTTTGTCTTTTGCTCCACATTCAAGCATCTGCAGTCTCTTGTGTCACCAAAGTAAACAGAAGCACGCAAAAAAGGGTACCAGGTATTGGAACCGGGATGTGAGAGGGTGCCAAGGACACTGCTGGTTTCCTGATTGCATTGGAGGTTTGGATCTGGAGCTCGGGCTGCTGTTGGTTTGGACTGGAATGCGTGGCAGTAGGGGCTACAACAGCACTGGAGGCGAATTAACCGACACTCGGTAAGACCGAGGGGACTCTTATTTGCTTCTCTTTCTCTGACTGTAAGGAGTGCTTCTTCAGGCAATTTCTGTCAATGGAGAATCTGTTGGCCTTACTGCAGACCAAAGCAAATTCCATAATATTGCACTGGTTTTATTCCATAACAATGAAGGAATTTTGAATCTTTAATCTTGAATAAAGCTTGTCCACTGGTGTGGTGCTAAATGTTCAAAGCTAGAATTAAAAAAGAGATGGTAAATGTCAATGGATACGGGCTTGAGAGGACTGTCTCCAGAAGTGCTCTGCATGGATCTATGTTCAAACTGAAACAAACGTATGATAAAAACAAATTTCCACGCAACACAAAAGAAAGCACTCTGTAGTTCCTCCTGGTTGATGGAATCAAAGGCTTCACTGAAGCGATAAAAGGCTACATGTAGCACTGAAGATGTCTTCTGACATTTTTTTTTAGTTTCTGCATGGTAAATAATGTCTGTGGAGCTTCATTCTGAATAGAATCCATACCATGATTCAGAGTGTAGCCCTTCCATAAAGCAGGAGGAAGTGATTGAGGACCGCTTTCAGTGGGTAGGGTGCTCTGTCGTTACCATGTTTGGATTGGTCTGGTTTAGTCAATGGCTGTGATTACAGCTTGTCTGAGGGAAGCAATTGTATTGCAGATTTATCACGTTTTCCTCTATCCTTGGTGTGGCGCAACATTGTGCCATAAACCCCATCTTTTGAAGCTTTATCATCAAGACAAAAAGGTTGTCACCTTCACGCTGAACCACTGGATCAAGAAGTGCATGGAAGTAGTCGGTGACAGAACCTGGATATTACATCATAATTATATATAATGAGCTCAGTTGTTATTCTACCCAGAGCTCAAGAATGAGAGGCAAGAAAAGAGAAGCTCTTTGCGGTGAGATGTAATTACATCACTAGATCACCAGAGGTCATCCTGGTGACCTTGTATATAGAGCAGTCCAGAGCTACAGTCTAGCCTTCCAGGTTTGTCTTGCAGAAAGCAAGACCTCTTAGTGTACATATTAGTTTATTAAAGCTGTTTTATACTCGCACTGCTGTTGTGGTTATTGTCAGTACAATTTAATAAACTAATATGATAGCTACTAGGATGGAAATTTGCTTCTGCTCCAACGTGCATTCCCGACCACCTGGAAACTCTTCCTGAGGAATGGAATCCGGGGACGACGAGCACGCACGTGCTTCTGAGGACAGAGACGGCGAGGAACTGCTGCACTGGAATCGTGGTGGAATACAGGGAAGATCACAGAAGTACGATAGGGCAGGTAAGAAATGGCCAACAGCCTTGCCTGTCTATGGGTTCACCAGTACAGGCGCCGCTGAACCTAAACCCCGGTCCGATCAGAAAGGGGCCACTACAAGTGCGGATGGAAGGATCTCCACAAGTCGTGCTCCTGATCGCCACGTATGTGTAGAATTCCCAACCACTCTAGAGCCAGGGAAAGCAGACACCGCTTTCGTCATTCCCCCAGCAGCAGTTTCCCCAGTACCATGGAGCTGGAACGCACTTCGGCCGCTGGCAGAGATGCTTTCTGAATTACGTGGAGGGTGCTGAGGCATCGGATAAAGAGATATTAATGCTGCTGTTATCCCAGATGGGAGACCACCCTTACTCCCTTATATAGGAGGCCAGGTTCTACCAAGAGGCAATGAGCATTTTACAGAGGCATTACAGTAAGGGGCCTTTGTTTTTGTACAGGGTGATGATGATGGCATCACGAAGGTCCTGAGGCAGTTTTCCTTGGTCCCAACAAAGCTTGAAAAACTCATGCAGTTTGACATGCAGAGTTTTGCCGCCAGCCTTCCAGACCTCTGGGGGGGGGGGATTCCATCCATACCTGCTGCTTTGCCACTTTTCAGTTGTTCAATTGCCTTATATGTCTCTTCCCGGGTGAGGACCTCATCCAGCTCTAGCCTTAGGGGCTGTTGAGGGAGCTGGAGCAGGGCGGAATCTTGGACTGAGCGGTTGGCACTGAAAAGAGATTGGAAGTGTTCTGACCATCGGTTGAGGATGGAGATTTTGTCGCTGAGGAGGACTTTGCCGTCTGAGCTGTGCAGCGGGCTTTGGACTTGGGGTGAGGGGCCATACACAGCCTTTAGAGCCTCATAAAAACCCCTGAAGTCGCCAATGTCCGCGCTGAGCTGGGTTCGCTTGGCGAGGCTAGTCCACCACTCATTTTAGATCTCCCGGAGTTTGCGCTGAAGATGGCTGCATGCGCGACGGAAGGCTTGTTTCTTCTCTGGCCAGGACGGCTTTGTAAGGTGAGCCTGGTGGGCAGCTCGCTTCTTTGCCAGCAGCTCCTGGATTTCCTGGCTGTTTTCGTCGAACCAGTCCTTGTTTTTCCTGGAGGAGAAGCACAGTACCTCTTCAGTGGATTGCAGTATATGGTAGTCTTCAGCTGATCTCTTGGTGCCTGCCACATTGACCACCGCCAGTGGGCTGATATCGCCTCAAACCGTGCATCTTGGTGCCTCACAGTTCGGCGGGCAGCAACCTCCTTTGAAAAAGACTGCAGAGCCCACCTCACTGACAAAAGACAAAGGAGGAAAAACCCAACACCCAACCCCAACCAACCAATTTTCCCTTGCAACCGCTGCAACCGTGTCTGCCTGTCCCGCATCGGACTTGTCAGCCACAAACGAGCCTGCAGTTGACGTGGACATTTTACCCCCTCCATAAATCTTCGTCCGCGAAGCCAAGCCAAAGAAAGAAAAGAAAGAACAGTAAGGGGCATACTGAACTCCACTCCTGGTACAGACAGACTCATGACCAGGTCACAACAAGTAGGGGAGTCTGCCAGAGACTTTATACTCTCTCTAAAAGACCTGATGAGAGGCAGTATCAGCTCAGGAGTATGCGGAGGACCTTATTAGGGACAGAATTGTTGCGGGCATATGGTCCACTGAGACGAGACATTGATTACTGAAGAAAGGAATGGTGGGGCTAGATGAGGCAGATGTAATTGCAGAAGCTTTAGAAAGCACCATGAAGGAATTGGAGGAGTACTCACAGGACCCTGGGGCTTGGACAAAGTCACACTGCTGGACTCTCTAGCCCCACGAAAAGGAATTCACAGGAATTCCTGCCTCACAGGAATTCATAGCAGCAGCACACCTTTAGGGTCCCAAGTGCTTTTTCAGTGGACAAAGAAAGCACCCCAGAGCCCTCTGCCCTGCCAGAGAAAATGTCTGTCCAACTATGGAAAACGTGAACATTATACAAAAGTCTGCAGAAGCCCCAAGGCTACAGCCAAGGCCCATTCTCATGCTAATGAGAGGCGGGAAAGCTCTTCTTTCTTCACAGACAAACAGAAGAAGAAGAATGCCATGTGCAGCCGGCCATCTTGGACAAATGCTACAGAGCAGAGGACACATTCTTCAGGAGATGAATATGACCCCGAGTACTATCGGATAGAAGGACACGAAGGACACGCCAGACTTGCTTCCCTATGCATGAATCAGGCGAGTCCACACAATTTATCTGACGCCACTGTGTGCATCAAAATTAATGATGTGAGGGTAAATTGCTTCATCGATAGTGGAAGCACTGAAAGTTTGATTGACCAGGGTTAGTCAACCGCCTTACCCTCCCCACATGCCCGAGTGAGCACCAGATCCTGTTAGCAGACAGCAGCCTTGCGGCTGAGGTAAAACGATTTTGCAGGGTTACTCTAGAAATACAAAGGGTTCAAATTACTAGTACTTCCTCACCTCAGTGCCCAGGTACTATTGGGGTTAGATGTTCAGTGCCAGTTAGAAAGCATTACAATAGTGCACAACAGGCCTCACCCCTCACTACGCCTTACGAAGAAACAATACTGCAGCCTGTCCTGAACATAGACCCCCCTCCGCTGTTCACACACCTGACCCCAGAATGCACACCAATAGCCACAAAGAGCAGGAGGTTGTGATAGTACAGATCTATCACCAATGTACAGTGTATATAGTTACTGTATCTAGACTGTGCTTACAGCGATTGGCTGAGAGCTAAGCCTCACTTATTGTCTGGGCCTTAAATGGTTGTGTCCCTAGCCAGGTCGGATCATTCCGGACTGGTCGGCCACCTGTGAAGAGCTCCGGTCTTTTGCTAATAAAAGCCTTGGTTTGGATCAACAAGTCTTTGGTTCTTTCGACGAGCTCTACAGAGGTACAGCCCGAGGGATAGAGCCTTCATTAGGACAGAGGTCCGCAGGCTACTACAGGAGGACATCATCAAGCAGAGCACCAGCCCCTGGAGAGCCCACGTGGTTGTAGTAAAGTCAGGAGGAAAACTGTGCATGGTAGTGGATTACAGCCAGACAATCAACAAATTTACACAACTAGAATCCTACCCCCTGCCACGGATAGCAGACATGGTCAACAACATTGCGATGTATAAGGTGTTCTCCACCATAGACCTGAAGGCAGCATACCACTAAATGCCCATTAGAAACAGCGATCGCATTTACACGGCATTTGAGGCAGACGGCAGGCTGTATCAATTTCTGCGACTTTCCTTCGGTGTCACCAATGGAGTGTCCATGTTTCAGAGAGAAATGGACCAAATAGTAAACGAGTTCCAACTGAAAGCGGCGTTCCCATACTTAGACAACGTGACAATCTGTGGCCAAACTCAGGAGGATCATGACACGAACTTAAAACTCTTCTTCCAGGCAGCCGAGCGCCAGGAAGTTGCCAATCCTGGGCTACATAGTGCAGAATGGGGAAATCAGCCCAGACCCAGCCCGTATGCGCCCTCTCCTAGACCTCCCAATGCTACATATGCTGAAAGCACTAAAAAGGTGTTTGGGGCTGTTCGCTTACTACATCCAATAGGTCCCCAACTATGCCGACAGGGCCTGCCCACTTATAAAAGCCTCAGTTTTCCCACTGTGACCAGCAGCCACCAGAGCATTCAGGGACATTAGGGACCATATCACTAAAGCTAACATGCGGCCCATAGATGAGTCAATCCCGTTTCAAGTAGAAACTGATGCATCTGATGTGGCTCTGGCAGCCATCCTAAACCAAAATGGACGACCGGTGGCCTTTTTCTCGCAAACCCTACAGGGGTCAGAAGTAAGACACTCAGCAGTAGAGAAGGAGGCCCTAGCCATTGTGGAAGCAGTAAGGCATTGGCGACATTATCTGGCATGCAAGCACTTCACCCTCGTCACGGACCAACAGTCTATGGCTTTTATATTCGATAACCAGAACAGGGGGAGAATTAAGAACAACAAAATTCTGTGCTGGCGGATAGAATTGTCTACATTTAACTATGACATTCTATACCGCCCCAGGAGACTCAACAAGCCCCCAGACATGCTGTCCAGAGGCACATGTGCCTTAACCGCATCCCAGTTGCAGAACTTGCACAATGAGCTGGGCCACCCGGGGGTCACTAGACTGTTTCAGTTCATTAAAACTCAAAACCTCCTATTTTCAGTAGAGGAAGTGAGGTCAGTAAACAAGAGCTGCCCCATCCGTGTGGAATGCAAACCGCAATTTTACCGTCCAGACAAGGCCACCCCGATAAAAGCTACCAAACCTTTTGAGCGCCTCAGCCTCGATTTTAAAGGCCCGCTCCCGTCCAATAATAGAAATGTCTATTTCCTAAACGTAATAGATGAATATTTCCATTTCCCCTTCGCAATCCCGTGTTCTGATGTATCAGCAGCCACTGTTATAAAATGCCTCCAACCCATCTTCAGCATATTTGGGTACCTGAACTACATACACACAGACGGGTGCTGGATTAATGAGCACAGAAGTACAGCAGAGAGGGATTGCTACCAGCCGCACTACAAGTTACAATCCCAAAGGGAATGGACATTGAAAGAGAAAATGCCACTATCTGGAAAACGGTCCTCTTGACTTTAAAAGCAAAAGACCTGCCTGTTACTAGATGGCAATAAGTGTTGCCAGAAGCCCTACACGCTATACATTCTTTGTTGTGTACTGCCACTAACATGACCCCACATGAACGTATCTTTTCTTTCACAAGAAAAGCCACAACGGGCACAGTGGTGCCTAAATGGATGATGACACGGGGACCTGTTCTTCTCCAGAAGCACTGCAGACCCCACAAAGCGGACCTGCTGGTGGATCAAGTGGAGTTGAGGCACACGAACCCTCAGTACGCCTTCGTCACATTCCCAGATGGAAGAGAAGACTCGGTGGCCACCAGAGATCTCGTGTCGGCCGGATGTGTGAACAATGTAGAGGAAACACAGATGTCTACGGATCAACAAGGAGCGCAGCAGCAGTCACTAGAACAGTCGTCCATCGAGTCACCCCAGAGGACTATACCACCCACCCTGGAAATCAGGACCCTAGGTACGCCTACCCCACAAAATATCACCACCCTAGACTTGATGGCAGGACCTAATTCCACACAAGAGGATCCCCAGCCCACACGGCCACATGACCAACCAGTACTTCCCACTCTCACATGTCCATCAAGAAAGGCCAAAAGGCAGACCACACTCCCCACCCCTAAACCACTACCGAGGAGGTCCAGAAGGCAACAGAAGCCATGAAAAATTTTGGACTTATGAACTTACAAACAAGGGAAGGAGGACGGTGGGGGGGGGGGGGAATAATTTTTTTAAAGGGGGGGTGAATGTGGTGATATGTAATTACACCACTAGGTCACCAGGGGTCACCCCGGTGACTTCGTATATAAAGCAGTCCAGAGCTACAGTCTAGCCTTGCAGGTTTGTCTTGCAGAGACTAGTGTACATATTAGTTTATTAAAGCTGTATTATACTCGCACTGCTGGTGTGGTTATTGCCAGTACACTCATCAAGAAGAGAGATGCAGTCAATGCCTGCTTGAAGGATCATTTCAAAGGTTTCCTCAGCTGCAACTCAGTCCTTGATGTGAATGCCATTGATCCCATCTCACAGCAAACTATCAGCCAGTCTAGCTGCTACCACAACCAACAAGAAGTTATTGAGGCCCAAGCACGACTAAGAAACATCAAGGCCTATGAAACATACTCTATAGTGTCCCTGGGACTTGATTATGTCCCTGAACCATCAGGACAGCAAAGAGGTAAAAGTACTGCTAAGATATACGAGCTACTTTTAGAATGTTGCTGTTGTGTTTGGGATAGTATCAGGTTTTATGGGTTAACAGAGAGGTGAGTCTGCACACAAGTGTTACAATCAAAGATAACACGTGAGATAAACGGTAAGACTTCAAACAATACTTTATTATTCTATTACTAAATAACTATATAGACATTCACATCAGACCCAGGTTTGACTTCAATACCTGTGGCTGCCTATCTTCTGCATGGTACAAGACAAAAACTATCATGGTGTAAGCAGATACATCAGGCACAAGGGACTCTGATAGCATTGGCTGCTTACCCTACCACACTCTCCCACATGTGTACACACTTTGCGGACAAGGGCTTTCAAACGCATTCTTGATTTCCTGTACCACTGCAAGCACTGATCCATTGCAATACTACGGTTCAACTTAGTGAAGTCTGCAACTCCTCCAGCGTGTCCACAGTAGCAACATGGTATGGAGCAACTTCTGGGGGTTGGATCAAGAGCTGGAGAGAAAGAAATGTGGCACGTATCGAAGTTTATACTGTTCTGAGCTGGGCGTCCGGCCAGTGATGACACCGAGTAATTTAAATGGGCCATCTGTAAAGTGTCCAACCTTGATGGGCAGGTGATACGATTTCCAAATAGGTTTCCAACAGGGAGATCACATGATCCTCAGCAATCCACGATAATCCAGACCGTGAGGCCTCGTGTTCCTCCACAATCCACATACAAATGGCAAAATGTAAAGCAAGCAGTTTAAAATTATAATTCTGTGAAGTGATAAAGACTAGCGATAGTGGGCATATTGGTGATAGAAGATAGTTGAGTCGCAGGGTGGATTCCAGTGGGGGTTCAGCAACCAGCACTATTGATGTGATCTCTGCCACGAAACTGGATATAATCGTCGTGCTCAGAGTAAACGAAAATATGAAATGGAGAACTTTGAGGTTTAGGACAGATTGTTTTTGGCAAATTAGCAGTCTCACTTGAATCTCATTAAAGTTTTTAACTACTTAAAAAAAGAGTAAACTTTGCAGTATAAATAGTGAATGACAATAATGATCCTTATGTACAGCCACCCTGAATGTGTGAGTACCCAACTGCAATAAACTTCTGATAGCATTGGAAATTCTCAACTAACTCATATTAGCAGAAAACAAAGAGTGTTCCCTCGTTGGCAATAGCAGTTAGTGGAATGCCTTACAGCATCTGTGATCGGGACTGAGGTTTGAATCCTGCATTGTCTGGAAGGAGTCCCGGGGGCTCCAGTTGCCTCCCACTGTTCAAAACATTCCGGGGTGTCAGTTAATTGGGTGTAAATTGGGCAGCAAAGACTCATGGGCCAAAACCAGAAAATTGTGGAAATATGTTGAGATGAAGTTGAGATATTAGACTCTTTCCTCAGAAGCCTGAGGGAATTTGGCATGTCACCAAGTAGATGTTCAGGCAGCACCAGTTTGTTTACATGTGTACACCAAGTACAGTTTTTTTTGCACTAGGAATAAGTAGTCATTCTGTCTTGCCTGCAGAAAAAAAAAATCTCAGGGTTGTACAGTCAATGATGTATGTATTCGGACAACAAATCTGAAATCTAAAAATATAAAATGCTAAAACAATTCAGTTTGTCTGGCAACGTGGGAATGATCAGCAACATGAAACGTTAATTTAAAAACTTTTTTTTACAGAACTTACTGTGCAATACAGAGGGAAAAATTAATGAAATCTATAAGTAAGAATCCATAAATGAGTTGTTGAGGAGCCTGATGGTAGAGGGGTAGCAGCAGTTCCTGAACCTGATGGTGCGAGACTTGTTGCACCTACACCTCTTTCCTTATGGTAGCAGTAAGGACAGAACATGTCCTGGGTGATCTGGATCCTTGATTGCTGCTGCACTCCAGTAGCAGCATTCCCTCTAGATGTTCTTGCTGGAAGGGAGTGTTTTGACTGTCATGTCCTGGGCTGTGTCCATCACCTTTTTCGGGGCTTTGCGCTCAGGGGTATCCATACCATACCTTGATCCAACCAGTCAGCATACTTTCCACCATACATCTGTAGAAATTTGCCAGGGTTTCAGATGTCATATCAAACCTCCGTGAACCCCTGAGGAAGTAAAGGGACTGACACACTTTCTCAAAGATGCCATTAGTGTGTTGGGTCCAGAAACGATCCTCTGAGAGACTGACCCCCAAGAACTTAAATTTGCTCACCCTCTCTGCTTCTAATCCCCCGATGATCACTGGGTTGTACATCTCTGGTTTTCCCTTCCTGAATTCAACAATCGGCAATTGAGTACGAGGTTATTGTTGGTCCACCATTTGGCCAGGCTTTGAAACCAAACATTTACGAGAGGTTAATCAAATCTTGGTTTCCCATCTTAACAAAGGCAATAGTGTCTACACCAGAAATACATAAGCTTTAACTGCTTTGCATTTTTTTAACATTGTGCAAAAGTTGATTTTTTTTTAAAAAATTGCTTACCATCTTTGTTTGGAGCAAATGAAAGTTGAAGTGGAGTATAATAGGATGTCAGTCGATGATTATCAAGGTTACTGTGGGACTAGAATTAAAGACTTACTCCAGCGTAATCAGCAGTTTCAAGGAAGATGTGGTCACAACGATTTATTAGACACTATTCAATATTTTAATATCTTAATATGAATAGACTATTAAATTATTAATAAATATCCATCAAACTTAGTGTCGCCGAGGGGGACAAAGCTATCAATCTGACTATTTTATGTGAAAGCAAATGTGCTCCTGAAGGAAGTCTCATGAATGTGTTCAAAGAAGGTCATCGAAGAAAGGCTCGGAGAAACAGAGCCAACTGCTAGAATAGCAAAGGAGGGGTGGAGAAAAAATGACTTTAAAATTATTTCACAAGAGACTTGGGAGGCAATAGCAGATAATGCAGTACATTTTTTAGTATCAATGAGTATATTTGCAGATGGTGGGGAGAAATATTTAGAATAGCATATTTATGCCCCACCATTTATTAATCAATTCTTTGGTTTCTGAGGTTGACGCAGTGCTCTAATTATAAGCTTCAAACAATTCAAACGTGCTCCTCTTCCCTCCACTATTTTGTTTATACCTTGATGAAGGGATCAAGCCCAAAATAATAGTTATCTTTATTTTTGCTATATAAAGTACCTGATGAGTTTCTCCAGCATTGTTTTTACTTCAGTCATAGTGTCTGCGGACTTTTACGTTTTACTCAATTCAACTTAAAATTGGCTGACAATATGCTTTCTTGGAGTGGCATGTATAATTCTTCCTCCATTCCACAACATGAATTGGGAACATAATTGTTTGGTTGGGACAACACTCTTAAGTAGCACCTTTAATATACTGTAGAAGTGTAGCGGTACAGAGAGATCAATTGGTATAGAGCGAACACCACATAATTTTACTATTTATGTACAGGTAGTTCATTTCAGATTCTGATAATGGCAGAAATGACATTGTCCTTGAATCTGGTGGTGTATGATCTTGCACGTGAATCTTTCATCTGATGGAATGGGGGACATTGAAGAGACAGTCTTTTAATATATTGGCTGTTTTTCCAAGGCAGCAGGAGGTATAGATGGTGTCAATGGAGGGGAGGGGTTTATATGTAATGACCTGAGCTACATTCACAACCCTGCAAACCCTTCAAATTTCTGGGTGTCGCATCTCCAAGGATCTGTCCTGGAGCCTCCATCGATGCAATCACAAAGAGGACTCACCAGCAACTATACTTTGTGAAGTGTCTGAGGTGGTTTAATGTGTCACCGAAGGCTCACCATGGATAGCATTCTGGCTGGTTGCATCACTGCCTGGTATGGAGGCGCCAACTCTCAGGACAAGAATAAACTCCAGTGGGTTGTTGACTCAGCTTGCGACATCACAGGCACCAGACCACTCCGTCGAGGACATCGACATAAAGCTGTGTCTTAAAAAAAGGAACCCCCATCCTCAAAGACCCCCACCACCCAGGCTACACCTTCTTCACTCTGTTACCATCGGGAAAAAGGTACAGGAGCCTAAAGACGAGCACTCAGCAGCACGAGGACAGCTTCTTCCCCGCTGCCATCAGATTCCTGAATGAACAATGAACTAAAGACACTGCCTTACTTTTCATGCAATATTATTATTAGTAGTATTTTATTTTTATAGTAATATCATAAGATGGTTATAATATGAATGTTTGGACTTTGATGCTGCCACAAAGCAACAAATTTGATGATAATAAATTCTGATTCCGATTCTGAGCAGTTTCTTGCAGTTTTGAGTCGAGCAAGTCCCCATGCAGTGATACATTCTGATAGAATGGGGCAATGGTGTATCTGTGAGAAGTTTAGAGGTGCTGGTGACATGCCAAATTCCCTCAGGCTTCTGAGGAAATAGTGATAATAGTCAAGCTTTCTGTCTAATATCTCAACTTCATCAGTGTTGATGAGGATCATGGAGTGAGCTCTGCTCCTCTTCTGGAAGTCTATAATTAGGTTCTTGGTCTTGCAGGAGGTCATTATACTGGCACCAAATCCTTGTATCTACCTCCTAAATGAGATGTCTTTGTTAGAAACCCTGTCAAATAGATTTGGTGCAGTGTTTGGTTATGGGTGTACAGAGAGTATAATATGGAGCTGAGCACACATCCTTGTGGTGCCTTGCCATTCAAGATATTGCAAGCTGCTTCCAAGAGATCTTCCCCTTTCATGCCCCACAACCACTGCTAGCTATCAGCCATTTGCTCCTGGGTTGGAAGGACATGTTATCAGGCTGTATGCCTAAATTAAAATTTTAAATGTAAACATTAAATTCAAATTTGATTTTGAAATTCTCATCTTTTTTATATAAAGACATACAGCACATTAACATGCCCTTTCGGCCCATGAGACAGTGTCGCCCAATTACACCCAATTGAACGGTGGGAGGAAACCAGAGCACCCAGAGGAAACCTATGCAGACAGAGGGAGAACATATAAACTCCTTACAGACACTGGAATTGGAACCACAGCACTGGTCACTGGCCTTTTAACAGCATTTGAACTCCCTCATGGTTTTTAATCACCAATATACTTCTGAAAAGGCCATTTGGAAGGGGAGTGCTCAACACAGTTGGTCTGGTCCTTGACTGACAAATGTGGTGGCTTCCTACCACATGGAGAGGTCACGTGGTCCTTCCCCACTCCACATTCTGACCAGGTGCCAGCTGGAGAGGTCACATGACCCTTTCACACTCCACACTGTGCATGTGCAAGCATCAAAGCGTTGGTTTAAATTGAGCATCATGCCCAGTGTTGGCTGAAATACGGTCTTAGGTAAACTTGTACCTCTCACTTTGTTCGTTTTAGATTGGTCACAGTGTTCAAGCTACCAAAAGAAAATAGACACACACACCGAGAGCAGTTCAGTTTATACAAGTCTTTATTACTAAATCTAAAGCTGAATTCACACTACAATATTCAAGCCCTTCCCAATTATACTTATCAATGCCTGGACTGGTCCCAACTGCCAAAGCGAGGCGACGACTGCACACTTGAAGTAGGTTGTCTGGGCGCCGGTAGCAGCTTCTCCACCTCCCCAGACCGAGACGTCGGTTTGGAATCTTGAAGTTCTTCTTCTTGATGAGAGATGTTGCCACCTCTTGGCAAGTCTCAGACTTCAGCAGTGGGACCATGCCTTATATATTACCCAAAAGTTGTTTACTTCAGATCTTATCTCTTTGAACAAATGATTTAATTATCTTCAAGGTCTCCTGACAGTCTGCGACCAACAAAAGACAACTACATCTCTTGGCCTCATGGTGGAAGTTGGATAATGTCTACTGATTCATATGCATCCCTGGGCCCCATAGTGTAAATTTAGATAATGCTATTCAACTGCATCCTGGGCCCCATGGTGGAATTTAGGTGTCTACTAAATAGGCATCCTGGGCCTCATAGTGGAATTGAGATTATGTCTTCTGATGCAACTGCCCTTCTTTCATAAGCTAGTCTAAATCCTCCATTACAAATACCCACTCTATCAAAGAGTTGTGAGAAATTAGCACATTATCAGGCAGACTGGAGGTGGCCTATTCCTATTCTTGTGTTTTTGTGATGACGCTGGCTGTCAAACTGTTTATTGCCTTTGGGAATTTGGTCATAATCGATCTTCTTGAAGTCCTGCAGCCTTATGGTGACTATACTTCCACAGTGCTATTAAGTATTTACCCAGTGACGAAGAATGCCTTTCTACACAAGGCTGGTGCATGATTCAGTGTCTGCAAGCACTGGTGGAGGAGAAAATTAATATTTGAGGAGATGAAACAAAAAAAAACCCAAAATGCTAGAAGCTACTGTTAGAAATAGAAGTACCTCAACAGAAATTTCTCGAGACAAAAATTGAGAACAAAGAACATTTATTATAACAACAATGCAAAGTTGGGTGCTTCCCCTTACCCTGGGAATACACACATACACTGGGGCTCACCCAACTTTTATACAGTCAATTTCAGTATAGGAATACCCTCCCCCTTACATTCTTCTGCCTCCTGGATGGGTTTGGCATTAGGCAATCCTTCCTGCCTACGTGCAGTTTCTGTGAATTTGGAGGACCAGGGGGTATCCTGTCGATGTCTCATCATGTTATTACCCTCATTGTCCTTGTTCACAACCTTGCCCTTGTCCCCATTCACACCTTTCCGACTCTCAGAGTTACAGTCTTTTCATATGCAGAGTTCGCTACCTGTCTAGGGTTTACTAATTTAATATGCATAACTTGGTACATCCGTGTAAGGCTTACTAATTAAATATGTAGAACTTGGCACTTCTGTCTAGGGCTAGGAGACCCTTATCTCATTCAGACTACCTCAACTTCCTACATTCTATTATTCCTTACCTCTCCTTATCTTATTCATACGGTGGGCTCACTGATCCTGTCGAAAGGACTAGAAGGTTCTTATCTTACATAGGCTGACACTGCTTCCTGCATTCTAATTTCCATGCTTAGCCTGTTCATACTGGTTTAATCCATCACTCCATGTGTCTGCACTAGTTTCCCCATCTTTCATATTTTCATGTCAAGTTTACTCATCTCTCACACAACCAGGTAGCATTACCATGGAGAGAAACCAGAATTGGTGGTGGGTCTGAGACCTTCACCAGAAAATTCAGAAGAGAGAAAGGGAATTAGCCAGGGAAACCTCTGCTTTGCATACAAATCAAAGTCCTCAAGGTAACAATTACCTTTTTTTAAAAAAATGACAATTGTTGGCAGAAAAAACAAAATTGAAACAAAAATTGGGGGGGGGGGGGGTGATATGATCTCATCTTTTTCATTTCTTTATATACTGTAGATATTCGTGTATAATGCATTTAATGTTATAATGCGACCCCCCATTTTTAAGAGGAAGGGGTACCCGTGTATAATACGATCCCCCTTCCCCTCACCTGCCAGAGTCGCGCTGCCATCTACCGCTTGCCTGCAGAAATTTTAAAAAAATTTTTTACTCAAGTATAATGTAACCCCTCCCTTACTTTTGAGGGGAAAAGGGGGGAAAATTTTTCACATTATACTCAAATATTTACAGTACTTGACAGCTCATTCTTCCTATAGTCTTGTTAAAGGATCCTAACCTGAAATACTGACCGGCAGTCAGTATGGATATTGCTCAACTTCTTGAAAGCCTCCAGCTTCTCATTGTTCACTCAAATTTCCAGCATATACATTTGTGTTTTACTTCTGGACTGGAGCCAATGACACAATCCATTCTGCTGCTTTAACCTTATCTGGCTCTTCTTTTCCCTTTTTGGGTTTGGTTGGCTTTGCTACTTAGCGTTGGAGATAAAGAAGTGATTCAAGTCTTTGTGGCAGATTAGATCATCCTGATTTACACTGTCTTGGCAACTGGAAGATAGGACTTTCACTGAACTTACAGATTTCGTAACTCAGCACGTAGCAATCAAACAAATTGATAAACTGATTAAATTGTTGAATATTCTTAGCTATTTGATCTTGAGCTAAATTCCTTTCCCCAATCTTAACATCCTGAATACTTGAGCAATCTGCATTTCATGATAATTATTGCTAAAGTTTTCTTCCATGGCCTTTCGGTGTATATGGGTTGGGCAGATGGAATAGTGTTGAGTCATATAGTCTTGAAATCTGCTTCAACATTTAGTCAGAATAAAGCATGAGCACATACCATACAATTATGTCACAACATTTCATGCGAGTAGAAATCCCCTAACACTCAATGCATATATTGCATCATTCTACATTGTTCATTGTGGAAAAACACGAGTAATTTCACCTTTTCTTTCAATTCTACATTTAATAAGTTTGACATTGAATAACCGATTGGCTTATTTTCTTGCAAGTGTGATCATTCCAGTGAATGACCTGCAGTTTTTTTTGGAAAATTTTATTCGTAATTTTACAGACTTGCAGGGGAACACTCCTCCCTTTGTCGAGTTTTCTCTTTTTTTCTAGCCCTTCCCGTCTTTCATCCTCCCTCCCACTTCAATAAAGGCATGAAAATCAATTACTATGAATAACAATACAAATGTATGGAAGGAAAAAAGGGTGTGGGAAGCTGGTAGGACTTCCAAATTGTCTCCTCGTTCTCAGTATTTCAGGATTTGCGTGATCCTATTATTTATTATATTCCTATTGACAAAGGCCCTGGGAAGGCTAATCACACCTGCGTTTCAACGAGTCGCAAGTATGGTTACCACTCCTTAACAGATGTGTCACATCTCCTTCCCAAATTATAATTAATTTTCTCCATGGGAACACAACTCTATCTCCAACTTGTGCTTAGCTGAGAGTCGGATTTCCAAGTAACTGTTATGCATTCCCTGGCCACCACCAAGGCAACCTTCACGAATTGAATTTGGTGTTCGGACAATCTTGGACTCACGTCCATAATATAATATCTCCCCCAACAGGAATAGTGCTGGATCCTGTGGAGACTCCAACCCTGTAATTTTTTCCAAAATGTCCCCCAATTCTGCCCAAAAGGATCTCACCTTGACATATAGCTATGTTGAACACACAAAGGTTCCTGTCTCTACGCTGCATCTAAAACACAATTCAGGAATTTTTGGTTTAACCTTACGCAATTTTTGTGTGCAAGTTATAGCTGATGCAAGAAATTGTATTGCACCATCCTACATCTGGTGTTAATAACTACTGTCCGGAGAGAAGTTGGGTCAGTATTGTTCAGGAATTGCTTGTCCTAGATCTGACCCCCATCTGTGCCTCACTTTATGGAGACCCAATTTCAGGTTCTCGCTTTGGAACAGAAGATACATAGCCAAGATGAATTTACATATGATCCCCTTTCAAATTAAAGCCTCCGTGTCAATACAGAGCAGCAGGATTGATGAACCTGACTTGTCCCTCAAAAGAGATCTTAATTGAAGGTACCAGAAGAAATCTTGTAAGTCAAATTTATTTTTAATTGCTCAAATGACATGAGCTTCCCCCTCGCATAACAGTCCTTGATACATCCAATCTCTTTCTGGCACCAGGTGTCCAGGATCTTGTTATCCATGGTCATAGGGATTTATTTATTCTGAGTTGGGGCATTTTAGGAGACAACTCTACTTTTAACCTAATAATCTGTTTTTTTTTTGCCGTGTTTGGATTAAATGCTTTAGTATAGGGTTGTGTAGTGATATGTATATATGTACATACTGCTGCTGTTCTGTACACAAGTGAATGGCCCACCCACTGATGACTCAACCCCATGTAACCCATCCCCCATAACCTCCCTGCCCCCTTCCATTCATTCGAGCACATGGAGTTGGGCCAGCTAAAATCTAATGTGTATTAAAGCCTATCATTCCCACTCAGTCATTGATAGTGCCGGATCAATTCAATACCCATTAATTTTCCACATGAGATAGACAAGCTGCTGAGACCCAGCTGCCTCGAAATCTCTCCACAGATGCCCAGAGCTGCTGAAAGGTACAAGCAATGGATCACCTGCTTCACAAACTTTCTCAAAGTTGCAGCAGGCCTGGTGGGCTCAGATGGAAAGAAACTCAAGGTCCTGCAAGCTAGAGTTGACCACAGAGCGGAGATCCGGAGCTGCATGACCTACCCAGAGGCAATGGCTGAGCTCCACAACCTCTACTGACCACATGTGAACGAAGTGTACTCACAGTATCAACTGGCCTCGAGGAGACAGCAACCCGGTGAGTCCATGGACAAGTTCCTCCAAGCACTGTACGACCTGGGGAGAGACTGCTGGGGCACTGCTACAGCCCCCATGCCCATAGCCCAGTGTGTGGAGGAGCTGGTCTGAGATGCCTGCGTGGCTGGAGTGAGGTCTGACTACATTAGTCAGCGACTACTCGAGGAGGACAAATTGTCCCTGAAGAGAGCCTTTCATCTTGCCAGGACTCTTGTTTCGGGCCAACGCAATGCTGACGAGATCACTAGTCTACATGTGCAGATGCCACCATGATGGGAGCCAGTGTCACAGACAGCCTCTGTGATAGCAAGCCACGATCCCACCACCACCAAGATCAGACACCCAAGGTGCCACTACTGCAGCCAGCTGAAGCCCCCCCCCCCCACCCCCGACAACTCTGTCCGGCTAAGGGGACAACCTGCTTGGGGTGCGGAAAGGGCATTACCAGTGTGTCTGCAAGTTGTCCAAACCCTCTCTCCCGAGCAGCGTGTGGCTGATGTCACATCTGGCCCCAAACGGCTCGACCACGTCTGTGACCCAGGAGTTACCATCCTATCCAGCATCTCCTCTGCCTTCCTGGCAATTATTTATTTTTTTTCTCTGCACTTTTTTTCCCCCTAAAAAAAAATTTAGTCTTTTTTGGCTGCTTTTTAAATAAATTCACTTGGTTTTCCTTGAAGCCCTGGCTTTCTGCTCCTACTCCCTCCTCCACGTCACGTGACACCCCCCCCACCCCTCTAAGAGCAATGACCTGCAATTTTCATTGAAGAGGTCATAGGGTTAAGTTCGGAAGTAATTGGTTTTATTTAAAAAACCTTATTCATAAAAATACAAAAACTATGCCTGGCTTTCTTTACATTCATTGTGTAACCCAGTCTATTCTTTCACAGTGTTCTTATTTCTTTACATTTCAAGATGCAGTGTTGTCCCATTATAACACAATGGTTGGGGTGTAGCCGACTGCTTCAAAGAAAGAGACACATTCGCAGTGTGGGAGGTTAAGCTCTGAGATTTATTGAGGCTGGAAAGGCTCCTTTCATACAAGCCGCTTTCAGGTGGCCATAATACCCAACTGTAAAGCTGCCTATTCTACCCCAATGTGGCTATTGGGTGGCCACCTGAAAGTGGAGAACCCGGCTCAGAGGAGCACTTGCCTAACCCTCCTCAGGTAGGTATATTCTCCAGCTCGGAGCATCCCCTGTTGCACTTGAACAGGAACACAGCAGTGACTGCAGAAACCTGGGGTCTATGAATGGTGCACATACGAACAAGACATTTCAACGCAATTAGGAAAACAGTCGAAATTATTAACTTTCTACAATGCAATTTGATTTACTTTTACGCTAGTGATGGCCGTCCGTTCATTACCACCCTAACAGAGGTACTCTGATATATGCAATTCAAAGGCTTGCAATTCATTAGCAGGTGTCACAATTTTCCCAACCCCGGCACCAGCCAGCACTTCAAACAAAGTTTGTATTTTCTTTTTAAAAAGTCTCTTTCGCATCCTTTGCTTTCCGCAAATGTATTCGTGTATGCTTTCTTAATGTGGTCTCCCTGTTGGGTGCGTGTCAATGGTTGAGATCAGTGAAGTGTTTCTCTCTTGGTACAGAAGAGTTTCCTAAATATGCTCACAGGACACAGACAGTCCACAGGAGCCGTGTTCGCTTGGACGTGGCTCTCCTTCAGCCAGCACGTTCAGGAGACAGAAAGGCGTCTTCTCCGTGGTCCCAGCTGCACTCCCCCAGCCACGCATGCCGGCGCATCTGCTCCCGAGCACCTGAAAGCGGCTAGAGTTGGAGTTCCCGCTGTTTGTTTGATTGGCTTGACAATAACAATAGCAGGTTTGCAGGTGAATACCCTGTTATTGATCTGTTAGCTGGGCAGCTTGGCCAGTACCATTTTAGGGCTGCTGGACTTGTACTACTCCAGCTTTCAACCGCACTGGTTTGCCGTGTTGAGGGACATGCTACAGTGTGCTATGCTGTTTACTGCTGTGCGCACCACTCGATGCGCCAGCTCAATCTCAGCAGAGGCGGGCCACCACCATAAAATCTCATCACAAAAAAAGTGGGATTGAGCTAAATCGGAGTTTCAATAAATCTTTGTTGGTGCAGTTGAAATTAAAGCAAATTAATTTTTAGTAAAGCAGAAATGGCAATTTTACCAGCAGGATGTTTAAACACGTTTTGAAGTAGCAAGAACTACATTTGTGGAGAGAGCACTTGCAACTCTGCCCAGTAGTCAGTCAGTATAACAAGCAGCAGGCGGGTGAACTCAATCCTTGCTGGGTTGAGACACTTCTGCTGCATAGTATTTCAAATCTCTCTGCAATGCAAGGACACACTTACCTGACCCAATGATCCAGTACTTGTGTAAACCCGTCTGTGTTTGGAACTGCTGTGTCTTTCCCAAGGTCCCTGCTCCTGCCCAGGCTTACTGGAATCAGCACACAAACATACCCTCCATTGGAGGGAACGCAATGACTCATCACGTTAATTCTGAATCGAGGTTTCACTGTTTTTATTTTTAATTTAGACACAGCACAGTAACAGGGCCTTCCAGCCCATGAGCCCATGCCACCAAATTACACCCAATTGACCTACACACCTAGTAGATTTTGAATGGTGGGAGGAAACCAGAGCACCTGGAGGAAACACAGACACGAGGAGAATGTACAAATAAACTCCTTATAGACAGCACTGAATTTGAATTCCAATCATGGGCACTGTAACAGCATTGTTCTAACTGTATGTGGATTGTGGAGGAACACGTGGCCTCCCTGACTGGAACATTGTGGAGGACCCCCCCCCCCCCATCTAAAACTTATTCAGAAGTCACATCACCTGCCAATC
This sequence comes from Narcine bancroftii, assembly GCF_036971445.1. Lineage (NCBI taxonomy): Eukaryota > Metazoa > Chordata > Chondrichthyes > Torpediniformes > Narcinidae > Narcine > Narcine bancroftii. The sequence goes on along the minus strand of NC_091480.1, from coordinate 26,793,459 downwards.
AAGCTGAGAATCTGGCCACCCTTTAGTACACACCTTACCATTGGCTCATTTAAATGATTCAGTGTCATTATTGGCCAGACACCTAGCTCAGAATAGTATAAACAGTGATGCATGCCACATTTCTTTCTCTCTACCTCTTGGTCCAAGTCCCGGACATCGCTCCACACCAGGTTGCTACAGTGGACATTGCTGGAGGAGTTACAGGTAAAGTGTGCACTACACTTAGTTGAGCTGTGGTACTGTGATAGATTAGTGTTTGCAGAGCACCGCAACCCTGATGGTACAGGGAATCGGGAGGGTTTGGAAAGTCTCTGTCTGTGAAGTGCATTCAGGAGCGTGTGATAGGATAAGCAGCCACCAGAATCTGAGTCCATTGTGCTCAATGTGCCTGTTTGCACAGTTATAGTTATTGGACTGTGTAAAGAAAGGACTGGTATCAGAGTCCAACCTGGGTGTGCTGTGAATGTCTATATAGCTATTAAGTAGTAGAGTAATTAAAGATTGTTTGAGATCTTCCCCTGTTTGTTTCCCAGGTGTTCAATAAAGTTACGTTTGATTGCAATACTTGTGTCCAGACTAGTCTCTCTGTGAACCCACCAAGCCTGATACTTTCCCCAAACACAAGTCATCTGCACAAAAATCTTTTTTCCTTTGTTTACACTGTAGAAGCACACAAAACCCCCTTTTCCACTGGCATCCCAGTTAATTGGCTGTGCTTTGCCCCAGGATAGGAATTCCTTTGTGCCACTTCCACTGGGTCACCTTTAACTTGAGCACGAACTGCTTTTCCACTGAACACAACTCATCCCCAGTGTTCTACCGTGAACTGGAAACGGGTGACTTTCTGCTGTCCCTTTTCCACTGGTTTTATCAGCGTGCAGGAGTCAGCAAACACCAGGCGATTGTGATATACTCCTGTGAATCTGAGCAGCAGCTGTTGGTAAGCGTGACTCATAGCCATCTTTGTGACTAGCCTACCCCTGACAGGGTCGCAAAAATGTCATCCACCCAAGGCAATGGGTACTCCTCCAGTTTAGAGATCTGATTCACCATGAGCTTATAGTCTCCACATATCCTCACCATTTTGACTGCCTTCAAAACTGGAACAATGGAAGTTGCCCACCCTGTAAAATGAACTCAATGATGCCCAACCACCGTAAATATTTCAAATCCTCAACCTTGTCTTTCATGGCGTAAGGCACCGCCCTGGGCCTATAATAAACGTGGTGTGGCCTCAGGGTCAACATTGAGTTTCACGCCCTTCAATGTGCCCAGCTCATCCTTGAAAATGTCACTGTTCGGCAGCAGAATATCCTCCACCGTGTTTGGATAATTAATTTCACGCCAGTTGAGCTGGATTTTTACAAAGCAAGCCACAGCCCGAAAGACTGGGCCCTCTACCCTTGGCTATCACCAGCCTGGCTTCTGCCTTCTGATCCTTGGCTGAAGTATCCACATGTAACACCCCTAAATGGGTTGTCCCATATAGGCTCTGAGTTTTGAGTGTTGCCAGTCTGATGGGAGGAATGTTGGACCCCCAGGTCCTCCTGTCGTTCTTTCATTGATGACTGAATCAACCTCAAACTTAATATCCTTTCCTCTGACATTGACTATGGTAATATGGTTCAGGTGGTTCCTCATCTGTTACCAAACATATCGCAAACAGAAACTGTCTCTTCATCTGCTTCTTCTAGGTAATGTGTGGCTGTCAGTACCCATTGAGCTTTCCTCTGCCTAGACTTAATCTTATCCTTTGAACTCCTGCAATTCTTAACTAAATGTCTCTTTGCCACACCCATAGCCGACAGTACTTTTGAATTTGCACTTAATTGCATATTGCGTCCCTCCACACTGAAAACATTCCATTCGCTTTGCCTGTATGCCAGTCTCACTCCTGACTTGGTATACCGCTGGTGACAGTGACCACCCCACCTCTTCCCCCCGCCTGGCCCCGCCCACCCCCCCCCACCACTAGTGTCATTTCTGGATAACATTGGCATTATTACCATCTCCATGCCTTGGAAAATATCTAAGGCCTTCTTGAAAGTCAACTGTGGGGTTTTCCCCAACAAGCTGCGTTATGTAGCATCATTATTAATGCCACATGCCAATCTATCATGGAGCACATCATCCAATACTGCCTCGAAATCGCAATGCTCCGGCCTGCTGAAGTTTGGCCTCAAAATTGGGGACGGACGGTGCTGGCTTTCTGAAAAGGCTGTGAAACTTAAACCATTGGACTATCACAGAAGGTTTCAGATTGTGGTGGTTCCCCACGAGCTTGACCAGTTCATCCAATGGAATTTCCCCTGGTTCTCAGTGTGAAAAGTTCTTTATCCACTTGTAAGTTTTTTTTTGCCCCTCACACACTCAGGAGAATAGAGCACTTCTTAGCCTCCTCAGAAAGTGTCCCATCCTTTCTTCATTCTCCAGCCAATCCACATTTCCTTCCACAAATTCACCAATAATCCCAAACTTAACCATTCAAACACACAGCTCCAGTTCAAAACCGATCGACACTTCACAAAACCAGTTCAACTTGTTGCCAAAAATATGTAGCACTTCTACTTTAAAATAGCTACAATTATAAAAGATACAATCTGCCTGTTGTAAATAGAGTCAATTCCATTAACAAAAATAATCATCATAAAATCTTTTTTAGTGAAATAAAACAGAAAATGCAGGAAGAGCTCAGTGGGTCAGGCCTGACTTACTGCATACTTCCAGTATATGCTGTTTTGTTCAAATCTCCAGCATTGGCTACACTTTGAGAGAGCACATAGACCCTTGATTTAATGCCTCATCCAAGATTTAGCAGCTCTGAGAGTGCTGCACTCCCTCAGCATTACATTAGAACGCCAGACTAGAATTTTGCTCTCTGGTCTTCTGGTGTGAGATTTAAATCATTACCTGCTAAGCCAGGAGCAAGAATGCTCCGGCTGAAGTGTTATGGAACCAGGTTACATCAGAACATTTAAGAATGCCGGTGAATACCTGAAAGTATTTTTGCAGCCATGGGAAAGGAGCATGGGACAATGATTAATTTTTCTTTAAGATGTACAACACAGTTACAGGCCATTCCCACGACCCAATGCCGCCCAATTAACCTACAACCACCCCCCCCCGATATGTTTCGAACGGTGGGAGGAAACCAGAGCCCCCGGGAAAACCCATGTAGACACAGAGAACATACAAACTCCTCGCAGACATGGGATTCTAACTCTAGTCCCAATTGCTGATGCGACAACAGCGTTGCCATGAACCGCTACTCTAACTCTGCCACCCCAGTGCACGGCTCTTCCACAAATACAGAACAGGCCAAATTCCCACTTTAGAGTAATTATTCTACGATTCTACAAATTCTCTCCATTTTAAAGTGAATTAAATAGGAATAGTTGTCTAACAACATTTTTGTTCTGATAGAAGATCCTTGACAATCAGCTGTTTGGGGTCCTCTGGACTCATAACATGACAAATACAATAAAGGCAAGACATAGATTGATGCAATATAATTTTTTGCACCAGTAATATCTCACACTGCAAAAATTAGATAAGTTTAAATCAGATATTTCTTATCAATACTTTAGGTTTGCTGAGGAGAGAGGAACATTATACATTCAACTTGGGCACTTTCCAAGGCAAGACCATTTTGGATGGATCTGGGGAAACTCAGCAAATGACAAGAAATCAATTTCAACAGAACCCAGAGTTATTCTTATTGGGGAATATTACTGGTGCAAGACTTAAAATGAGCTTGTCCCAACATCAAACAATATTTGTTAAGATCACAGTGGCCAGGAAATGCATAGCAGTTACTTGGAAGTCTGATTCACATTTAGGTATAGCCCATGGAAATGTGTAGTTGTGTTCCCCCTTGAGAAGATTACTTATAACTTAAGAAATAAGTATGACACGTTCTTACAAATGTGGTAGCCATATTTACAACATGTAGGTGCAAATCTTTAATTGCGCCCCATCTCACCACGAGACGCAGGCTAAGGTCCCCTGGACATCCAAGTAAATTTTGAAAACGTGAAATTTGTAGGCTAGACAACGGACACCCGGCAATCCCTTTTTCTTTCTTTTTACTCATCTTTTTCTTTTCTTTGGGTCTTACTTTCTTTTCTTTATTCATTTATTTTTCATGGGAGGGTGGGTGGGATGGGGATTATACCAATCATGTATCATAGATTATTATTTTTACTCTATTCAATTTTTTTTAATTGATTGAATGTTTGGCTTTAAAAATGTATAAAAAACATTTAAAAAAATCTTAAGCAGAGATGAGAAATATTTTGCGATACATTGCGTGAGAGGGTGGTGGAAGACTCAATATTAAATTTCCAAACAATTGAATGATCTTGAAAGGAAAACAAAAGGCAGAGCTATGAGAAAAGACAAGGCTTATCGGGGCCATTGAATAGCTCTTTCAAAGGATCAGTGTGTTCATGAGCCAAATAGTCTCCTACTAGGAAGAATGATTTTGTTAAAAACATCATCAAAACAGCTAATGATTATGGTATGAACTGAACACAAGCAATAAATCAATAAAGCAATAGATATACAAAACATTATCAGGAAGCTTTAAAAAGTAAGAGTGTTTCAAAAGAGTGCTACTTGTTGACATTTGCCAGAAGGTTCTAAATGGAATTAGAATTCAGTCACTTTAAAAAATTGTCACAAGTTCCAGACTTGCAATGATGTTTGACAAACACAGAATTCTGAGACTCTCCGATATATTTGGAAATCTGAATCTCTGTTTGGACTCCAGCAAAAGACTTCAACCCTGCTGAGATTCCTTTGCATTTCGCTGGAAAATTTCGTGTGCCTAGTTAAGCCCTACAGATTTCAATGGGGGTTGGAGGGAAAGCAGATTTTAATTCTTTTGTTTTGTTCATGCTTTAATCAATGCAGTCAAAGGATTCACCTCCTTTTCTCCGCCAGTTTCCATAGCTCTTAATTCACTGACCTTGCAGTTCAATCCACCTCCCCTTTAATTACCCCCAATGATCCAATGTCGGCAACTTTCTGGAATAAATAATTCCGGAGATTCTTCACCCAGTTGCATGGGGCTTGTATTAGTGAATAAATGCAAGCTAATCTTATTGTCTGAATCCAACAATAATTGCATGAAGTACATAAGAACATTGCTCTAATCTGTGGTGTAAATTTGTACTGAATACCAGACGCTGTTTACATCCGGTACCGCACGGATGGCAGTCTCTTCAATCTGAGGCGCCTGCAAGCTCACACCAAGACACAAGAGAAACTTGTCCGTGAACTACTCTTTGCAGATGATGCCGCTTTAGTTGCCCATTCAGAGCCAGCTCTTCAGCGCTTGACGTCCTGCTTTGCGGAAACTGCCAAAATGTTTGGCCTGGAAGTCAGCCTGAAGAAAACTGAGGTCCTCCATCAGCCAGCTCCCCACCATGACTACCAGCCCCCCCACATCTCCATCGGGCACACAAAACTCAAAACGGTCAACCAGTTTACCTATCTCGGCTGCACCATTTCATCAGATGCAAGGATCGACAATGAGATAGACAACAGACTCGCCAAGGCAAATAGCGCCTTTGGAAGACTACACAAAAGAGTCTGGAAAAACAACCAACTGAAAAACCTCACAAAGATAAGCGTATACAGAGCCGTTGTCATACCCACACTCCTGTTCGGCTCCGAATCATGGGTCCTCTACCGGCACCACCTACGGCTCCTAGAACGCTTCCACCAGCGTTGTCTCCGCTCCATCCTCAACATCCATTGGAGCGCTTACACCCCTAACGTCGAAGTACTCGAGATGGCAGAGGTCGACAGCATCGAGTCCACGCTGCTGAAGATCCAGCTGCGCTGGATGGGTCACGTCTCCAGAATGGAGGACCATCGCCTTCCCAAGATCGTGTTATATGGCGAGCTCTCCACTGGCCACCGTGACAGAGGTGCACCAAAGAAAAGGTACAAGGACTGCCTAAAGAAATCTCTTGGTGCCTGCCACATTGACCACCGCCAGTGGGCTGATCTTGCCTCCAACCGTGCATCTTGGCGCCTCACAGTTTGGCGGGCAGCAACCTCCTTTGAAGAAGACCGCAGAGCCCACCTCACTGACAAAAGGCAAAGGAGGAAAAACCCAACACCCAACCCCAACCAACCAATTTTCCCTTGCAACCGCTGCAATCGTGTCTGCCTGTCCCGCATCGGACTTGTCAGCCACAAACGAGCCTGCAGCTGACGTGGACTTTTTACCCCCTCCATAAATCTTCGTCCGCGAAGCCAAGCCAAAGAAGACCAGCTGTGTTGAATGAAAGGGTTCATAACATCTAGCCAGTGTTATTGTCAATTATATACTTTCCTTGACACCAACTTGCATAGGCAGGACAAACCTTAACAGAAATGAGACATATTTTATGATCCTAACCTCTAAAAGTAGAAAGATGCCCTTCTCATTTAATCGACAAAATCATCACTGTTCACCAGATAGTTTCATTCCCTAGAACTATATAACACTTCAACACAGAACACAGGCCATTTGGCCCTTCTAGTCTTATGCTGACCATCATTCCATTAACCTATTCCCATTCCATAACCTCCAGACCTCTCCCATCCATGTATTTATCCATTTTATTCTTAAAACTTAAGATCGAACCCACATTCACCATATCAGATGGCAGCTCATTCCACATTCCCACCACTCTCTGTGAAGAACTTCCCCATAATATTCCCCCAAACCTTTCCCTTTTCAGCTCAAAACTATAACCTTGCATATTTTTCCCCCAATCTAAGTGGGAAAAGCCTACTCACATCCATTCTGTCTATACCTCTCATACAAGCCTTTATCAAATCATCCTTCATCACTCCAAAGAATAAAATCCTAACCTGTTTAATCTTTCTTTGTAATTCAACTCATGAAGACCCAAAAACAACCTAGTAAATCTTCTCTGCACTCTTTCCTGTGGGAAGGTGAGCAGAACTGCACTCAATATTAAAAAATTTGGCCTCCCTATTGTCTTAAACAACTTCAACATAACATCCCAATTCCTATACTCAATACTTTGACTTATAAAGGCTAAAATGCCAAAAGTTTTGTGTGTGAGACTCTCAAAAGTTGGAACTTGTGATGGTAAAACAGTCAATGGAAAAAAAAAATAGCAATCCAGAAAGTTATAGATGAATATTATTAATAAAAGGACAGTTTGGAGTGGAGTTAGAATAATCTCTTCAGGGTAAATCCCATGAGCAGCAGTTGGAACAGGTTGATTTAGAAAACTTTCAATTTGAGAGTGACCAAGAGAAAAGGAGATTTGAGGCAGAGGTCAAGAAACAAAGAAGTTTGAGATGGAGTTAGATAAAAGTACACTGGAGGTGTGGGAAGCAGCGGAAAAACAAAGGGAAGCAGCGGAAAAACAAAGGGAAGCAGCGGAAAAACAAAGGGAAGCAGCGGAAAAACAAAGGGAAGCAGCGGAAAAACAAAGGGAAGCAGCGGAAAAACAAAGGGAAGCAGCGGAAAAACAAAGGGAAGCAGCGGAAAAACAAAGGGAAGCAGCGGAAAAACAAAGGGAAGCAGCGGAAAAACAAAGGGAAGCAGCGGAAAAACAAAGGGAAGCAGCGGAAAAACAAAGGGAAGCAGCGGAAAAACAAAGGGAAGCAGCGGAAAAACAAAGGGAAGCAGCGGAAAAACAAAGGGAAGCAGCGGAAAAACAAAGGGAAGCAGCGGAAAAACAAAGGACTAGTTGTAATGGTTTGGGATCTCGCACAATAAAAACTCTAAACAACATTAATAGTTATTAATAAAAAAATGACCGTTTTGAAGATACCATTATCTTGGTGAATTTCTATTGGTGCTGGTCGTAACAGCACGCAAAATTAGCGAGACCCTCCCACCCCTCACACAGCTTCCTTCAGCTGCTGCCATCAGGAAAGAGATACAGGAGGATCAGAGCCAGCACCACCAGGCTGAAGACCAACTTCTTCCCAAAGGCAGTGAGAAGGCTGACCGGCCAAAGAAACTGCTCACATTGACCACCTGAGACTCTCGTATTTATGAAACAATATTAATTAATTTATTTTTGTAAATTAATACTTGTCCTGCATGTATATTGCCTGCCTGTATGTGTTATGTCTGGTTGTGTGTCTATGTTTAGCACGAGGATCAGAGAAGTGTTTTGTCAGGTTGTACTTGTGCCATCAGATGACAATAAACTTGACTTAACCAACTAACAATCTACATTAACATGCAAGTTAAACTGAAATTATTGGACTTCAGTCCAAGATGTTTGTAGTGGATGTTGCCATCTGGCACATTCCAGTTTCCTGAAGAATATGCTGAGTGACTAGCTGATGTTTTGTGCAGCCATCACAAAGGTTTTATGGTCCTACCTCCAACAGATGCTGAGGGGCTGGCTCCTCTGGTGAACAACCCAAACACTTGAAGAGTGCATTGTCCAAAGAGCCCATGTAAGTGACATTGGTGCTTTAATGCAAATTGAAGGCTGCAGTAATCAAGATAGTGGCATTGCTCTGGACCAAATCAGAGCAGGGCAGAGGTCTTTCAGCACTCCTCCATGTGGTTCTACTGCCTGGCCATTGTGCTCAATGACCACATGCAATACTGCTGGCAACAATTTTTACAACAAAGCTCTTCAGCGGAGGGAGCATATCAGCACCAACATCAAATAATGTAATTTCACACCAGGGATTAATCACCCTCTACCCCAACTCATAGCCCTGCTATTTTCCAAAGGAAAATGGACACCCTGCTGTAGGGGATTCAGCATATAGCTGTGTATCTGGATGATATTTTGATCATGGGAGCCACAGAGGTGGAGCATCTGGCTAACTTGGAACAGGTATTGAAGATGCTCTCAGAAGCAGGGCTGTGATTGAAACACAAAAAATGTATGTTCCTGGCACCGAGTGTGACCTACCTGGGACACAAAGTCATAGATGAGGGGCTCTGCCTGGTGGAGGACAAAGTGAGAGCTATCAAGGAGGTCCCAAGCCCAAAAGGCATCACAGAACTTAAATCATTTTTGGACATGGTGTATTATTATGGCAAGTTTCTTCCTGACCTCTCAAGGCTTTTAGCTTCCCACATCCGGCAGTCAGAACACTGGACTGCCCTAACAACTCCCTCCATTACCTAATTCCTCAGTTAATCAACTAGCTTAAAGAAACTTACCATTCTTACTTTACTGAGAGTAAACTCTGGCTCAGCTGCTACTCGACAAAGCCATGCTATCCCTCTCTGAGCCACTCCATCACTGGCTGCTTTAACACCTGCCCTTGTTTTTATGTCCCTATCTATTACCTCAATTGCTCCTTAGCTCTAATCAATGAACTCCTTTGCAGCCTCCTGACTCCAATTCAAAAAGAAGCAAGGTAAGGATTCCTTACCTTTTCAAACCTCCCTCTCAGCTGTGGATGCCGCGCACCTGTGAGGTCTGCCCTCTCCTTTCCCGACTTTTTAAAACAAACAAATAAATAAATAAATAGAAATCGGCTACCTGCAGCCTCCTGTCTCCAACTTGAAAACTTGCTGGTCAAAATGATCTCTGTCATGCTTTTCATTTATTGAAGAGTTTTGCAAAGAGAATTTTATTTTGTTTTGGATTATTGATGCAAAAAAAAATCCTCTATGGTGTATAGGTTTTCTATGTAGTTGTTTCTAGATTTGACCCCTTCCACTTTTTTTTAAAAAGAATGTAAGTTGTAGGCCTTGCTGTTGTAGCATAGGATGTCCAACTCAATTGTGAAAGTGGCAAATAAATAATTTTGTGTTCATATCGAGGTGGATCTCTGCAATGTAAAGTTAACACTACTTCAGGATTTTGAACTTTATAACTAATTATTTGGAACCCTATTGCAAAACTCAATCGAAGCAAATTCATGATCTTGATAATCTGGGCCCATGACAGTGACTACAGTTTCTGTACCATTTAGGGATGCCAGTGGGTCATGCAGAATACCGTCACTCACTACATTTTCTTAAAGTAATTGGATTTCAAATCCAAAGCACAAATTCAGCATCCCATGGACTCCCAGTACATGTCAGAAGTCAGCTACCCATAAATCTCAAGCTATTAGAGAAGTAGGTGGCTTAAAGTGAAAGGACAAGCAGGTGAAGGTATTAAAGGAAACAACCACTGATCAGACTATTCAGATTTATTGTCATTGAGGAGCTAATGCCCATGAATGGATTATTTATAGAAAGGGACCAAGGTGCAGAATATCTGTTTGAAGAAGTAGCGCAATGAAGCGCACAAAATCTGCAAAATTTCAGAGGTACTTATATGATTAGAAATTGCATGGCTCTGAGGCCGATGTCAGAACATCATTCATGAGGGTGAACCCTTGCAAGGTGTCAGGCCCTGATGGTGTACCTGACATGGCACTGAAAATCTGTGCCAACTAACTAGCTGGATTGTTCGCCAACATTTTCTTTTTTTTTAATTAAGGTTTTTCAATCAACATGGAGTTGCAAAACAAACAAATCAAAAAACATCACAGATATTTACAATAAAATGCCAAAACCGAACTACATGTTGATAGACAAAGAAGGAAGAATCAACACATTATCACAATTATCAAATTCTGCACTGTTTATAAACACAAAATTACACACTGGGCCGATCTTTAAAAAAAGCAGAAAATGGAAAAAAAGAAAAGAAGAGAAAAGAAAAAGACCTCCCTCCACCAAAGGAAAAGGAAAAATGAAAGAGGATATTCTCCTATCTTTGGCTTGGCTTCGCGGACGAAGATTTATGGAGGGGTAATGTCCACGTCAGCTGCAGGCTCGTTTGTGGCTGACAAGTCCGATGCGGGACAGGCAGACACGGTTGCAGCAGTTGCAAAGGAAAATTGGTTGGTTGGGGCTGGGTGTTGGGTTTTTCCTCCTTTGTCTTTTGTCAGTGAGGTGGGCTCCGCGGTCTTCTTCAAAGGAGGTTGCTGCCCGCCAAACTGTGAGGTGCCAAGATGCACAGTTTGAGGCGATATCAGCCCACTGGCGATGGTCAATGTGGCAGGTACCAAGAGCTTTCTTTAGGCAGTCCTTGTACCTCTTCTTTGGTGCACCTCTGTCTCGGTGGCCAGTGGAGAGCTCGCCATATGACATGATCTTGGGAAGGCGACGGTCCTCCATTCTGGAGACGTGACCTACCCAGCGCAGTTGGATCTTCAGCAGCGTGGATTCGATGCTGTCAGCCTCTGCCATCTCGAGTACTTCGATGTTGGAGATGAAGTCGCTCCAATGAATGTTGAGGATGGAGTGGAGACAACGTTCTAGGAGCCTATATGATGTGACAATATCATCTGTTTCCAAAAGCATTAATTACACACAGATGAAACATTATGTGATTCATCCAGAGCTTACTTCCACCCTTAAGGGATAAACATCTTGACATAGATATCACTTGGGATTCTGGAGGTAGTGGTATTGGAGACCGGAGGGGGGGATCATCAAAGGTTAACCCTGGTGAATCTTAAATACGGGTTCCATATTCTTAAAAACATGTTGTAACAATTTCTGAGGTTGTAAGTAATCTTCTCCAGGGGAACACAACTGTGAATTTCTGACTTCCAGCACATCAGACTCATTTGGGAATCAGATTTCCAAGTAATGGCCACCACTAAAGCGAGTTTAACAAATTTCAATTGATATTTCAACAGCCTCATTTTATGTCTTATATCTGCTAATTTCCCCAATAAAAACAATTCTGGCACCCGAGGGTATCGAATTCTGGTAATTTGTTCCTGGAGATTCCCCCAAGTCTTCTCAGAGATCTCACCGTAGGGCATGACCAGGTCGAATGCAAAAAGCTTCCTATATCTTGACCGCATCAAAGACATAAATTGGATAATTCAAATTTCAATTTATTTAATTTTTGTGGAGTAAGGTACAACTGATGCAAAAAAATTACATTAAACCTTACATTAATTGTATTGCTTATGTTGTCCCAACATAGGCCAGACCAGCAAAATGGATCAATTTCTATATCCATAATTGATTATCATCTCTCTCTTGACTTATCTAGCCTTTGTTTAGGGACTTCCACCTGAAGTAAGAAATATATTTTTTGAGATAAATTTGTTTGTGATTCCCCTTTCGAACCAGTCTCTATTTCAGTACATTGCGGTAAGGTCAGTGCTGGACCTAATTTATCCCTTAAATAAGATCTTAACTGAAGATAGGAGAAAAAGGATTCTGTGAGATTAATTCTGACTCAACTGCAGGCAAATTTTTACTTTGGGACATGTTAAAGGCATTTTTAAGGAGAAAAATTATAAGTTATGCCTCTAGGATTAAAAAGGAATATACGAGTGAGGTGGATGAATTGGAAAAGAAGATGACTATTTTAGAAAAGAACCTTCAACAAAGAGGCTCTGTGGGAAAAATAGAGAAGACTAATTAGTAAGAAGCTCAAGTGCAATAAAATAAACATATATGGAATGGAAAAAACGATAACAAAATCTAAGCAAAGGTGCTGTGAGTTAGGGGACAGAGCCTACAAGGTCTTTGCCTGGCAGTTGAAATCAGAGCAAGCCTCAAGAACAATAAATGCAATTAAGTCAAACATGGGCAGGATCTTCTATAAACCAAAGGACATAAATAAAACCATCACAGACATTTTCAATCTCTCATTGCTGCATTCAGAGTTTCCCACCTGCTGTCAAAAGGCATCAATCATTCCAGTGCACAAGAAGAGTAGGGTGAGCTGCCTCAACAACTATTGTCCAGTAGCACTGACATCTACTGTGACAAAATGCTTTTTGAGAGGTTGGTCATGACCAGAGTTTACACGCACCTAAGCAGAGATCCAGACCCACTGTAATTTGCCTATTGTCACAATCACTCCACAGCAGACACTGGCTTCCACTCAACTCTGAATCACCTAGAAACAGTAATTCATACATGTGGCTGCTCTTCATAGACTACAGCTCAGCCTTCAACACCATTATTCCCTCAGTGCTGGTCAAGAAGCTCCAAACCCTGGGCCTCTGCACCCCCCTCTGTAACTGGATCCTAGATTTTCTCATCGGAAGACCACAGTCAGTACGAATCAGAAATGATGTCTCCTACTCCTATCAACACAGATGCACCTTAAGGATGTGTGCTTAGCCCACTGCTCTACTCATTATTCAACAATGACTGTGTGGCCAGGCACATTTCCAATGCTATCTACAAATTTGGCGATGACACCATGGTTGTCGGCAGAATCACAAACGGCAATGAGCAAGCATACAGGAAGGAGATAGATCAGCTTGTTGAGTGGTGTCACGTCAACAACCTTGTGCTCAACATCAGCAAAACCAAAGAGAGATTGTGGACTTCAGGAGGAAGTCAGGAGAACAAGACCCAGTCCTCATCAAGGGCTCAGTAGCAGAGAGGCTCAGAACTTTAAATTCCTGGGTGTAAACATCACCAAGGATCTGTCCTGGAGCCTCCATGTCGATGCAATCATGGCTAGCCAGTGGCTATACTTTGTGAGGTTTTTGAGGAGATTCTGTATATCACCAAAGACTCTTAAAAGTTCTACAGGTGTATCTGGTTGGTTGCATCACTGTCTGGTACAGAGATGCCAATGGTCAGGACAAGAATTATCTCCAGAGGGTTTTTAATTCAGTCTGTGACATCATGGGCACCAGACTTCACTTCATTGAGGACATCTACAAGAGCTGGTGTCTTACAAAAGGACCCTCTATGCTCAAGGACCCCCACCACCCAGGCCATGCCCTCTTCACTCTGCTACCATCAGGAAAAAGGTACAGGAACTTAAAGATGAACACTCAGCGGCATAAGGACAACTTTTTCCCCGCTGCCTTCAGATTCCTGAATGATCAATGAACCAAAGACACTGCCTTTCTTTGACAATTCGTGCACTACTTCCATTTATTTTTTTGTAAGGAGAGTTATATGAATGTTTGCCCTGTGACGACGCTGCAAAACAAATTTCGGGACTTGTTCACGACAATAAATTCTGATTCTATTTGATTCTTGATAAGGCAATGTATAAAAATAAATGTTATCTTTATCTTTACGATTTAGAGTCACACAACGTTCAGAGGCCACATGACATCAATGGAAACTTAATGACTATGATGAAATATTTTTCTCAGGACAAGAATAAACACCAGAGGACATCTGGTATTGAGGACATCTACATGAGGCAGTGCCTTAAAATGTGGCTTCTATCTTCAAAGACCCCCACCACCCAGTGCCATGCCTTCTTCTCTCTGCTACCATCGGGAAAAAGGGACAGGAGCCTCAAGATGAGCATTCAACAGCACAGGGACAGCTTCTTCCCCGCTGCCATCAGATTCCTGAATGATCAATGAACCATGGGCACTGCCTTACCTTTTGTGCTCTACTATTTTTATTTATTTATAATAATGTTGTAAGATGATTAGAATATGAATGTTTGCACTATGAGCTGTCTATTTGTTATTGCACCATATAACCAGGCAACACAAGTGGTAACCTTAGTCCACGCTTTACTGTTAAACTCAAACAGTGTACAACAGGAGCTTCTTGTAATGGCGTCTGCTATCAGCCAAGTTTTTAACCGGCACACCTCGCAGGGACTCATGTATGCACAGTAGCACTGTGGCAAGTACGGTGGTCACAACGCAATTGCAGCGGGGGCAGAGCAGCCGATGGGAGCGGCTGCCTACTCCCCCTTTCTTGAGCAACTCCCCCCACATACCACAATCCATTTTGTTGCTGTACCTCTCAATAGGTACAGTTCAGCAATGGACGGCCAGTCCAATTTAGTCCTGATATTTTGGGTTGGGCTTACAAATACGCCCAGCGCGTGTGGCGAAGTAGGCACTGTAGAGTTTAAAACCTTGTGTTTTTGATTTTTAGTAATTTTGTACTATCCCTTTAAGGATTCATTGTTTTTGTTGAGTTCCCATAGTTACTATGTCATAATATCATAATATCTGAGCAGACGAGGAACTCGTTCTCACTTTTGGAATAACCATGGAAGAGACGTGAGCAGTCAAGAAACTTTGAATTTGTTACCTTGATCATATTAATCATTTATTATCATTTTAATTTGTTTGAAGTTGAGTATCTTTATCATTTACAATATGCTATGTTTTACTCATCATTACGAAGCTATGAAAAGGTTTATTCGCTTTTATCAATTAAAAATTAAAGCTATTTACAGCTGCAATTATGGAGTTTGATTTATTTAGATGAATAAGATGCAATTTGAAATATCGAGGCTTACGTTTCTTGGAAGATGACACTGGGAAATATTGGGAAATTGGGACATATTAGAAGCTGGGAAGTGTCATCTATATTTTTCAAGTCATCTACAGCCACTGATGGATGGGGTGCTTCAGCCTGAGAGGATGTGCCATCCGTTGCCTCAGGGGTGCTTCCACATGTTTCATGGGTTGTTCTTGAGGGAGCATTGGCTACCCCAGGTTCACATTCCAGAACTTGGTATATAGTCTCATCAGGAATGGTTCAGGATTGGGGCGGCTCCCTTATGGGTAGGATGTGTCGACTGTTTCTCCGATACACCCTTCCTCTGGATTTTACCAGGTATGACCTGTGCTCTTGATAACTCCTTTCAACTATGCCCATGAGGTCGTTATCTTGTGGAGTCTGCATCTTTCTGACTTGCGCTTCTGCTGAATGTCTCAAGTGGTCGGCTGTTTCTGTGGTAGCACCTTTTCTGCGTCAGTCTCCTGTTTGGTAGCTGGAACTTGTAAGTCCTTCAGCTGGGGGCTCCAGGAGACTTCCTTGGCACCAGCAGGGTTGTCCATGTCTGCCTGGACACGAGGCTCTGCGCCAGAAAGCCCAATGTGGCATCGCATTTCTGGTCATGGGCTGCTACAGCGAGACCTTGGCTGAGGACAACTTCTTTCTCACTTTTTAAAAAAAAACCAAAATCTTTTCAGTTGACTTTCCTGGCCATTTCTACCCAGGAAAGCCCTCTGACTTGCTGAATTCGTCCAGCAATTCTTTGCTGAAGACCCTTTCTAATGTATTTCTTCTATATATAGTTATGAAGCAATGAAATAAAAATGACGCTGTCATCTGCAAATAATAACGTGCATTGGACAAAGTTTAAAAAGGCAAGTCTCTGCACGTTTCACTACTTCACATCTGATCCCAACCTCTTCTGTTGACGTTGCGAGGATTAGAAAGTCAGAAGCCCTGCCCCCTTATTGGTGTCGACACCGAATCTCTCTGAGGAAAAGCATACACCACAGCAGCCGATCTCTGAAGTGTCTGGGATGCCTGTGATGTTCTCGGAGAGTTTGGGGGCGATCTGTCCCTCTCTGTCCACCCAGACGTGGATACTTCTGACATTCATCGTCTTACTGGGCTGGTAAGAAGTTTTCCTATTCAGAGTGCACCCTCGAGAGAGGAAAGTTTAATTCTGGCGCAAGCAGGGTAGACTCAGGGGTGGGCAGTAAGAATTCCTTTGCAATTAACCAGGGTGGGCTCAGGGGTGGACAGTAAGAATTCCTTTGCAATTAACCAGGGTGGGCTCAGGGGTGGGCAGTAAGAATTCCTTTGCAATTAACCAGGGTGGGCTCAGGGGTGGACAGTAAGAATTCCTTTGCAATTAACCAGGGTGGGCTCAGGGGTGGGCAGTAAGAATTCCTTTGCAATTAACCAGGGTGGGCTCAGGGGTGGGCAGTAAGAATTCCTTTGCAATTAACCAGGGTGGGCTCAGGGGTGGACAGTAAGAATTCCTTTGCAATTAACGAGGGTAGACTCAGGGGTGGGCAGTAAGAATTCCTTTGCAATTAACCAGGGTGGGCTCAGGGGTGGGCAGTAAGAATTCCTTTGCAAGTAACGAGGGTAGACTCAGGGGTGGGCAGTAAGAATTCCTTTGCAATTAACCAGGGTGGGCTCAGGGGTGGGCAGTAAGAATTCCTTTGCAATTAACCAGGGTGGGCTCAGGGGTGGACAGTAAGAATTCCTTTGCAAGTAACGAAGGTAGACTCAGGGGTGGGCAGTAAGAATTCCTTTGCAATTAACCAGGGTAGACTCAGGGGTGGGCAGTAAGAATTCCATTGCAGTTAACCAGGGTAGACTCAAGGGTGGACAGTAAGAATTTCTTTGCAATTAACCAGGGTAGAGTCAGGGAGTAGGAAGCAAATTACTTTAAAAAAAATCACGACGCCAGCGATACTGTTGAACATTAACGAGGGTTAGGTTCAGCTTGTGGGGATCAAGCTAAACCCAATAAAGTTTTTGATACTGGAGTGGGTGAGTGAAGGACGTAAGAGTCATTTTAAATCGAGGAATTTGTTGAGTCCAGTTTTTTTTCTCGCACGACCAACAAGTGGTCATTCAGGAAAAAGAATCTCAGGGTTGAATCTGAAGTCATGGAGATCTACTCTAACAATGAATCTGAATGTCACATTTCGATTTGTAAACACTGCATTGGTCTGGAGTGGGGTGTTTTATTTCACCCTTTTTGCTTCATTGCTATTTGTGACCAAAAACACTGATCATGTACTGCTGTATATAAAAGGGAAACAACCAATAGCTCCTTCAAAGCAGGGTGTAGAACACAAAGTGCATTGAACTTTGAGAGTCATTTGACCTGTCTACCTTTGGATACAGATTTATTGCTCATATAAAAAAAGGTATTATTATTTAGTGCCTTTCATAGCAACATCCCAAATTTCCTTGCGGCCAATGAAATAGTCTTGAATTGTGATCACCAATCTGATATGGAAAATCTGGTGGTCACTGTGCATACACCAAGCTCCTACAAACATCATTGTTATATAATGACACCTCATCTTCCTTCTTGGCTCCAACCGGATGGGATTAACATTGACTTCTCTGGTTTCCGTTAGCCTGCCCCCTTTCTTCTTTCCTCTGTTGTCTTTCTCTCATCTCTCTCTCAACTCTCTCCCCCTCCCTTCCCTTCTCTCTCTCTCACCCTTCTCTCTTCCCCCTCTCTCTACCCTTCTCTCTCTCCCACTTCTCTC
The DNA here is from genome assembly GCF_036971445.1 of Narcine bancroftii. Lineage (NCBI taxonomy): Eukaryota > Metazoa > Chordata > Chondrichthyes > Torpediniformes > Narcinidae > Narcine > Narcine bancroftii. The sequence goes on along the minus strand of NC_091480.1, from coordinate 26,775,498 downwards.
TCTCTCCCCCTCTCTCTATCTCCCCCACCCCCCGCCACTCCTGTCACAGAGCCATAATCAATTCTCACCTTTCCACATTATATTCATTGGCCTGAACTCCTCCCCTGCCATTCTTCTGTCTTTATTCCGATGCTTTCCTGTTCTTATACCTTGAAGAAGGGCTCAAGCCTCAAACATCAGTTACCTCCTATGAATGCTGCGAAACCGCCTAAGTTCCTCCAACATTTGTGCGTGTGTTTTTACTACAATCACAGCACCTGCAGAATTTCATGTTTCACTGCAAACATTCCATGTTAGTTATCAGATATGGCACAATTCAACTGCATGAAAAGTTCTGGACAACAGGTCTTCTAGATTTTAGTTATCAGAATTTTTGTCAGAGTACATTCCTGACATCACATACAACCCTCAGTGCTGGATTAAGTTATTGCAGGGCCTGTAGCAAATATTTAAAAGGGGCCCAAAATTGTGCCCGCTGGCACATGTGCGGGGAAAGCACACACTGAAGTTGCCCCTCCACTGCCCTGTTAAAACTTACTAATGTGGCAACCCACTTACCAGCAAGCGAACCAGCTCCCAAAATGGTGGACATGCTGTGGAAAACACAGAAAATTGACCTGCATCCAACACAAGTTTTTATCTGGACTGATGATTCAATGATGATGTCACTTCCTGTCCACATGATAAGCCTAGAGGTGTCAGTCTTGCACTAGACTCCACAGTGTGTACATTGACTTCCCCACATACACATCAATTCGACAATATGTACACTGACGTGGAAAATTATTCTTCAATGCATGCCTTGGCTTTGGAACTGCCAATATTTTGGACTTCACAAACACATGTATGGTTTGACCAAGCAGAAGCGCAATTCTATTTGGGGCAGATTACATCTGATTCCACACAGTACTACTATGTAGTAAGTGCCTGGATCAAGAGACGGCATGTTGAGCTTCCAGTTTTCTGCAGCAGCTTTGGGAGGAGGGCAAGTAGATGGCGCTCAAGAATCTGCTCATCAATACCTTTGGCCTCTCAGGACGTGAGTAAGTGGCCCATTTACTTCACTTGGATGGCTTGGGAGATAGGACCCCTTCCATGCTCATAAATTAAATGCTGGCACTAGTGGAAGGGCATAGGCCCTGCCTCATGTTCGAGCAGGCTTTCTTGGAGCAGTTGTCAGAAGATATCCACGTGTTGCTGGCCGATGAGGATTTCAGTGACCCATGGAGAGTCGCGGCCCATGCTGACCTTCTATGACAGTCTAAGGAAGAAAGTGTGACAACCGCAGGACAGATCACCAGATCCCACTCACAGCAGCAGGACTGAGCAACTCCAACATTAGACCAGCACCAGGGTTGATCAAATCCGTTGTCAGACCATCAGTTGGCCAGGAGTCAACAGGCCAAAGGTAGCACCCATTGGTGTTTCTACCATCAATGATAGGGTCCAGAAGCTCACCATTGCTGACCCCACTGTGCATTTCAGGGAAACGCATTGGGCCAGCAGTTGCTAATGGCTGTGGTGGCTGGCCGTCAAGACAACCTTTTGTATGTCTGGTGTAGACATTCCGGCTGACATTTCTTGGTGGATACAGGGGCTGAGATCAGCATGTTTCCCCCTTTGGGGCATGACACACGTAACGGAAAACCTGGGTTATCAGTGAAAGCTGCAAACTGCAGTACTATCCAGACATTTGGCTCATTCAGGATCGCACTTTGGTTCAGTGATACCAAGTTCAGGTGGACATTCACATTGGCCGTGGTTGCACAACTGCTACTAGAAGCTGATTTTCTCAGAGTACATGGTCTGCTGTTTGATCTAGAAGGACAAAGGCTTGTTCATACCGGCATTTTCCAGACCTTCACCCTAGGTGAGATCAAGCTGCCAGCCCCATATCTAGACTCCATAACACTTTTGGAGAATGAATTCGCCAAGTTGTTGGTGGAATTCCCCGCAATTCACCTTGGCGATGCTGAAACAAGGGGAGCAGCACCACATACCAACCCAAGGGCCCCCGCTGCATGCCCAAGCTTGCAGGTTCCCTCCAGAAAAACTTTGTCTAGCCAAAGAGGAGTTTGAAAGGATGGAGGACATGGGTATCATACAACGGTCCGATAGCCTCTGGGCCTCCCTGCTCCACTTGTTATGCAAGGCCGCAGTTGGATGGAGACCCTGCGGTGATTACTGCAGGTTGAACAAAGTTACCCCACCAGATTGCTATGCAGTAATGCATCTACAGGACTCCACCTACAGGAAGCCCGCATCTTTTCCAAGGTGTACCTGGTCCAGGTGTATCATCAGATCCCGGTTCACCTGGATGACATTCCAATAACGGCAATTATTACGCCCTTTGGCCTTTTTGAATTCAGAAGGATGCCTTTTGGGCTCAAGAATGCTGCACAGATTTTCCAATGTTTAATGGACAGAGTGGGATGCGATATTGACTTTACTTTCATATACCTAGATGACATACTTATCGCTAGCCACAGTCGTCATGACCATCTGTCCCACCTGCACAAGCTTTTCACTCATTTGAATGAGTTTGTGCTGACCATTAACCCAGACACGTGTCAATTTGGGCTAGCGACCATGGACTTTCTGGCCCATAGAATCAACAAACATGGAGCAAAGTCACTACCGGCAAAGGTTGAGGCGATCCGGGCATTCATTAAGCCCAGCACAGTTAAAGACCTCCAGGAGTTTGTTGGAATGGTAAATATTTACTGTCAGTTTCTATCATCAGCGGCTCACATCATGCACCACCTTTTTGCCCTGATGTCAGGCAAGGAAAGGGATGTCACTTGGGACGAAGAATCTTCGGCAGCATTCGCGAATGCCACGGATGCATTGGCTAATGCTGCATTGCTGGTCCACCCAAGAACAGATGTCCTAACAGCCATGACAGTGGATGCATCCAGTAAAGGAGTAGGAGGGGTGCTTGAACGGTACATCGATGAGCATTGGAAACGTTGGCCTTCTTTAGCAAGCACCTAAGACCACCATAACACAAGTACAGTGCTTTTGATTGAGAATTGTTGGCACTGCACCTAGCTATCAGACATTTCAGTTACTTTCTAGAAGGCAGGCTTTTACAGACCACAAGCTGCTTACATTTGCCTTCACTATGATGTCAGATCCATGGTCGGCTCATCAACAGAGACATTTATCATATATTTCTGAGTTCACGATGGCATCGAGCACATCTCAGGAAAGGCCAGCATAGTGGCAGATGCACTGTCTCATCCGGCCATACAGTCCATGCAGACCTTAGCCCAAAGGGGTGGACTATGTTGCTCGCGAAAGTGTAACAGACAGACGAAGAACTTCCACGTTACAGAACAGGAGACTCGAACCTGCAGCTGGAAGAAATTCCAGTCGGCCTGGGGGAGCTCAAACTCCTGTGTAATGTGTCTGCAGGTCGTCCTCACCTAATTGTTCCGGTGGCCTGGAGGTGGTAGGTACTTGATGTGGTACAAGTGTTGGCACATCCATTGATCAGAATGACTGTCTGGATGGTAGCCAACAGATTTGTGTGGCATGGCCTTCGAAAACAGGTTAGCAGTTGGGTGAAGACATGCACTCATTGCCAGACATCCAAAGTCCAGCAATATATGAAAGCCCCACTACAATCTTTTGAATTGACATATTGGAGGTATGGTCATGTACACATGGACATTATAGGCTCCCTGCCAGTGTCACGTGGTTCCATTTTTCTTCTCAGGATAGTGGATCGGGCCACGCGGTGGCCAGAGGTGGTTCCACTGGCAGACATGACTACTGACACCTGCGCCAGGGCCCTCATTTCCACCTGGATAGCACATTTCGGTCTCGCAGCACACATCACGTCCAACAGAGTTGCCCCATTCATGTCAAGCCTGTGGTCAACAATGGCCACCCTGCTTGGAATCAAGTTGCACCACACAACTGCGTACTACCCACAATCCCACAGACTAATAGAAGGTTCCACAGACATTTGAAATCGGCCTTGTGGCGCGTCTGCAGGGACCTAACTAGGTTGACAAATTGGCATGGGTACTCTTGGGCATACAAACGGCACCTGAGGATGAGATAGGTGCCTCATCTGCAGAGCTGGTCTACGGTGCACCCTTAATGGTTCCAAGAGAATTTGTATCAGACACAGGAAGATGGGAGGACACACCTGCAGCAGTCCTGAGCAAGCTCCGCGAGAAGCTTGGTTCTTTAGTGCCCATACCGACATCTCAATATGGCCAGGCCAGGTTCTATATACCCCAGAACTTGCAGGACTGCAAGTACATTTTCATGCAGAAAGGAGCACATCGAGCACCATTCCAACGTCCAAATGAGGGTCCCTTCGAGGTACTAAACTGCAGTGGTTTGACATACATTTTGGACATTAGAGGTAAAGAAGCTTTTGCAATTGACCACCCATCTGGATCTGGACGGACCACTCGTGGTTCAGGCGCCACAGCAGAGAGGAAGGCCATCCAGACAAAAGAAAATATACAAATTTTGGGAGTCCACAGTGGGATTGCTGGTTCGGGGCTGGGGGTGGGGAGGGGGGAATCATGCGGTGATCCACTTACCAGCAAGTGAACCGGCTCCCAAAAAATGGCAGACGTGCTGTGGCAAATGCAAGAAATTAAAGAAATTGACCTGCATCCAACACAGGTTTTTTTTTATCTGGTCTGATGACTTTACTTCTTGTCCATGAGACAGAAGCAGTGATGTATGTCAGCCCTGCATACATGCCTGGAGGTGTCACTCTTGCACTAAACTCCACAGCGTGTACATTGACTTTCCCGCGTATACATCAGCCTGACAACGTGTACAGCGATTCTACAACGTATACACTGACGTCTATAGTAGCTCAGTATAGAATACTTTGCTACACTTACACATTTTTTTTAAAACAAAACTTAAGGTGGCGGCGTGCAGGATCAATGGCTGTCTTGGTTACCCATAATCCCCCACGCAGCTGGAACCGCTCTGCCAGTGTCAGACCCAGGGAAACACAGAGCGGTTCCAGTTGCGTGGGGGATTATGGGTAACCAATACAGTCATTGCTCCCGCATTGAGCTGTTGCCACGAGTTGCCGGGGATAGTCTGTGTTAATAACCCCGCTTATATTTAAGGTCAGTGATTTTAGCCAATCATCACCTCTAAACAGTGTTATTAACACAGACTATGAGTGGAATCTAATAACTGCTACACAAAGATCTGTGGGGGCCCTTGAAATTACAGGGCAGTAGCATATGCTTCTCTCGCGGCTATGTTTACCCGACCCTGACAACCCTGAGATTCCTATTTCTTGTGGGTACAGCAGAATGACCACTAATTGTTTGTGCACAAAATAAATGGTATGCAGCGTAAAACATTTCAGCAAACAAAGAGCTGTAAACAAACTGTGCAATACAGAGAGTGCAAAAAGAAAATTAATAAAGTGCACGAGCAAGAGTCCTTAAATGAGTCCCCGATTGAGTTTGTTGTTGAGGAGTCTGATGATGGAGGGGGAGCAGCTGTTCACGAACCTGATGGTGTGAGTCTTGTGGCATCTATACCTCTTTCCTGATGGTAGCAGTGAGGGTCTTTGATGATTGCTGCTGCTCTCCGACAGCAGCGTTCCCTGTAGATGTACTCAAAAGCGGGGAGGGTTTTGCCTGTGATATCCTGGGCTGTGTCCACTACTTGGTATTCCGATACCAGACTGTGATGCAGCCGGTCAGCACACTTTTTAACCACACCTCTAAAGAAATTTTCCAGAGTTTCTGATGTAATACCAAACTTCCGCAAACTCCTGAGGAAGTAGAGCCACTGATGTGCTTGCTTCACGATGCCATTAATGTGTTGGGTCCAGGAAAGATCCTCTGAAATAGTGACTCCCAAGAGCCTAAATTTGCTCACCCTCTCCACTTCTGATTTCCCCCAATGATCACTGGATTGTTTACTTCTGGCTTTCCTTTCCAGAAGTCAACAATCAGCTCCTCAGTTTTGGTGACATTGAGTGCAAGGTTGTTGTTGTTGCACCACATTCAGCCAAGTTTTCAATCCCTGTCCTGTATCCCTTCCTTTATACAACCCAATTCCGTGGTATCATCGGCAAATTTGTAGATGGTGTTATGGTCAACCTGAGCTACTCAGTCGTAGGTGTAAAATGAGTCGAGTAGGGGGCTAAGAACACATCCCTGTGCTGCTCTGGTACTGATGGAGATTGTGGAGGAGAAGTTCTTGCCAGTTTTCACTGATTGTGGTCTGGAGGAGATGAGGAAATCTATTATCCAATTGCACAGTGGGGTGTTGAGTCCAAGGACTTGAAGTTTGCTGATCAGTTTTGAGGGGATGATGGTGTTAAATGCCGAATGGTAGTCGATAAAGAGCATCCTGCGTTGCGAGGAACATGTAACAGAGGTTCCTTCATCAGAACGGGAAAAGTGACAAGGCCAGCATGTTAAGGTTGCAGGGAGGAGGATGGGTGGAGAACAAAGTTGCCAAAATCGCAATTACTTTAAAACACAGAATTAGAGACAGGAAAGACAATAAATTAAAATCTAGTTGCATCCATGCTGAGAGAAAAATGGATAATGACTTGAAAATGTTAAATTCAGTATCCATTCCCAAGGGCACTAACGAGCCGAGAAGCAATATGGGGTGTGGCTCCCATGATCAGATCGAAGACAAGCTAGGTCAAAATGGAAGTAGGATGGAGAAGTAAAATTGAAAGTTCTGAATTGCTATTGCAGAGATATGTATCTGTAAATTGGTCATCCAATCTTGTGTTTAATTTCCCCAAGAAAATCACGTTCCAATGACAATGTGTTTTCTTTCTTACAATATCAAATTCTAAATATCAGTTTTTAAGTTTGTAACCATTTAAATTCAATTTGCAGGTACAGTGTTTTACCTTATGGGTTTTTTAAACGACTTGGAATTCCAGGACCAAGGCCAATCCCATTCTTGGGAACATTCTTACAATACAGAAAGGTATGTTTATCCATATCTCCTGATAATGCTTAACCTGCATCAAACAATTCTTTCATTGGTGAAAGGAAAGCACAATAATGACCTCTCTGAAATTGCCTGCCATGATTGAGTGAGAGGAGGTGTGAAAATGCTCCAGTATCAATGTTTGAACATGTGCTCTTGTGATTGGCACCATCAGTTTGTCGTCAATAAAGTGAATACCATAGGAAAAATTTGATTTGACAGGATTTGGTAAGGATGTCATTTTTAAAAACATTTTGGGTGAAAATGGCAAATATTTCAATATCAAGACTGGAATAAAATGGTGTGGTATTAGTGAAGCACAAGAACTGGAGATGCAGGAATCTTGACCAATCAATGAGCCAGGCAGCATCCATGTAACGTTCACTCGGCTTTTGGGATGACACTCTTTATCTGACCATCAAACTTGGACTCGAATTGGATGGAGCACAAAAAAGATTTATTAGGATGCCTTAGCTGTAGCAAAAAAATGTATTATCTTAACCAGGAAATTAGAGGATAGCCTGAGAATACAGCAATGGTACATAGAAATGAATAAATGTATTCCATTGGAAAAAAATAACATATAATTTAAGAAATAACATCACAGTATTCGAACAAATTTGGGAACCGTACATGGAACACAACAGAGAAGTCCTACCGCGGACCTCCACCGCCTAAAATGACAGAAGGAGAAGAAGATGAAATGAACTGACCCAGTGTGTAAAAGTAGATGACTCAAATTTCTTGCTTATTTTCATTGTGTGATGACATTGTTTAATGGGTTTAATGTATCATATAGGTTGAACGTTGAGTGGGTGGGGAGGGGGGTGGTGAAGGAGGGAGGGAAGGGAGGGGGGAAAAGGGGAGAAAAAGACACTGTGTATATTCAAGAGGGAAATATTTGTGTGTATTTTGATTAATATGGTTCATAGTGTGAAAAATAAAAAAAATAAAAAAAAACTGTTTGTTCAAGTGGTTCTCAGTATTTGCTGGTTATTTGTTGGGTTCTTTTGAACAGAAGCAAGAAGATCTCAAGGGGATTCACATGTGACCTGCTTTCAGATTTCCATATCTTGAATCGATTGCCAGACAAAACACAACACCAACCTATGGCAAGCTAAATAATATTCCCTAGTGTTTCTTTTTCTTTCTGATGGTCATCTTGCCCAATTTAAATTTAGACTTACAGTGTGGTAACAGGCCCTTCCAGCCCATGAGCCCATCCATCCAATTGGCCTACAACCCTCATGCGGTTTTGAAGGGTGGGAGGAAAGCAAAGCGCCCGGAGGAAACCCACTCAGACACGAGGAGAACGTGCACATTCCTTACGGACAGTGCCAGATTCGAACCTGGGTTACTGGAGCTGTAACAGCATTGCATGAACAACCGCTACGCTAACTGGGCGGCCTAGTAATATAGATGGCGATCAGCAATGCAAAGTCAGGGAAGCATGAGTCTTAAAATGGCAACTTGAAGTGAACATAGAAGGGAACATAAGCCCATTGTGTCTGCACTGACCATGATGCCAAAAAAGAGTAATTAACCTGCCTTCATATCCTTCTGTGCACTGCCTGTTTGTGTGTCAGTCTTAATACCTCTTTCTAGTTGCTTCTACCTTCCCCCCAGTAGTGCGTTCTTGGTTCGCAAGAACCGTTGCCCTTCTTCGCAAAGAAATACTCTGCTCTCAGAGTAAAAGAAAACTGTCGTGAAAATCTTTTTCCCCAAAACATTTTATAAAACACAAAACATACAGCACAGGAGCAGGCCCTTTGGTGGACATTACTTGCAGTAAACATAATGCCCAAATCCATCTAAAATTTTGCCACTTGCACATGACTCAGATCCCTCTATTCCTTACATAGGCATTCCTTACATAATCTTCTTGAATGTTATGATAAGTCAGGAGGTTTACTGACTGGTTGCATCACAATCTGGTTGGGGAATTTGACTGCCTGGGAACACATAATGCTGCAGAAGGAAGGAAGTATAGCATGCCCATCACAGGGTCTGACCTCTCATCCACTGCAAACATCTTTATGAGGTGCTCATTCAAGAAGGCAGCCAACACCATAAGACCATCAGCCTGAGGAGCAGAGGTACCCCATTCAATCCCATCGAGTCTGCTCTGCCATTCAAAGCATAGCTGATGTCTTTTTTTTATCCTGCTCACAACGTCTTCTCACTGGCCCCTTTGGGTACGGAAGCCTGGAAACCAGCACCTTGCGTTCAAGAATAGTTTGTTTCAAATGGCGATCTGTCTCCCGAATCTCCCTTTGTCAAGTGAAGTTTATTGTCATCTGTTTGTTCAAGACAAAACCGCGTTCTCCAGTCCTCGGTGCAAAAACATGCAGTCATTACAGCCAGACATAATACACATATGAAAAACAACATATGTGTGGGACAAGTAGTTCATTTATACAAATAAATAAATAAATAAATTTTGTTTCATGAATATAAGAGTCTCAAATAGTTAATATGAGCAGTTCCTTTGGTCGTTCAACTTTGCTTGCTCTCAGGCTTTCGATTGACAATGTAATCAAACACATGGGCACAGAAGGGTTCTGCGGAGATGTAATGAAACGGTATGTTAAGTATTCCACTTATTACAGCTGACACTTCTTTTTCCCCAACAAATTCATGGATAAAATTAATCTGAAAGTAACAAATATTAACTATTAATAAAAAAAAGCACTTCTTACAAGGGTTAGCTCAAATGTCAGCATTTTAATTATGGAAAATAATTAAAAATTCATAACTTCAATAAAAGCTAGTAGAAGAGAGCAAACATTCACCTCTCTTCGCATAAACTTGAAGCTAAATAAGGGCACAAGAAATATGGAGCGAATCTTTTCAGCCTGCATGATTATTTCCTGGTTATAGAACAAAAGAGGAAAGCTACGTGGAATGTAATTCATGACTAAAGCTAGGTTCCATGTTAGTCAATCACAATCATGTCAAAGCAAGAAACGTTCTGAGAACATTGTTAATTTTCTGCATTTATCTAGGTCATTCTTGGCTGCCTCCAAATGCCTCCAACCTTGGAAAAAAATCTTGCTTTGTTTGGCAGCAAAGTCTTTTCTTTCCCCCAAAATGTTTCATTCATATGGCTCCATTGTAAAATCAATTTTTTTTTTGCATGTGGATAACTGTGGATATTATCTAGCTATCTTTTGTTATTTATTGCCTCTTTTAAATTCAATGATGTATATATTTTTTAACCAAGTACCTGTTCAGCTGCAGTAAATAAGAATTTTGTATGACAATAAACCCATTATCATTCTGTACATCAATGCATTGATAGGTCCTGCCATTTGCTGTATAGTTTCTTCTTACATTTGGACCTTCAAAAATACAGCACCTCTCTCTTTTTCACATTAAATTTTATCTGCCGTTTTTCTGCCCAAATTTCTGTACGATCTATGTCCTGCTGTATCGATTGACAATCAACTTCGCTATCTGCAAACACACCAATTTTTGTGTCACATGCAAATTTACTAATCAGTCCACTTACAGTTTCATCCAAACTATTTATACATATCACAGACAACAGAGATCCCAGCACTGGAAAACCATTAGTCAGTGACCTCCATTTAGAGAAACAACCCATCTACCACTATTCACTGTTTTCTATCACCAAGCCAATTTTGTATCCAACTTACAAACTCACTGTGGATCCCATGTGACTTAAACATCCTACCATGAGGGACCTTGTCAAATCCTTTCCAACAGTCATATATACAACATCTTCTGCTCTATCTTTGTCTATCACATTTGTCACTTCTTCAAAACACTCAAATCAGTAAATGAACCATCCTGGTTCATATAAAAGCCACACTGATCATCTCCACAATTTTTCCCAAATGCAAGTAAATCCCATCCTAAGAATCACCTCCAATAATTTCCCTACACTGAAACTCACTGGCCTCTCATATCCAGGTTTGTCCCCGTTGCCCTTCTTCGCAAAGAAATAGCATTGGCCATTTTCCAATCTTCTACCATCTTGTCTGTGGCTACAGAGGACAGAAAGATTTTGTTCAAGGCTCCAACAATCTTCTTTTTTGCCACCCTCAATATTGTGGAATAGATCTGTGTATTGTGGGATGCACTTATCCACCTGATGTTTTTTCAAGAGACCCATCACCACCTCCTTCATATTATCAATGTCCCATAGAAGATAAATACATAATTTTCTCCCTATTCTCACCACCATCCACTTGACGGATCACCATTTGAAACAAACTATTCTTGAACACAAGGTGCTGGTTTCTAGGCATCCGTACCCAAAGGGGCCAGTGAGAAAACGTTGTGAGCAGGATGATGGGGGCTCTTTTAATGACATATGGAATGTCTTGGGATTCTTCATTATCTGACTTGCAGACCTCTTCTTTCCTGCTTCCTTCATATTCCTCAAGGGCCTTGTTCAATTTCAACTGAAGTTGGCACAGAGTTTGACTGCAATGCTTTGGTCAAAACATATCATTCAATAAACTGCAAATGCAGATTTTGGGATACATTGCTTCAATGAAAAGTGCAGAATGAGATAGTAGGAATGCTTTTGATATTTCTTTGTCTAGTCACTGTTAATCTGTAGACTGCAGCAGTTGTGCATGTCCTCTCTCAGAAAGACATCAGTAGCTTTGGAAATTTTAGTCTGATAAGGGAGGAAAGGGTCGCAAAGTGCTCTTGTGGCATTGGGTCTCCCCTCAGAGTTCCCGTGCTGATCTTTTCTTGTGTAGTTCCTGCTCATGCAATCCATTCACCACAGAAGCACCCAGGCAATTTGCAATAAAGCCTAGTTCATTTTACTGCTTGTGCCCTATGCTACATCCATGTGAATATATTATGTGAATATTTTTGCTGACAATTGGTTTTCTTCTTGGCAGGGTTTATTTAACTTTGATGTAGAATGCTACAAGAAGTATGGAAATATCTGGGGGTGAGTACTTTACCCCTCTTCAAAATATCTTTCGCTACCACAGTGCAAAATGTTATCCAAAAAACATGGACATATTGACAGTTCTGTTTTCATTTAGAATCTGAATCTAAAGGAAAAAATCCACCCACATCAGTGGGAGATAAAGATTGGTCAACAGTTTGAGCTGAAACTCTGTTCTTAAGACAGAGTTCAATAAAGCATTTCTGGTCTAAATGTTGACCATTCTTTCACTCCCACTGATTCTGCTTGACCTACTGATCACTTCCAGCAACATGTGTCTAGCAGTACATATTTCAGCTACTTGCATTGAGGTGCTTGACTTTAATACAACATTGAAGTAAAACACGGAAATCTGCAGTTCAAGTAAAACACAATGCTGGAGAAACTCAGCAGGTCAAACAGTGTACTTTACGTAGCAAAGACAAAGATACATAACCAACATTTCGGGCTTGAGTCCTTCATCAAGGTATGGAAAAATGTCAGCAGGCATCCAAACAAAAAGGTAAGGGTGGGAGGGATATATCTGAATCTTTTGGACATGCGTAGTATGGATTATGGAGAGCAATCCTGAGATCAGAAGTGACCTCTTCTGCCAATCACGGGTTAGATCTGTCCACCTGTGAGGCTGACATGTGATTGCCCCCTTTGGGTATCAATCAATTGTTAGATCTGCCCAAGGTTGCAGTGCCACCGGAGCTCACCGAAGCGGCGCTCTGGCACCTCATCGGGTCACTTTGACATCTCATCGGGCCGCTCCATCTCTGCGCAGCTGCACTCCCCCCACTCCCTACCCCACACCTCCCCCCCACCCTTGCTGAACACTATTCTGTATTCTGGACATCTGGACATACCTGTTTCTTCCACGATGGGTGGTCCTACTTCGAAGTCCTACAGTTCACTTTCAATTAATCAGCACCAAATGCAAAATGTCAGCCATCAAGGCCAAGTCCTCCTTATCACTGTTTTGGTGAGCTCCAACACCTAAAAAATTTATCACTGCACCCCTGGATCTGCCCACAGATTAAGCTATTGCGTGATTTGTCCAAACAGGTCAGGCGATCGGGCCCTGCATTGAAAAGCCATGTGTGGACCCTGTTTGGTCCCTTTTTTTTGTGGCTGCCTTGAGACCAGCACTGAAGTCCAGACTGCCGGCTATGAGTGGGCATTGGAGGACCGACTGCAATGGGCTCATCCCAGATCCCATGGCATGGTTGATGCTGGAAACCAGGTTCATTTGACATACTTGTTCATTGTAATTAACTATTTATTAGTGTGCTGTGCCTGTGAGTGGATGGGTATTGTGTGTTTAACTCTTACATCCCCAGTCGGGAGTTCAGAATGTTTACATGCACTGGATGTGTAGTTATTTGTGTATTATTCCAAGTTGGTCTGTGTGAGTATGTACTCTTGTGAGATTCCCTGTGTGTAAATAAAGCCTACTGTTTGTTGATTACACATGCCCAGCCTTGATTCTTTTTGAACCCATTGAACCTATTCTTAAACGCTACATGCAATTAATTAATTTGAGGATATTTTTCATTCATGCCAGGGATATGAAGTGCCAATACAGTTTCCCATTCAATGGACAATGAAGTCCAGTTCAGGAAAAAAGAGTTGCTGTATCCCACTCCTGGGATTCAGTGCATTTTTCCCATTTTTTAATGGTGGTTGGGAGGAAAGGCTGAATCTGCTATCCATGCATGTCTGAGAGTATTTCCTAAGATATGTCAAGTCTTCTACCATTTGAGAATTGTCTGCAGGCTGGATGAGCTCTGGGGAAGTTTCCCAAAAGCATTGCAAATGTAAAGGGCTCAGGCTCGAAACGTTGGCTGCCTTTTGCTTCCTGTGGATGCTGCGTAACCTGCTTGGTATCTTCAGCACTTTTCTGTACGGCACTAGGCCACAGCATTTCCAGATTTTTTTTTGTTTATCTTGCAAAGATGCTGAACTCTTAAATTTTCATTTGTTTTTGACAAACTCACTCTTCCCCCTTTTCCCATCATAGGCTTGTTTTATTGTGGTGTATGCCATTTTTAACTGGTTAATTTCAATCTATTGCATCAGGTGCCCCAGGCCTTGAAAGTATTATTGATCTGCTCTAATTTACACCCCCCCCCCCCCATCACACACACCTCCTCATCAGAATCTTCACATTCTTTATTCATTTCCATCTCCCTTCCTTGGCTGCAGCCTTTAATCAGCCTCTATCAATAACTAAAAGTCAGAGTATATTCTCCATGCTATTTGCTTCAGGATTTCCCCCTGTAAATTTCTCTCTCCTGCTCACAGAAGAAGTGGGTGGTTGAAGCAGACTTGGAACCATAAGTCGGCTATTGTGAGAGTGCTAATAAAATTTTTCTGACATTTTTAGACTGTGTGTGACTGATGATCACTAAATTTTCACTCTGGTTGATCACATCAGAGAATTAACCAGTGCTGTTTTGGCACTGCATGTGGGATAGAATGTACACACACTTGGAAATGCAGTCCAATTAGGAACATTCAGCATGGTTTTGTGCAAGACAGGACCGGCTTTTATCTTTTTAAAAATATGTGAGTATTCTTTTCCTTTTGACCGATCCGTTCAAACTATTAACATTAAAACTTATAAAGTTCAATGACTTATCCATAGCAGGATTTAAAAAATTCTGTGCAAATCAATAAATATGTAAACAGTTTCGTGATCTGTACCCCTACCCTAAGTATCATGCAACCTCTGCTCCGGTAGTGATATAGACAGGAAGTCCTCGAGGCCTGCAAAACCCTTCAGGGACAAAGAAAGAGGAGAACCCCACCCTAAAGTGACATCTTGAAATCTATACTCCCCCATTGATGCCATTATCCCCCCTTAAGCCAAAGTTATACCGTGCTGTACCTTCAATACCTTCTTTCCACTCTCTGAGCTCTGTACATAAGATAAAACTTTGACATTTCATCATAAAATTAAGACGACCTTCAAACAAAAAAATAAAACTTTACTATGTCCTTAAATATCTTATTTACACCAGTCTTTTCACAGTCGACTTTCTTATTCTTCTTCATGATTGTCGAATAAACTCCTTCGATTTAAAGTATCTTCTGTTACCTTCAGAGACTTCCACTCTCAACATTGTGTATTTAAAGTTCTTTTCATGGAGTTGCCTCTTGATCACGTCGAATTCTCTTTTCTGAATTATCGCATTGCTGAAATCCTGGAAGAACATAATCTCTGCATTTTCCCATTTTATGAGAGAACGAGAGTTCCATATATTCTCATAAGCAGCTCTCAGGAACTTCTCTCTGTCCTTGAAGCTCAACAATCTCACCAAAACAGGTCGAGGGCGGGCTTCACCCATTCTCCTCGGTTCAAGCGTTCGATGAGCATGTTCAACATGTTTCTCGGTGTGAAGGACTTGGGGGATCCAAGTCTCAAAGAATTTCATGGCATTTCTGCCTTTGCGCCTTCTCTCAGGCCAACTATTCGCACATCGTTTCTCTGACTGAAGTTCTCCATGTGATCCAGTTTATCCAGAAGAAGCTGTGACCCATTGTTCAGCTTGTTTTTTTAATTCCTCAATTTGCTTATCATGTTTACTCTCGAGATCTCTCTCGGTGCCATCCATTCTTTCAGTTAAGTCATTAATGGCTTCACTCACCTCTCTCACTGAAGTGGTAAGCTTTTTAATGGCAATCTCCACCTTTGTAAATCATTGTCCCAGACTTCCAAATTTTTGCAACAGAGTTTCCAGGTCCACTGTTCATTGGGAGGAGACATCTCCACCCTTATTGTCTGTTGAAGCGACTGGTGAAGATGGAGCTTTTTCCATTACAGATTTTGGTTTTTTTTCGGTGTGATCGTCCAGTCATCTTTCAATACTTTTCTTCAGAAGATATATCCACACTTTTACAGTCAAAAAATTCTATCAAAACCACTTTTTGATTGTCTTTTAGAGAATTTTCTTGGAGTGCTCGGAAAAGCATGTCTGCTCAGCCACCCAGCATGGCCACACCCCCAGCATGGCCACACCCCCAGCAACGTCCATATTGACATTGTAGGGCCACTGCCAGTCTCCTGTGGGGTGAGATATCTCCTCACCATGAGTGACTGTTCACGAGGTGACTGGAGTTGGTTCCACTGGCCAACACAACCACTGAGACGTGAGCCAGGCCAATGGTTAACACCTGGGTGTTGAGGTTCAGAATCCCGGAGCATATGACCTCAGAGAGAGGTACACAGTTCACTGTACTACAGCTTATCAACCTCAGGCCAATGGGTTAGTGGAACATTTCTACAAGCACCTAAAGGTTGCCTTAATGGCCTGGCTCAAGGGTCTGAACTGGGCAGACAAGTTACCCAGGGTCCTCCTGGGGACCGCACTGCACCAAAAGAGAACTTCAATGCTTCAGCAGCCGAGATTGTATAAGGCACACCATTGGTGATATCAGGGGCGTTCTTGGGTGCTGCCAAGGACCCAGAGGACCCCATGGCCTTATTGACTGACCTGAAGGAAAATCTAGGCACTCTAGCACCTTCACAGCCTCTGCCGCACGGCCAGGCCAAAGGCTTAGAGACCTGCGAGTTTGTTTTCGTTCAGAGGGGGCACTCCGAACACCTCTGAGATGGCTGTACGAGGGGCTGTATAAAGTAATCAGACACAGTGGGTCAAAAGGTGTGCTGGATATCGACGTTAAGGAAGAGACTTTCACAATCAACCACCTCAAACCAGCACACCTGGACATTAGCCAAGTGGTCTCCACACAGCCTCCACGATGCAGAGGTAGGCCACTGAAAGCAGCAAACAATGCTTCAGTCACCAGTTCAGGGGAGGGTCGTGTAGGGCCTGCTAACCGGGATGTGACCCAGTACACAAAATGGCTGATGAACATGGCAACCACACAGACCCCGCAGGAGCCAATGACCTTATTCCCAGGTGACAACCTGCATGGCAGGAAACTAAAAGCAACCGCAGGCACGCCACCCAATGGAGGTTGGCGCTGCTGTGACATCACTCCTGTCATCAACAGCGGGGAGAAAATATAAGCAGAGCTGATAGTGCAATAACTCAGGCTTCCTTTACACTTCACGGTAAAGTGCATGTTACAATGCATTGATTCATGAGTATGAGAGCCTCAGATGATTAGTGCAAGCAGTTCCTTTTGTGACAGGGTATATAGATATGCTTTTGGGAGATAAATTTGGAAAAGTTTGTTGGAGTGGGTTACAAACAAACATTTTAAAACAGATCTTATTTGAAATGCTGGAGCTCTGCTAATGCTAGACATATCAGTCTCACAGTCTTTGCAAGAGCTTTGGAGAGTGCCCAAGAGACTTCACGAATGGATTGTCGTTTACAAAAAGGCAATGATGAAAGATCTTGTTGGAGCCATAGATTGTCTGGAGCTGTTCTAAGAGGGTCATGTGGTTTTGCAAGTAGAGAGAGTCAAACAGGCTTTCTCTCAGAGAGAGAGAGAGAGAGAGAGAGAGAGAGAGAGAGAGAGAGAGAGAGAGAGAGAGACAGAGATCAGTTCTACAGTGTTACAGCCAGTAACAGCAGCTGAGACTGGAACAGGACTGAATACTGAATAAAAGCTGGAAAGTTTGTGGAAAACCCCACTTGGAAGATGGGTTCTTATTTCAGCCTGGTCAAAGCCCTTGTGGTTCATGCAAGAGGAGAGGACTGGATGTCTAATGTTTCACTTGAAATAAGTGAAACAAAAAAAAAACTCTACGGTGATCTGAAAGAAAGAGGTTATCATCTGGAGAGCCCTGAAGGGGGTAAGTTTTGTCAGCAAGACACTGAAGTGGCTGATTAAAAAGGAACAAAAAATCTCTCTCTGAAAACCGATAAGATAACTATTTACCTTTTAAGCACCAAAGCCTTGTGAATTTTATAAATGTTAAATTCTATGCACAGTATAAGAATTGCCTGCAACCAGTGAACTTTGGAGGAAAGAGAAGTGCAATTGGACTGTGAATCAAATAACTTTTCTGAACTTACTTGCACATTACATATACTTGCGCTTAGAATTAGAAGGAGGTTAAGTTAGGTTAGTTAAATCAATAGCGATAAGTTAAAGTGTGATTCTATTTTCATGTTTAAAGGTATTTAAAAGCAACTTTTGTTTAAGTGACCATTTGTCTTGGTGAATATCAATTGCTGCTGGGTTTTGGGGTCCTCCGGGCTCATAACACTAGGGTTGTTCAGCATTTTCCCTATCCGTGTGAAGAAGCTGTTTCTGAGACTGGTGGGGCTGGCTCTGATATTCTTGTATCTCTTTCCTGAAGGGAGCAACTGATCCTTTCTACCACTCTTGGGGTCCTGTAGATTGATCTCTGATCCATTTCTCTGATCCATTTCTCTGCATCCAGCCAGGATATTCTCGATAGAGTTCCTGCAGAAGGCTGACATATGGTGGCCATTACCCTTACCCGCTTCCTTCTTCTCTGGAAGTTGCTGTTGCTGTTGCGCCTTCCTGACAAGTGAGAATTAGAAGTGTTGATTGAACATCCAGCAGTTTAGTAAATCTGCAGTTTTTCAAACGCTCTCAAAGTTGATGTATGAAATCTGATTTTCATGACCTTTCCGGGAGGAAGCGATATTCCTTTGGTTTCCATCAACAAATGGTTACATTGTGCACCGTGATATTTAATTCCAAGTGTTGGGAGCAATGTAAATTTGGGGTATATTTGTACCCCTTCAGCATGTCTTTTTTAAAAAATTTCTGGATAGTTGTTTTCCCCCCAAGGACTTCATTCACTTTCTGAAAAATTGTTTTCATCCAGGATTTACGATGGACGAAAACCCATTGTCTGCATTATGGATCCTGAAATGATTAAAGCGATTTTGGTAAAAGAATTCTACACATTGTTCACTAACAGACGGGTAAGTATTTGTGTGCATCGACAACTTTTTCTCTTGTCTGTTTTTGTTCCATTTTTAAAAACTTCATTAGATTTGATTTTCTCACTTTTAAATAAATTTTTATTCAGTTTAACAAGAACCCTTTACACAAAGTATATTAAGAATAACAAATCAAATCATACCATACATATATATATATATATATATATATATATATATTGCTTTTCAATTAGAATTTAGAGGGATAGCTATAGTTAGTAGAGAACATATATCGTTGACTACATCTAATTCTATAATTCTAATAACTGAACAATTAAATTATTACACTCATATTATAACCAAAAATAATATTGAATATAAAATCATACTAATAATACATATAATTTTCTTATATAGAATATGATATACTTCTCTAATATAATCATACTGTTCTATGATTTGATCTATACCTATAGTTAAACTTCACTTTACTTATTGGTCTAATAATAAAAATATAAAAAAGATAAAAATTATTTTCTCCCTACTAATCTACCCCCTCCTTCTAGGCAAGGTTATCTGGATAATTGCAAATATGAATCAAGCAACAGTCCCCAGACATCAGGCAGGGAATCCCCGGAGCATCGATACCATTCAAATCCACTGATTATGATAATGATCCATGAATGGGCCCAAGATCTTATCAAATTCAGTCTTTGCATCTTTAATGTTATAGCTAATTTTTTTCCAAACTTAAATAAGACACGATATCATGTAGCCATTGAGTATGAGTAGGTGAAACATTATCTTTCCACTTCATCAAAATTGCTTGTCTAGCTATCAATGAAGAAAAAACTACAATTCTTTTCTGAATTGAGGACAGTAGTATATCCTCTTCTAAAGAAAAACCTATTTGCTTTGCTGCTTCTAGATTTAGCTCCTTTTACATATGCTGCACATATTTAATGTAGCTGCCAGGGATGCATGAATATCACCTGAACTAGTATCGGATTTGAGGCATTTCAGAGATGCTTAAATAAGAACTCCTCAAGTATGTCATCTTTGTGCTCATCTCCTTCACCTAAAAATCCACTGGTCCCCTCTACTTACACCATCCCTTCTACTGCCCAAATTTTAGAAGAGATCAGTTTATGAAATAATGTAATTGAACACAATATATAATTATTCTCAAAATCAGATGGTTAGTCTTCATTCCTTTCAGGATTTCGGTTTGAATGGGCCACTGGACGAATCCATCTTGATTGTGAAAGATGAAAAATGGAAGAGAATTCGAAATGTGCTTTCGCCAACGTTCACCAGTGGGAGACTGAAAGAGGTAAAGATGCTGAACTCCGATCTCAAATCTCATCTCTGTGCTTGTTCCTGCACATTTACCCCTGTAGCCCTTATTGGACATACGTTCAGGTTAAAAAAAAAAGCTCAAGAAATCCTGCTGTGCTGATCACATATGCGAGTGAGCACTGTGGATTAGACAGGGAGGAGCTTCCGGACCTTAACCTTCCTTCAGTGAACTGGGAACTCGCGGGGAAATAAATTTATCTGATAAATTTATCTGATAAATTTATCCCTTCACACTCTGCAATCCTTGGTGCAAGTAGGGAAGGTGATAGTGAAATGATTTGCAACCCTGTCACTACTTCTCTCTTTAGGTGAACCGCAGCAACAACATGAGTTGCACTGACAGGGAAACAGCAGGTAAACATGAGATGCAGGGACCTTTGCCCAAGCACGTCTCTACAAATCACAGGAGTTTTAACCTTTCAAAAAGATAGGAATAATCCAGCAAAATAAATCAATTAAAAATGATAACCAGACAAATAAAACAGACCTCCTGATTTCCCCAGTGAAGCATTTTCTTTAATCACTGTGGACTTCAATGTTTAACCTCCAAACAAAAAGTCGACCTGACGTAATAGTGATCATGAACCTTTCCACTGTGGCAGAGGCTAATTGAGCCTTGAATGAGCAACGAGTGTGGTGACTGGACTGGTTACTTCACTTGACACTCGGGGAACTGCATTACCTGTGTCTACAGGCAGTCATGCAATGTCAAAAAGGCATTCAAAAGACACCCGTGCCACACCCCCACCCCAGCTGCTGGACCCTTTCACTGACAGGCCGAGCACGGGCGCCGATTGGAGTGGCAGGGGTGGGGGGGGGGTGCAGCTATTGGGTATTGTGCAAATGAGCGGCCAAGGTGAATGCAAACAAATGGAATTAAAGACAGAGGTAAACTATAATTTAAAAAAAAAACATAGATCCTTATCATTTCTTCCCCAAGGCCTTTCCAGGGTTCCGTGGAACACAGTTTGGGAAACCCTGCACTAAAGGAGCACCTGTATTTCTAACTGAAAATGCTTCTTGTGATCTATGTCTTGGTCTAATAACTTATCTTCTCTAACTATCAGTGATAAAGCCTTCAAAGCTTCCAAAAAACTATTCTGTACGACATAAGAAATTATTACTACCATCCAACATGAAACGCTTTGACTGTAAGATTAATTAAACTAACTTTCTCAACTTTTAAAATGGGCAGCACGGTTAGTGTAGAAGGGCAGCATGGTTAGTGAATAAGGATAGCATGGCTAGTGTAGAAGGGTAGAATGGCTAGCGTAGTGGTTAACACAACACTGTTATAGTGCCAGCGATCTGGACTGGGGTTCAAATCCCACACTGTTTATAAGGAGTTTGTACGTTCTCTCCTAGTCTGCGTGGGTTTCCTCTGGGCACTCCAGTTTCCTTCTACCATTCAAAACATACAGACTCATGAGCCAAAATGGCCCATAACCATGCTGTATGTCTAAATTTAAAAAAAAGTTTTATTCCAAAAACTTCATGCTTGTATGTCATGAGCAGGCACAATGGTTAGATAGGGCAACACAGTACTGGTAATAAGTCAATATCAATTTCAGTAGTTCCAACTTGGTAACCAAAATAAAATGCGGATGGTGGAAATATGAAATAACACTAGAAAGAGTTGAAAATACTTCACATGGCAGACATTATCAGGCACTAGGGAGAGATGAATGTGATTAATGTGTAAAGTTTCTGACCTTAAAGTTGTAAAACTTCAGGAGTGTTATCATTTCTAAAAAAAAATCCATGTTTATGTAATGTTGGAATAGGTGACTAAAGTACAAAAGGCATTGATATTTTTTTTTAAAGATGAATATTTAAAAACCCTCTAGACTTTTCACTTGGCCACGGAAGGGTTTTTAGAGCAGTGCAACTGAAAGGCAAAGATAAAGATCTGGGAGTTGGAGGGAAGGAACTCTGTAAAAGGCATGACTTCAAGATGCATGAGAGTTCTGAATTGTGTAAAGAGACATTGTAGGATTGTAGGACAAAGGAGTTGAGAGGAATAGTTGTGTCCACATGAGTGTTTTGTACTTTCCTTATTTTGCTTGCCTTTGCTTTACCCCTTTTGCAGATGTTTTCGATCATCAAGCACTATACACAAAATCTTTTGGCATTAGCTGAAAGGAAAGCGAAGCTGAATGAAGCTGTCGAAATGAAGGAGTGAGTAATTGGATTATAGTTTTGGGTTCCTTCGGCATAATCTTTTCCCGGTTCCATTTTCATGTTGATCCAAGCACTTACAGATTCTCAATAATCTCACAGAGGAGCAATTTATTCATCTCTGACTCCTCATTAAATTAGTTGATCATCCCGAGTCAGAGGTTCATTTTCTTTTTCAATATTAAGGGAACGAAGAGATATCATGGACATGCTGAGGACACAACCATACAAACTGCCATCTTACAACATATAAAAGCCAGCCTCCCTCCTGCCTTTGATCCATGTCACCTTGCCTATGCAGTGGATGCCATTGCCACTGCTCTTCACACTGCACTGACCCACCTTGAGCACCAGGGGAGCTATGTGAGGATAGTGTTTATAGACTTTAGCTCTCTCTGTCTTTAACACTGTCATCCTGGGCAGACTGGATACAAAACTTGCTAAATTAGGATTTTCCCAATCTATTTGTCTCTGGATTAAAGATTAACAAACTACTCCCAGACTGTTAAAATTGGCACTCATCTCTCCTCTACACTTTCACTCAGTACCTGCTCCCCACAAGAGTGTGTATTGAGTCCCAACCTCAACTCTCTTTCTACCTATGATTATCCCTCCACATTTTCTACCAACACTGTCATCAAGTTTGCAGACGACATAACTGTGGTTGAACTTGTTTCAAGAGGAGACAAGGCAGCCTACAGGGATGAAGTCTGAAGATTGACAGTGTGGTGTTCAGAGAACAATCTTATCTTGAACTCCTCAAAAACAAAACTTGTAATAGATTTGAGGAGGAACAGTACAGTTCAGAGGGGACTGTTATGAAAGGTCACTGCTTTTAGGTTTCTTGCTGAAGATCTCTTTTGGACTACAAATAGCATTGCAGTAGTTAAAAAGGCACAATGATGGTTCTCAGGAAGGCCAAAATGCAGGAGAAACTGCTGGTGTCCTGCTAGCGATGCTCCATCAAGAGTGTGCTGGGCTATTGCATTCCGACGTGGTTTGCCAGCTGCTCGTCAGCAGGCAAGAGGGGCCTTCAGAGGGTCATCAATACGGCCCAGAAGATGATCAGCTGTGCACTGTCCTCTTTGGAGGATTTATACTTGAGAGCAGCCAGTATCATGAAAGACCCTGACCACATCACCTTGGCCCTCCAGTAGTGTTTTAGGTCCATTAAATCATGGACAAACAGACTTAAAGATAGTTTTTTACCCCAGACATGAACTGAATACTGCCAAACATTGAATATTGTATTGTTTTATTGTATTGTTTTTATATTTTATTTGTTTGATGTACGTGTGCACCATCAGGATGTGTACTCAATTTCGTTGTACATGTGCAATGACAAAATAAATGCTATTTGGGGTTTTGTGGAAATTGGCATTGTGGTGAAAAGTCCCTCTTGATCTGATTGGATGGCAGAGCAGGTGCAAGAGGCAGGTTTCTACTTATCATGTTTTGATACAAGTCATGGGAAAGTTAAGTTGTAGTATAACAAATCTCAGTGCAGCTTCTTAACTGGCAACTTCTGAACCAAACATCCACATTTTATTCCATGAGGAATTGAAATTTATCTATTTGATTTTCTTCCACATATATGCCAAGCAAGAGACTTGATCCTTAGATTTCACCAAACTTGACAATAATCTCTGGCAATGTTCTATCCCTCCCAAAATTGTGTGGTCCCTGAAAAATTGGCTCTAGGTCATCTAGTTCGAGCTAATCCGGTTTTTCAGCAAAATAATTACCAGAGAAGTTGCAACAAAAATTACAAGAATAAGTTAAAAGTTCATGTTTATTTTCTGAGTGCATCCCTGAGATCCTTTTTCCTGGGGCCTGGCAGAATTTCTATTTAATGAAAAGAAGATAAATATACAAAAGAGACAAATGTAAAGAAGAAAGAAGAGAAAACAAACTGTAATATTCAATGACAAATAATGTGCAGGGTGAGAGTCCTTAAATGGGACCCTGGTTGAGTTTGTTGTTGAAGAGTCTGATGGTGGAGGGGTAGCAGCTGTTCCTGAACCTGGTGGTGCAAATCTTGTGGCACCTACATCCCTTTCCCGATGGGAGCAGCGAGAACAGAGCATCTCCCGGATGATGTGGATCCTTGATGATTATGCTGCTTTCTAACAGTAGGGTTCCCTATAGATTTGTTTCGATGTGGGGGGGGGGGTTTGCCTGTGATTAACTGGGCTGTGTCCACTACTTTTGCAGGGCTTTCCACCCAGAGGTATTGGTGTTCCCATAACAGGCTGTGATGCAGCTGATCACCACACTTTCCACTACACATTTGTAGGTTTGCCAAGGTTTTGGATGTCATACTCAGCCTCTGTGAACTTTTGAGAAAGTAGATAGGCTGATATGCGCTCTTCACGGTGACATTAGTATGTTGGATCCAGAAAAGGTCCTCCGAAATGATGACTCCCAGGAATTTAAATATGCTCACTCTCTCTCCCTCTCATGCCCCCAATAATCACTGGATCATACACCTTTAGACTTCCCCTCCTGAAGTCCACAATCAGCTCCTTAGTTTTGGTGACATCGAGTGTGAGGTTGTTATTGGTGCACCACTTGGCCAGGTTTTCAAGCTCCCTCCTGTGTGCTGACTCATTGCCCCCTTTTATACAACCCACTACCGTCATCGGCAAATTTGTTGATGGTGTTATTGTCATACTGAACCACATAATCATAGGTGTAAAATGAGTCAAGCCAGGGAGCAAAGATTGCAGCCCTTTGGTTCTCCAATACTGATGGAGGTTGTGGAGGAGATATTCTTATAAAATTTCACTGATTGTGGACTTGATCTGAGGAAATCCAGGATCCAAATACACAGTGAAATATCGAGGCCCAGGACTCGTAGTCTGCTGATCAGTTTTGAGGGGATGATGATGTTGAATGCCAAGCTGTAGTCAATAAAAAGCATCCTGAAGTTTGCGTCGTTGCTGCTCTAGGGCTTTGTGTAGAGCCATTGAAAAGGCATCTTCCATAGATGCTGTAGTAAGCAAATTGGAACAGATCCATGTTGCCATTCAAACAGGAACTGATATGCCTCAGCACCAGCCCCTCAAAACCATACCTTCATCACTGTGGATGCGAATGCCATTGGTTGGCATTTATTTTGGCAGGTTACCACACTCTTCTTGGGCACAGGTACACTTGAGGCCTGTTTAAAACAGATGGGTACCACACTCTGCTGCATTGAGACCAAGAATGAAAAGCAATGGCCTACATTATAAATCGAATTGAATTTAGAGGGACAACATGGTAACAGGCACGAACCTGAGCCACCCAAGTACATCTATGTGACCAATTAACTTACTGACCCCGCTTGGAATGTGGGAAGAAACCTACGTAGTCGCAGGAAGAAGCACAAATTTCTTCCAGACAGCGGCGGATTCAAACCTGGGTCATTGGTGCTGAAAATTATCAGGACAAACTGAATATGTTATGCCTAGTTTATGTTCTTTTTCTTGACCCATACAACTTGAGGGCTGACCCAAACAGGGATTTACACATTTATGAAATCTTTTGATAGCATAATGATCCTTTAATTTGTCAGGGAGAGCAGAGCCATAGCCTAGTAAGAAAACCACTGTGAATCCAAAAGGGAAGATAACAAGATAAAGGAACAGAAGGAGGACGCTCAG
This sequence comes from Narcine bancroftii, assembly GCF_036971445.1. Lineage (NCBI taxonomy): Eukaryota > Metazoa > Chordata > Chondrichthyes > Torpediniformes > Narcinidae > Narcine > Narcine bancroftii. Next base: position 26,749,594 of record NC_091480.1, on the reverse strand, counting down.
CCCATCAAGTCTGCTCCGCCACTCTACCATGAGCTACACCATTCTCACATCTAGTTCCAATTTCTGGCCTTTTTCCCCCTTATCCCTTGATACCTTGACCAATCAGATATCTATATTTAAACTCCCATATAACCATATAACCACTTACAGCACAGAACAGGCCAGTTCGGCCCTACTAGTCCATGCCGTAGCAAATCCCCACCCTTCCAATAATTGGGCATGAAGTAGGTGGAGTTTTTGTGGAGGTGTCCAAGGATGCCAGCATAGGTCTTTCACCATTGCAGTGCATTGGGTTTGGATCACATACTCCGGCTTCAGGTGTATTAACAGGTCGAAGTTGTGGTGTGCAGCCGATGGTCAAACCTACCAGCTTCACACCTTCAGTCTTGATTCTCTTTTCCTTATTGTTTCTTCGGCAGTGGTTACAGAGGAATGTGAGCAAAATGAGGAATGGCAAGGTTCCTCTGGCCACCAGAAAACCAGGGCGTGGTAGTGAAGGCTGACTGTCTTGTGCAAGTTCTGTCTTCTTAAGGAAGAATTGGGGAGAGATTGGAGCCATAATCATCTCTCAATTGTACTCTTGATCAGAAAAATAAATCTCGCAAAGCGATTTATTGGTTCTCCTTGGGCTCAATGCTCTGCGCCTCCCAATTCCCCTGAAGCAAATCCTCCCAGTGCGGTCGAGTGGTCTGGCATCGCCTCCAGATCGCATTCTGCAACCTCACTCATCAAGAAAATGAAAGCAGTTCCACTTCAGGGCGAGTAACTCCCCCGGGGATCAGGTCACCACAGCTATATGTGGCAATGAATTCCACATTGTTGGGCACTACCCGTTTCCCCAATAATCACAAGGACAAAGACTGAGGGAACGATAGGCTTCATTGAACATAAGACTTGAGCTGGCCCGGATCCAGGCTGGGGAAGTGCAGAGAAGGGAGAGGTGGCTCGACGTTTATGGTCTGGGTCACAGGGGAGAGTGTCATCAGGGGGTGGGCCAGCCCAAGCCTTTACCAGCCAACAAGTACATATAATCCATACCATTGCACACATATTCATGAGCCTCTGGCTAAAGAAACTTCTCCTCATCTCTGTTTCAAAAGGGTACCCTCCAATTCCATGATAGTGCCCTCTTGTTTAACCACCAAGGGAAACATCTTATTCACATCTAATCTGTCCAATCCTTTCAGCCTTCAGAATGTTTTTATGAGATCCCCCTCTCATTCTTCTATACTCCAATGAATACAGTCCGAGTCGATAAATCTCCTCATATGTTAGTCCTTGCATTCCAGGAATCCTAGTAAATCTTTGAGCTCTCTCCAATATTGGTACATTCCTTCTAAGTGCACTCAAAATGATGTCTCACCAGTGCTCCATTGAGCCTCATTGACACCTCCTTACACTATTCCTCTTGAAATGAATGCCAACATAGTACTCACTTTCTTTACTGCCAATCCAACCTGCTACTCTAAGGAATGGCATTACCCTGAAAGTTGTGAGTCCATGTCTACCTTGAAACAAGAGGATATAAATGTATAGAGATGCATTTGAATAAAAGCTAATGTGGATCAATGGAACAAATAGGTTAAATCATGTGGTAAGGTATTTCTTTCTCAGTTGTTATTATCAAACAGCTATTAACAGCTTTCTTCTCTTCTACCAGTTTCTTTGGCTCGTACAGTATGGATGGAGTTGTTAGTACCTCATTTAGCGTTGACATCAACTCTATCAACAACCCAAAGGACCAATTTGTCATCAATGGGAAGATAATAGGAGAATTTTCCTTTTTTAATCCTGCGTTAATTTTAATTTGTAAGTGATTCAAAGTATTTACTTTATTTAAGAGAAATTAAGGTTTTCTTTTGAGCGACTAGGCATCTCTGCTTTTAGTTGCCGGTTCCTGAATGCTCTGTTACACCTTCTGGAATTTCTATAGATTAGTGAATGAAGTATTTTTGAACTCTGGGGTAAACCCAGTTCTGTACCTTTTGTGGAGGCCAATGTCACTGGACAACAATTTGTTTCAAAAGGTTGCTTCTTGAAAACAAATCGGGGATTATGTAGACAACTTCAAACTGAACACAGGGATAAATTCAAATTTGCTGTATCATGTAGGAAATTGGAGAAACATTAAATTAACTTTTATTGACTTCAGCAGTCCTAAAAACATTTTGCGGCTGATTTTCATTTTCACTCAGTATCTGATGCCTCTCATGTCAATGTCTAACAACAGTTTGCCATATTGATGGATTCCAGTTGCCCTGTTAACTGCTTTTCTGTGGTCACAATGCCCTGGTGAAACCTTTCACCATGTTCATCACTGACTGCATCAAGATCAGCTGGGAAAATGTCCAAGTGCCAATGCAGAAAATGCATTTTCAATGATATGTTACACTTTATGGTTTTGTATGCTTGAAGTAAACTTAAAATGTGACAGGAAATCACAAAAATAGGTTATATCTAAGAAATAAGAACAGGATAAGAACATTTTAAGGCAGCCCAAAATCCATAAAATCCATCCAGAAAGCAAAATCTTCGTTGTCCAGTGATATAGTTGCTTGTGTTGTTAAATCAAGTTCCTAATCACACTTACTTTCCAGCTTGATGTTGTCTCAATTGAAAAGCTAACTCCTTGATGAGGCTTGAAATGTGGGACTAGATTGATCAGAGCAGGAATACCTAAAGAACGTAATAACACCAGAAAGTCGAAACAGATGTTCGACACCTTTCTTCTCAAATTTACCCCCACTATTCCAAATTATTACAGTCCAAAGCCTCTGACCTCAATTCCTCTGATGTGCCCATTCTCAATTTTTCAAACATTTACCTTTCTCCAGCTTAACCATATCACATGATTTGGCCTCCTCTGGGAGCGAGAATTTTAGAGAGTTGCTACCCTTTCAACTCAATTTTAAATAAGTGACCCCTTATTTTGTAGCTCTGTCCCCTTGTTCATGACCCTCCCACAAAAGAAGACATCTGACCTGCTGAGTTTCTCCAACTCCATCAGGAGCTTGAAAATGAACAGAATGCTGTAAGAATTCAGCAGGTCAAGCAATATCTTCAACGTTCATGCATCCTGGGCTTACAGGGAACAGGACAGATTGCCAAAGTTTAGCAGATTGTAAGGGGTTGGAATAGAGAGACTAGTTAGTGTTAGGTGGAACCAGATGGTGGAAGAAGGATGGCAAAATGAAGCCATGTGGGTAAGGGGGAAGAGGCTCTATTCCTTGTATACCCATGATTGCACAGCCAAATTCAATGACCACCACCACCACCATTTTTGGCTGAATAACTGGAAATAATGAATCAGAAAATAGGACAGAGATCGAGAATCTGGTTGGATGGTGCCAAAATTTAAAAAATCTTGTTCTCAGCTTCGCCAAGACCAAGGAGCTGAATGATTGTTGATTTTAGGAAGGAGAGCCTGGGGGACCATGCACCTGTTTCTTTTTGACAGCTATCAAACTTTTGAGCATGAACCATAGACTGCTCAGACAGTACTAAAGAACTGTCTGCACTATGCAACTCTTCTCTTTTTGCCCTGGGATTACTGTGAATATTTATATCTGTGTTATGCATTTATTCTCTCTTTTAATTCTATTATGGTTTATCTTTACAAGAATCTTTTTGTCTGGGGCAAGTAAGAATTTCATCACATGTATACACCATACAATGTATATGACAATAATCTTATCACATCATCGAGATACAGAGGGAGGGGATGAGCAGGTGAGGGGAGAGATGAGCAAACCAGGTGGTTAGGTGCATTCTCCCTCTATTAAAGAAGAATTAATAGATTTATTATTTTCTAATGAAGGATGTGAACTCACACTTCCTGAAATCAAACTCCATTTGGCAGGTTTTAGCTCACTCACTCACACATTCTTTCTCCCCGTCTCTATCAATAAAAGGACTAAAATTCTAAACTCTCTGGATGGGAGAGTTAGTGAGAAGGAATCAAAAAAGATTAAGACTGTGGAGAATTTTGGAGTGTGCTGGAGCGAGTTGTTGAAGTATGCACCTTAAGAATTTACCTAGAAAACGGTGAGATTTGGAAGTGGAAGTGGATATCTATCTTATGAAGAAATCAAGGTAGTTGATTTGGTCTTGGATTGGTCTAGGAGAACATGGCTAATTGGCTTCTTCCTATACTTTCAGTATGGTTTATTAAGAGCAAGATGGATTAGAAATACCATCTGGAAGTACAAGCCATAGAAGTTTAGAATCTGCCCATTATAAAGTTAACTATCTGTAAACCAGAAGGGTGTGGGTTCAAGTTCCACTCTAAAGGTTTAAACAAGGCTGACTGGAAGAACACAATGCAGAGAAGTTGTGAAATCGAGGCTCCGCCTGCTCTCCTGAGAGAGTGAATAGTCTCGTTCTTTAGTCAGGAAATTGAAATGTTCTCTTGGGTACTTGGCCAGTCAATACTTATTGGAAATCAACCTCACAAGGGCATTTTTAAAAATCTCATGGCTGTTTATGGAATCTTGCTGTCTACTACATTCCTCAATTATTGTTGGAATTGCATTTCAACAATGTTTAATTGGCAGGGCAGCACCTTGGATCAGGGTCAATGTCACGGGAGGTAGGGGGCATTCACGGGCAGCACACAAAAATGCCACACGAACGGCAATTTGTGGTCCTCCCCCCTCCCCGGGTGGTTACCCTAATGCACCCTGATTAGATTTGTTCTGACGCCGACTCTGCTTGGAGTCTGCGAAAGATGCCACTGAATTCAAATCTTTCCAGTTTCTTCTCCTGCCCTACACCATTCTCCTATATCTCTTACCCATAATTAATTACTTACAGAACTTTGTTAGTTCCTGCTTAATCAACGTTTTGCTCCTCAATAACTCTTCACAATCTCTTCTGCACAATCCTGCATGAGCAAGATTTAACAGTCCTAATTTGGTGTGATTTTGCTTCTCTTTCACAGTGATATTTCCTATCTTAACTTCAGTCATGAGCAAACTTGAATTCAGCTTCTTCCCAAAAGCTGTGAGTGACTTTTTCATGAGGAACTTGGAAAGTATCAAGAGAAAGAGGAAAGAAGGTAAACACAAAGTGAGTAGTAAATTAAACATTGATACTTCTTGCATTCCTGCAACTGATCTGCGTCTTTTCCCCTTCAACAGTTATCCTAAGTTCAGAACTGAGAAGGAGGTTACAGAGACAACATTGTTTGAGCAAAGAAGGAAGTTCAATGAGAAAATGGTGTTAATCTGCAGTTGCTTAAATTTGCAAAGGCACACATGTGATATAAAACCCGATTATGGCTGTAGTTGGCTGTCTGCTCTCACACCTTGTTATTTATTGAACGTCTCCACAAAGTTGCAGGAGGCTGTGGCAGTGGAGAAGACAGTGAGAAGTAATTGAGAGAAAAGGGAGAATAGAACCTTAAGTTGAGGATGAGAACTGTTCTTTCCCTATATGTCAAGCTACAACAGGAGTTAAAGAGCAAGTGAAGGTTCTTTTCAGAAATTGGGATCCATTTAGTAATAGTTTGTGGCTGCCGGTATTTAAAATACATCAAAATAAAGGCAGTGGGTTTGGATGGCAGTTAATGGATCTCAGGATCCTTGGAAAGAATGAAAATAGTCTTGTTTATTAGCTTAATTCAAAGGAATAGGTAAAGGTTTCAACATCCTTTAACTATTGTGATTTTGGATTGATCACAGCATTGATCCACTCGGATATAATGGGCCACCATTTTAAATGGAAGTGCCAATAAAAAAGTATTTAGTGAAAATATTCTAGATTTGAGAATTTTGTTCAAAGTTGTGACTATATGTGGGAAAAGTGCTTCTAAGAGATCTTGTGGGGAAGGAATAAGAAAATTGGAGGGCTTTTTAAGCACATTGAATTTCTTGCTCCTAAAGGTTGCTTAAAATGATCAAAAATGAAGAACCTGTAGCAGCCTGCGCCTCGGGCCAACACAGGACCTGGCTGTTGAAAGCGGCATCATTCCTTAGGCCACCGGCAAAGCGGTGAAACTGGCCGATCACCGCAAGTGGATAGTAGGGGGCCCAATCGGGGCCCAGGCATCTGAGGTAACCAATCGGTAGCCGGCCTGCTCAAGCCACGCCCCAGTGGTGACGTGGCTGGGCTGACTATAAAAGGCAGGACTGCCACTGAATAAAGTCAACGTTGAATACACTCTCCTGGAGATTCGAGCTACAGCCTTAGGGCGATAACCGAGAGCTATAACCTAGCAGTAGCCCTAGTGACCTCGTTACAAACCTTTAATTTATTCCAGACTTCCCAATGGGGAATGAGTGATTGTCTCCAAAATAGATTTCAGGTCAATTGTGAGATTATATGAGAACTTGCTTGAGCCAAAAAATACAGAGAACTTGATGATCAGTTGAAATTTCAATGTGAAACTTGAAAAATCTTTTCCACTCTTTGGTGGAAAAGTCGGTAATCTGGGAAGGGCGCTGTAGACCCCTATTATCCAGAATTCAAGCAACCTTAAACAACCCGCAAAAAAAATGGTAGAAAATAACTAGGTAAAAAATACAGAAGTTTAAAATTGGTAGATCACCAATCATATAAGCAACCTCAAGCAACTGGAAAACTCACTATATAAGACTGTTAAGATGAAGAATACCCTATCCGAATGGACAACCACTTTGAATGGTTTGTGAAATAAATATTTTTGAAAGGGAATTTAAATAGATGTTAGTAAGTGAGACAAACTAGATGGTTGCATTGACTTTGGTGCTTTGAACCACTGAATGGGCTTTGTGTTGTCAAAGGCTCTGGCTGAGAATTTCAGGATTCCTACTCAACCTTCACCAGAGTGGAATACCAGGGAGTGTGACCATTATGGATGATTCTCTTCAAATTATGAAGGATGGAGAAATTTCTGTTGTCACTGATATTGGGTCTCTTTGGCTGCAGGCGTTAAAATTGAAGTGCTCTTCATGTTCCAGATTGGGGAACAGGCAAATAATCTGGTGAAAGATTTTGAACTTGTAAAATTTGTCTTCGTTTCACTGTCACAGAAGGTTTGACTTCTAATGGTTGATTATCATTCTTTTTGGAGACTGTGTGGGCCATTTTGCTTTGAAAGAGATCTACAATTTTGACTGGGAAATGAAATGTCCTTAACACTCAACTTAGATTTAGAACTCCCTTGAAAATCCCATGAAATAGTATTTGCACAGCTGATAAGAATTTTCTTCAGATTATGGATTGAATTGATGTGGGTAATGCAGTTAATACGGCATACATGGACTTTCAAAACACATTTGATAAGATACCACATAATAACTGTTATAACATTGATGTTTATGGAAGAAAAGAAGCTTTGACACTAATTAACAGAAATCTGAATATCTTGTGAATGGATGTTGTTTGAACTGAAGAAGATAAATAGTGGTTTTTCCTGGAGATCTGCATTGGGCGTCTTGCTTTTTTAATCTATTTTAATGATGTAGTTGAGGATTTGGCCACAATTTCAAAATGATACAAAAATTGTCCTGGAGTCACTGAAGAAAGCATTTCACTGATGATACAGGAGCCTTGCCCCTGGAGATCAACAACTCGAATGCCAGGCTGTTGTTCATCGACCTCAGCTCGACATTTAATACTATAATTTCCTAGAGGCTGATGGAGAACTGTACCTCGCTGGGACTCAGCACACCCCTCTGTAATGGATTCTGCAATCCCAAAGTGAAAGAATACAGTCTGTCTGGGTCAGGAGCACCATTACGCTGAGCACAGGTGGATTGCCAGCTCACCCTCCCGGCCCACAACTGCATCAGCAGATCCAGCTCCAACAGTGCCTTCAAGTTTGCAGATGACACGGTAGTTGGCTTCATCAGCAACAACGATGAGTCGCACTCCAGAGAAGAGGTGGGAAATCTTGAGATATGATGCAAGATTAACAACCTGAGTCTCAACGTGGGCAAGACGAAGGAGATGATCATGGAGATCTGGAGAACCAGGGACAACCACCCTCCACTGCACATCAACAATTTGGTAGTGGAGAGAGTAAAGAACATCAAGTTCCTGGGAGTCCATTTAACAAGTGGCCTATCGCGCACACACATCTTCTCCTTTGTCAGTAAGGAGCAACAGCGACTGCACTTCCTAAGGAGACTGAAGCAGGCAAGGCTACTGGCCACCATTATTGTTAACCTTCTACAGGAGCTCTACTGAGAGCATCCTGGCTGGCTCCATCACAGCATGGTATGGCTGCTGTAGAGAATTGGATCACTGGTCAATCCACAAGGCTATAAGAGTGGCAGAAAGGATCACTGGGGTCTCACTTCACCCCCATCGACGTGATCTAATGAGATCATTGTCAGAAGAGGGCAAATTCGATGATGTTCCATACCACACAGTATCTTTCAGGTACTCCCATCAGGAAAGAGACACAGGAGGTATCACAACCACCACCACTAGGCTGAGAAACAGCTTCTTCCCACTGTCAATAGACAACAGACAATAGACAATAGGATCTGGAGTAGGCCCGTCAAGCCAGCACCGCCATTTTACAGATCATGGCTGATCACTACCCTCAGTACCCCTTTCCAGCCTTATCCCCATAACCCTGAACTCCTTTGCCCACTAGAGGCTTATCTAACTCTCTTTTGAACATAATCTGCCTCCACCACCCTCTGAGGCAGAGCATTCCACAGATTCACACTTCTCTGGGTAAAAAAAATGTTTTCTCCTCTCCGTCCTAAGGGGCCCACCTTGTATTCTTAAACTATGCCCTCTCGTCCTCGTCTCCCCCATCATTGGGAACAAGTAATCCGACTTCACCCCTGTCTGTCCCCCTGATAATTTTGTATACCTCAATCATGTCCCCCCCTCATCCTTCTAAACTCCATCGGATACAAGTCCAGTTTTTCTAGCCTTTCAGCATATGTCAACCCCGCCGTCCCTGGAACTAACTTTGTAAATCTGCGCTGCACACCCTCTCTAGCTAGTATGTCCTTCCTCAAAATTGGAGACCAGAACTGGACGCAATACTCCAGATGGGGTCTCACCAGGGCCCTGTACAACTGCCGAAGGGCGTCTCTGTTCCTATACTCCAATCCCCTCTTTATGAAGGACGAAAGGAACTGCTTACATGAACCATCCAAACAATACTAAACAATATTTATTTATTTATGATGTATGTGTATTTGTCCTGCCTATGTATTGTCTGTCTGCATTTATGTATTGCCTGATAGTATGCACGCTGTTTCGTCGGGTTGCACTTGATAATACACTTGAACTTAAACTTGTAAAGAGTGAAGAGGATGGATTGATAGGTGGAGCCTGGAATCTAGAATTGGGTATATCGGGAGACGGGATGGGCCAAGGGCCATCATAACATGCTGTAAATATTCTATGACATAGATGGGAAAGATCACATTGGTCTTTCTGAAATTACTGTTTGGATTAGATTCTGATCGTGGTCCTGCTGGAGACAATAGATTCTGTTTCTCCTTTCATGCTTTGGGTTGAGTTTTAAATTTTTTAAATTTTAATTGTTAGGATCGGGTGGATTTTCTGCAACTCATGATTGATTCTCAAGAATCCAGTATGAAAAGAAAGCAGAACGATGGCAACGACCCAACATGCAAAGGTAACCTTGGTCATTGTTTGCCTTCTATTTCTGAAGTTGATGCTTCCTATTATGTCCTTTGATAACTTGAACAGTTCAAATTCCTTTAGAATGGATGGTATGAGAACAATGGAGGAGCTGATATCTCTGCTGGGGATGGTCCCTTTATCAGTAGAAGTCATGTGACCTGTAGTCTCGGGTCTGAGTTGGCAGCAGTAGTGTCATTAAAGTTGGTGTCACCCAATGTGGCAATTCATGGTGTCACCCCCTCTCCCCACCCTTCTCCATGGACCTCCTCCCATATCAGTCCATACAGAATCCTTGGTAAATTTTTTGTACTGATGTTACTTGCAAATTGCAATTCACATATATCACTGAATGTAATGGCAATAGAAGAGGTACAAGGATTGCTTAAAGAAATCTCTTGGTGCCTGCCACATTGACCCCCGCCAGTGGGCTGATCTTGCCTCCAACTGTGCATCTTGGCGCCTCACAGTTCGGCGGGCAGCAACCTCCTTTGAAGAAGACCGCAGAGCTCACCTCACTGACAAAAGACAAAGGAGGAAAAACCCAACACCCAGCCAACCAATTTTCCCTTGCAACCGTGCCTGCCTGTCCCGCATCGGACTTGTCAGTCACCAACGAGCCTGCAGCAGACGTGGACATTTACCCCTCCATAAATCTTCGTCCGCGAAGCCAAGCCAAAGAAGAAAGAATGGCAATAGTAGTGAGTTAAATAACTATCAAAATTAAAATTACAATGTCATATAGCATAATGTGATAAATATAGCTGTAAATTGCTTAAATATAATATTTCTTAGATTATATGAATACTAGCCACAAAATTGTTTTGTAAAATCTTTCTACATTGAACTACATTATTAGTAACTGAGCGGAACCTTTTTTGATTTTTCTCCATCTTTTAGTTTCATTAATTATTACTTCATTCTCAGAAACGTTATTGATCTAGGTTCACAAATACTAATTCCCACAATATGGAGGCTAAAATACCAGAAAATTTGACAAAAGCAGTGGTTGTAAAAATACCAGCAGCAACAAAAACAACAGCGCTTGCTTGCCGCGCGTCCAGACGAAACCACATGATTTGAAATGTCACTGTAATTGGGTAATAACAATAGCGCATTAGAAGGTTCAAGAAGTAAATTAGCATTGAGTTTTAGACTTGTAGGTATATTGATACGTGTCCAGTTTTGCTAATGAATTTTTTTTGTGGTTATAACTAACTGCAGAGATATTTTTATAAAAAATAATACATTTCTGCTGAAACACTGCTGAAATTTTTTATAGTCAGTCATTTTGGTGTCCCCCCCCCCCCCCCCCCGATGGTGCCACCAGGTGTGGCCCATACACCCTGTACCTCCTGCCCATTACGCCAGTGGTTTGCAGAGTATAAAGGTTAAAATCTTGTGCGTTTACTTTAATTAGTTATAATGACTTTCCCTTTAAGAAATATTGTTATCTGTAGGTAACCAATAGTTACTACAATGTCATATATTGTAATATCCGTGCAGATTCGGAGCTTACGATTCAGTTCTCAGAAAGCAAGGAGATGTAATCTCTCAAAATATCTTTCTTTGAATTCGTAGTCTTAGGATCATCTTCTCATCATTTTATCAGCTTTATATCGTTATGTAACCAAATGCTTTGTTTACTCAGAGTCATAAAAATCAATGCAAGGTTATGCAAAAAGTTTATGTCAATGAATTAAAGCTGCAACTATGAAGTTTGGCTTATTGGAGTGATAAGATTGTAATTCAGAATATCAAGACTTACATTTCTTAGAAGTGTGATACGTTTTGAAATTGAAAATTATTAGAAAATGGAAAGTGTTATCTAGACAAGAGAGACAATGCTTGTAGGACTGGAATTCCAATGAGGAGTATCGGCATATAAACCATGTTGATTGTCCTTTTAATACTTTGATCATATAAGACCAGAAAATGTGATTTCCCTAGCACTGGAATGCTGGGAACGCTAATTTCACATACAGAACATTAGTTTGTCATTTCTTTCAAGACTATTCCATCCATTATTATCAAGAGGATATGCCTTGAAGTTCTATTCTCCTGATAACTATGCATTAGATGGACTTGGCCATAGGTGCCAGATGCTGCTAGGGTCCTATGCTGCAACTGCCATTTTCAGCCAAGGATTGAGGTCTTGATTGGACATGTAAATGCCTGTAGCAATGTAGTTCTTTTTGAAACAATTTGGAATTTTGGTGCATGTGTACATTGTACCAAGTATATGACAATAAATGCATTATCAAGCAGCACACAAAGTGCTGGAGGGTCTCAGTGGGTCAGGCAGTATTCATGGAAGGCAATAAATAGCCAAAATTTTGGGAATGATGAAGGGTTTTACTCTGAAATGTTGACTATCTGTTGCCTTCCATGAATGTTGCCTGACCTGCTGAGTTCCTCCAGCATCTTGTGAATTGATTCAGTTTTTCCAGCATAAGAAAAATCTTAAAGATCTCATTATCACTACATCTTTCCTAAGGCGAAGGTAAGGCAACTGGCAATCATAAGTGAGATGGTCCTCTGCTGTGGGCGATGGCAATTATGGGGAATATGCACTTGAAGGCTTGGGTGGAAGAGAATGGTACGGAATGTTGAGATATGAAGTCTGGAGTAAATAACTGAATGGGGGTGGGAGAAAAGGTGAGCACAATGGTTGGATTAAAAGGTGATGGTTACAGGCATTTCAGGATGAGGCCCAACAACAGTCGGGACATGTGGAGAGGGGTCTGACTGAAGAATGTCATGGGGACTACAGCTTGGGGATTTGGGACAACAACTTGGATGGTCAATACAGCATGGATTCGGTCTCCCAAGGATAAAGGTAAGTTAGGCATCCAACTTGGAACTGCTGCAAAGGTGACTGTCATTTGTTTAAGGACTTCTGAACAATGGGCTCCCCGAGAAAAATATGATCCAAGCTCCCCTGCAATGTTTTAAAAGGAAATGGTTGTTGCCTCATCTGGGATGAGGGTTGAAAATTTGATGCTGAGAAAAAAAACCCTTAAAGTAACCAAAGTTTTAGAAAGTATTTGCATTTAAAACCTATTATTTTACATTCTGTTTCAAAATTAACTATGCAGTATTAATTCTAGCTCTTTACCTTCTCTGCAGCTCTGACTGACTCAGAGATTCTGTCACAGGGAATTACTTTTATTTTTGCTGGTTATGAGACCACCAGCAACACACTTTTATACATGGCGCATAATTTGGCCATGCATCCAGACGTGCAGAAAAAATTGCAGCAGGAAATCGACACGGCTTTTCCCAACAAAGTGAGTTCTTGAGAAAGTTTTTAAAAAAAATAGTATCTTTTTTCTTTACACGAGGTTCCACAGGTCTTCGTGGTCATTGAGTTTTAACATTTTGGAAATGGAGCTAACAGTATCGAGTCATAAAACTGGGAAATAGGTCCTTCAGCTCAACTTGCATACGCTGACCAAAACGTCCCACCCATGCTAATCCCACCTGCCTGCATTTGGCCCATATCCCTTGAAACAAAACCTATCCATGTAACTGTCCAAATTTCTGTGAAACGCTGCCAACGTTTTAAGTATTTGCCTCAACCACCTTCTCCAACAGCCAGTTCCATTCTCGTCACACTCTGTGTGTAAAGAAAAAAGATACCTATCACTTTCCTATTCAACCTCTTCCCCTCATGTTAACCTGATCTGTTTTTGTACACCTCGATGAGAACACTCCACATCCTCCTGGACTCCAAGGAATAAAGCCCGGGCCTTCTAAAACTCTTCCCATAGCTCAGGCCCCCACGTTCTGCCTACATCCTTGAAAATCTTCTCTGCGCCATCTCCACCTCGACAACTTTTTCCCTTCAGCATGGTGATCAAAACTGAACAGAATACTCAAAATGGGGGCTCACCAATGCTTACATAACCTTGTAATATAACCTTAAAGTTCTATGCTCATTACTCTGACAGATGAAGGCTTTTTAACCACCCCATCTGAGATAGTACAGATTCTATCACCAATGTATACATGGACAGATGGTAGTGTCGGATGACTGTGATTGGCTGAGAGTGTAGCCACATCTACTGGCAGGTCTTAAAGGATTGCTTCTGGACTGGTCGACCTACTTGTGATATCCTTCAGTCTTTTAGTTAATAAAAGCCTTGGTTTGGATCAACAAGTCTTTGGTTCTTTCAACGTGCACTACACCAGTAACCTGTAACGCCAGGTATTATGTAACTGTACTCCTAGAGTCCTCTGCTTTACAAAGCTCCTCAGATCTTTACTATTCACAATGAGGGTCCCTCCCATTTAGACCTCCTAAACTGCAACACCTCACATATCTCTAATAAATTCCATCACATAAGGAATATAAGAGCAGGAGTATGTTAATGAACCTCCTTCCCTTCCCCTTTCCAGTTCTCCTCCCTCTCTTCCTCCTCCCTTCACCCTCCTCCCCTTGATCGCTGCTAATTCCTCCCTCCCTTCCTGCCTTTGCAAAAACCCATTTCCTCCCCCTCCCCTCCCCACTCTTTTGTTTGGATGCCTGCTGACATTTTTCCACACCTTGATGAAGGGCTCAAGCCCGAAACACCAGTTATTTATTTTTACCGTTGCTACATAAAGAACACTGCTTGACCTGACGAATTTCTCCAGCTTTGTGTTTTTCCTGCAACAATGATGTCTGTAGTTACCTCTAGCCTATGAGCCTATCAGTGAGGTTATCAGTGATCCACTCTTGGTCAACACCCTTTCCCATTTACTCAACATGCCCCTTCTTTCCTTGTAGCTCAAATGTTTGTCAATTTCCAACTTGAATCTGTTCAATAACACCATCTCCATAGCTCTTTGGGAGAGATTTAAAAGATTTCTGGCTGTCTCAGGGAAGAAATTCCTCCCTCCCTTCTCCCCTTTAACACTTCCATCCTTGTCTTGCTCTGTTTTCAATGTGTGACCTCATTCATCTGTGACAGTGGTCCTGATTTTAGATGGCCGCATGAGTAAAAACATCATCACAGTATCCCACCTCCCCTGCCCACATACCAGAATCTTGAGAAACATAAAAATTGCAGAACGAACAAAGAGATGCTGGAGGGGTTCGATGAGTTGGGTTGCATCTAAGGAGAGAAATGGTCAATCAACATTTCAGATCAGGACTCTTTATCAAGACAGAGGGTTCAATTTGACCCTCTGAGCTCTTCCAGCAGTTTATTCTTTGCTTTCTTCATAAACAGACCTTCTAGGGGAGAAAATTGTGAAGGTTAACATGTCGCATATTATCGTTGCTGTCACATCTGCTCCCAGGATGAGGTCTTCCATTCCAGAACATCCAAGATGCATTCCAAGCCTACATCTCCTCCATTTCCCACACATCTGCCCTGTCTCCCTCCACCCAAGACAGAATTACCCTTGTCCTCACCTACTACCTCACCAGCATCCATCAAATATATTACGCTCCACAATTTCTGCTGCTGCAGCACCATCACACCACCAGACCCCTCTCCTTTACAAAAGGACAGCTCTCTCCATGACTCCATTATGCTCTCATCCCTTCTCACTAATCACCCCATTGGCATCTACCCTTGCGCCAACACCTCCTCCCTCACTGCCCCAAACAGTCCTTCTGCATGAAGTAACAGTTCACTTGAGAATCTGTAGGGGTTATCTACTATGCCTGGTGCTAACAGAGACCAGGAGATCATTTCATTGAGCAATGGCAGGGATAGATCCCATTGGCCAACCATTTCAGTTCCACACCCACTTCCCACACCGACATGTCTGTCCACAACCTTGTACCACCAAACTGAGGCCACCTGCAAATTGGAGGAATGGCATCTAGTGTTCCATCTGGACACTCTTCAACCAGATGGTATTGACATCAGTTTCTCTGGTTTCTCTTGGACCACTCCCCTGTCTCCCTCTCTTCCCATCCCTCTGTCTCCTTTCTTCCAGCTCTCCTCCCCCTTACTTTGCCATTCAGAGAGCTACCCTTTCCCCTCATCATTTCTTAGCTTTTTTCCTCTTCTGCCCTCACACCTAAGACCTCCTACCTATTAGCTTCTTTCCTCTTCCCCCTACCTTTTTGCTCATGCCTTGATGAAGGGCTCAGACTCAAAATTCTGATTATGTACCTTTGCTTCCTATGTACGCTGCGCGTCCTACTGAAGTTCTCTTGCATTTTTGTGCTTTGTAGTACAATCATAGCATCTGCAGACCCTCCTGTTTAAAAGTATTTTCCTACTCTATGACAAATATTTTAACTTTCTGCATTGCTGGCATCAATCAGCACCCATCCATACTCCTATCCCATGGTTAACAGTGTTTTTCTGTTTGAAGGCTCCTATCACTTATGATGATGTCATGCAATTGGAGTACTTGGAAATGGTGATATCTGAAACACTGCGGTTATATCCTCCTGCACCTCGCTTGGAAAGAGTCTGCAAGGAAGATGTCATACTCAATGGGGTGACCATTCCAAAGGACACAGTAGTTGTGGTTCCTGCTTATGTCTTGCACCGTGATCCAAAGTATTGGGCAGAACCTGAAGAGTTCAGACCTGAGAGGTACGTGTTACCAAGTCTCCGTGTTTTCTTCTTACCAATGTCACCAAGCCAATCCACCCCATTATATCACCACCAGACAGAGATAAAGAGGTGTCGGTGCCACAAGACCCACACCATAAGGTTCAGAAACAGCTGCTACCCCTCCACCATCAGACTCCTCAACAATAAAGTCAACTAGGAGCTCCTTTTGCACAGAGCTTGAAAGTCAGGTTTTATCTGCCTTTTGAGCTCTTGTGTAAAAAAAAAATTGAAGGCGGATTGGGTGGTCCAGACTTATACGTCTTCAATGCTCCAAGGAAATAGTCTCAGTGTTGGAGCATAGCACTGCTGGACATATCTAAAATGGTCAATCTGTGTTGCCAGGTCAAAATGGCAAGGGAAGATGACGTTGCAATGTTGGGTCCAGAAAAGTTTAATACTCAGCATCGAGTAGAGCAGTGGACACTACTAGGCGCATAGTGTACAAATGTCAGCACTGCCTGTGTTAATCAGATTCAGTGGGTCTGGACATAATGGTTTGCAATCACATGCT
Organism: Narcine bancroftii; assembly: GCF_036971445.1. Taxonomy (NCBI): domain Eukaryota; kingdom Metazoa; phylum Chordata; class Chondrichthyes; order Torpediniformes; family Narcinidae; genus Narcine; species Narcine bancroftii. The sequence goes on along the minus strand of NC_091480.1, from coordinate 26,732,923 downwards.
TTCATTAACACATAACAATTTGTAAAAGAGTGTGGGATAATGTTAACAGGAATAAAACATGCACCCACAATTTATAAAAGAGTATGGGAAAATGTTAAACAGTGCATAATTACTGCTCCTATATCTTATGGCTTTATAAAAGTTTGCTAAAGGGCTACTGAATACGATTAGCCTTATCCTGCCCTTGTTAACTGGCCAATTGAAGTTGGTGCATTAGTTCTGATTACATTTTGGTTACCTATCAATACAACAATAGAACATTTATAGACACTTAATACACTGGCACACATTTGTTGGCAGATAGCTACAGTTGCTGTATTTAAAACCATTCTGTAACCTTAATCTTGGCACCATAACAATTGTAGTTTTTAGGTTTGAATGTCTATCTGTGAAAATTGCTGAAATCAACGATTTATAAATTGCGCACGCGAACTTTATTCCCGTAACATTTTCCCACACTCCTTTATAAACTGCATGTTTTATTCCAGTTAACATTATCTCATGCTTTTCTATAATTGTGTGTTAATAAAAGCTGTGTGTCCAGACCCACCAAATCGGATTCTTTTCTCAACATGTCACACTAGGCAGTGACGCTGCTGTGCTACACGTCCCACCTCTTTTGCTCCAGTAAGCCGCTTGCTGTGTAAAAGGACTCACAGACTCGGCTTTTTTCTGTTCTGTGCGAATAAGCAAGCTGGCTTTCAGAGACAGGTCATGTATATGGCACAACTTTTCAGTGTAAAAGGGCTAGGGGCTCATTTAAGGACTCTTTAGTAGAATATTGATTTTTTAAAATTCTCTGTATTGTACAGTTTGTTTGCATTTCTTTATCTGTTTACATTTCTTTATTTGTTTGTGCACAGTTTTTTTTTGCATTACCAATATGTGGTAATTCTGTCTTGCCCTCAGGGTTGCATGTGATGTCATGTAGATCTCTTCTTCTCTTCTTTGGCTTGGCTTCGCGGACGAAGATTTATGGAGGGGGTAAAAGTCCACGTCAGCTGCAGGCTTGTTTGTGGCTGACAAGTCCGATGCGGGACAGGCAGACACGGTTGCAGCGGCTGCAGGGGAAAATTGGTTGGTTGGGGTTGGGTGTTGGGTTTTTCCTCCTTTGCCTTTTGTCAGTGAGGTGGGCTCTGCGGTCTTCTTCAAAGGAGGTTGCTGCCCACCGAACTGTGAGGCACCAAGATGCACAGTTTGAGGCGATATCAGCCCACTGGCGGTGGTCAATGTGGCAGGCACCAAGAGATTTCTTTAGGCAGTCCTTGTACCTTTTCTTTGGTGCACCTCTGACACGATGGCCAGTGGAGAGCTCGCCATAGAACACGATCTTGGGAAGGTGATGGTCCTCCATTCTGGAGACGTGACCCACCCAGCGCAGCTGGATCTTCAGCAGCGTGGACTCGATGCTGTCGACCTCTGCCATCTCGAGTACTTCGACGTTAGGGATGAAAGCGCTCCAATGGATGTTGAGGATGTTGAGGATCATGTAGATACTTTCACAATAAATCTGAAATCTAATCCCCAAAACCATACGTCAGTTTATGGCTTTTGCTGCCCTTCTACTCAAGTTCATTAGTAAAATTATTTAAAAGAGATGCCTGTTAAGGTAACCAAAGGCTTGGTCAAAAGGGTTTTTAAGCATTACCTTAAATTCATTGGAATTACTTTCTCTTCTGGTGGAATATGTAGTGCTGTGCCATTACTTAGCACTTTTGTCGGTCGTAACTGGGATGGATTTCAGGCGTTAATCTGTTAAATGAAACCCTGGCATTTTTCCCAGACCACTCTATTATCTTGAAGACACGTAGCCACCCTTTCAAATTTCATTTGATGCTGCTTTGAGGTTGATTCCCTGATGGCCCTGTGAATTAAAAAAAAGGTAGTAATGCTCTTTAGCACACCAGAAATTGGAAAGTGGCCAGTGAATTAAGCACCTGTTAGAACTTAAAGCATTTATTCCTGTAGATGGCCTCTTTTAATGTCCAGATAATGTCAGACTTAATTTAGGTATTTTTCAGTGGACCTTTGGGATTGAGGAAGACTTTTTTTTGGATTGAAATGCTGAGATAGTCACCATGCCTTAGGTTAAACAGGCATGTTTGAAAGGTCATGGAGGAGTGTAGCATGGATGTTGGTGTGTGGTCCTATTGTGTTGTCTGCCTCCAACAAAGAATCAAGGTTCTCAATCCTATTCCAAATGTTCCTCTCCACTCTGATCAAGTGCAGGCATGGAATTTTGGCTTGTCAATGAAGATGCCATGTTACATTTTTTTTCAATGTGGCTTTTAATTCATCTCTGTCCATCCAGCAAACATTTGCCATCAAGTACCTCAGAGTAGATTAGCTGCATCCCAAAACGGACGAGGTGACCCTCCCATCAGAGCCAACTGAGCACTGTCTGAAACTCTGCTGGAGATGTTAATCTGGAGATGGACACTGAAGTATTTGGAATCCCCGCTGAAGTTCTAAAATATTTAGAGGATCTACGGACACACATTTGTATCCTCCTCTTGCATCAAGATTTTCTTTAAATAAAAAGACATATTTGACTATGGTAACTTCATGGAAAGTTATCACAAGGGTCTTGGCAAAGCACAGTCAATCCCTGTGAAGCTGCACTGCAAAGTGGATCAGTAAATTAGGGAACGTCTCAGTGATTGTCAATTCAAAGCATTCTTCATCCATCTCTCCTAACCAATCTGACAATAATCTGTTTCTCTCCATATAATTAGATTCAGGAAAGAGGAAAGGGAGTCTCGGAATCCTTGCATCTTCTTGCCATTTGGGATGGGTCCTCGAAACTGCATTGGGATGCGATTTGCACAACTTTTGATGAAGATGGCAATTGCTTCAATCCTTCAGCACTTGACTATTGTACCATGTGATGAGACACAGGTGAGCATTCGGCAATAGAGGAATTGCATGAAAAAGTTATAGTGATTAAAAAGCACTTGCTGTTGTGATAGATTATGTTGTATTTTATATTGTATATAGATATGTTTTAAAGGAGGTAAATTGTGGCAATTTTTTTTTAAGTGTAGGTCACATACAAACACTTCAAAACAGATCTCATTCGAAATACTGGAGCTCTGCTCAAGCCAGGCAGGCCGGCAACAAGTGCCTTTGCAAAAACTTTGGGGAGTGCCAATAGAGACTACACAAATGGATTATTGTTTTGGAAAACAACAGATGAAAGAACTCAGAGGATTAGGTCTGGAGCCACAGGTTGTCTGAGTGCAGTTTGCTGTTCTAAGAGGGTCATGTGGTTTTGAGAGTAAAACAGGCTTTTCTCTGGGTGTGAGAGAGCATTCAGTTCTACAGTTCAGCAGCAGCAGCTGGGACTGGAACAGGACAAGCTGGCAAGCTTGTGGAAAACCCCCATTTTAGAAGACAGGTTGTGAGCTCTGACTTCAGCCTATATAAAGCCCTTGTGGTCCATACAAGAGGAGAGGACTGGCTGCCTAACATTTTACTTGAAATAAGAGAAACAAAAAGGAACTCTGTGGTGACCTGAAAGAAAGAGATTATCATCTGGAGATCCCTGAGGGGGAAAGTTTCTTCGGCAAGACACTGATGTGTCTGATTAGAAGGTATCAGTTTGTGTCCAGCTAAGAACAAATCTCTCTCTGAGAACCAGCAAAAACTTACCTGAGCAGTAACCATTTACCTATCAAGCACCCAAGCCTGGTGAAATTCATAAATGTTAAATTCTGTGCACAGTATAAGAATTGCCTGCAACCAGTGAACTTGGAGGAGTGAGAAGCAAGATTGGACTGTGAACTTTTCTGAACTTATACATGCACTTAGAACTAGAAGGTGGTTAAGTTAGGTTAGTTAAGTTAATAGTAATACGTTTTCATGTTTAAAAATAATTAAAACCAACTTTTGTTTAAGTAACCATTTGTCTTGGTGAATTTCTGTTGTTGCTGGGGTTTGGGGCCCTCTGGGCTCGTAACACTGTAATGGAAGGGAATTATGAAATAGTTGCTGACCAAAGGATACTGAGATGAAATTTAAGTCATTTGCCTCTCACCAAACTTCTCTGTTAATTTAATATTACCGTGCTGTTTTATTCCAGGCCTTCCCATTGGAAATTGATTTTAAAGGATCCATGCGTCCTAAAAATCCTATATTTCTGAAATTTGTGCCACGAAGAGATGCTGACGCAAAAGATTAAAAAAGAGTCCTAAGCAGTTTTGAAGATATTTTGCACCTTGGATATTTCAAACTATTAAAATTATGATCTTGAATAAATAAATATTTCAATTACACTTTTAGAAACGTATGCACATCGAATTAGTAAACAAAAATGCTGGAGAAACTCAACAGGCAAAGCAACATCTATAGGATGTAAAATCCAGCCAACTCTAGGAGTGTCAAAACTCAGGCAGACGCAGGAATAAAATGGTGGGGGGAGGGGGGGCGGGGAAGGACCAAGAGGTGGATTCAGATGGGAAAGCAGAAGAGAAAAATGATCAGGGGAGTGGGCAAAGGGCGAAGAAAGATGTCTCTTTGATAGGAGAAGGGGGTGGGAACTGGAGCAAGGAAGTCAGGCAAAGAGAGCGATCAAGGGAGGGGTTTAAATGGGAATTGGAAGTCCATGTTGATGTCATCTGGTTGGAGACTGCCAAGATAGAATATAAGGTGCTCTTTCTCCTTGTCATTATTTACAATCTTCGGTAGCGTTGAACTCACTTTAATTCCCCTCTTTTGGAAATAATTGAGCTGCAACATGAGGCTGTCATGTGTATCTGAGCTTTCAAAGATTATACCTGCTGGTTTTGTGAAACAGATCATTGATAAATATATTTCATGTTTATCCTTATGTATGGTTGGATTTGTGAACCTACCATCTTCTGACAATTTATCAAATAAAGCTTTCTACCTTCTGACAATTTGTCATATTAAGCCTCCTATCTTGCGACAATTTGTTAAGTAAAGCCTCTTCGTGAACTACAGTTGTCACCTCACCAAGCTAAAATGTGTGGCTGCGGGGGCTGTGGAAGCGCTGAGGGTGAATCTATGGACCCTCGGTGTCTCTGGGGGCGTGGAGAGGGGCTCTCTTTTGCTGCAAGTCTGACCATAAGAGGCGCTTAGGCAATTTCTGCCAGTGGCAAATCTGCCTTGCAGCAGGCAAAAAGAAATTTCGTGTAATATGATACTGTTTTATTACTATTGTAGCAAGGTTGCTATTGCTACAGCTAGGTTATAGCTCTCGGTTATAGTCCTCAGGCTGTGGCTCGAATCCATGGGAGAAGAAAGACACACACACCAGTAGAGTGTATTTGACACTGAGCTTATTCACTGGCAGCTCTGCCTTTTATAGTCAGCTTGACCGGGTCACCACCGGGGCGTGGCTTGAGCAGTCTGGCTGGTGATTGGGATCCCTGTGATCCACCAGTGGTGATTGGCCAGGGAAAGAGCGAATAGCATCCACCTTCATGGGTAACGGTCTGGCTCCACATTGGTCGATACGATGGCCCAGGAGGTCAATAGTCTCTCGTCAAAAACAGCACTTGGCCGGGTTGATGGTGAGGCTGAAATAGCTCAGCCTAGTGAATAATTGTTTTAAGTGGGTGGAGTGCTCGGTATGGCAGTAGCTGGCATTAAAATGTCATCAAGGTAGATGAAAGCAAAATGCAGATCATGGCACACTGCATCCATCATCCTCTGGAAAGTCTGAGTCATGTTTTTTTAACCTAAAGGGCATGCAGAGAAATTTAAACAATCCAAAGGGGGTTATTGTGGCAGTTTTTGGGATGTTTTGAGAATATCCGTGGTCCTTGCAGGTTCATGGTGAAGTCTTGGATATGGGGCATGGGATATCTGTCCAGTATGGAGGCCTCGTTGAGGTGGCGGTAGTCTCCACAGGGCCTCCAACCACCTGCTGCCTTGGGCCGCACAATGCTGAGTTCCTCCGTCTTTTTAAACTCGTCCCTGGCTAGGTTGAGTTTCTTGGGGGGGGGGAGAAGAGAAACTGGGCCCTGGCATGGAGGGGAGGGCCCTCTGTAATGATTTGATGCCTCACCCCATGTTTGGGTTCTGCCGAATGGAAGTGAGGCATGGTGACGGAGGGGTATTCTGCTAGGACCCGAGTGAATGCATTGTCACTGGTACTCACTGAGTGCAGGTGAGGGCTGTTGAGTTCAGTGCCCTTGACTGAGAGTGACTGAAATGTCCGGGCGTGTACCAGCCGGCACCCCTTAATATCTACCAGGAGTGAGTTGGCCTGCAGGAAATCTGCACCCAGTAATGGTTGTTGCATGGCCTCTACTATAAACTTCCAAGTGAATTGTCTGTTCCCGAAGTGTAGGAGAATGGTGTGGGTGCTGAATGTTCCGATGTTAGAGCCATTTGCCACTCGGAGCTCCCGGCCCACTTTACCGCAGGGGGTCTCCAAGCTGGTCGGGGGAATGACGCTGTATTGTGTCCAAGTGTCCACAAGAAACATCAACCCGACAGGGAGTCTTGAATGTGTAGCAGGCTATACAGTTGGATGGCCATCACAGCCATTAATAATGGCTGGCCTGGGTATTTCCCTGGAATGGGAAGGGGCAGGGGCATCAATGGGCCATGGACCCCACAGTCGGTGACAGAAACAGCAATGCTCACTGGTGGGGCATGGCTTTCGGGTAGTCAGTTGGTAGGTCAGACGGTCAGTCAGTGGTCTTCCTGGCCAGGCGCTGTTGACGTGGTGCTATCATCTGCTCGAGCAAAATGCAGGCATCCCTCTTCGCCACCGATAGCAGGTCTGCTTGGGCAGCCCCCTTCCCTGGGGTCATCGAATTCTTCTTCCTCTATAAGCAGCCTGATGTCCTCGGGCAGCCTCTCCAGGAAGATCCGCTGGAACAGCGGGCAAGAGGTGTGACCATCATTGAGAGTGGGCAAGTCGCTCATGAGGGCGGAAGGGGCCCTGTCCCCTAAACTGTTAATATGTAACCGGGCAGCACGCTCACGCTTTGAGAGCCCAAAAGTGCGGGTTAACGACTCGTGATGGCCACATACCTTCCTTGCACGTGAAGTTGCTGACCTCAGGGAATGTAGAGGAATATGCAGGTTGGAAAATTGTGAACTCCTCTTTGATTTCCCGGTGAACTGCTGAGAAGTGACCAAGGAGAACATCAAGAAGTTCTTTATCTTTAAAGGTACTCGGAAAGGAAGACAGAAGCAGATGGAACCGACCAACTCCAATCTGACCTGCAGAAACTCTCAAGAGGGGTGGATGTGTGAGAGGCACTCCAAGAGGTGAAAAGCCAGCAATCTGTGTTATTCACCTCAGAGTCCTCCAAGATGATCCTCCAACTCAAGAGTTCGCACAGAGGAGCAGAATGAAACATTCCCATGCTTCTTCTTCCAAAAGGTTCACAGGAGAAGCTTTGTGATTCATGGCCTTAACGAAGAGAATGGAAAAGGACAGAACAGAATACAAAAACAGGGTAATGTATTACCGATCAACCACAATCAGACAACCATGTTTAATAGGTTTTAATCACCTTAAAGTGTGAGCACAGCTTGCATGCCTGCCAAGGCAGGCAGAGGGAGGGGTTTGGGTGTAATGGCCTTTAGGGGGATATCAGGGAGAGAGGAGTCACAGGTTCAGGGGCAGGCCAGCCCAAACGGTACATGCATACATCTATATAAATAATGGTGGTGCCACAGGTAAACTGCCATTAGGTTGCAACAGAAGGATGTGGCATTACTATATTCCACAAAGTTATCACATATGGCCAGGTTGCAAAATAAAAATTTAAATGAATAATATAAAAGTAAACTAACCAATAACACATAAAGATAAATCTATTGCAAACAGATTTTAGTTTGTGTCCCAACAAAAGCAACAAACATTTTAGCAGCTTTAATATTTTTCCAATATCTGTAGGAAGATGGTAGTGAATCTTTCACTGATTAATTGACTGAAAGTAGACAAAATACCATCAATAATATGGCCGATGTCTGAGGCAACAGTGAATTAATACTGCCACACTGATTTAAATTTGTCTTGCTATACATGATCACATCTGTACAATCCAGAAATACAAACTGGTAAAATCATTGATGTAAAATTTGAAAATAAGGCAAAAAAGAGCAAACCTCACTTGTGTTAGTTTCACTAGTTTCTCGTCTTCCACCTTCTCCGTGGATTGTCACCTTCCAGAGGCTTGTGTGGTCCTGAGATCCCGGGAGTGATGTCATCTGGAGCTGGGGTCCTGGTAGGGTCACCCACGGTGGTGAGGTCCCTGACAAAGAACAATCCAACCAAGTCCTCAGCAGTGCAACAGGCGGACACAGTTACACTGAACTCAATGGCTATGAAGGCGGCAACAAATCTATCAGCTCCGAATGTCATGGTTTTCATGCCATTGGAATGAGTTGATTGATTGTGAAGCATCACATGCTTCTTGGTGTGCAACATCAAGTACACATTAAACAAATACATGCACAGGCGTCTTCGCTCTGCGGATCAACGGAATGAAGGCCATCATCCTCAACTAGAAGGGATAGCCACGACATCTTCAACATAGTTAACTGAGTCGTGTAAAATAGACACCTGGAGAAACTCTTGGTGACCCTGAACAGAGATTGAAACCCCTTACCCAAGCAAGTCATTCCTGCAATATTTTCTGTCTTTGAGCCCAAGTCATCTGAGATGCTGTTGAATACTTTATCCATACCTTTGGCATCTCAATGTATTATGCTGCACTTCTGACTTGGCCCCTCCATGGACACTGCCTGGCCAAATTCCAGAATAGAATAGGCCCTTTGGCCCAACTACACTGCCCAATATGGTATTCTGGACTAATCCCATGTGCTGCCCTTGGTCCAAACCCTCCAAACCCCTCTTAACCACAAATCTGTTCAAATGCCTTTTGAATGTTGCTATTGTGCCTGCTTCTACAGTTTCCTCTGGCTTCTAATTCCAGATGTGGAAGCAAAATCTCTAAAATCTCACCTTATGCTAAATAAGAACAGTGATTACAGAAGTATCCAGATTATTTTATTCATTTTTCAGGGTGTGTGTTGTTGGTGGGAATAGCATTTATTCCTACAAGTACCTTCTCAAACTTCTTCTCAAGAAGGTTTACATGTAATGCTGTTGGGAATGACTTTCCAGTGTGCATATCCAGTGATGCAGAATAGGGGATACAATTCAAAGTGAAGATAATGTGAGACTTGAACAAATATTTAGATGTCCCCATCAATCTGGAAGCCTTCCAATTTATTGATGCCTTTCCTGAGCAAATAGAACTGCACACAGTACTCTCAGTGTAGTCTCACTAGTGCCTTGTACATCTGAATCAGGAATTCCCAATTTTTGTACTCTATATCCTGTGCAATGAATGTCAAAGTGCCAAGTGCCTTCCTTACCACCTTATCCACCTGAATTGCTACTTTCAAGCCTCTCTCCTGAACACTACCATTCACGTTTGAAGTCTTACTCTGGTTTGACTTACCAAAGTGCAACACACCACTTGGCGGTAGTCATTGAGGGCTGTACTGTCAATTTCTTTGGTAGATGGTGGTTGCCTTGAAACTTGTGGGAACGATGGACTGCTGCAATGATGTGTTGAATACCTCAATAAGGACCTCCCTCAGTTTGTCCGCACAGACATTTAGTACCTGGCTGGGTATGTGGTCTGGACCCAATGCCTTGTGTGGGTTCACCTCATTGCCTCAACGAATGTCATCAACTTCTCAGCTTTAATTCTATCAACTAAAAGCCATTCTAATATTTTAAGTAGCTTTTATGGAAATATAACCACAAAGATTTATTATATGTTATTCAATAGTTTAACAACTAAATCTGAAAAGACTATGACATTATTAATAAATGTATGCCAAATTAACAAATGGCAATGAAGAAAAGTACAGGAGGGAGATAGATCAGCTTGTTGAGAGGCGTCATGCCAACAACCTTGCACTCAACGTCAGCAAAACCAAGGAGGTGATTGTAGACTTCAGGAGGAAGTCGAGGGAACATGACCCAGTCCTCATTGAGGGCTCAGTAGTGGAGAGGGTCAAGAACTTCAAATTCCTGGGTGCCAACATCTCCGAGGATCTGTCCTAGAACCTCCATGCCAATACAATCACAAAGAAGGCCTGCCAGCGGCTATACTTTGTGAGAAGATCTGGTATGTCACAGAAGATGCTCGAAAACTTCTACAGGTGTACCTTTGAGAGCATTCTAGCTGGTTGCATCACTGTGTGGTACGGAGGTGCCAACACGGGACAAGAAAAAACTCCAGAGGGTTGTTGTCAGCCTGCAACATCACAGGCATCAGCCTTCTCTCCATCAAGGTAATCTACAAGAGGCAGTGTCTTTAAAATCTAGCCACTATCCTCAAGGACCCCCACCATCTAGGCCACGCTCTTGTCACTCTGCTACCTGCAGGAAAAAGGCACAGGAGCCTAAAGACAATTGCCAACAACAACCAGACTGCTTAACCAGCTTTTCAACATTTTCCCCACCATATCTGAGTCAGACTTTAAACCATTCACTCCTTATTTCCATCCACACCTTGTTTCTTTCCTTCCTCCCTCAACCTCTCTGTAATTTTAAACTACCTTGCTTTCTCTCTCTCTCTCCCAGGGGTAGTTCACCTGGAGTTAGTTCTGTTTCTCCTTCCACAAATGCTGTGTGATGGTAGTGTGTTGCAGCATTCGCAGTATTTTTGCCAGTAAAAGATTAAGGAAGAGGACAAAGTGGCGGCAGTAGAGGTGTAGCAAGGTTGGAGAGTTCCCCAGAGAAAGATTTAAAAAAGAAGTTAAAGTGGTAGAAATTATGGAAAATATGTCTTATCTGTGTGCTATTCAGTATGTAACCTTATTTTGTATTCCTAAACAAACACTCTTTACATTTATTTTGTATTATTTTATACTGTTAAACATATTGCATCTTTAAAACATTTACTCTTTACTTTACTATGTACCCATATGCTTGCAAATTAAATGTTATAATGACCGTCGAGCGAAAGATAAGGGTGGCGAGATGAAGCAAGATGAGACGGGACAACTGGTGAGGAAGTGGATAAAAAGGGGAGTAAAAGATAGTGGTGGCAGGAAGGAAGGGAACATGTGGTTCAGGATCAGATAAGAGAAACAACTAAAAAATAATGGTGGAAAGCAGAGAACGATGCGTAGCTTAAGATAAGGAGGAAGGTGAATTGCCAAGGACCGGCACACCGCTGAGATAAGGGACAGAAATAAGGTCAAAATTCAACATAAAAAGAGGGTGCTTGTTGTGTCTAGCAGAGAGTTAGGGACTTATTCTCTGACCATCTCAGCATTTACTTGCAAATAAAGGTTTTACTTCTTGAAGAATTCTCTGTGTTGCCTGACATTAATGGACATCGAAAAACCATGGCAAATTCCCCCATAGGAACCCTCAAAAGAAAGACAGGATAGTTTATAGAATTGTAAAAAGATAAAGAATGGGGGAAAAAATACAAAGACAGCAACGGGGGAAGTGAAAAAAGTTTACCTCATGGCAGCTGAAGTGGGGCCTACCCAGAGGCTGAAGATGGCGATGGCCACAATGGCTCCTGAACAGGGATCCTGTCATGAGGAGGGGGTCGGGCACGTTGTCGGACACGGGAGTGAAGGCAACGCAAGAAAGAGGAGGTCGGACCGGGATGGAGAAGACAGCCAGGGATATGGATGTAGCAGTGGTGGCAGTGAGGACTGGGAGCTCAAGAGGCTCAAGGTAAGGAGACCCGGGCTGAGAGGGAGAGGGTGGAGCTGTTGACGCCAGAAGCAGCAAGGGCGGCAAAATCAGGTAGTGACAGCAGCTGCAGAGGGAAAACGGGAGTGCAGGTCCTGAGGAGTCAGGTGGTGGCAGAGAAGGAGGCACAAGAGCGGCAGAACCAGGCTGAGGTCAGGGTGGCAGCTACATAGGGAGGCGGGGGATCCGGTGAGTCAGAAGTTTGTGTAAGTTAATATATGATGACCATTTTATGGCTCTGGGCCTGTGCTCCCTGGTGTTTAGAAGGATCTCATTGACATCTTACAAATATTAAAAGGACTGGATAGAGTGGATTTGGGGCAGATTTTTCCAACAGTTGGAACAGAGGGCAGAGGCTCAGAATGAAACCACATCCCTTTAGAACAGAGATGAGATTTCTTCAACAAGAGAAACTCTGAAATTCTTTGCCATGGATGGTGATGGAGGCCATGTCATTTGGTATGTTTAAAAAAAGAGGTTGATAGGTTCTTGACTAGTAAGCACACCAAAGATTACAGGGTGAACGCAGAATGTGGTTCAGAGAGAAATTATATCAGCCATGATTTGTATTGTGGAGAAGACACAATAGGCTGAATTGCTTAATTCTCTCCTACATCTATTGTCTCCTGCCATCTCTGGGCTTGAGAAACTTTAGAACTCATGACAGATATGTGAGGGAAGAGCAATCCAGCCCAACAAAGATTAAATCTGCTTCAGCCATGGAATGGTTGTAATTCTCAGCTCTTTACTTATTCCACTAACTTGACTCTGTGTGTGAATGTAAATAATGAAAAGTGCTCAGTTATGAAGATCTCGATGGGAGTGATTAGGAACAATGCAGTCTCTGACATATAAGCATCACTTGTGAAAGGCGCAAGACTTCGCATCTTAAATTTATTAGACATACAGCACGGTAACAGGCCATTACGGACCACGAGTCCGGGCCGCCCAATTTAGACCCAATTAATCTACAGCCCTGGTACATTTTGAAGGGAGGGAGGAAACTGGAGCCCCCGGGGAAAACCCACGCAGGCACAGGGAGAACGTACAAACTCCTTACAGACAGCACGGGATTCGAATCCGGCTCCCAAGCGCTGGTCCCAGCCACTATGTCAACCGTGGCTCCCCAGCTCTGCTTCACTTTCCCTTCGCTTTCTCCTCATCTCTCTCCACCACCACTATCTCACCTCTTTCTGTCAGTGCAGAAACTTGCATGCTGAGGGTTCAGACTTTATGGAGCTGCCGAGGCAGGAAATCCACTCCAAGTTGATCTCACTTGTACTGTAATCAAGAAGAGTAATTTAGGATTCAGAGTTAATGAAGTCATGAGATGATACAAACATGAACTCAGAAATAATGACAAGACATTACAGCTGGGGATAGGTTTCCGTCGAAGCAACAGATATAGATTTTGGAAGCTGGGTTTTAGCAAGAGTTAATCCTAAATGCAGAAGAGCAGATGATTTTAAATTTTGATTAAGTCATGCCGTAAATGTTGCAGCAGTCATGAAATTTTGTCCCAGTGAACGCTATACAATCCTTTGCAGTATGTCTCTTATTCAATGATAAAAATTCTTCTGAAGATACTTTAGTTAAGTGAGCAGTTTTTGCCAACCACACCAATCCATTTCAGCGATATTTAAAGAGCTTGCTGCATGTCAGCTGAGCTGAGGGTAAAGCGTTGGTGTGCACTCTGTTTGCAATATCTGATCATCTCCTTTCCCTAAGGTGGTTTTCTATGATCCCCAAAGTTCTAATGACCAGTTACAATGCCTCAGACCTTTCATTTAAAATTAAACCTGGCAGAACATTTAGACAAACTTTGGCTGCAAAGGGTGAAATCATTATTGGGCAGCTTTCTCACTTCCATGGTAGCATACCCTGAATGGAGATGGGAGGATGTAAATTTAAGAATCAATAGTTAAACAATTGCCATAATAGTTTCATCGAGATGAAGCCGACTGATGTTTGCAATTATGGCAGCCGACACAAAGCAGGGCATTGATTTGCTTTATATTTTGCAATTTCCTTCAGCATTTTAATCTATCTCTACCACAGTAACAAATGCATTACCAAAATAAAAGGAAACATATGCTGAAAGAACACAAGCATGGGCATGACTGTATTAAGCGGTTCGTCTGACCTGAATGAAGCCTATTTTCAAGTGTTGTACTCGAGTTAGAAGCACAAGGATGACTAGGGAGCAGATGGGATCACTCAAGAACAAAGGAGGAAATTTACCTTCGAGTCAGAGGAAGTTGGTGAGATACTAAATAAGAGCTTGGCATCAGTATTTACCATGGAAAATGACATGGAGGATAGTGATGTAAAGCTTAATGTGGGTGTAGTGATGTAATGTATTATGCTGACTGCTTGCTATTGGTTAGGACTATAGATTGGCTCCACCTGACTGGTGTAACAGATTGTGCAACTTATCCCACTAGTCAGTAGAGGTGGCTTCTTCTGTTAATAAAATTGATATGACTTAAGCAAGGATCAGACTTGTATCATTCTATAGGCTTTTATTAACAGAAGAAGCCACCTCTACTGACCAGTGGGATAAGTTGCCCACCCACTAGTGACTCATCTCCTATGTCTCCACCCCTTATGACCTGGCCATAAAGATCGACCTCCCTCCTCCCTTCCGGCATTCCTGTATCTGAATCCGGGCCTGTCAAAGTCTCATGTTTATTAAAGCCTTTCTTTTTAATTTTTTAAATTGAGTTTAACGTATACATGCTACATACAAAGTCTTTGAATAAACAGATAGCAGGTCATATCATATACCTTGGGATAGAAAATAAGTAAAACTTCATTAGGCTATATCTTGATCTAAACAAAGGGCAAGTTCCTTCTAGTTTAATATGATATATGACAACCATATAAAACAAGTTAAAATTAAAAAAAGGTATTTCTGTCTTAAATACCTGTTCGGCTCCGAATCATGGGCCCTCTACCGGCATCACCTTCAGCTCCTAGAACGCTTCCATCAGCGCTGTCTCCGCTCCATCCTCAACATTCATTGGAATGACTTCATCACCATCATCGAAGTACTCGAGCTGGCAGAGTCCGCAAGCATCGAATCCATGCTGCTGAAGACCCAACTGCGCTGGGTGGGTCCCATCTCCAGAATGGAGGACCATCGCCTTCCCAAGATCGTGTTCTATGGCGAGCTCTCCACTGGCCACCGAGACAGAAGTGCACCAAAGAAGAGGTACAAGGACTGCCTAAAGAAAGCTCTTGGTGCCTGCCACATTGACCCCCGCCAGTGGGCTGATCTCGCCTCCAACCGTGCATCTTGGCGCCTCACAGTTCAGCGGGCAGCAACCTCCTTTGAAGAAGACCGCAGAGCCCACCTCACTGCCAAAAGGCAAAGGAGGAAAAACCCAACACCCAACCCCAACCAACCAATTTTCCCTTGCAACCGCTGCAACCGTGTCTGCCTGTCCCGCATCGGACTTGTCATTCACCAACGAGCCTGCAGCAGACGTGGACATACCCCTCCATAAATCTTAGTCCGCGAAGCCAAGCCAAAGAACACGCAATGACCTTAATTCCACAGACTCACAAACCCCTGGATAAAGAAATTTCTTTGCATTTCTGTTTTAAATTGACACCCTTTTATCCTGAAATTGTGGCCTGTTGCCTAGACTCCTCTACCATGGAAAACAGCTTTGACACACCTACTCGGTACAGGCTTTTCAGCATTCAAAATGTCTCTATGAGGTCTCCCCCTCATCCTTCCATACTCCAATTAGTACAGTCCAAGAGCAGAAAAACAAACATGGTAACCCTTTAATCCCAGGTATCATTCTAGTAATTCTTTTCTGAACCCTCTTCAATGCTAGCACATCCTTTCTCAACTAAAGTGCACATAGCTGTACACAGGACTCCAAGTGAGGTCTCACCAGTGCCCTGTAGTCTCAACATTACATCCAAGCTCTTGTATGCTATTCCTCTAGAAATGAAGGCCAACATGGCACTTGCTTTCTTCACTGCTGACTCAACTTGGAGGTTAACCCTTAGGGTGTCCTGCACAAGGACTCTCAAGTCCCTTTGCACCTCTGAATTTTGAATTTTTTTTCCATTCAAATAATAGTCTGTCCATCTATTTCTTGTACCAAAAGTGTATGTCTGTGCACTTTCCAACATTGTATTAATCTTCCATCTCTTTGCCCATTCTCCTAATCTATCCAAGTCTTTCTGCAGCCTTTCCATGTCCTCAGCACCACCAGATCTTCCACCTATTTTGGTGTTTGTAGAGCGCGTTGAAAGAATCAAAGACTTGTTGATCCAAACCAAGGCTTTTATTAACTAGAAGACTGGAGGTTCGACCAATCCAGAATGACCTGGTCTGGCTAGGAGCAATCCTTTAAGACCTGCCAGTAGGTGTGGCTACACTCTCAGCCAATCACAGTCATCCTACACTACAATCTGTACATATACACATTGGTGATAGAATCTGTACTATCACAGGTGTCATCTGCAAATTTAGCTAAAAAGCTATCAATTCCATTATCCAAATCATTTGTATACATTTAAAAAGAAGCAGCCCCAACACTGATCCCTGTGAAACATCACCAGTAACAGGCAACCAACCTGAATAGGATCCCCTTATTCCCACCCTTTGTTTCCTGCCTATTAACCAATGCTCTCTCTATCCATGCTGGTATCCTTCATATAATTTCATGAGCTCTCATCTTGTTAAGCAGGCTCATATGTGGCACCTTGTCAAAGGCCTTTTGAAAGTCAAAGTACACAATATCCACGGCTTCTCCCCTGTCTTTCCTGTTTATCTACTCAATGAATTGTACTTTTTCCTATCTAGTGATGCCTCTCTAGGTACTCCATAACCTCACCTTTGACAATTGATTCCAACATCTTCCCAGCCACCGACATCAGACTAATAGGTCAATAGTTTCCTTTCTGCTGCCTCCTTCCCTTGTTAAACAATGGAGTGACAGTCATGATTCTCCAGTCCTCTGGAACCATGCCAGAATTCATTGATTCCAGGAAGATCATTACCAATGCCTCCATAATCTTTGCAGCAACCTCCTTCAGAACTCGGGGTGCATTCCATCTGGTCCGGGAGACTTATTTACCCTTAGACCACTTAGCTTCCTAAGTACTTTCTCTCTCATGATCTTGACAGCACCTACTTCACTTCCCAGACCCTAGAGAATCCAGTAAGCTACTAATGTCCTCTACCATGAAGACCGATCCAATATATTCATTCAGTTCTTCTGCCATCTCCTCATCTCCCATTACAATCTCTCCAGCATCATTTTCTAACAGTCCTATGTCTACTCTTGTCTCTTTTGCTCTTTATATAGTTAAGAAAGCTTTTAGACTCCTCTTTGATATTATTTGCTAACTTCCTTTGGAAATTTCTCTTTCCCTTCCTAATTGCTTACTTAGATGCCTTCTCCAAGTTTTAAATTTTCCCGATCCTTTATCCTCCCACTAATTTTTGCTTCCTTGTTTACCTTCTCTTCTGCTTTGGCTTTAACCTCCCTCGTCAGCCACAATTGTCTCATTTTTCCAATCCAACTTTCCTTCCTTTTGGTATGTCCTGTGCTGCACTTTCCTCATTCTTTTTAACACAGAAACTCCATCCATTATTCATCTACTCTCTTCCCTAATACAGTAGTATGTTTTCCCAATCGACTTTGGCCAGTTCCTCTCTCATGCCACTGTAATTTCCTTTACTCCACTGAAATATGGACACATCGGACTTTAGCCTCTCCTTTTCAAACTTTACAGTGAATTCAATCATATTGTGATTACTGCATCCTAAGGGTTCCTTTACCTTAAGCTCTCTAATCTCCTCTGGGTCATTTGATTGCACCCAATCCAGAACAGCCGATCCCCTGGTGAGTTCATCAACAAGCTACTCCAAAAAAGCCATCCTGGAGGTATTCCACAAACTCTCTCTCTCCTGAGATCCTGTACTGACCTGACTTTCCCAATCTCCTTTCATGTTAAATTCCCCATGGTTATTGTAACGTTGTCCTTTTAAAAAATTTCCTGTTGTATTTTGTAGTGCACATCCCAGCTGCTGTTTGGAGGCATGCATATAACTGCCTTTAGGGTCCTTTTAACTTTACCATTCCTTAACTCAACCAATAAGGATTCTACCTCTTCTGATCTCCTATGTCACTTCTTTCCAATGAATTGATATCGTTGTTGACCACCCCCTCTGCCTACCTTTCCAATTCAGCATGTATTCTGATGCTGAACATACTTTGGAAAATACTTTATCAGGAATTCTAGTGGCTAATTTTCCTTGCAATGGAATAAATGTGTGAAAATATCATGAGGGCCAGTGTTAACCTTTTGAATCTTTTATTTCTTCCTACCACCCAGTCCGACTGCTCCATTCAGGCTTTAAAGGAGCCAACAGTGTTTTAGTTAAAATCCTGCAACTGCAGGGTATGGGCCCAAGATGGCGAGGTCTAAGCTCAGCAGTGACCACGAGGGGCTGCAAACACTGAGGGAGCAGCGGACAGGCAGAGGGCCACAGTAACGGGGAGAACATCCCCTGTTGAGAAGGAGATGACTCCAAGGAGAGTGACCAAGGTAGCAGATCAACGAGGGGCTCTGTTGACAAAGGACACACACAGGCTGTGAGCTGCTGGTGACTTGAGGTCAAAGGACTCACACCAGGCTGCAGGAGACTGGCTCATGAGGATCAGGTATTGTAACTGGGATTCAAGGTGATGAGCACAAGAAGGGTCCTCGGCCCCGAAGGCTTCCTCATCATGTCGAAGATTCGGACCTGGGCTTGGGCTGCTGACGGGGTGAACTGAACTGGAAGCGAATCCACGGACCCTCGGTGACTCCGAGGGAACTCTTTTGCTTCTTTCTCTGACTGTGAGGTACTGACTAATGCTAATACCAAATCTTTGCCTGGCTTTTAGCAGGCGAAAGGCAATTATGTGTAATATTATTTGACAGCAATATTTTTATTCACATTTAGTGTGTAAACATATGCTTGGTTCCTCAGCAGCATTTTAGAGTTGTTTGAAGTATGGTGGATATTCAAAGTATAAAGTTGAAGCAAAGGACAGCTGATCTTGTCTATTCCTGTTTGCCTGTTAACTAACCCAAAATTATCCAAGAGAACATTCCATCAGGAAAGGTTAATGAACCTGGCAAATTGCCCAGCATCTATTAATCACAGCAAAACCCATTTTAAGCTTCCCAATGAAGCAATTAGGAGGCAGAGATTCTCTGCCCACATTAACAGACAAAGCAATGTGTCATATTTAATCTATACTAGCAAGCCGATTGAGCAACTGATATTTTTTTTGCGTTGCTAACGTCTATTGGATCTGATTCCCAGAAACAAGTTCCATGCAATAGTGGGAAGCTCAAGTGGATCTTACCGTGGGCTGGTTAATAATGAGAGCGAATTTGAATCCCTCCATCTGGCGTTTTATCAGAGAGTCTTTGTGAAGCAGAAGGGTAATTTATTCAGATGGCAAGTTGGTGAAAAGCAAAAATGGAAATCAAGTAAAACAAATCAAGTTAAAAAAAAATATGTTGAGAGAGTAGCAATGTGTGGAGAGGCAATGTTGGTCTTTAGCCAGTCACAAAACTGAAAAGGAGTTGCAGAGACATTAAAAGCAAAAAAATGATCGGTAGCATGCACATAATGAAAGAAACACTGAAGCTTGGTGCACGGCCATAAACACAAGCTGAGGAACAGATACAAGCGTGTCACTGAAGAATCAATGGTAGTCCTTCTCAGATTGCCAACCACCATGCAGCAACTTCCGTTCCCTCCTTGTTTTAGATACTTGTCAACCCTACTTGTTCTAGCGCTAAAGAAGAATTCAGGACAAATCTGCTGTTTTTTAGTTCAGCAATGTATTTGCTCCGTTTGGAACATATTTCCTATTGTTTCAAGTTTCTCCACATTGAAATTTATTGTTTTTAAATTTTTTTTGCTTACTGGGTGTTTTCCAGATGCAATAAGGATCCTTCTATTTGCAGAATGTTTTGCTGAACGTTAAAAGCTGTTTTCTGAGAAAAGGCTCAGATTTTTTGGCTGACCTGTGTTCATGGAAGAGGAAGAGGAGGTAAACATCTGGATAAGTTTACATCTTTCTACTCCTTTCATAGATTATGTGGCATTATGATAATAAATCTACACTGGGGTAAATGTCCATTTGACACAAGTCATATTCATTGGGCAGAACAGCAAATCTATTCTTACGGCCTGTTCTGTATTTTTCCAGAAATGCTGGCTTACACAATGAATTGAAGATGCCCAAATTTTGATTATTTTGGAATCAAATTTACATGTACAATTTTGGAGGATGGCAAGAAACCAGAGCAATCTGGATGAAGTCCATGCAGACACAGGGAGAATGTACCTTACAGACTGTGCTGGATTCGAACCTTAGTCCATGGTGCTTTAACAGCATTGCACTAACTGCTATGCTAAGCATGTTGCCCTGTTAGTTAATTAGAAGATGTTAACTTAAACTAGAAAGCTGGGTCCACACGTATGACACACAAAGTATTCTTCCTGTCAGTGCTATAACCACCAACTTCTAATGAAGGTTCCTGGATTTGAAATGTGAATTGTTTCTCTTTCCACAGATCTTGCCTGACCTGGTGGTGTCTCCAGCACTTTTTAAAAATTTCAGATTGTTGCCATCCACAGTTTGCATGCATGTCGCCAGCAAATTTGTTTTGTTTCAGATTTGCACCCTTAACTCTCGCGCATGCGCCAACCGAACTCCAATAAGCACCGTGCATACTCTAACTTAAACTCGCGCATGTGTACAGAAATCAAGTTGGCCACACCCAACCTATGGACCCCAGGATGCCAACTAACAAGGTCAGTACACACATTTTGTCTCTTACATGCCCTGTATCCCTGTTACAGTTTATCAAATACAACATAAACCACATAAATTTAATATTTTTTTCTTATATTTTTTTTAAAAATTCAGTCATATGTGCAGATGGGGAGTACCTGTATTCCTAACTCAACTTCTAAGGGAAGAAAGTTTATTTATCTTCATCTACATGCACTTTAATTTTCTACAATCAGTTTTCACATTTTTTCTACAGGTTTATATTACATACTTATCAGGAACCAAGGCCACTCTACCTCTTGAATCTGCTCCATTAATCGTTGGGATGGTAACTGATCTAAATGCAATCTCAATTCCCCATACTTCTTCCCTCAAGTAACCTTACAGCCCCTTCATGTCAAGAATCCATCTAACTCAGCTTAAAAACATTCCAGTGCTCTGTTTCCACTGGCCTATGAAGAGACAGAAAATCTTGTCTCATAGCAGTCTTAAATGAACAACTCCCTGTTTTTTTTTAGAACAAAGACCACCTCCATTCTTAGCATTCTCTTAAGAGGAAACATCATCCATCCTGTCAATGACCATCAGAATCTTAGATACCCAGAATTTGAATCAGAATTTATTGTCATGAACACATCACAAAATTCAGTGTTTGCTGCAGCCCTCATAGAGCAAACATTCATATTATGAGCAATAATATAAAAAATAATAATATAAAAATAAAAATAATAATATAAAAAACAATAATATAAAAAATAAAAATAGTAGGGCATGAAAATTAAGGCAGTGGGAGTGTTTTTTGTTCATTGATCATTCAGGAATCTGATGGTAGAGAGGAAGAAGTTGTCCTTGTGCCTTTGAATGCTCGTCTTTAGACCTGTAACTTTTTCTTGATGGTGGCAGAGTGAAAAGGGTGCTGGGGGTCTTTGAGGATAGAGGCTGCTTTTTTAAGACACCACCTCACGTGTATGTTCTTGATGGAGTGAAGTTTGGTGCCTATGATGTCACAGGCTGAGTTAACAACCCCCTGGAGTTTTTCCTTGTCCTGAAATTTGGCGCCGCCATACCAGCCACAGCCAGTATGCTCTCCTCGGCTTGTGTTTATGGCCGTGCACCAGGCTTCAGTGTTTCTTTCATTATGTGCCTGCTACCGATAATTTTTGAGAGGCTTTGGTGATGTTCCGATCTCCTCAAACACCTCACAAAAGGTACATGATTTGCCAGAATCATTAAAAATAGTGTTAATAACAGTAATCTGAAGAAAGGGAAAGATTGTTTACAACTTTCTTCATATTGACCAATATTGCTATTGAATACAGATTATAAAATCGTATCAAAATGATTTGCTAATAAGTTAGTTGAATTTTTGCCAAAATTAATAAATATGGCTCAAACTGGTTTTATTAAAAATAGAAAGTTACATTTTTAAGTTTGACAAATATAGTGCAAAATAGAAAGATACCAGCGGTGGTGGTTATACTAGATGCAGTAAAGCATTTGCCAGGTTGGAATGGGATTTTTTAATTTGAAACAATCAATGCTTTTGAAATCCAATATACTTGTATAAATTAGATAAAGACATTATATAATCAGCCAAAAGCAAAAATGATAACGAATAAACAAATATCAAAACCTTTTTTGTTAGAAAGGACTTCTGGAATAGGATTCCCATTATCACACTTTCTCTTCGCATTAGCAATTGAACCATCCACAGAAATAATTAGAATTGATAGAGAAATTAAGGGATTTGAAGTAGGTAATAAAGAACATAAAATTAAACTATTTGCAGATGATGTTATAGTATATTTAACGAGACCAGAAATATCATTAAATAAGTTGAATGAAAGATTAAAAGAGTATGGATTAGTATCAGGTTATAAAGATAATGTTGATAAA
The DNA here is from genome assembly GCF_036971445.1 of Narcine bancroftii. Taxonomy (NCBI): domain Eukaryota; kingdom Metazoa; phylum Chordata; class Chondrichthyes; order Torpediniformes; family Narcinidae; genus Narcine; species Narcine bancroftii. The sequence continues at coordinate 26,710,474 of NC_091480.1, read as the reverse complement.
ACTATGGTAGATATGGATTATTCTCAATGTAAAAAATTGATAACATTTAGCTGGCAAAATGATGCAATCAAATATTTAGGAATAAAATTTAATAGAAATAGAAATAATTTGTTTAAGTTAAATTATTTACCATTATTAAAAAAGATGGAAGAAGATTTGAGAAGATGAAAAGATTTACCAATAATGCTAATGGGACAGGTGAATTGTATTAAAATAAATATTTTTCCAAGAATATGATATTTATTTCAATCGTTACCCATCCATGTACCTGAAAATTTTTTTTGAAGTTTGAATAAAATGACACGAGAATTTATTTGGAAAGGTAAGATGACAAGAGTTAGTCTAGAAAGATTCATGTGGAAATTTGATCAAGGTGGACTAAGATTACCAAATTTTAAGAGTTATTTTAAAGCAGCTCAACTGAGATTCTTGTCAAAGGGGTGAAAAAACAGCTTGGGTTCAGATTGAAATGAATAACATTAGAGAATCTATCCCAGAACAAATTTTATATCAATGGAATAGTGAGTTGTTTAAAGGGACTAAGGAGACATATTTAAAAGATGGAATGGAATTCATATGGACTTAAAAAAAACTATCAACTACCAAAAATATTGTTAAAACAAAATCAACTTTACTTTGTCTGATAATTGGTATCGTAAAGGACAAAAGGTTGTTTCTTAGGATCATTCTTTTTAACTTTTGAACAATTAAAAGATAAATATAATATACAAAATAATACAACCTTTGCATACCATTGGTTAAAATTGTATTTAAAAACGAAATTGGGAACAGATTTGAGGCTTCCAAAAAAAAAGTCAAATTGAAGATATAACAACATACATTTATGTTCAAGAAATTTATTACTAATATGTACATAAAATTATAAGAAACTACAAGGAAAAAAGATTTTTATAAATCAAATATGCGTTGGGAGAAAGATTTAAACATGCAGAGTCAAGAGGAAATGTGGTCAAAACTGTATTAAAGAAAGTGTTATGCATACAGTTAATGCCAGATACCAAATGGTCCAATATAATTTTCTCCATCAATTATATTATACTCCACAAAAATTAAATGGACCTAATTCTAATTATTCCAATAAGTGTTTGTGATGTACAAAAGAAATAGGGACTTTTTTTTTTACATGCGGTATGGACGTGAACAAGTGGAAAGGTTTTGAAATGACTTGTGTTTTACTAGGAGAAATTATGAAGATCCAAGAATATTTTTACTTGGGAATATATATGAAAAAGATGTAAAGTTGAAATTGGATAAATGTCAAGAGAAACTTTTAAGTATCGCAATAGCGATTGCAAAGAAACGTAGAGCGGTAACATGGAAAACTGAAAATGCAGTATCATTAAGTAGATGGCAGAGTGAAATGCAAAATTGTACACCTTTAGAAAAAATAAGTTTAAGGAATCAAGTTGAAAATTTTTATTTGGAAACCGTTTATGGATTTTATGAATAAATTTCCATCCACATCTTCCACACCCCTCTCAATTAGAGACTATAATAATAATGAATGAATATATATATATATATATATATATATGTTAACAATATTATATATGAAGCAATGGGTGTTCTTTCCTTTTCCTTTTTCTTTCATTTGAGAGGGGGGTTGGGGAGAAAAATTTAAAAGTCCTTTTTATTACATTATTATGTATGACTAAACGATTAATATTATAATATTGATTTTTTTAAAAAATTGATACAATGGTAAATAAAATTTTGAAAAAAACCACCTCACAAAGTATAGCCACTGGTGAGCCTTCTTAGTGATTGCATTAACATGGAGGCTCCAGGACAGATCCTTAAAGACGTTGACATCCAGAAATTTGAAGTTCTTGACCCTCTCCACTACTAGGCCCTCGATGAGGACTGGGTCATGTTCATTCATACTAATCAAATAACCACTCATTCTTTTAATCTTTAGATGATACAAGTCAAAGACATCTTTAACATCTCCCTGTGTAGTGCCGTGGTTCCAACATGTTTCAAAGCCGCCACCATTGTCCCCGGGCCTAAGAAGTTGTCAGTGTCCTGCCTCAATGAATACCGCCTTATCGCACGCACGTCTACTGTTATGAAGTACTTCGGGAGTCTCGTCATGGGGCATTTCAAGGTCCTGCTTCCCTCCTCACTGGACCCCTTGTAGGTCACAATCAGATCCAACCACTCTATGGATAATGCCATCACCACCACCCTCACCCACCTGGAAAATAAGGATATGTATGTTTGAATGCTTTTTATTCAGCGTTCAACACAATCATACTTCAATATCTGGTAAAGCAGTTGAGCAAGTTTGGCCTAAACACGTCCCTCTGCAATTGGATTCTTGACTTCCTGATGGGGAGACCTCAGGCAGTCTGGATCAGAAACAGCACTTCCAAGACCATTACACAGAACATGGGGTCCCCCTAGGGCTGTGTGCTTCGCCCATTGCTGTTCACTCTCCTGACTCCTGACTATTGCAGCAAAACTCAGCTCAAACCACATCATCAAGTTTGCAGCAGGAATGAGGAGTCAGCGTACAGAGATGCGGTGCAGTCGCTAATGGACTGTTGCAGAGCCAACAGCCTTCACCTGAATGTTAATAAAAAAGAGATGGTGTCAACTTCAGGAGGGCCTGGGAGAATCACTGTCTACAGACCACTGACAGCTCTACCGTTGAGGTCATCAAGAGTACCAAGTTTCTTGGTGTGCACTTGGTGAAGAATCGCATCTAGTCCCTCAGCACCAACTCTATATCCAAGAAATCCCAGCGGCATCTCTACTTCCTGCAAAGGCTGGAGCAAAGGAGATAGAGGGATGAGGGAATCAGGGAGAGCAGAGGGGGAGGTTAATGGAATTTGGAGAAGTCAATGTTAATGCCACCTCGTTGGAGAGTGCTGAGATGGAACATAAGGTGGTGTTCCTTCAATTTGTGGTTGGCCTCAGCTTTTGCAATACATGAGGCCATAGGCACAGATGATGTGCAGAATTAATGTGGTTGCCCAGTGAGAGGGCCTTGCTGTTGCAATGGACCAGAAGATGCTTAAGGAAACAACCTCCCTATCCGCGTCTAATCTTTCCAATGTAGAGGCTTCACCGATACCAGTAAATTTTGCCTCCATTAGGACACCCAGGTCCTTCTGCCACTCAGCTCTGTAAACACTAATCATTTAGGTTATATACTTTTTTTCCTGCCAAAATGAACAATTTTATATTTGCCTACATTATGTTACATTTGCTAGATCTTTGCACACTTACTAAACATCTGAATCGTTTTGAAACATTCCTTTGTCCTTTTCCTCACCTTTCTACTTTGTAGGATCAGGAAAATTTAGCAACCATCCTTTGGTGCCTTCATCAAAGTTATTAGCATCAATTGTAAACCATTGAGGCTCTAACACATTCATTAAGCATTGCATCTCGCCAAACGTTGATGCTGACTTACAGTTTCTTGCCAGCCACGCAATCTTCTCCCCACTCTAACAAGTTTTCATTTTTCTTCCCCCCAATTACCCTTGCAGCACCTTATCAAATACCTTCCACAAATATAATTAATGTACAATCTCATTTAACCACAGTACATGTTAATTCTTCAAAGAATTAAGTTGGTTAAGCACGATTTCCCTTTCATACCCCAAATGCAGATTTCCTAATTATCCTGTACTTTTCTACAACACTTTTAACAATTCCTCCAATATTTACTCCTTTGACAACTATGACAACCAGCGTATAGTTTCCTGCTTTCTGATTCCCTCTTTTGAGTATCCGATTTCCAAAATTTCACCTAACACCACATCAAAGATTGTTCTTTACAACTTTATAAGACTCTTCTTTCAATCTTTAACTTTATTATTTTGTCACAGAGGATTCTTTTTTCCCCACTAAAATATATATTTCTCAATGGAAAGCAGGCTGTTAAGAATATGAACTATTTCTTTATACCTCTCAACTATTATCTAATTTCATAATTATATTGCCATCTTGCCACTTAATACTCATATAATTACCCAGTTCTTGAATCTCTAGTTTCAGGTTGAGGTTTGTTATTTTCAAACTGAATGTGGAATCCCATTATCCAATAAGGAATGGATCCGAGTGGCTGCTCTACTGTTCATTGTTTCGTGATTAGCTGAGGCAGTCCATTGATCGCATTCCAGAATGCGGCTCTGTGATATTATCCTGTTCATTCCCCTTTCCAGCTTTAGTTAGCCCCAGTTTTGCCAGGATGCATCTCACTCCCTTATACTGGCCAGATCTTTATGAATTGAAACCCCTTTCTGCACATCTGATAAATTAATGTGAAAAAAAGTTTCTTTGATTCTATGCCAACTTTCAAATGACTCATATATTAATCCATACATCCTGAGTTGTTCTGCTTGTTAATTTACACCTTTGTTGCTCTTAATTCCTCTATAGAATTTCTTTATTTCTACCTTGGTTGTTGTCACAACTGCAACTCGATCCTTACCACTTCTTCTCAAGCCCAGACATTTCCTTACCAATTAGCAACACGGTATGCAGAACTCCTCATTGCTGTAAAGAACAAATATCTACCCCCTCGTCTCCACTGTCCCTGTCACAACTATGATGGATTTCATCTCCTCATGAATGCTGTCCTGCACTCCACTCTGGACGGTCCACTGACAATATGCCTCATGAACGCATGTTTCCCTTCCCTAGAAAGTCTACGTCAGGGTCTATGCTGCCTGCCTGGCTGACCTCCCTGGGATTGGTCCTGCTTCAGAATCACGCCAGACAATCTAAGACTGACCCACTGGTCAAGAGGGTCTGCCTCATCCATGCAAATCCCCAGTACACCTAAGTAGCCTTCCCTGAATGGCGCAAAGAGACGGGTTTGGCACCATCAGGCACCCCTCTGACCGCGATCGACCACAAACAGACATTTTCCCCCCCCTCCCACTACTGCTATCTTGAGGGTCCCGGAGGTGACCTCACTCCATACCCGGCAACTGTAGACACCATGATGCCCCAGCACCACACTCCCTCCTCCTTCACATTTTGGTAGGAAGAATAAAGATGTCATGTACTCTTTAAATGCTGAGAAAATCAATGCAGCATGGAAGCAACCTTATTCATAATTTATCTCCATTCAATTATTATTTTAAATTTCGAGATACAGCACAGTAACAGGCCCATCCAGCCCATAAGTCTGCACTGTCCAATTTCATCCACATGACCAATTAACCCGGAACCCCTCATGCTTCTGAAAGTGGGAGGAATTCCACATGGACATGCGGAGACTGTATATACTCCATAGGTACAGGGTGGATTTGAACTCAGGCCACTGATGCTGTAATAGCATTGCACTAAACCATTCTGCCCCAGTAACTTGTCAATAAGGCCAACTGGGGTCCTGGCAGGATTCCCTTGGTTTTGGATGTTTTCTGGAGTACAAAAGAAGAGAGGCATTGTTGCTTTAAATCACACTTGGAGCACTGCAAACACATCAGATCCAAGATGCAGAACAAATACGACCATAACTTCCTTGCACTCCTACATTCTTTGTCTATGTTCTTGCTTTCCAACTGCTCCCAATACACTCATTTGCCAGGTAACATTGATTATGGCTTAATCTCATAATAATCCTGATCACAACCTATCAGTGACTTCCCAGATCTGACAGAGGGTCTTTGAACTGAAACATTTACTTCATTCCTTTTCCACTAATTCAGTCTGACCTGCTGAGTTTTTCCAGCTTTTAAAAAAAAAATTATATACAATCAGTATAAATTATGTTTGTGCAGACATTTATTTAAATATCCCATTCTATATTTACAATCAGAGAAGTTTCAGTGAGACGCTGACTAGGTAAAAATGACAACTCAAGAATAATTTGCACCATTTTTGAGATAACAATAAATTCCATTGGACTCTGCTACCATCTAGTGTTCAGCTTGGATTACCACACTTCTGCTGTTGCAAAATTACTGCTAATATGATAAAAAGTCAAAAACCACCTCGCTGTAGTTCCTATTTTTCCTGTAATTTTTAACTCTGTGTCTTTTACCAATTTTCTTGGTCTGAACTCCTCAGAATTAAAACCATAGAGAGTTGGTGACCCTGAGAAGGGATTGAAACTCTCCATCGTATCCATTATGTGAGCAATGTCCCTTCTACCCCCATCTCATCCCTGCTGCTGCTAAAGATATCCCAGACTTTGTTATTTCAAGTTATCCACGTGTTAGTTACTCCAAAATATGTCCACAACCTAGCAAGCTCCAAACCTTCTTTTCTCCTTAAGCTGATCAGTAACTAACCTTATTTGCCCATGTCCTAATTCTCCCACACCCCTTTGTGTGCCACTTAATTGATTTTAAAATTATTTCAATTTTGTTTTCAAAGTCCTGCATCATCTCACCCTTTCCTAGCTCGGTGATCTCCCGAGCCTCATTTGCCAAACTCATGTACAATATTTTTCCCACTCAAACCATCGAGTTCATTTAGTCTAGTGGTTCTCAACCTTTTTCTTTCCATCACATGCCACTTTAAGCAATCCCTATGCCATCGATGCTCTGTGATTAGTAAGGGATTGCTTCAGGTGGGAAGAGAAGGTTGGAAACCACTGCTCCAGACCCAATTGTTACTGAAATATTTTGCTTGAGAAAATTTGTCATTGGCCCATTTCCTTTGGAGTTATGAAACCTTGCACATAATGAGTCAATGAGGTACGATTAAAACAGTAGTTCTCAACATTTTTCTTTCCACTCACATACCACCTTAAGTATTCCCTATGCCATCAGTCCTCTGTGATTAGTAAGGGATTACAGATTAATGATTTACAGACTGTAAATTTGCTTTGAATTGTAGATAAGAATGAGGGAATCACATTATACACAAGACTGCACAGAATTCCTCGATTGAGGAATTGGCTCAATTCCTCAACCTTTCCATCATAAGGCATCATCAAGTTAACGTCATTGCAACGATCATTTAAATAAACCTCTGTTTGCAGGTGATTTGTCTTTAAAGTATTAGCTCAACCCCAACCAACCAATTTTCCTTTGCAACTGCCGCAACCGTGTCTGCCTGTCCCGCATCAGACTTGTCAGCCACAAACGAGCCTGCAGTTGATGTGAACATTACCCCTCCATAAATCTTCGTCCGCGAAGCCAAGCCAAAGAAAAAAAAAGAATTAGCTGTGTAGCTGGCCAGTCTTCCAGCATGGCTAAACATCTGTTGGAAAACCAACATGGGATGTAATCTCTTGTTTATTCACAAGACAAGTGCAGCAAATTAAATGTCTACATTTATATGTTGAAGAGGGTGGACGATAAATGAAAGTAACTAGGAAAAAAAATAAGGTGCTTCATCAACTGTTCTGCATCCAACCCACTGCTCATACAGCTTCTATAGGTCTATGTAAAGGAAGAGAGTAACTAACTAAAGGATTAAACTATAAAGTTAATAATGGGAAAGATAAATTATGTTGATTGTGAATAATTGTTTCAGATCAGTATTGTCGAAAATATCCCAATAATAATAGATATTCCAGAAGTAAAAAATGGGTGAGGAATTTGAAACAGACTTCATCAATAGCAAAAGAAGAAATCGGCAATATAATGGAACTCAAGGCCAGGAGACATCCAAGACCTGATGGCCTTTATCTTAAGATCTTAAATGTAGCTACTGCATGGTTCATGAATGTGTTGTTTCAATCTGCCAACAATCCCTGGTTTCAGAAGAGATCCAACAGGATTGGAAAACTATAAACCCACTTGGAGAACGATGCATCGCATGCCAGGCTGCTGTTCATCGTCTTCATCTTGGTGTTTAATACGATCATTTCCCACAGGTTGGTGGAGAAGCTGTCCTTGGTGGCACTCAACACCCCTTTCTATAACTGAATTCTGGACTTCCTAACGGAAGGACCACAGACTGTCTGGGTTGGTAGCAGAACGTTGAGAACTGTCAAGCTACTGACCCACGACTGCATCGCCAAATTCAGCTCCGATTGTGTCATCAATCTGCAGATGACACAACAGTAGCGGTCCTCATCAGCAACAACGATGAGTTCTTCTACTGAGAAGAGGTGGAAAATCTTGTGAAGTGGTGCGAGACTAACAACCTGAGTCTCAATGTGGCCAAGATGAAGGAGAGGATCATGGACTTCAGAAGGGCCAGGAACGACCACTTCCACTACACATCAACAACTTTGTTTTACAGAGAGTGGAGAGCACCAAGTTCTTGGAAGTTCATTTAATTAGTAACCTATTGTGGACACACATCTTTACACTTGTCAGGAAGGTGCAATAGTGACTATACTTGCTGAGAAGACTGAAGAGGACAAGGCTACTGCCCACCATCATGTCAACCTTCTACAGGAACTCTATCGAGAGTGTCCTCTCTGACTGCATCACCGCATAGTACAGTTTGATATGCCATAAGCAAGGTCCAGACATATCATCCTATCGGCGTTTATTAACAGAAGAAGCCACCTCTACTGACCAGTGGGATAAGTTGCACCATCTGTTATACCAGTAGGGTAGAGCCAATCTACAGTCATAACCAGTAGCAAGCAGTCAGTATAATACATTACATCACTACATAGTTGCTGCAGAGAAATGGATCGGAGGTCAATCCACAGGACCATAAAAGTGGCAGAGAGGATCACTGGAGTCTCCCTCCCTCCCCAACAATGTGATCTACTGGATCATTGTCTGAAGAGGGCATGCAAAATTATTGAGGACCCCTCCCACCCTGCACACAGCATCTTTTAGCTACTCCCTTTGGGAAAGAAATACAAGAGTATCAGAACCAACGCCACAGGCTGAGAACCAACTTCTTTCCATGGGCAGTGAGAATGGCAAACAACCAAAAGAACTGCTCACATATTTATGAAACAATATTTATTTATTTGTGTATTGTTACGGAGTCCAGAGGACCCCCAAAACCAGCAGCAATAGGTATGCACCACAACACAGCGTTACTTAAACAAAAGTAGTTTTTAATTATATTTGAACAAGAAAACAGAATTGAACTTTCTTATTTCTTAACCTACCTAACTACTTAATCCCCCCTCTAATACTAAGCGCAGGTGTGTGTAATGTCTATTTAAGGTTAGAAAAGTTCTTTGGATCACAATCTAATCTCACTGGTTACAGGCAATTCTTGTACTGTGCACAGAAGTTAGCATTGGCAAAGTTCACCAGTCTTTGGTGCTCAACAGGCAATGGTTACCACTCAGGAGGGTTCTTGCTGGTTTTCAGAGAGAGATTCCTTTTCCAGGACATCCGCAACTGATTCCTTCTCAGTCAGTCTTGCTGACGAAATTTGCCCCCTTCAGGGTTCTCCAGTTGATCCTCTTTCTTTCAGGTCACCTTTCACACTGCCAGTCTTCTCCTTTGACTGGGCAGCCTTCCAAAGTTTGCCAGCTTTGTCTTTCTGGAATGGATTTTTGTGACTCCTCTCTGTTTCACACTCTCCCTCTCTGAGAGCAAAACAGTTCTCCTCTGCCTGAAAAGATCACATGCTCTCCCAGGCAAGCTGCTGTCGATACTTTGTTGCCTCCTGCAAAAAGCATTCTGCAAAAGTCCTGTATTTTAAAATGTGCGTGTGCAAGCTGCTCGAACAATTCCTCCCAAACCACCTTTAAATACTTTGTCACAGTATATGAATACTTGTCCAGCATATATGTTGTTTGTCTGTATGTGTGTTATGTTTGGTTGTGTGTCTGCATGTTGTGCACCGAGGACTGGAGAATGCTATTTCGTCAGGTTGTACTAGAACAATCAGATAACAATAAACTTGACTTGACAAATGTAACATCACTATTAAGAGGACGGCAGATATTATTCATGAAATTACATGAGCCAGTTAGCCCAAGGGGATTGTCAAAGCAGATTTGAGAAAATGACAATTTTTGGATTGATTATTCATAACTTGTGGGATGTCACAGAGATCAATGCTGGATTGCCACTACTTACAATCTATATTTAAATAAGTAATTGAATTTACTGCAGACAAATTTGATGATGACACAGAGACGGGTGGGTTTATTTAGAAATACAAACATTTTCCGAGAGATTAAACTTTTCACATCTATTTCATAATCAATTTTATTCCATAATTCAATAAAATGTTTTAAAATAGGTCTATTTCTATTTCCCACCAGTAATTTTGACTTACTCCTTTTTCCATGCACAACCAATTTCTGAGGGCTTGGAATCTGGATAGATGTAAAGAGAATAGAAGATTGTTTTGAAGACAGAAGATTTATTACTTTTGAATGAATGAAGAATAAATTTAATGGGTCTAATACTTTTTTTTGTTATTATCAAGTTAAGACCTTTTTGATTGATAAGATGGGGCCTACTTTGATGTTATCGACTCAGAGTGAATTGGAATGATTGATTTGTAGTACTAAGGTAAATAAATTTATTTCCATAATGCACAATTTATTTAAAAGAAAAGTACATAAATTGAGATTAATATGGAAAACAGATTTAAACAGACAAATAAGTGAAAAAATAAATGGATGCAACTATGTTGGGATATTATGACAAAAATCATTAATTTTAGATACAAATTTTTTTGCATCGGTTATACTTAACACCTCAAAAATTAAAGAAATTGAACCCTATATTATCAGATTTATGTTTTCAATGTGGTCAAGAAGTTGGATCTTTTTTGCATCCTACTTGGGAATGTCCTAAAGTCAAACAATTTTGGTTGAAAGTTGGGAATTTTTTGGAACAAATAATGGGAGTTAAGTTCCCACAGGATCCAATGTTGTTTTAGTTAGGCAATGCTAAGATTATTAGATCTAAATTTAAATTAAATATTTCTTCTTTGGCTTGGCTTCGCAGACGAAGATTTATGGAGGGGTAAATTAAATATGTATCAAATGGAATTTACACGAATGGCTTTAGCAGTTTCTAGAAGGATGGAGAGGGTGGCATGCAGAGTTATGCAATTGTATACCACTTGAGAAGATTACTTATAATTTACAAAATAGAATTTTTGGAAGACATAGCACCCATATTTACATGATGTAGGTATGAATGTTTAATAAGCACTCTGTAGACTCTCTCTCTTGGTGACCCCCTGACACCATTATATTATTAAAACTTTGTTATGTAATTTACTTTCTTGGCCTTCTCCAGTCTGCTTTGTTTTTTTGGGGTTTTTTTTTGGGGGGGGTGGGAGATAGGGAGGAAGGGATGGGGGGGGGGGATTTTTTAATACCACATGTATAACTTTTGAAAATGTTATTAAAAGAAATGTACTTACCTTTGCAGTTTAAAAATTGCTAAATAAAATAAAACTTGTGAGGAGAACACAAGGACTGACCAGAGGGATAGGTTAAAGCAATGCCTTTCAAACTTTTTCTTTTCACTCGCATACCATTTTAAGTAATCCCTATGCCATTGGTGCTCACTGATTAGTGAGGTGGGGGGGGGGGGGGAAGGCTGAGAACCACTGCTCTAGACCCAATTTTTAATGAAATATTTGCTTGAGAAAAATTGTCATTGGTCCATTTCCTTTAGAGTTAATGAAACTGTGCACATGTCGAGTCAATGAGGTACGATTAAAACAGTGGTTTTCAACCTTTTTCTTTCGACCCACATACCACCTTAAGCAATCCCTTCCTAATCACAGCGCACCTATGGCATAGGGAACATTTAAAGTGGGAGTGTGAGTGGGAAAGGTGGAGAACCACTGGATTACAGTAAGCAGCTATTTTTTCTCTCAAGGATTTGAATTCTCTACTTCAGAATGCATTTAAATGGAGATTGACAGCCATTTAAACTACAAATGAGTCATAGGCCATGGGCAAAGGGTGCGAAAGTGGTGTTGAGGCCAAGACTGCGTCAACCATGACATATATCAAAGAGCAGATCAAGCTTCAGTGGCTCCTTTGTGTGGTGCTTATCTTCTGAAGATGCACCACCTGTGATTCCAGGCATCTGATGTGTTCTAGGTGCAGCGACTTAATGCTTCCAAACCAAGAGGCATTGATGATACGGGACACACTCCATAAAATAGATAGGCCTCAGACGAAGGACTGCTGTTATTGGCCTTTTGAATGATTTTTAAGTGTCCTTGACCTGATGGCTGGAGATCGTTAAGACATTTTTTTGGAATATTTTACTTAAACATTTTTAGACCATACATGTAGTCATATACAAAAGCAGACAAATTTATGCTGCATAATGGTTACAACCCAAACCATCCCACCCACCCCAAAGAAGTGTGAGAGATCTTTAAGACATATTGAAAGAGATTTGGATCATGACAAGAAATAAATTAAACTAAATTCGACATCAAATAAGAAAAAGTTGAAATAGTAACATAAAGTAAAATAATTCAACCACTCACTTTCACTTACCTTTTTCACAGGCCACTGACTCCTTTCAAATGATTAGTCCAGCAGGGCAATCATCTTCTGCTGTTTGTCTTCCACCTTTGTCCATGAACACATGGGGGATTACAGGATCACTGGCTGTGACCCAGCTTAATTCTGTCTAATGAAAAAAGTGCACATTTAAATCCAAGTTCATCATCATCCCATTCCCAGATGCCGAGTGATTATTTCCTCCGGTCTCCAATAGAAATAACGATGGCATGGCTCAGGGAGAGAAAAAGAAAATTCAAACTCTGGTGGTGAAACGACCAAAAAGTACAAGCTACTTTCAAAGTAGTTTAATTTAATTTGAACAATTGTCCAGAGATGATACTGAACTCTTGACCTAGAAGAGTTTAACTCTTGTCAGTATTGTCCTAGAAGCAGATCTGTAACAAATTTAGTTCATGAAGTTAATTGTCACTTATCAATTAACAAATCCAGCAAGGCAACTGATTGAAAAAAATGATTCACTGATCCACATTGCTAGATTTGGAATTTAGTTCTTTTTTCAAACAGGCTGGCTCATCAGAGGAGAAAGTTGTTGCACGCTACACTGTCTCAGTTGGACTGTAAAGACGTTCACTATTCATTAAAGCTGATTTATTTCTGTTCTCTGTTCCCCATAAGAAACTTTATGATTGAAGCATGCTCAGGAATGGAACAATGCCTCAGTCTAGAAATGCTGCGCAATTAATTGGTTGCCAGAGACAGCCTTCCTACCTTTCACCTCACTTGGATTAATGGTGTTGGAATTTTTTTTCCCCAACTAGAGAAAATGTTGCTTTTGGAAGAATTATGAAGTTCCAAATTTCACCTGCATCGTCTTGAGTTAAGGTGCAGTGGCAGAGAAACTGAGGCTGTGCCCAGTTCAGATGCTAAAAGATGTCCAGTGCCTTTTTCAGTCTAAGGCCCACCTGGCTTCAGACCTAACATGCCCACTAGTGGCAATGACTGAGCAATATTTTCAAGTCACAGGCAGCTCTATAAGCTACACATCTTTATCTAATTTAAATTATTTTATTTAACATTTTTAAAGAATAAAAAAACACTGCAAACATGCACTGAATGTGAAAACTCCCAATCAACATCAAAGATCAAGCCACTTTAATGAGAACCCCTGTTCCTGAAGTTTCCTCACCAGTTTCCACATCCTTGGTTCTGTTGTAGAGCTGCCTCTACTTCAATGTGGCTTTGACTTCAACTGCAGCAATGTCGAAAAGCCTGATTCACACAGATAAGGGTCATAAGGGGCAGGATCTGCTGAAGATACTCCTTCGCAATTTTTGGCCAAAACTCAGAGATAGATGAAGTCTCAAATACATCTCTGCATCACAATCGTTCTGAAGGTCAATGAGTTCATCGTGCACATCATCAAGGACTTTGTTGACTTTAACAAGAAAGGGGTCCCTCACCAGTGCTAGTCCTTCTCGGCTGATTTCTGGGAAGGAGGGCAGGAATTTTTCTCAGAGGCAGCTGAGATGGAAGACAATTTCCTTTGCAACACCAGCATCCATTCCATTAACAGCCTGCTGCTAAAAGAGATTCAAACATGGTAAAGGTCTCCCCCTCAGCCCTTGTGTTTCCAGTTTTCAAGGTTTTGTATAAATGCATTGAGAGCATCAACAAACTGGATGATAGTTGTGTCCTTGCCTTGAAGCCTGAGATTCAGTTTGTTCAATTGATCAAAAACATCCACAAGGTAGGCAAGGCAAAATACCCTCAGCTTTTGAATTGAAGCTGGTTTCCAGTTCTTACTTTCTTTGTATCTTCAAAATCAACTGTAACTCTTCTCGTAGTTCAAACACTCGTGCCACAAAGTTTCCTGTTGATAGCCAACACACGTTGGTGGGGTAGAGCAGGTTCTCATGGTCTGAATTCATATCTTTGCCCAATTGTTTGAATAGCCGAGAATTCAAAGACCCACTTTTCATATACTGTACAACTCCGTTTATCTGAAATGGTCGGGACTATTTCAGATAAATGCATTTTTTTTCCGGAGAACTGGTCATTTTTAAAAAAACAGCCCAGGAGCAACAGCAAATCTCTTGTAGCAGTGTTTAAACAACAACAAACAACATTAAAATCATGTTTAATTCTCACCAAAAAAAAATGCTGGCCATCGTCAATCACTGACACTTCCCCACCGAGGCCTCGCTCGTGCTGGGAGCCTGAGAGTCCTGGTCCTGCCTGGGAGCTTGAGGTCCCTGCTGCTGCAGCGAGCCCAACGACCCTGGTCAGTTCGTCTACGAAAAAAATTCAGATAAATGAGGATTTCAGAGAATCTGATTTTGGATAATTAGAGTTATACTGTAGTTCACAATTTTGATGACTTGACCAGGATTATCCTGACGAGGAGGTGGAAGGGGCTTTGAACCAAGAGCTTGCTGATGTAATATACAATGAACAGCAACGACTTTTGGAGATTGATCTTGTACAAGAGTTCAGAGCCTCCTTTTGCTCCTAACATGGCAGATGCACTGTTGGTGCAGACTCCACACCATCAAAACATTCTGATACCTTTTCCATCACATCCATGGCTCTGGTGTTTATCTCCAGTGAACAGCAAAATAGTATTTCTTCCTTGATTGATTCTCCCTTCACATACCAAAGGCAAGAAGCTATGAACAAGATGAAACATCTGTGGATTTATCCAGCTGAATAGAGAACTATCCAAATGTTGCATCCTTGATTTCTGCAATCACCATTCTTTCATTTTGTTTGATAAATCAGCAATCCTCTTTGGCTCTGTCGAATTTGACAAGGGATTTTTTTCCAGCTTCATTTCACTTTCCTCTCCAAGCACAATCTGAACCATCTTCAGGACACATGGCTAGATCAAAGTCTCTCCAACTTTATGAGGTTTCTTCTGTTGTGCAATAAGGCTGACAGCTTCTATGAGATGCTTTTCTTTCTTTAGAAATGCTCAACTGCCATTCAAGTGCTGACACTTCATGTTCCCTTTCATTCACTTGAAAAAGGTTCTTATGTTGGTGTTGTGGATGAATCAATGTCAGATGGAGCTGCAAGTTGGATGGCCGCAGAGAGAGATTTCTGAGAACCTTATGACAAAGGATGTCTAGTCCTTTAAATTCTCCATGATCATAGAAAGAAGTGAAACCGAAACTTCATGTATTGTTTATCATACACTCGTTTTGTCATTTTCGACACCCCAGTAAACTTGTAACATATGCTACAATCACACAATCCCATCCAGGGTAAATTTTCGGAGAAAATTTTTAAAAAATTTGCATCCAAATTTTAGAGAATATATCATTGTCTTACCTTATAAACAGGTCCCTCTTGATTCTTGACCAAAATGAAAAACAACAAGCAGTAAGAAGACAGAAAGCACACACTTCTGAATCAGTCTTGTGTGGAGGACTGATAGGAACTGTGGCTGAGTGCTGAGCGCCAAGCCACTTACATTGAGAGACGGCCAGATGACTTCACTGACCTCAGTGGCAGATTGTTCATCATCCCATCCAAGGTCACCCAGGAGGATTGAGACATGATCCCAGACCCACCCTGATGTCAATGGGTAGGGAAGTCTCTGTGGCCCACAAGGAAACATTCTCTGGCCCACTGGTTGGGAACCACTGTCTGAGAGAATACTCTGAATGATGAAATGCAAGAAAGCACAAAGGCGTCACTGGTAGTGGGAACAATGTGTCAAGTTTAGCATCTCATTATATCGTATCTTCCATCTCTTTATGCTTTGTAACATATTAGGAAGCTGGACTGTCTATCTCGTCTGTTTGAAATGTCGGTTTATAATAGCAACTGTCTGTGTAAACTTATACTTTATTTCCTGCCAGTGGAGTAATTTTACTGCCACTATTGGTAAGAAGTTTAATTTTGAGAGTGTTAAATGTACATATGCAGTTTCTACTATAACTATAGATAGATGAACCGATAGAGGAATCGCTAAGTTAGGGACAGAATGCATACCTTCAAAATAGAAACAAGTACATCTTATTCTGTCTGATCAAATTGCAACATTGGCTTTACTGGAAAATAACACTTTGCAACCTCTAAAAACTGTGCTCATCTAATGAGAACAGACTAGGAGGGAAGGATATGGTCCAACCAGGTGGTATTGTGACTAGGAAATATCATCCCCCATGTTAATTTCCTGTTTTGACCATGTGCTCACGCCCCGATCACAGGGATGACTTGCTGGCCCAATGTGACTCCTAATCCTGCCCCACCCAACAGATTTTTGGAAGGAGCAACTTGGATTCTACCAATTGAGTTCTGTATGCACCCAGGTCCTAGAGGTGGGAGGTCTGTTCATCATCTACTGCACGCTACTGATCCACTTTAATAGTCCACACTTTTTAATTTATTATTTCTGAGATAGAGAGCATCATTAATATTGCCTGATAATTCCTTTGACCTACCGTCGTTCTTTCACTGGATGTTCTACCAAAGCTTAGCATTCATATGATTTTTTTTGTTGGCAATTATTTATTAGTTCACCTCTTCCAATGATCGAATTTGCATTGGAAGTTTTGCTGATGGGGATAGCATTCATTTCTTTTTTGCCAGAAAACTCAGTTAATACGCACAATGCTCACATTATATGGAGAAGCACTCCCTCCCTCCCTACCAGCTCTTCCATGAATATTACCTCAATACTCCAGCTGCGCTATCATTTTAACCAACTCCAATCCTCCTTAACCATGGAAAATAGTATTTTCCAAATATCCAATATTAAAAATTGAGAATAAAAATAACACTTTGGAAGGTTGCAGATTTCTTTTGAACTTACCATGGACGTTCATCTTGGTTGCTTACAGATGGACATTATGAATCTTGAAGATTCCATGACCACCTTAAAGAATTGGCAGCCCTATCGGCT
The DNA here is from genome assembly GCF_036971445.1 of Narcine bancroftii. NCBI lineage: Eukaryota > Metazoa > Chordata > Chondrichthyes > Torpediniformes > Narcinidae > Narcine > Narcine bancroftii. Next base: position 26,693,249 of record NC_091480.1, on the reverse strand, counting down.
ATCAGAAAAGTTAGTTTCTGATTTGGGAAGCATGATCTCATGACATCATTGCAATTGGCCAACAACAGGCAATTTCCTTATGCAAGGTAGAATCATGTGAGGCAAGTTTCAAGTTAAGAAAAAACATTCAAACCACTTTTCCTTATTCCAAGGTCACAGTGACAAGTTGTGTGATAGGGCCTTCAAAGCTGCACACACTTTCAATTAGCACACGTTGTGAAGACAGAATGATTTAGCAAATGAGCAGCTTTACTAAAGCTTATAACTGGAGAGATTCACCCAACATTATAATAATGACTGGTACAAACCTTTTAAACAAAATATGCCTGGCATATTTTAAACTTTCTCTCCGACATGATATTTACAAAAGACAGGGCGAACCATGTACATGTAGTGGCAAAAAATATAATCTACAACATTTTTTTCCTTAACAGGAATCAAAGCAGGAGAATGAATTTAACAAGAAGTTAGACAGTATTGTTTTTGATTTGAAATAAAGTCGAGAATATTCCACTGTGAAGGGAAACAAATGAAGTCAAATGCCAAATAGAATATTAGGTATAATAAATGTGCCAGGAAATTTGGTATTATATCTGTTGTTTACTGCATTTTGCTGAGAACAGATCGCAACCTTTCATCTGCTTCTTTCATACTTCATTGGGATTTCACAAATGGGTACAAGTTCAGCTGTACAAAAAAAGTATCTTAAAAATACACATTCTTATTGTTACCAAAAATGTACCAGTCATATCCCTTACAAAGAACCAAATACAACGAAAAAAATTGCAAATGCAGACATTTGATTATATTCATATGGCTTGAGGATGCATTTAAACAGTGCTCTGGGTAATGTTTCTGGGATGACACTGGTAACACATACTAAGTTCCTTTATAAAATAAATCAAGAGCATCCTCCATATTTTATGTGTACTTTCACAGCAGTTTCATCTGAATAGATCTTTTCTTATGAGTCAACCACTAAATACAGCTCCCATGAAACCATGGAATCTGTAGTCAAATACCTGCAGTTATCCACCAGTCAACTGAAAAATTACTGTTCCATTTCTCTCAAAGCAGGTGTTTCATTGTTTACAATGTGCCAAGGAGTACCATCGCATGTTTTCCCCAAATACTGTTGATCTTTATTGAAATACACAAGCCATCATTTGCAATGTTGGCACGACAGCAAGAGGATTAAGGTGTCTTTTTCAGGCAGTTGAAATCTTCAGGGAATTGTGTAACCTCAATATCAGAAAAGCAATAGAATTCTTTTTTATTTATACTAGATTAGAAGCATTCTTTCTCAGTATATTGGAGAAAACCTGAAAGTTCACAAAATCAATGCAGTGAGTTTCTTGCTAACATAAACAAAGCTTTTAAACTAAGATATATTTGAATAAATCAAGTCCACACGATCCCTCAACACACAAACTTGCTTAGAAGTACCAATAGTTTGGGAAATAACATTTTAAACAAGTTAATTTTCTTGTTTTTTTTGGTTAAAAACAAACAAATAAGTTTGAAGATAATCATCATTTTGAGTAGAAAAAATATTGTACGTCATGGAGTGGATAAAAATGATTTAACATGATAAAATGTAAAAACTAATCAATATATAACAAGGCAATACTATAACAAATATGATTTGCTATTAAATATTATTCCTGATAGCTGTGATGAAATGCATTTTAGGGATGCAGTTTATCTTCCATCGATGGGTTGGGCCTGAAGGCAGACTGATTAACTCAAAGTGCTGCGAAAAAAGCTCAAAATTAAAAATTACCAGATACATTTAAATAATATAAAAGACATTCTTGAGGTTATCTACAGATTCAAGTTCAAATGTGTTTAGACTGTAGAACATTGACAGCACAGTACAGGCCCTTTGGCCTATGATGTTGTGCCATCATATATATACTTAGTTAAATGACGATTGTGGAACTAAGCCGACATTCTTTCCAAATGTCATTAAACTCTTCCTTCATTAAAAGTACCCTATCTCTTTTGCCAGGAAAAAGTCTCCACAGCTAATTTTGCTAAATCATTCTACAATTTACTAATGTGGCTTATTCAGTGAGTTTCTTCAAGGGTCGACTTCGCTCATTCAGAGAGAAAGCCAAAATGTGGTGGCAAGAGGTTAATTCCGAGGTCCAAACACATTTGTACATTACTTAATTGCTGAGATGGCAAATTTATGATTTCTATGTGCAGCATAACATGATAAAATATAATTTAACAAGAAATGAAACTAAACAAAACATGACACATTTTTCATTAATATAATCTATAAAAAGATAATGACATTCAATGAAATGTTAACAGACCTGGATTTGAACGAAATTGATCTTTGTCTGATGTAGCTCGGTCTTCTCAAGCACAACGTACAACTTGAGTTGCTTTATTCCACTGGTTTCTTCAAACATGGACACTTCCTCAGTCTTCCACTGGTATGTCAGATGGAAGCTAACTGTTGAGACTGGGCGCCATCTAGGGGCTCTACTAACAGAGGTGATCCTTGAATGGTTAGGGCAGTGGATGAAGCCCTGTCCCTGGCTCACTTTCTGGAGTGCTATAATTGGTTAATGAATTAACCAGAACATAAACCTAATGCTAAGTGTATGATCTATCAGGCAACAGTGATCATTACCCCTCCCTGCAAGCTCCAAGGACAAGCAACTTGCACTTCAACACACTTCAGTAATAGCATCAAAACCATTTCAACAAACTAATTCAGCGAATCCCATACTGGCAGCGGGTCCCACATCTAAATCCTTCAAACAAATCAAGAATGTGTCCTGTTCATTTCAAAAGATCTGAATACTCTTTCTCTTTTGCTTGGCTTCGCGGACGAAGATTTATGGAGGGGCAATGTCCACGTCAGCTGCAGGCTCGTTTGTGACTGACAAGTCCGATGCGGGACAGGCAGACACAGTTGCAGCGGTTGCAGGGGAAAATTGGTCGGTTGGGGTTGGGTGTTGGGTTTTTCCTCCTTTGTCTTTTGTCAGAATGTATGGAATTGCACAACAATTTTCCTTTTATTTTCTTCTTCTCTTTTCTATTTTTAAAAAATTAATAGTGTTACATAATATAACAAAATTCTATTATAATGAGTTTGCTTACTTGGTTACAGTTGTGTCATTGTTCTACATCAATCCCTTTTTTGGTATGTATTCTTATATAAAAAAATCTAATAAAAATATTGAAAGAGGAATTGCACAGCAAACTTGGAAAAAAGTGGACATTTATATTCCTTTCTTTCAGTATGTTCAAATCAAAGGTTCTTGGGCTACATTACAATTGAAAAAAGAAATAATTTAGATTAAATTGTGGTTTCATAGAGATATATCACAGTAACAGGCTGCTCTAGATGACAAGCCTGTGCTGTCCAATTGCACCCATACGATCAATGAACCTATGAACCCGTGCGTCTTTGGAATATGGGGGGAAACAGAACACCCAGAGGAAACACATGCGGTCATGGGAAGAACGTACCATCTCCTTAGAGACAGTGGCGGATTTGAACTTGGGTTTGCTGGCACTGTAGGAGTGTTGCACTAACCGCTATGCTAATATTTAAATCTAACCAATTCAAGCTCTGAATTTTGGCTTCAGTTTTGTTGAGGTAGGCAGTAACAATGATCATTCTTCCTACAGCGTTGTGTGAAAAATCAAAGCAAACCAGAAGTGGTTTTCCTGATCTGACTGCAGATCCCTGGAAGGCTCAAGCATTGAAACTTCTAGTTATAATTAATGGACACAAGTGGTATCATATCAGCACCTCCATAAATAACAACTCCCTCTAAAAGGACCACAATAGATGCATGACAGGCCTCTGAGTACTGATGAATAGAAAGTTGGGCTATAAGATCAAGGCAAGGAGGAGGTGTCAAAGTATTACTGAGGCAGATATGGCACCCCCCCCTCCCCACCCCATTCTTTCAGGATTGTTATTAATGCATGAAGAACACCCTCTGGCTAGTTTATTGGGACTGCAAAAAGGGACACACCAGGCTCCTGATAATTAGAAAGACAAATTTGGTGGTTCTCAGATCACACGGCTTTAAGTTAATCAGGTGAATGTGGCAAAGTTGTAACCTGCTTATTCAAATCAGTTGTGGGAGATTTCAGTAGGACATGGGTTTTACCACGAGCCAGATCCACAGTATGGCTGAGAGAATTGCCATGGGCATGAAATGACTGAGGTCTGATGTTCAGCTCATTTGTAGTCAGAACAATGTGGCATATATTGGAAGACCAAGGTGCCTGCTGCTTTTCAAATTTGACTGGCTTGTAACAGGGGGAAAAAGCTGGGAAGTATGTAACTGCCAGATAGCCAATGGAAGATATGACACGAGATACTTATTTAATACAATAAAAACATAAAATGCTGGAAATATTCAGCAGGTCGGGCAGCTGCTGTGAGGGTGGAACCAGAAAGAGTTAACGTTTCAGGTCAGGGGTCCTTCGTCACATGTCAGATTCACAGAAACTGCAGTTTATTGTTTTTCATTCATTGTCAAAGGACTAGGCTCTGGATCAAGAGCCCTGGACCTGAACTGTTAATGATTTCTTTTTCCATAGGTCTTGTCTGATGGGCTGGATGATTTCAGCACCTTTTGTGTTTGTTCAAAGACAACCGAGTGGGGAGGTGGATGGGATTGGCACAGACTTCAAATGTGGCAATCCATTTTCCATTTTTTTCTACCTTCATCAACTTGCCTGTTCTGTGACTATGTCTGCTACACTCTTTGCTCCTTAAGGAAGGATGCACCATCTTTCCTGCAGTTGCTCCAAAGCTACCTCAAGTTTTTGAAAATGGTGGTGCTGCCAGAGCTGGTGCAGACCCGTGGGGAGCAGAGATACAGTGATCCCGCAGGGTCCAACCACTCAGTCAACTGCCGTCAGCTCCGCATAGGCTTTGAATGGCCTGTTAAAGGAGCCGATGGTAGTTTTATTTAAAATCTCGCGACCGTGGGGTCTGCACCCAAAATGGTAGCACCCATGTTTGGCAGCAGCCACGAGGGGTTGCAGACTCCAGGTGAGCGGAGGACTGGCGCAGGGCAGCAGAAAACAGGGAGATCATCCCCCTATCTGAGGAGAAACAGACCTACTGGACTGTGACCAGGGTGGCGGACCAGTGAGGGGGCTCTGTGGCTGAAAGTCCCACGCATGCAGTGGGCTGCTGGCAACTCGAGGTGAGCAATCTACGGAAATTAGGGGGTTGCTGGAGACTGCTGTTGGGAGACTAGCGCTGGGCTGCAGACTGCTGAAGACTGGCTCGAAACTGGCTGAAGGGGTATCGGGCATTGTAGCCAGGATGCAAGGGGGTTCCTGGCCATATCAGATGTTCAGATCTGGAGCTCGTTGCCAATGGTTTGGACTGGACTCTGTGTGGCTACAGAGGTGGTGGAGGCAAATTTGGGGAGACTCTGGGGAGACTCACCTTTCTCTGACTGTAAGAGGCACTTCAGGCAATTTCTGCCGAAGCCGAATTGTCTGCCTTATAGTAGGCAAGAGCAATTTCATGAAATATGACACTGTTTTAATACAATGACAATAAATGGAATCTTGATCTTTTGTGCATAGCCGCTTGCCACAATCACAGTTAGATTTTATTTATACCTGTTTAGCAAATGTTGGAACATCAATATGGTCCATCTCTATTGTAAGATCCAATGCTCACTGGTCTAAATCCACACAGTCAAAACCAGGTTGATATAGGATGAGGTGTTTGATTGGTTTAAAAAGTTTGTTACAAAAGCACTGAATTAATGAAATGAGTGTTTCTTCATGGAATTGATCTGCCTTTCGTTATTATTTAATTTTTATGATGCTTTTTATTGTTCATTGACCATCCTAATCATGCCAGATTTAAGGAGACAACTGGGTCATAAGAATGTCAGAATAGATAGAAACACCAGATTTCCTTTCCCGCAGTCTATGACAATCCAGTCGTTTCAGGATCAGGCTTCGCAAGTCAAAATTTAAAAAAAAAAATCCAGATTAATTGAATTATCAGAATTTAAATCCTCCATCTGCTATTGTGGGACTCAGACTTGTGACTTTGAATCGATGGTCCAGAACTTTGATTGCCATTGCAAGAAGTTAACCACTATGGTATTAAACTCTGAGGTAAAGCCATGATACACAGGCAGCTCTCTGCAAAGCACATTTATGAAGCCTGAAAAAAAATTCAGATAATAAAAGACAAAAAGTTTGTGATGACAGGTAAACGGGTGAAAAACAGTCTTAAAAGTCACTCTTTTTATCCTGAGAATATAAAATCTGTGCTGAATTAAGTGCAGCTTGAAGAACACTCACTTAAAGAGTTTGTGACCTCTCAAGCTGCCGAGAATTAAAATGATTGTTTTTTTTTTCCCTATTCTTTTCATTTTATGATGCATTTTATGGAGTCTTGGCCAGCAAATGTCTTCAATACGACTTACATTTTCTAAAGAATTACGATCATGTAGAGAAACTGCTTTCAAAGGTTGGAAAAAAATTAAGGTTTTCACTTTTTTTTCCAGTTGGTGGTGGTACTGTAGATGCGGCTTTTTGTTTCCACAGTTAAGGTACCCAGTTCTGAAGCTGTGATTAAATTATAAGGCAATGATAAAAGCTGCCTGAAACATGCCCTTTCACATGCAGTGGTGACATCTGCAGTTCCTTCCGATTACCTCGGCAAGAAGCAACTCTGCTTAATCTCTGTAGGCCAGCTTAACATTGTGACTTTTTTCCTCTGTCTGACAGATGAAGCCTTACTTTTGTTTGTCTGGGCTGCTTTCACACCAAGCTTAAAAAATTATGTTTTGTGATATACTTTAATGCCTTCAAGATGGGGGGTACAAGGCGGGGTCATATTTTTATAAACGGAAAAAGTATCAAAAGAATCTAGTAACTGTCACATTCAACCGAATGGGACACCGATTTTACTAAACACCACTACACCACTGCTGTATTGGCATAATGAAATTACCAACGTGTAAAAGGCACTTTTTAGGCAGCTTTGGAGATGACAATTTCCATTAGACAGTTCTGTTCTCAACTGTAGTTATGAGTCATTTCATCTGGTCCACAAGCGAAGGAATTGTCTTGCGCTGTTCAAAATCGAATATCACACAAAGGAAGAAAATCCAGTCACAGGAGTCCTTGACCCAGAAGCAGGCTGGCCTGTGGGCATGTAGGCGCCACCCGAGCTCTGTGTTGTGATCACCGTTGGATAGTTTGACTCCTGCTCACCATCCGTGCATTCTTCGTACGTGTACGCTGAAGCTCTTGGAAGTCCCTTTGGCTGCCTTTTCCATGAGTTGAAGTAGGTGGGATCACTCATATAGTGATTTGTGAATGAGTGTGTGCTTTTTGGTAATTCACCTTCATAATCACTGTCGGTAGCCTGTTTAAAAAAAAAAATTCTCTGTTTTGTCCCCAGTTTTTGTAAATAGACTTGATTTTATTTCTAAAATTAATTAAACATCCGGCAATGGTGATCCAATAGGCTCTCTGACCTCAGGGCTGTATATCAGAATAAGATACACGAGAATACCCCATTATGGTTTTCGATCTTTTCTACTCTTAATTGAAAGATTTTATCTTCTCATATTTCAGATTCAGGGACAATTTCATTGCATTTTGTTGTCATGGCTGGGATATCTTATTACACTTGGATCATGCACTCTGGATAGCAAATGGAACTTTTTCTTTGGCCTCTCCCTGGTAATTGAACTGACCTTGTAACATGACTAAGACCTTTCTCCTATCTTCACAAAGCAACGGGGCATCGTGGAGACCAGATTTACTTTCAGTCTTTAAGGAGACTGAAAATTTCTTAAATATCAGGTAAATGAGCAGGATCAGAGAATGTTGATTTTCTTGTATAGTCCTTCTGGAAGAACAGAATCAAAGCTTTTCATTTCCATGTTAAATTATTGCTTTATAGTTAGCCTATCCATGTACTGTTACTATCTCGCACTACATAGGAACTAAATGAGCTGCAAGCTATCTTGCTGCGTGTTTTATACAACAAAGAACAATGCAGCACAGGAGCAGGCCTACATGTCTGCCCTGAACATCATGTCCAAGTTAAACTAAGCATGCAAGTGATTCAGCAAAGTAGATTTCCATTTTTAACATCTGATGCTAAGAACCTCTTGCATGCAGCTCAAAGGAGATTATTAGGCAGGGACAATCTGTAACAACTGTTCGCATTTTGCTTCCATTACTTCTGATGCACCAAGCTGTCGTTTGGGTCTTGGCCTGAATGACCAAAATATACGGCAAATGATTTAAAAATACTACTCAATAAACCTATCACACAATTATGGATTCCCTAAGACAATAGGAGCAGAAATAGGCTTTTCAGTCCATCGAGTCTGCCACATCATTTAATCATGAGCTGATCCATTTTTCCACTCCACCCCCCTGCCCGGCCTTCTCCCCATAACCTTTGATTCCCTGGTCAATCAAGAACCTCTGCCTTAAATACACCCAATAACCTGGCCTCCACAACTGCGTGTGGCAACAAATTCCACAGATTGACCATCTTCTGGCTGAAGAAATTCCTATGCATCTCTGCTCTAAGCGGACACCTTTCAATTCTGAAATTGTGCCCTCTTGTTCTAGACTCTCCTGCCATGGGAAACAACCTTTCTACATCTGCTCTGTCCACGCTCTTCAACATTCAAGATGTTTCAATGAGATCCCTCCTCATTCTGTTAAATTCCAATGAGTACAAGCCAAGAGCAGTCAAACTCTCCCCATACCATAATCCTTTCATTCCCAGAATCATTCTTGTGAACCTACTTTGAACCCTCATCTGCATATCCTTTCTTAAATGAAGAACCAAAACTGTTCCCAATACTCCAAGTGAGGTCTCACCAGTACCTTAAAGCCTGAATATCACATCCCTGGTCATATTCTACCCCTCTTGAAATTAATGCCAGCATTAATTTCTACACTGACTCCACATGTATGCTTACCTTCAGGCTGTCCTGTACGAGGACTCAAAGGCCCCTTTACATTTTCAATTTTCTCCCCATTTAAAAAATAATCTGCTCATTTATATATTTTTTCTTCCAAGGTGCATGACAGTATATTTTCCAACATTATATTTCATTTGCCACTTCTCTGTCCATTATCAAAGTCCTTTTGCCACCTCCCTGTTTCCACAACACTACCTACTCCTCCATCTAACTTTGTATCATCTGCAAACTTGGCCACAAAGCCATTCATTCAAATCATTAATGTAGAACAGAAAAAGAAGCGGCCCCTCCACTGACCACCGTGGAACACGACTAGCAACTGGCAGCCAACCAGAAATATGATCCCTGTATTCCCACTCTCTACTTCTTGCCAATCAGCCAATGCTCTACCCAGGCAAGTATGTTTCTTGTTCTACCATGGACTCTTGTCTTGTTAAGTAGGCTCATGTGCACCACCTTGTCAAAGGCCTTCTGAAAATGCATCTCCCTATCCAGGCTGCTTGGCACTTCTTCAAAGAATTCCAAGAGGATTAGAATAATTGTTGGCCAAGCTTTGTAAGTATTGATAGCAATACATGTGTAACTGAGAAAATTATATGTCTTTCCTTCAGTGGAATTATGATGCAGAAATACAGCAGGCAGGTGGAGTCAAACTGAGATTGGTTACGACATATTAAGTGGCAAAACTGTGAAGGGGCACATATCTCAGTCTTGTTTTCAATTCTGTTCTAATTGAGCATGGCTTGGTTCAATCCAAATCTAAAACAATTGTAGCAACACCATTAAAATTATTGTGAAAACAATCAACTACTACAAGGCCAGCATTATTGAGCATCCTTATTGGTTCATAGGAATCACGTGGATATATTCTTTATTATTTTCTCCTAATTTTCTCTTTGAGAGCAATGGAAATTTAGGAGAATGCTACCAGATAAATGGGATAAATGGGAGTTTTTCAGGTTGGCAGAGAGTGGTAAGTGAGGTGCCGCAGGGGTCAGTGTTAGGCCCACAACTGTTCATCATTTACATTGATGACTTGGAGGAGGGGACAAAATGTAGTGTAGCCAAGTTTGCGGATGACACCAAATTGAGTGGAAGAGCAAATTGTAATGAGGATGTGGAGAGTCTGCAGAGGGATATAGTTAAGCTGGATGAGTGGGCAAAGGTCTGGCAGATGGAGTGCAATGTTAGTAAGTGTGAGGTTATCCACTTTGGCAAGAAAAATAAAAGAGCTGAATATTATTTAAAGGGTGAAAAACTACAGCATGCTGTTGTGCAGAGGTTACTTGGGAGTGCTTGTGCATGAATCGCAAAAAGTTAGGTTGCAGGTGCAGCAGGTTATTAAGAAGGCAAAAGGAATGTTGGCCTTCATCGCAAGAGGAATTGAATTCAGGAGTAGGGAGGTAATGTTGCATCTGTATAAGGTACTGGTGAGACTGCACCTGGAGTACTGTGTCCAGTTCTGGTCTCCATATTTGAGGAAGGATATACTGGCTTTGGAGACGGTCCAGAGGAGGTTTACTAGGTTGATCCCTGGGATGAAGGGGTTGACTTATGATGCAAGATTAAATCGTCTAGGATTGTATTCGCTCGAGTTCAGAAGAATGAGAGGAGATCCTATAGAAACATATAGGATTATGAAGGGTATGCATAGGATAGATGTAGGAAGGTTTTTTGAGCTGGCTGGGGAAACTAAAATGAGAGGACACAGTCTCAAGATTCGGGGGAGTAGAGTTAGGACAGAGATGAGGAAAAATAGTTTTTCCCAGAGAGTAGTGAATGTTTGGAATTCTCTAACCAGGGAAGTGGTTGAGGCTGCCTCATTAAACATATTTAAAATTCGCTTAGATAAATTTTTACATGATAGAGGAATTAGGGGATATGGGGAGAAGGCAGGAGTTAGGTCATAAATTAGATCAGCCATGATCGTATTGAATGGCGGAGCAGGCTCGATGGGCCATTTTTGGCCTACTCCTGTTCCTACTTTCTATGTTCCTATGTTCCAGCTATAGAAAATTTTAGCAGTAAGGTCAGGTTGAAGAGACTGGGGATGCAGTCTTTGGAACAGAGGAGACTGAAGGGATATTCAATTTAAAATTATGGGGTCCAGAAAAGATGAGGGCCAAAAAACTGGAGGCATAGATGTAAAACTGATAGGATTGGATAGGAAGTAAATTGAGAGGACCTGGCTTGAGGGTGAAAGGTTTTGGGGGAACTTCTTCACTCAGAGAGTGTGGGAGTTTGGAACAGGCTGCCATCTGAAGTGGTAAATGTGGGCTCACTCCTAAGTTTTAAGAATAAATTGGATAGATACATGGATGGGAGAGGTCTGGAGGGTTATGGATTGGGTGCAGATCAGTGAGACTAACAGAATGATGTTTTGGCACAGACTAGAAGGGCTGAATGTCTTGTTTTCTGTGCTGTAGTTTTCTGTGGTTCTATGAGGAACTCCCGGATGCATGTGGAGTTTACTGAGTGCAAGGGCAATAATGGCAGATAAAGTCCTCCTCTGTTAGTTACTTGCCTGAATGTATATTTGATGTTCTGACTCCTGGGCTCAAAATTGTTTATTCCAAAGTTGCAGTGAGTACCAGTAACTGAATAGACTTCGATAAGTTTTTTCAGTTGTAATTCAATGACCACAAAGGTACATGTGTAAAAGGTATATATGTTTCTCTCTATAACACATAAAAGCACACTTCCCATTTCAATTTGTCTATAGAAAAAACTTCCACAGTCGATGTCATAGCCTTGTCCCTTTACTCTGAAATGGCCCTCCTGGGGAATGACGCCTCACACGCCAGGCTGCTGTTCGTTAACTAATGGACAGATATCAATTGATGAGAGCAAGTAGACAAGGATGTCCTTTATCTCCAGCTTTGTTTATACTAGCTATAGAGCCATTAGCAGAAGTAATTAGAAGCAACTTGGAAATTAAGGGATTTGAAGTGGATGAAGAGCATAAAATTTGTTTATTTGTAGATGATGTTTTAGTATACCTCACAGAACCTGAGACTTCCTTAAGAAAACTACGCTTTAACTTGGAAGAATATGGTAAAATCGCTGGTGATAAAAATAAATTGGGACAAATGTGAAATTATGCCTCGCACAGATTAGAGTTATTGTTAAAAAATACTCAATTATAAAGATGGGATTAAATACTTAGGGATTCATACAGACAATAATTTTTAAAAACTGCATAAATTGAATGATTTGCCATTACTGAAAAAAAGTTGATTTAAAAAAATAGATGACTTAACCTATAACATTAATAGGAAGGGCTAATGAATATATTCCCAAGAATTCAATATCTCTTTCAAACCTTACCTATACTACTGCCACAAAAGTTTTTTCAAGAATTAAATATACATGTAAGGGAATTTCTATGGAAAGGTAAAATGTCAAAGATTAATGTGGAAATATGAATTGGGAGGCCCACAGCTTTCTAACTTTAAGAATTATTACCAAGCAACTCAAATGAGATTTCTTACTTCTCTCTTTGAAGGAGTAGAAAAGCTGGCATGGGTTAAAATAGAGTTAGATAAAATAGGAGAGAGATTAGCAGAGGAATTTATATACAAATGGGATTCAAAACTATTAACTGGGGTTAAAGAGACACCATTGCTGAAACATTTGATTACCGTTTGTAAAAAGATAAATGATGAAATTGGAATAAAAGGAAGTACATCACCTAAGGTGCCTTTAATTCAAAGCCAACATGTTCCTTTTTCAAAGGATAACCTATTTTGAATCATTTGGTTTAATAAGGGTATTAAAAATACTGAAGATTGTCATGAACAAGGTCAACTGATGTTCTTTGAACAATTGAGGAATAAATATGGAATACTTAACAATGCTTTGTTCTGATATTTCAATTGAGATCACATTTAAGGGAAAAGTTAGGTTTAGAAACATGGTTACCCATTTGTAGTGAGGTGGAAACTTATTATGAGAGGAACTAATAAGAAAATTACTTCTGCAATATATTTTTTACTGCAAAATGGAACGATCAAACAAGGAGTGCATAAATCTAGATAGAAATGGGAGCTGGACAAATATTATAATTGATGAGCAAAGATGGTTAGATCTCTGTCAAGACAGTATGACAAATACTATTAATGTAAGATATAGACTAGTTCAGTATAATTTTATACTTCAGTTATATATTACAGCACAAAAATTGAATAGAATGAAATCAGATCAATGTTTTAGGTGTGGTGAAGACACAAGAACTTTCTTCCATTCAACTTGGTCATGTGCCAAGGTAAAACCTATTTGGGTGGATCTAAGGAACTTCTTAGAACAAGTTACATGTACTATATTTCCACTGAATCCAGATTTATTCCTATTGTGAAATATAGAAGGAACAAGATCTAAGTTGAAATTATCATTCTATCAAATGAAATTTGTTAAAATAACAGCAGAAGCAAGGAAATGTACTACAGTGACTTGGAAATCGGACTCACATTTAGGCATGGGAAGATGGAATGCAGAAATTCAATGCTGCATTCCTTTATAAAAAATTATCTATAATTTGAGAAATAACATTTCTATATTTTTGAAAATTTGGAACACGTACATGCAAACTTTAGGTATAAATATGTGGAAATGTTCTTCCAGCCTCTTGAGACCTGTGTTAACCTTCTTCCTTAAAATGAAAATGACCATATAAAATCTGTTGAATTCCAGTTGTTGGGGAGCTATATTCCGGGCAGTCCACAATACTATACTTTTTTTTTTCTTACTATATATGATTGTTTACACATATATTATTCTTTATGAGGGGGGAATGGGGAGTGAGGGGTTGGGATAGGGAGGGAAGGGGAGGGGTTATAACCATCATATGAAAATTTCTTTAATTTAAACATTTATGATATTGTATAATGATTTATTAATTACATGTATGGAAAAACAAATTAAATATTTAAATGTAACAGCTCTGTAGTGGAGAGAGTGGAGAGCACCAAGTTCCTTGGAGTTCACTTAACTAGTGTCCTATTGTGGACACAACATCTCCTCACTTGTCAGGAAGGCGCAAGAGGAACTGAACTTCCTGAGAAGACTGAAGCGGGCAAGACACCAAAACATCAACCTTTTACAGGAGCTCAATCGAGAAAGTGCTGGCCAGCTGCATTACAGTGTGGTACAGTTGCTGCAGAGAAATGGATCAGAGATCAATCCATCTGAGCGTAAGAGTGGCAAAGAGGATCAATGGAGTCTGCCTCCCCCACACCTCCCCCCCCCCCCCCCCCCACCCACCAACACTGACATGATCTACTGGGATCGCTGTCTGAAGAGGGCATGCAGAATCATTGAGGAGCCCTTCCACCCCACACACAGCATCCTTCACCTGCTCCTGTCAAGGTAGAGATACGGGAGGATCAGAGCCAGTACCACCAGGCTGAGAAACAGCTTCTTCCCACAGACAGTGAGAATGCTGAACGACCAAAGGAACTGCTCACACTGACCATCCAAAGCTCTCATATTTATGAAACATATGAATAGTAATCCTGAATATGTATTGTTTGTCTTTGTGTATTACATTTGTGTGTGTGTGTGTGTGTGTGTGTGTGTGTGTGTGTGTGTGTGTGTGTGTGTGTGTCTTTTGCACCGAGGACTAGAGAACGCTATTTTGTTGGCTTGCAATCAGATGTCAACAAACTTGAGTAAAATCCATGACCAGTGGCAGTACAGAAAAACAAAGTAAAAATTAAGCACCCTGTATTCAAACAGACTGGAAGTGTGAATGGTGTCCCCTCTCAGGAGGAATGTAAAATTGAACAGAAGAATTAACATTTACCTCTGATTCTGATATTTCAATGGGTTTTTCTGTCAAAGTGGTGCTCTCTGTCAGCACCATTCCATTATAGTTATTACATAAATCCTCATCGGAATAGCGTAACCCTCCCGGGCTGGGCCTTGGCGGGAACCTGGTAACAATGAAGCAGAAGAGAGATTATGATTGCTAGCATTTCTAACAATCAATAATTTCAAGTTTAAAGTCCAAAACATTGCTGGCAATGAGAGTTGCTATTACAAATATGTTTGTTTATTATTGGTAAATAAATTATTTCTACAAGGTATAAATGAATTATGGTCACAATGAGAAAATACTAAATTATTTGCCTGAGAACGTAATGACACACCAAAGTAAATCATATGGTCTTTGATGATTTTCGGGTTTAAAAATGTATTTGTACTTCATTCAGTTCTGTAGCACTGAAATATAGTAAAGCTGCAGTATCAATACAAGAAATGAGCAGATTCTAGATAGAAACAGGGAGACATATCCAAGAGGTTTTGTATCTGATATGAGAAAAAAAAAATCATGGTACTGCTTATCCAGATATACATGTCGCTCAGAATAAATACTGAATAGATGTATGCATTTGGCAGAGAAAGAGTTAATGTTTTAGGGCAATTAAATATTGTTCGGTATGTTATCTTACCATTAACTGCCTTTATTTCAGCTATCTGGTATCCACAGGGCTTCATTTTTGTTTTTAAAAGAGTGTCTGACATTTTAAAACTATCTCGGTGTTAGAGAAGTTTCCTCTGGCGCTATCTGAACCCTTCACTTTTTCTGGGAGCGAGAAAAGCTCAGTTCATCTCAGGAAAAGCTGTAACTGCTGTGATAAGCACCAATCAAGCCACCGTGATCATGCATGAGTCCTTACCTGGTGCCATTTTTCTTACAGAAATTGCTCTTGATGGTCAAGTGTCTGCTGTTCAGCTCCAGGGCAGTAAACCCTCCATTATCTAAGGTGAGAGTTTCTTCCACGTTTGAACTATTTTTACCTGAAGCACAAAACAGCTACCGTCAGTAAAGACTGAAGATGTTTTATATTGGCATATACATCTGAAGGCTTGAATTAACTTTGACTTTTTCATAGCAGAAAATACAGGCCTTGGTTCCTCTTGTAGATCGATAAAAAGTTGTGGTTTCATGTCATATTACTGTATTTTTTGCAAAGTTACAGGATTACTATGAACATCAGTAGAATTCAAATAAAGGCAAAGATTTGAAGAACAAGTGAATGAATTAAGTGTTTTTATTTTAATGCATCATATATACTCGTTTAAAAATCGACCTCATGTAAAAGTCAACCCACCCCCCCACCTTATTTTTGGCCCAAAAATCTGGAATTTTCTATATATCTCATGTAAAAGTCGTCCCTAGGCTTTCACCTCAGCCTTGGCCGCCACCCCCAGGCTGGAGATTCCAACGTCTTTGATGCAGATTTCCCACCCACCCATTGACCAGAGCTCCTGACGTCTCTGACGACACAGATGCTTACTGCAGTCCTGACCTCCCACATTCCCGCGCCCATACCAACTCCCTCTCCAGTTCCCACACCAGCGTCAGCCTCCACTGCTGGATTCCACAGACTCATCCCCCCTTACCCTTCTCTATCCCCTCACACCTTTCTGAATTGAACTCTCATCTCCTCCTTTGAGCCACCCCTCCTTTCTTTCCACCCCCTTCCCAAACCCTCTGTGTTTTTACTTCAACCGTGGTGCCTGCAGACTTTCCCTTTTTACTCTTTCTTGGTAGGACGTGCGTTTCGACGTGCAGACTCTGAATTATTACTTTAATTCATTGTGTTATTGTTCTTTATTCATTTAGAGGTCATTGGACTTCTGCTACTCATACTGTATTTTGGATTCTACTGTGAATTTTATCCCCTCAAAAGTAGTATCCATGTAATAGTCAACCCTATAAATATAACTAAAAAAATTTGACTTTTACGCAAGTATATATGATATAAAGGGAAATAATGTTTATTGGATTAATATTTTTGTCATCTATTACTGGGAGTGGATGAAAGTCCAAAGCCAATATACACATTTTATGATTAATTTGTCTAAATTCAGTCACATATCTTTGAGAATTATGTGGTTAAAAATGAACTTCATCTGGAATGCATTACAAGTCCCAGACTATCCCCAATATCTTTGAAGCTCTACAGATCTTGACACAGATTCACTTAGTGCTATCATACCAGAAAATGGAAGACTTACCTGATATATTCTTTACAAAAATGGATGCAAAATTATGATCGAACACCATACGGTTTTAGAGCGGTTCAAAGAGGGTCAACGGCACAACCAGGAAATAGAAAAGTAATTAAAATAGAGGCTGAAAGCACAGTGAAAAGAGAGGTGTTGAAAGGGCGAAGATACTCCTGGGATCAGAGAACATTGGACCCACAATAGATCAGGCAACGGAGGATGCAGGCTAAGATGTGGAACTTGAGATGATTAGACAGAAATGGGATATAAAAAGGCATTTGAAAACATGAATGAGGTTTTTCAATATAAAATGGGGTTGTGAGGAATGGAGCAATCAGTGTGAAAAGCAGATTGACATCAGATATTTGGATGAATTGCAGTCGATTTAAGGAAGGACTTGAACTGTAGGTAAGAAAAACCGAACCTGGAAATGATTGGGGCTTTGGAGAGTACGAGTAAAGTATATTCACATATAGATTCCAGAGTGATTTTGAATATAGAGTTTCAAGCTCAGATCAGGCTGGAGTCGGGTGTGATTACGTTCAGTGAGTTTTTACTGGAACCAAACAAGATGCTCCAGCCCTGCTAAGATTTAAGTGAATGAAGTTCAAGTTCTACAATACTGAGAGAGCACAGTAACAGCAGTAGATAAAGGTGATTTAAATAGGGGAATAAATGAGTGTTGTTATTAACGTGCAGGAGATTAGGTGAATCCAGATAGTGCCATGAAGAGCCAACACATATCTCAGGAATGTCAGGATGCCAAAAGGGGAGGAGATATACTGATTCCATAAGAATATGTGAAATGATGGTGGGGCAATGTCTTAAAGAGCAGTAATGCAATGGCAAAGAATTCAAACAACTGGGTGTTTGTGATATGCGGATGCTTTGGAGAATGTGCAAGAGGAAAGGCAGGTGAATGTGAATGTTAGATACATAAGATGTGCTATCCAACTGTGAGGACATGGATTAATTACACACATTTGAAGTTTTCAAATTTCAGAATTGCAGAGATTTAAATGATTAAACTTCCCCTATATAAGGTAGCAATTTCTTTTTACCATTGTTGTTCTTGTATTTCTTGTTCTGTCCATGTAGGATCAGGCCAAACACCATGAGTAGAATGAGAATGAGGCTGCAGAGAGCCATCACTATCAAGAACCACCATTCTTCGTAGAAGGGAGGATTTCCTAGCTGAGCTGTAAGACAAGCCATTGCAATATTGTTACGGTTGTGGGGTATTTTAATTTTCCTAATACTTGCATGCATGGTCTTTATTCAAGGGACTTAGATGGGCAGAATTTTTTGAAATCTGTGTCCAAGAGAGTCCTACAGGACATTATCTTATTCAATGAAATTGGGCAGGTGGTAGAAGTGTTGATAGAGGAATACAATAGGAGCAGTGACCGTAATTCTACATGCTTCAAGAAGTTATGGAAAAGGGATAAAATTGGTCCTCAAATTAAAGTCTTGAACTAGAAGAAGGCAGGTTACAAGAGAGGGTCTGGAAAAAGTAGTTTGGGAGCAAATGCTTGCAGGTAAAAGGCCAGCTGGCAAGAGGGAAATTTTCAATAGGGAGTAAGAGTTCCGGTCTGGGTTATAAGGAAAAGATGGCATGATTAGGAAACCTTGGAGTGACAAAGGATGTTGAAGATTCGAACAGGAAAACAAAGGCAATATATAGCAGGCAAATAAAACTGGACTCGGGAGAGTAATTTGAGGACTTTAAAGTGTATAGGACACACATGTCAAACTCTGGCCTGCGGGCCAAATTTGGCCCGCGATATAATTATATTTGGCCCGCAAGATCATATCAAAAATGTATTAGAGGTGGCCCGCTGGCCGCCGCGCCAGTATAGCGCATGCACAGTAACTGCTGTGTCCCAGGGTGAGAGAGAGAGAAAAATCCTGGTCCTTGAAAAGTAGTGGTGGGTGGTTTTATAAACACGCTGTCGTGTCCCCCCGCCCACCCCCCCCCCACCGCAACGCGGCCTGGCCGGTGTCAGGGGAAGCCAAGGCCGCTTCTCAGCGCCCGGAACCCCAGTGGCACAGCGTTTCTTGGAGCTGCAGATGGAGTCGGGACGCCGGAGGGAAGATTGGGGCTCCCCGCCGGGCAATGGGGGCGCCGGTCGCCCTGCGCCTTCCCACCGGACCAGCGGCGGGTGCCCAGAGTACAAGTGGCGAGCGAGGCTGGTCGGGCAGGTAGGGTGGAACCCCCCCGCCAATCTCGGGAGTGGCGTGGGCTGGATCGGGATTAGCCGCGCTCACTTGCTCCTCCACCGCTGACCAGGATCCCAGCGTGGTCCTGAGCGCGGAGACTGCCCTGGAAAGGTCCTGGGACACCGGCACGGAAAGAAAAGTGGGTCCGGGAGAAACTCAGCAGGTCAAGGGGGGGTCCGGGAGAAACTCAGCAGTCAAGGGTGGTCCGGGAGAAACTCAGCAGCTCAAAGGGGGATCCGGGAGAAACTCAGCAGGTCAAGGGGGAGGGGTCTGGGAGAAACTCAGAAGGTCAAGGGGAGGGAGTCTAGGAGAAACTCAGCAGGTCAAGGGGGGTCCGGGAGAAACTCAGCAGGTCAAGGGAGGTCTGGGAGAAACTCAGTAGGTCAAGGGGGGTCCGGCAGAAACTCAGCAGGTCAAGGCGGGTCCGGGAGAAACTCAGCAGGTCAAGGGGGGTCCGGCAGAAACTCAGGGGGGGCCTGACCTCACCAGGACCGTTGCCCACTCCCCCTCCCTGCCGCAGGCCGACCCACGACTCACGGTGACGGGGCCGCTGATCCGCCGAGGTGCCGCCCTGCTGCGAGAGCCGATGCCCCCGCACTGTCGTTGTCCAACCCGATCGCCCGCAAACCCCGCCCTCCCGCACACCCCACCCTCCCGCACACAGGCCTGAGTAAGTATTATGAACTTTAATCTCAGGATAAAACGATCTTCCAATAGTTTCATGTCACAGTGATAAATATATTCCTGGTTAAAAATGGTCCTGCACCTGGATACAAGCTCATTAGGCATAAAACTTGAAAAGTGTGTAAATCAAAGGATATCTGTACCAATGGAAAAAGGGCATGGCAAATAACCCTGCTAGAGTTCATGCCCACAATCAGTCACCCATTTGATTGTTTCAGGAATCATGTTATTCTCCCACATTCTCAATACCCCTCAGATTTTACTATTCGACAGCACACTAGCAACATTTGACAAATCCTCTATAGAGAAATATTATTTATTGAATATTTTATTTCTCATTTGTTAATGCTTCTGGAAAGAGTTTATCCAAAACTATTATTAAACATTTATTTTAATAAGAAAAAGTTGAACATTACATATGTTGAAAGAAGGGAAAACATGCAGATGTTGTTGAAAATTTTCAATAAATATTTAGTTTGGCCCTCGACTTAGTCCAAGTTTTTAATTTTGGCCCTCCGTGAATTTGAGTTTGACACCCCTGGTCTAGGAGGACAAGATAAGGGTCAGAAAGGCAATTAAGATTACAGAGAACCTCATGATTCTACTTGCACATCAGGAGCAAAAACGCAGCCATGGAAAAAATGGGTTACTTTAGGGACCAAAGGGATCATTTATGTGTCCCAGGTCCTAACCAAATCCTTCCTTCAAACTGAAGCCATTTTGTCTTTAAGCCTTGAAGCTTCCCGTCTGCCACTTTTCCTCGCAGACATTATAACCTGGAACATTCAGTTCCCTATATGGTCTTTCAACCACATCTCAGTAATAACTATCGTGCATGAGGAATGACTCCTGCATTTTACCCACTAAGTAGAATTTGCCCTTTCAATTAATTTGATTTATTCCTCACACTCTATGCATTTGTATAAACAACATTTATACGTGCTACATACTCTGGCCTGTCTTTCTGCTCAACAGTTTTGCTCACACCTTTACTTCTGATGTAATTACTATTCATCTTTTATTTTCCCTTTATCTTCACCGCCTAAAGCACAATTCTGAACGTAATTGTACTTGTCTTGTTTCCAAATTATTATTGATATGCTCTTTTCTATCTGAGACTTCTTGCCTCTTTATTGGCTTCAAGTTGTTGCGTCTACCCAAAACATTCTTCCCACCAAGTCCCTGGTCCTGGCTGAATTTTTCCTAATCCCCCTGATGAACGGGTCCTCTGTATATCTGCTGCCGAACCCTATCCAAGGTGAACTCACACAATTTCTTTCATGCTCGCTTGAGATGTCATTTAATCTGGGACCATGAAGACATGGTCTAAACCTCTCATATTACAATTACCCTCCTTTTCCCCTTGCACAGTCTTGACTGATATTCAGCATTTTAACAGTCCAACCAACAGCCTCATTATTATCTTATTGGTAGCTGGACAATGTTCCCTTCATGTTGAATAAGAAATGTGGGGTCTATTTAAATTATACAAAATCAAAAACAATGAAGACATTTCCTAGACAAAGCAAGTTGTCATCAAATCATAAAAAAGAGTCAAAGTGAACAGCTTCCAGAAGAATTCATTCACATCAATCAATGTTCTCCGACTTCAAACAATTATTTGGTACCGCAGACCTGAGAACATTACCTGAGTTAATTACCTGATCTCACAAAGGATGGCATACTTGGTTCACCATATCCAAACTGATTGAATGCAATGACCCGAAATTCATAACTCACTCCTTCTTTTAGCTTATCCCGGTTAACCTCATGTGATGTGGCATCACTTGGGATGCCTTTCTCAAATGTATCCCACAATCCTTCATCTAAATGAGAAAACAACCAAATATTATAAAATATTTATCACAGAAGAGTTCAAGTATAGTTCAATACCATTGAAAATGAAATTTAACAGTTTTTATTTTTATTTTGGCTTAAATTTGGCAAACTCTTATAACTACAGTCAAACTACTGGTATACAACACCTATGGGGATTGATCAATGTCATATAAATGAATTATCTGGTTGCTTGAGACTTGCTCTTACAATGCTTAACAATGCACCTGCATTAAAAGACAAAAGTTGAAAATACTATACTGCACTTGCGTTGAACAAATTTCACTTTCACGATGTGTAAAGCTTAAAGAATTTTATTTTCAGACATATTCTTTGAAAACATTTAATCATCGCTGTATCTGCAGGTTCCTCCCCCTCCATGGAGCCGCCCGAAAGACGAACAATAACATTATAGATAATTAATCCCCCCTCCCCCAAGTTTACACGCCTCTGACCGGGGTGACGCTTACCCAGCAGGAATAAGGAGACACTTTAAGAGAGTCGCCCCCAACGACGAGCAGCATCAGCCAGCTCATTATCCTGGGTGACGCCACAGCTGTTTCACACAACTTTATTCAAACAGCTGCTACGAGCAAAGCAGGCCAAGGCATTCCGCTGGCTGAATATTTACTCTCATCTTCACCAAAGGTTTATGTTACTTCAGAGAACATTTATTTTACAATTTTAAACTTACAGATTTTTTTAACCTATTTTATTCTTGTTTATTTTAATTTTTAAAATTTATTTTCCTCAATTTTTTTTGCCGGTTGTTTGAGGCTGGCAGTTGCTTAAATTTTCCAGATACGAGGGGTTTTACTGTAGTATGCCTCTTTTCAGAAGAACTCTCTACATTCAAAGTGTTCTACTTCAGACAACTCATTGCCGAAATGACCTAATGACCTCCCCCCAAGTTTTGACTCTTCCAAAGGTCAGCTAACAAGCTTCCAGTCCTCTGCTCTCTTTGAATTTTAAGTCATCCAAAGACATGCTGATCATTTTCTCTCCTGCATCAAGTTCTGGTCTCTCATTTCCTTGCCCCCACTGAACCCCATTTTTAGTTATGCCTCTTTGGAAAAAAAATGCCAAGGTGTCAAGTAAATTTATTTCCTTATTAAATCTAAAAATACCATTAGAGGAGAGCTATCTTGTTAGTGAATGGCTTTCAAAAGTTTATTTTTCCTACATAGTAAGTCTAATGTGCTGAGAGTATTGATTCGACTTGATCAGGAGAATTTAAAAAATGAAACCAAATTAATCAATTCTCTTTTTTACACTATTTGTTTGCATTTAATTCAATTTCTAAATTGCACAGATAAGCAGCAGTATTTTATTATTTTAAGGTTCAATGTAAATCATGTGAGACAAGGTTTGAATTTAGAGAATTCCATAGCTTGCTCACCTGAAGGTCTTGCCTCGATTGCATAACTTTTTATTGGTCCAGCTCCAGGCATTCCTTGTGTCCAATGAATCGTGACAGTTGATGCAGTTTCACTGATGGAAGGATTTAGAGGGGGCCCTGGGGAACCTAGGCAAAATATCAAGCCATCCTTTGTTAAAAAAGAAAAGGAAACACGTGAAAAGGAATAAACACATTGTACTGTTAAATAGCTGCAGATATTTAGTATCCAATACCTACTATAGCTTACGATAGAAAGTTGTCAAACACATTGCTTTGCAGTCCCTGCCTTTCACATCCAGAGATGACACTTTTATAACATTTCCTATTTTGAGCCGGAGAGTCTGAATACAATATGCACGAAAAAAAGCCATTTTCATAACTCTTCAAATAGTTTGCAGATATTTTATCTTCATTCTGATTAATTTAACCCAATGAGAAGAACAGGCATGATCCGTGAGCTGAAGTACAATCCAGCTACTGTCTCAAGCAGTATTACCGTTTACTGTGCACCACACTATTTACTTCTTTGTAAAGAGCTTCATGTTGATCCCTTTGGGAGTGAACGCAGAAGGAAGCCAGCAAAATGAGCAGACAGCTTCACTAAAGATTCACTCAGGTGAACCCAAAACCAACTACCACTCATCAGTATAAGATAACCTTGATGAGAAAACTTCACCCAAAAATGGTTCTTGTTCATTGCACCATCAGTCTTCATTTTGTTGCTCTCCACTATAATTTTCAAAGCTGCATTTTTGCCAAAACCTGCATTATACCTATATCAGGCATGTCTTCAGATTGATGAACACATTTCCTATCACTTACGCAAAGGACAACAGCCTTGTTCTCAATGTGATTGATCACAGCATACAGAATTGGGAGGAGGCACTTATGACGACACTTGCAGGAGGCTTGGGCAACCTTTTGATTATTTATTCATTTCTCAAGTTGTTGCTGGGGCGAACAGCATTTATTGGCTTTATCTTACTGCCCTAGAGAAAGCGGCGTAGACTTTAAAAAAAATTTATGGAAGGCAAAAGAAAATTCTGTGTAATATTACATTTTCTGTATTAATACATACCAATAAAGGAATCTTGAAATGTGGCAATGTTCTTAAGTTGTTGATTTAACTAATAATAAACTAGCAATGACACCTATTGATTGAATTTGGGATGTAATTCATTAATGTTAAAGTCGAGCTCCTGTCAAGATACAAAAAAAATACAACCAAGCCACATAGTACAATTCGAACAGACTTTATTCGAATAACGCTAACGGGAATGAGCAGTCTGTAGTGTTGGGTAGACAAGGTCACCTCACTAAGACTGTTTGGTGTCATTCAAAGAACAGTCACAGGGTACAATATTTAAGGCATTTTCCTGCATACAAATTGGATAAAATTTCTTATGTTTTACATTTTGCACATCCTCTTCCTAAAGACAGGGAAATGATTTGTTGTTGGTCATTTAATCCCATGTACCAGTTATAATTAAGAACATCCTTCTGGTATACAAAAAATCGATAGGAGTCTGGAAGGGCTGCTTATCAGTATCTATTCTCTGGCCACCTGATTTCTGGCTTCCAATTTACACATGTAAATGGCTAGTTTTACAGTAATCTTAGATTCTTGAAGTTGACAATGGCGCCCAACACTTCAAAGCAGAAACTATGCCATTCAGGGACTGGTCGCTTATTGCAACCTTTAGATCGTGATTATCAGGTAGTAGTCAGTCAGCCAGCACTATTGTGTTAAAGAGATCAGGCAGGCATTAAGATATGGCTTAGAGCCAGCTCTTCAGCGCTTGACGTCCTGCTTTGTGGAAACTGCCAAAATGTTTGGCCTGGAAGTCAGCCTGAAGAAAACTGAGGTCCTCCATCAGCCAGCTCCCCACCATGACTACCAGCCCCCCCACATCTCCATCGGGCACACAAAACTCAAAACGGTCAACCAGTTTACCTATCTCGGCTGCACCATTTCATCAGATGCAAGGATCGACAATGAGATAGACAACAGACTCGCCAAGGCAAATAGCGCCTTTGGAAGACTACACAAAAGAGTCTGGAAAAACAACCAACTGAAAAACCTCACAAAGATAAGCGTATACAGAGCCGTTGTCATACCCACACTCCTGTTCGGCTCCGAATCATGGGTCCTCTACCGGCACCACCTACGGCTCCTAGAACGCTTCCACCAGCGTTGTCTCCGCTCCATCCTCAACATCCATTGGAGCGCTTTCGTCCCTAACGTCGAAGTACTCGAGATGGCAGAGGTCGACAGCATCGAGTCCACGCTGCTGAAGATCCAGCTGCGCTGGATGGGTCACGTCTCCAGAATGGAGGACCATCGCCTTCCCAAGATCGTGTTATATGGCGAGCTCTCCACTGGCCACCGTGACAGAGGTGCACCAAAGAAAAGGTACAAGGACTGCCTAAAGAAATCTCTTGGTGCCTGCCACATTGACCACCGTCAGTGGGCTGATAACGCCTCAAACCGTGCATCTTGGCGCCTCACAGTTTGGCGGGCAGCAACCTCCTTTGAAGAAGACCGCAGAGCCCACCTCACTGACAAAAGGCAAAGGAGGAAAAACCCAACACCCAACCCCAACCAACCAATTTTCCCCTGCAACCCCTGCAATCGTGTCTGCCTGTCCCGCATCGGACTTGTCAGCCACAAACGAGCCTGCAGCTGACGTGGACTTTTTACCCCCTCCATAAATCTTCGTCCGCGAAGCCAAGCCAAAGAAAGAGTAGAAGAGGTGAGAATTGATTCCTGTCTGGAATGTCCTTGGTTACTCTCTCCCTCTCTCTCCCCCCCCATCTTACTGGCCAAGTCTGTGTGATGGTTTCTTCATCATAATTCCCATAACTCGACATTCTATAGCTAATATTCTCCATCAACTACCCATGATGAGGATCCAACCAAATACATCAGTCATAATCAGATTTCCATTTCATTGCCCATTTCCCTTTCTCCCTCAGTTCATCTGCAGATGGAAGTTACAGTTGTGCCTTTATTATCTCGAGTCTTTTATTATTCCATTGTATCCCTGGCTAGTTTCCTTCATTTCATCCTTCATAACCATGAGTCTATCCAAAGGTTTGCTGCCCATGTACTGAACGACTGACTGCCCTCTGTGCTTCATCCAAACGAAGTTGTTACTGTGCAGGGTTAATTTTTAAAAATTATGTCCACTTCAATTTGACTAATTTTAGTCAATTAGTTTCCAGTTCTATGCACACCAAATTGTTAAACTCTTATACCCTTAGAGCTGCATTGTGCAGGTTACTGGTCATCATTCAAAAAAAGTTATTATTGATTGAATCAAAAATTGTCATGGTAACATTCCTATTTACCATGGTAGCAATATCTCTGAGGGAAATACTAGTCACAGCACAAACACAGTTGCATCAGATTCTTCTGTGGCTCTACGATTAAAGGCTCTCTTTCAAAGTTGCATTGAATCTTAGATTCCCTTGGGAATGGACGAGTGAACTTTTCTGTGATGCTATGATCTCCCTTGTATTAGTCAACTTCACTGTGAGGACTACAGATACTTCTCATGCATTGACAAATATCCAATTTCTTCTTCCACAAAATAAAAACATATCCGTCCTCACCAAAAAAAAAATGCCTGGCTTCTCTCTATCTTTCCCAATCCCTTTAATTTATTCTTTCCATGCACGATGACATCTTGGCTGGGAGACAAACCGCAAAGGCTTCTGTCAATATCAGTCCAGAGGGCCTGTTTCCGTGCTGTAAACGGTTATATGGTTATAGCCTTTTTTTCCTGTCAATTCCTAAAATGAAGTTCCTTACAACTTAAAAACATGAAATTAAGCTCAATTTATCAGGTGTAAATAAGTTTGGGGGTTAGCCTTGTTCTTAACCTCACCTGGTTAATATTTAATATTGTCTCTATTTTTCAAACATTGGCGAGGAGACAGCAAGTCTAAGAGTTTACATCAGAGGGGGTGGGGGCAGTGGGGACATGCATCTAGCCATTTAAAAATTGCATGACAGGCTCATTTTTGGCTTCTGCGCCTTGCTTGTTGTTGCCTTGGCTTATGCAATACCAAGGGCTCAGATAGTAATCAATCCATTGCCTCCAGTTATTATATTCATTTCACTTCAAGGAACAAGCTGTTCTCAGATTGATGTCACAGAAGAGCAGGGTGAAATAGAACAAAGTAAAAAGCACAAATAAGCTACTTGGGACCAGGTTGAATTTAAATGAGCTTATAAATAAACCAACAGTTCAAAAAAAAACTTCTCACAAACTTGGGTGTTTACTTTTAACAAATATTAGCATGCAATTAAATTGAATCAATATTTTTCACCCAAGTGCAATATTTGTACTTCTGCTGTTTTTTTAATTTTTTTTAAAGTAGTTTTATTTTAATAATTTTCAAAGGGTCTATCAGTGAGGAACACAACTCTGTAGCCTTCAAAAAGTGCTGACCACTCAACAAGTCGGCAAGGTTGGCATAGCGGTTAGCGCAATGCCTTTACAGCGCCAGCGATCGAGAGCGGGGTTCGCATCCCACGCTGTCTCTAAGGAGTTTGTACGTTCTCCCTGCGTCTGCTTGGGTTTTTTCCAGAAGCTGCTGTCTCCTCCCACTGTTCGAAACGTAGGGGAGTAGGTTAATTGGGTGTAAATTGGGTGGCATGGACTCGTGGGACAAAATGGCCTGTTAATGCGCTGTATGTCTAAATTAAATTAAAAAAAAATTAAAGTTAAAATTTAGTAGCTGTGATAATTTCCCACTTGAGCATTTTAACACACCCAGAATGATCAGCTGGATATTCAGCTCAAAAGCAAAATTTGTGCATAGTTGGAGAGTGGAATGAGCGTAAATGGTGAGAAGGGGACGAAGTTTGGGCTTTGTTTACAGAGCACATTTCTAAATATCCTGGAAGGGGACACTGTTCAGGAAGAATAGGAATAGGTAATTGCAGGTCTGGGGGGAGATGGTGATGCAGAGATGGTGGCGCAGATGAGATAAATATTGTCAGTGGTGGTCAGTGGAAGCAAAGTGGGTCCTTGGGCAACTGGGAGCAGGGCAGAGAGAACATATTGGGCATGGCATGAAGAGCAGTGGATGGTTAAAACAAGCCAATTGGGTTTCAGGTGAGGAGCGAGTGCTTAATGGTGGAGCAGTGATGTGATGGTGTCCAGAACAGTGGGGATGGCAGTCAAAGAGAAAAGAATGGTGGGAGGGGTAGCCTTGTTGGTGGGATGTGGAAGGAAGCTGGAGGGGTGGGAATACAAGTCAGAGACAAGGAGCAGTAGTCCATGAGTAGAAGCCAGGTCAGAGGGAAGGAGGCTGGGGCCGGAGAGAAAGAGATGGAGCCAGAGGGAAGGAAGCTGGGGTTGGTAGGAAGGGAAGGCTTCAGAGAAAGAGCTGACTATCAGGTCTAGTAGTTGGGTCTAGCAGGAGAGGATAAGCAAATTTAGGCTCTTGGGAGTCACTACCTTGGAGAACTTTTTTCTGGACACAACACATCAATGGCATCATGAAGAAAGTAAATCTGCATCTCTACTTCTTCAGGAGTTTGTGGAAGTTTGATATGACACCGGAAACCCTGGCAAATTTCTACAGAGGTGTGGTGGAAAGTGTGCTGACCAGCTGCATCACGGTCTGAGCAAAAGCCCTCCAAAACGTAGTGGACACACCCCAGGACATCACAGATAAAACCCTCCCCACTACTGAATACATCTACAGGGAACAATGCTGTCAGAGGCAGTAGCAATCATTAAAGACCCTCACCACCCAGCACATGCTCTGTTCTTGCTGCCGCCATCTGGAAGGAGGTAATAGGTGCCACAAGACTCTCACCACCAGGTTCAGAAACAGTTGCTACCCCTCCACCATCAGACTCCTCAACAACAAACTCAATCGGGGACTCATTTAAGGACTCTTGCTCGTGCACTTTATTAATTTTCTTTTTGCGCTCTCTGTATTGCACAGTTTGTTTACAACTCTTTGTTTAAATGTTTTACGCTGCGTACAGTTAATTTTGCGCACTACCGATTAGTGGTAATTCTGCCTCGCCTGCAGGAAAAAGGAATCTCAGGATTGTATGTGATGTCATGTATATACTCTGACAATAAATCTGGAAAAAATATCTGAATCTGATGGTTGGAAGGAGAGGGATGGGAGTCAGAGATGTTGAATTATTGGGAGAGATGGCAGTTGGGTGGGGAGGGGGAGTGTGGGATTGCAATTCGTGGGAAGGGGTTAACTTCTCGAGAAGAGTGAATGGTGGTTGGGGAGACAGTGAGGATACATATCTTGGTTATTGGAACTCTTTTTATCAGGCAGGGTAGTTGTTGATGAACAGAAGCACCAAATGGCTTCTGCTGGGGTTCAGATAGTGTAGAAAGCAGATTGGGGGTTGAGGGATAGCTGAAACTAGATAGAAGCGATCTGGGTGGACAGTCAGCATAGAGGTTAGCGCATCGCCTTTACAACACCGGCAATCGGGACCTGGGTTTGAATCCCGCGCTGTCTGTAAGGAGTTTGTATGCTCTCCCTGTGTCTGCGTGGGTTTTCTCTGGGCTCTGGTTTCCTCCCACCATTCAAAACATACCGGGCTTGTGGGCGGCACAGGCTTGTGGGCCGAAATGGCCTAATACTGTGCTGTATGTTTAAATTTTAAAAATGTAAGTTTAAATAAAATTTTTTAAAAATTTAAAAATATTTAGATGGTAGTCCATGATGTAAACCTGTAGGTGGTTAGAGATGGAGCAGAAAGCTATTGGAGGGAAAAAATATGAAGCATATGCTGTTTTGGGGTGTGAATTTGGGTGTAGTGGGGTAAGAGGTGTTGGAGTTGATAGCAGACAGTTTGCGACAGATTCATTGGGCAGGTTTTTCGTCAAGAAGGGATGCATCGCTACTCCTCCCGATTCACCTGCGCCATTCTAAAGATTATCTCAGGAATTCAGATCCTCTCAACTTTCAGGTACTGCTTTCCCAAGGCCTGGATAACCTGATCCCCATGAGATAAAAGAACAGCAGGCAGCCTCAATATAGCATTTAAATCTTCACCAACTGGCTTCCCAGAAGTAGAATAGCTCTTGCCTCAATTAGAAGCAGAAGAGGGCATGACTTGATACAAGTTTGGTTCTCTTTTGTAATTATTGTTTGGTAAGCTCTCCCAACCCAAATTCATTATATGTGGTCTGATGATTGAGTTCTCAAAGCTTCCTTACTTATTCAGCTAAAATTGCATGGATGGAAATTAAATGTTTAAGTATTCAATGAAAAGTCCGCAGTTGTGCTTCTTTCAATCAGAAGGCAGTTGAAAGGTCCCATGAGACAGCAATGGTTAATGCTAATTTGCATTTCGTGGATCTCAATGGAGTGAAAAATGAGTGTAAAAGGAAATAAAATACTGCATTTAATGAAACAATTAATATTTTCTGAAATAACTGGGAAACAATATAATGCAAAATTAACCTTAATTGTAACAAATACAAAACCATCAATCACAATGGACTTAAATGGTGCTCTGGCCACATAGGATGATTGGTGCAAAGATTCCAGTGGGTTATAGCTATTCATTCTTAAGGTAATAATGATCAAATTTGCCATCTCTCTATTAATTTAAAGTCAGATTGCTTTACAGTATGTCCAACACCATGTGGATTTCATACATACAAGTTGGAAGGTGGATGTCATCTCACTGTCTCTACACAAAGGCCTGGAACATCTTGACAGTAAAGGTCCATTCATCAGGATGCTCTTTATTGACTACAGTTCAATATTTAACACAATATCCTCTCAAAACTGATCAGCAGACTCTGAGACCTGAGATTCAACAACCCACTGTGTAAATGGATCAAGGATTTCCTCACCTGCAGACCACAATCAGTGAGGATTGGCAAGAACATCTCCTCTACAATCTCCATCAGTACCGGAGTGCCACTGGGCTGCAATCTTAGCCCCCTGCTCTACTCACTTTACACCTATGACTGTGTGGCTCGGTACAACAATAACACCATCTACAAATTTGCCGGCAATACCATGATAGTGGGTTGAATAAAGAAAGGTGATGAGTCAGTACTCAATGTCACCAAAACTAAGGAGCTGATTGTTAACTTCAGGAAGGCAGACATATACAATCCAGTGGTCATTGGGGGCTCAGAGGTAGAGAGGGTGAGCAAGAAGTTCTTGGGAGTCTCTATCTCGGAGGACCTTTCCTGGACCTACATACTAAAGTCATTGTGAATAAAGCATGTCAACACCTCTACTTCCTCATGAGTTTCCGGAGGTTTGGTATGACACCAAAAACCCTGACAAATTTCTACAGATGTGTGGTGGAAGGTGTGCTGACTAGCTGCATCACGGTCTGGTATGGGGACACCAACACACCTGAAAGTAAAGCCCTCCAAAAATGAATGGACACAGCCCAGGACATGAGAGGCAAAACTCTCTCCACCATTGAGAACATCTACAGGAACACTGCCGTCGGAGAGTAGCAGCAATCATCAAAGACCCTCACCACTCCGCTCACACTCTGTTCTCACTGCTGCCATCAGGAAAGAGGTATAGGTTCCACAAGATTCACACCACCAGGTTCAGAAACAGCTGCTACCCCTCCACCATCAGACTCCTCAACAACAAACTCAATCAGAGACTCGTTTAAGGACTCTTACTTGTACAATTTATTGATTTTTTAAATTTTCTCTGTATTGCAGTTTCTTTACATTTGATATCTGTTTACAGTACTTTATTTGTTTACATGACTACGCTGTGTACAGTTCTTTTTTGCATGACCAATGAGTGGTAATTCTGCCTCGCCTGCAGGAAAAAGAATCTCAGGGTTGTATGTGATGTCATGTATGCACTCTGACAATAAATCTGAAATCTGAAAACCTAATGTTCTTCTCTGTGGCCAGCTGCCAAACTGGCTGCTTAACATGAGGAATCAAGCAAGAAAATTCAAATGACCGCTTGCTCTTTACATTGGCAGGATCTTCTTCCAGTGCAAGCCGACAAACACAACACAGCCCTTACCTTCTTCTGGACCAGGTGTAATATTAGCCTTTATCTCAGGGCCAAAAATATAGGTTTTGGCTTGGACATGAAAGCAGTAGGGGACTCCTTTAAACAAATCCCGAATCTTCAGCCAGCGTTGATTGTTGCCACGAAGATCAACTGTCACCACTTTACTCACACCTAACCAAATAGAAAGAAAATAAAACAAACTGTTCCAAAATAAATGCTCCACAAACCATCCCTACAAATGCAGGAGTGTCTGTCGACAATGCAATTCCAATCTGTTGAGCCAGCTTTTTAAAGTCAGTGGGAGCTCGAGGAAAATTGGGGATCTGAGATTGAATAAAATGGCTGATTTGCCAGTATCTGAAAAAATAAGCGTTTGGTAAATTAAATTTTCTAACCAAAAGATGCAAAACCACTATCAATAAAAAAGGTCTTTAAAACATTTAATACCAAATCTATACCAGTCATTAAAATCAGAATCCTGCAAAGAAGGCTGAAAAAGATGATTGGACATAATGGGGCTTGCAAGAGCAAAGCCCTGATATCCAAAATATCTTATGAACTGCACACATTTTTTCAAACTGTATTTAACAATCGGATTGTCAATTAATTTATATAAAACACAGGAAATTGAGGACCCAAGAAATGCAGAGATGGAAACATTTTTGGTGGAATTTAATTCCATTTCTACCCAAGCAGGCCGGCAACTCAATTATGAAATTAACAAGAACATAAGGTTATACATTTTCACCACCCTATAATAAAATTTGACAATTTTATTCTGGCGAATATTCTTCATACATTTTTTTGGATTACAACCTTTTGATAAAGGTTATTTATGACAAATTGACTGGTCTAAGGCATACCCCTTTAGTTCAAATTAAGAATCCCTGGGAGCAGGATTTGAACCTTTCGCTGTCCAAAGAGGTTTCAAACCAATTAACACTACATCTCTGTGTGCTCGCCACTGTCTGTTGCAATTCAAAGTGGTACACAGAGCCCACATGTCTAGACTCAAATGATCTCATTTTTGCTCCGATATAAATCCTCGTTGGGATAAATGATGATGCTTTTTTAGTCCATATGTTCTGGATGTGCCCCAGTTTGTAAAAATATTGGAGAGAAGCTTTTCAAACATCATCAGTGATTCTCAATTTAAAATGAGAACCAAATTCCTTATTTGCTCTGTTTGGAATTCTTGGAGAAGACGATGTTTGATTAACTCTAATTAAATGTTGCATTTATCTTTTACTTCATTGTTGGCCAGATGTGCTATTTTGATTAAGTGGAAAGATAATACCTCACCTATTCATGCATAATGGCCAATGGACAAAATGTCTTGTTTAAATTTGGAAAAAATTAGATAAGCAATTAATGATTCAAACATTAGATTCCAAATGTTATGGGGCCCATTCAAGGACCATAATCTTTAGGTTCAGTGTTAATACAGAATTTTGTTACTGTGTTGTCCCACTTCAGAGTGAGCTACTTTCTTTCATAAACACTAACTTTCAACCTTGTTTAGGGTCAGGGGTTTGGAAAATTTAAATTTATTATGTCCATTTTTAATTTTTATGGCTGTGCTTTGGGAATTCATGAGTATGATTATTCTCGGAGTGCTTTTCTTTGTTTCTTTTTTCTGTAGCACATTCCATAATTGTATTGTACCAACTTATTATTACTGAAAATCAATAAAAATATTTTAAAAAGAAAGAAATTAAGTGGGAATCATTTAGATACTGAGGGACAGCCTAAAACAGGGGAATAGAAAGAAACATTTTCTTTGTTTCTTCACCTCTCCCGCTTTTATCCTATCTCAGACCTCCTCTTCTCCCCGCCACCCTTCTCTACATCTTAAAAGTTAGTTTTCTCTAACAATTCAGTCCTGGTGCATGGTCATTGATTAAAATATTAATTCAAGATAATTCGGCTGAGTGTTCGCTGCATTTTCTGCTGTAATATCAGACTTTCAATGGTCCTGATATTTTGCTATTTCAATACCATTTTAATATAATCTGATTAAATTATTGGCCGAAGTCAAAACCCTCCTTAATTTTTCAGACAGAATTTATTAGAAAGATGTCTTTAGGGCAGAGAAACAAATTATTATATTTAGCTAATCTGCTGCCAGCCACCCATCTGCAGTTCTGGCATAGTTTGTCTCTCTCCACGAGCATGGCCTGACCATCTGGGCATTTCTTACACCTCTAAAGTTTGCAGCTTTTACATCCCTTTGTGCTCTCTGCAACTGCTGTCATTTCATTTCTTTTATGTAAAAACACATTGAAGAAACTCAGCAGGTTAAACAATGCACTTTATACAGCAAAGATAAAGATACATAATCAACGTTTAAGACTTGAGCTCTTCATCAAGGTGATTTGATGAAGGTCTCAAGCCTGAAACGTTGGGTATGTATCTTTGTTCATATAAAGTCCACTGTTTGACCTGCTGAGTTTCTCCAGCGCCATGTTTTTCCTTTAACCAGGGTCTGCAGACTTTTGTGTTTTACTTCTTTCCCCTCTTTTATGTTCATAGTTTCACCAACTATCCATACCAACCTGTCACCTTCACCTTGTATTCTGAACACCCCTGGACTCATCCTATCAGAGATACTCTAATGGTCCTACCCAATCTTCTGCTGCCATCTCCAACTTAAAACAGGCCAGTTTTCCTTTCCCAGTTCTGACAAAAGGCCCTTGATTTGAAATGTTAATTTTGTTTCTCTTTCATTAAATTCTGCCTGAACTGCTGAGCGTTTTCATCATTTTTTAATCTATTCTGCTTAGTGCCCTGCCACATTCACCATGTGCTCTTTGTACCTTGTACTGATTCCAATGGCTCGTAGACCAGCCTGTATCCCCTGAGAACTCCATTGGGCATCGCTGGCTCTCCCCACAGCACTTTCAATGTAGTGGTAGTAACTTCTGTAAATGTAATGAAGCTGGGAGCACCAGGAGCTGTATCAGAAAAAAACAAAAGCACAGAAATATTTAAATGTTTAACTTTCAGATATTCATGGATTTGCTTCAGTATCACACCATATAAAAATCAGAGAAAAATGGAAAAAAGGGAAAGCTGATAATACTTAAGTCTGCATATGCATTAATAAAAATCTGGATCAACTTTCACCTGGGGAGGCATAACAGCCAGAGTGATCATGCTTGATCTCTTGTGGTCAGGTTTTAATCTGCGTCCATCCAACCTCAGGTATTAAAAACAATGTAGAGAATTCCTCGCATGTTGTATTTGAAAGCAATAAACATACACCACATTGCTTCTTAATCAGGCAAACAAACATCAGATTCTCACGACAATTTAAAACAATTTCATTTTCAGTTGTCAGAAATACATTGGCAAATTTAGTTCCTTTTAAAAAAAATTTCCATAATTTCATAGAAACACAGCCTAAAGTGGGTATTCTGTATCCAAGAAGACAAACATGAGGTATTCAGACTCTATGAAATTCCTTTTTAGCCTTGTTTTCTGTCTATGAATTGTTCATCCAGAGCAACTTTGAGAATTTCTGCCTCCACTGCCTTTTCACGCAGAGTGTTCCAGATCGCCATCATTCTTCGAGAGGTTTTTATCCTAGAATCTGTCCAGTTCTTCTACCTATTGCAGTTCTTCTTTGGCTTGGCTTCGCGGACGAAGATTTATGGAGGGGTAAATGTCCACGTCAGCTGCAGGCTCGTTTGTGGCTGACAAGTCCGATGCGGGACAGGCAGACACGGTTGCAGCGGTTGCAAGGGAAAATTGGTTGGTTGGGGTTGGGTGTTGGGTTTTTCCTCCTTTGTCTTTTGTCAGTGAGATGGGCTCTGCGGTCTTCTTCAAAGGAGGTTGCTGCCCGCTGAACTGTGAGGCGCCAAGATGCATGGTTTGAGGCGAGATCAGCCCACTGGCGGTGGTCAATGTGGCAGGAACCAAGAGATTTCTTTAGGCAGTCCTTGTACCTCTTCTTTGGTGCATCTCTGTCTCGTTGGCCAGTGGAGAGCTCACCATATAATATGATCTTGGGAAGGCGATGGTCCTCCATGCTAGAGACGTGACCTACCCAGCGCAGTTGGATCTTCAGCAGCGTGCATTCGATGCTGTCGGACTCTGCCATCTCGAGTACTTCGATGTTGGAGATGAAGTCGCTCCAATGAATGTTGAGGATGGAGTGGAGACAACGCTGGTGGAAGTGTTCTAGGAGCCGTAGGTGATGCTGGTAGAGGACCCATGATTCGGAGCCGAACAGGAGTGTGGGTATGACAACGGCTCTGTATATGCTAATCTTTGTGAGGTTTTTCAGTTGGTTGTTTTTCCAGACTCTTTTGTGTAGTCTTCCAAAGGCGCTATTTGCCTTGGCGAGTCTGTTGTCTATCTCGTTGTCAATCCTTGCATCCGATGAAATGGTGCAGCCGAGATATCTGCAATTCAAGCAACTATAAAAAAAATTGAGGAAAATATTTTTTTTAACAAATAAAAGTTTAACATTGTAAAAGTAAATCTTCTCTGAAGTAAAACATAAGCATTTAGTGACAGTGAGAGCAAATATTCAGCCAGCAGAGAGCCTTGGTTGTGCTTTGCTCAGAGCAGCTGTTTGAATAAAGTTGTGTTTGAATAAAATGGCATCGCCCAGGATAAAGCGCTGGTTGATGCTGCTTGTGTTGACTCTCTTAAAGTGTCCTCATCCCTGCTTAGTCTTTATCTTTATTAATATATTTTTAAGTATATTAAGGTTTATCTGTAAACTTGGTGGGGGGGGGGGTAATTATAATGTTATTGGTTGTCTTTCAGGAGGCTTTTTAGGTTTATAAATTCATGCAAGTGAAGTTTATTCAGTGTAAGTACAGTATAGTATTTTTGTCTTTTAAACTGTTGATTCTTAATTCAGGTGTATTAGTTTGGCATTGTTAGAGCGAGTCTCAAGCAACTGGAAAACCTGCTGAACTGGCATCTACCAGTCCCTGTAGGTGCCAGATACCATGGATTTCATTGCATTTACCTTGCCCATTCTTAAACCTATTATGGGAAATGGGTCCTTCCTACTGACCTGTCATAATTTCATATTCATTAATTAAATCTCTTATCTGCTATTTTTTTCTGAAGAAAACAACCCCGCCCTTACCATCTAGACTAAAATTCTTCAAGTCTTGCCGTCACTTTAAAAGATT
Source organism: Narcine bancroftii (assembly GCF_036971445.1). Lineage (NCBI taxonomy): Eukaryota > Metazoa > Chordata > Chondrichthyes > Torpediniformes > Narcinidae > Narcine > Narcine bancroftii. The sequence continues at coordinate 26,655,954 of NC_091480.1, read as the reverse complement.
TCCTCTGTCTGATCTATTTGCAATGAGCATTAATATTATCCCCGAGGAGATCAGAAATCCTGACTCCTGAACATTGCTTTTACAAATAGAGAATAATTTGAATTCCTCATGAGAATATGTTAGAAATATAATTAGATTGTCCTTGTCCTCATGCCACTATTATTAATTTGAAAATGCACTCCACAAGCATGCCAATCATACTGTACTACCTTTTGCCATTACACACAAGCTTACATCAAGTCAAGATATGAAACCAGAAGAAAATTATATGGTGTTCGCTTCAGTGCTGCAATTCTGTGTATGACCCCACATCATAATTTTAATATCTTAAAGTGTTTGCATTCCCCCACCCATTTTAAATCTGAATTATCACATTTCATGTGATTTTTAATAAGCAGAATGCTACGAGGCAAATCACAAGTGAGCTCAACACATATCAATAGATGCTTACCTTCTAGCAAGAGTAACTGGATAATAATTAGGAGTTCTGCCTTGTTCCTGTCTTTACAAGAAGGTTGACAAGAGTGGTACTTTGAAGTTAATCAGTTAAGATCAAATAATTTGGCAGGAGTGGTCAATGAATCTGATATCCCCCCATTCCGATCATTCCAACGTAATGGAGCACAATGTCATTACAACTGAGGCATCTTCAAATATAAGGGGGAGCTAACCAGTCACTTCAACAATGAAGCCAGTTAAGTAAGATTAGCATTGGTTCAACAAGATGCATTACAGAGATTATATAAATTATGCACAAAGTGGCCTAGAAATACATGTTGTGGAGATGCTGCCCAGAAGGACCATATTACTTGGTGGAAGGCCCCAAGGTTCTACCATTCATGAGACCCAATAAATCAGGTATGGTTGTAGAAACCTTATATGACATATTACATGACACCAAGATTTCCTGTCACTGTCAAGGTATAAGGATTTTTTCCATGTACAGTATGTATCTCTGTAACATTATGTATCTGGGAAAATAAAGTTAAAGAAATCTAACTTGGATAAGTGTGAGGTGTACCACTTTGGCAAGTAAAACCAGTGCAGGACTTCCACAATGAAAGGTAGTACTCTATGGTGTGCTGTGCAACAAACAGACTTGGGAGTAATGATACATAATTCCATGAAAATGGTCATGCAGGTTTTTACAGGAGCTCTAACGAAAGCATCCTGGTGGGTTGTTGTAGAGAATTGGATCGGGGGGGGGGGGGTCAATCCACAGGACCATAAGAGCAACAGAGAGGATTACTGGGGTGATCCACCCTCCCCCCATCAACTTTATCTATCCGGATCAATGTCCGTAGAGGCCATGCAAAAATGTTGAGGACTACGAGCATCTTTCAGCTACCATCATGGGAAAAGAAATACAGGAGTATTAGAGCCAGGCTGAGAAACAGTTTCTTCCCATGGGCAGTGAGACCGCTGAACAACTAAATGAACTGCTCACATGTATCGCTTGCCTGCATGTGTGTTCTGGCTGGTTGTGTTTTCGCACTGAAGTCTGAAGAACGCTGTTAGGTCAGGTTGTACTTGTGCATAAGTAAAATTGTACCTGGTCAAGATGGTGAAGTAGGCATTTGGCTTGCTAGTATTTTATCAGTCAGGGCACTGAGTTCAGGAGCATGGACATCAGGTTACAACTGGCCAGGACATGAGTGAAACTACATTTGAAGCGTGCTGCACAGTTTTGGTGGCTCAGCTAAAGTAACGATGCAGTGCACAAATGTGCTGGAGAAACTCAGCAGGTCATGCGGCATCCATCATAGTCAAAGATAACAAACAGTTTTCAGCTGTTTCAGGCACATGGGGTGGGGGGAAGGGGAAAGGGAGGATCACAGGCTAACAGATAAATTGGCTACAGAATGGGAGGGGAGAAGAGAAAAAAAGCTGAGAAGTGGTGGGGGGGGGGGGAGACAGAGAGAATCTAACAGACATTTATAAAATCACGAGGGCCATAGATAAGGCAAACAGTCTTTTCCCCCAGAGTACATGAATCTAAAACCAGAGGACGTTAATTTAAGGTGAGAGGAGTCTCAAGGGGAATCGTCATCACACCGAGTGGCATGGGTACATTAAACGAGCTGCCTGGGGAAGTGGCAGGAGTGGGGTCAATTTAAGACAGGTACATGGATAGAAAAGGTTTTGAAGGATGTGAGGTGAATGCAGACAAATGGGACTAGCTGGGCTGATGAACAAGTTGGGCTGAAGGGTCTGTTTCTGTGCTGCAAAAGTTTAGGACTCTCTAGGCTGTTGCAGCCAAAATGGAATGATACAAAGTAACTTCTGTCATCACTCTAAAGCACAGTACAAATCCCTATTATCTGGAATCCAGGCAACTGGCCGGTTCAAGCACCCAGCAGGAAAATTGCGGAAAATATATTGGTACAAAATATGGGAGTTTAAAATCGATGCCCCCTTGCAAATCGCGATCTCCAGCAATCATAAAATGTACCTATCTGACATCTACCAATGCTCATATAGATGCTGGATACCAGGGGAGGGTTTCACTGTATAATCAATATTAATGCATTTGGACGTGACAAATGCTCTTGGCAACATATGAAGAGTGAGCCCATATCTTACCAGACTGATGTGTCCTCCCTTCAACCGGTTCACTCCTCGGTCCATCCCCAGCTGCATTGAATGCCAACACACTAACCATGTACATGGTGTAGCTTGCCAGGTTTTTCAGTCGGACAGTGTTATCTGGGAGGAAGAGGATCCTTGTCTTCTGGGTGTCATTCTGGTTCTGTTGCTCCCAGTAATAGATCTGCAGATTTTCACAATTGTATTATAAGAAAAAGAAAGACCTTGGGACCTCATTTTAAAACAAATCTAAGTATTGTATCGACACAACAGTATCTCATGAATCGCAACTAAGCAACATTCATAAAATTCTTTAATTTTTCTGCACCCTGTTGAGTGAAATTTCCTTCCTGATTCTTGACTGTGTTACCGCTTTGTGAGTGCCAATTCAATTGATTGTTGACAATGACGAACTGCACATTTGGAAAGTGAAAATGATGGTACAGTACGTTTCCAATTATTCGAAAACCACTTAACCGGAATTCTCAGTTATCTGAAAAATATTGTGGCCGGCGACGTGACGTCACGAGTTGTGATTTTTTGTTGCTTGCCATGCTCGTGGGACTCTGACGCGCTATTAGCGCCATTTTGAATCCAACGGAGCTCTCGTGCTCTCAAGTGGGACTCTGACGCACTGTCAGCGCCATTTTGAATCCAAAGGAGCTCTCGTGCTCTCAAGTGGGACTCTGACGCACTGTCAGCGCCATTTTGAATCCAACGGAGCTCTCGTGTTCTCAAGTGGGACTCTGATGTGCTGTTAGTGCCATTTTGAATCCAACGAAGCTCTCACGTAACGGAGAAATTCATCGACAAGTTTGCCAAGATCATCGCTGATGAAAATCTGACACCAGGAAAAGTCTAAAATTCTGATGAAACATCATAGCTCTGGTGTTTTTGCCCCAGAAGAACACTGGCAACAGCTGATAAGACAGCCCCTTCTGGAATTAAGGATGCCAAGGACAGAATAACTGTGCTGGGACGTGTTAATGCAGCAGGTACGCATATGGGTATGCTTGCTGTGATTGGGTTTGAGTCCTTGTTGTTTTAAAGGAGTGAATTTCTTACCAGTCCATTATTATGCTAAAAGAAAGGCATGGGCCACCAGAGACATCTTTTCTGATTGGTTTAACAAATGTTTTGTGCCAGCGGGTCATGCTCACTGCAGCATTGCAAGGTTTTTTTAAAATTCCTCCACGACGGTTCTGAATCTGGATTGGCTTAGTGTCTAGCCCACCAATGATGTAGTATTCAGCTTGCTTACCTGGTGAGAAAGACAGTAGCCTGGGGAAAAACTGATCATTAGAAGTAAATGACACAAATCTTGATTTTGCCCTGATACTGGAATTACTTTATGGAAACTTATATACTTTATGGGCTTTATAAAGTTGACCTGTAAAAGCATCAGTAAAATGTCAAAGGGCCTCCATGAAATGTTCCTACATGTATAAGATAGATAGTTTAGCACACAAAGTCATCCATTTACAGCACACACAAGTTTATATTAAGTTCATGTTTACCTTGTAACCCTGAATTTTCCCATTCTGTGCCTCTGCCGGAGGAGGATCCCAACCAATTTCCAGTTGGGTTGCTGTGAGAGGTCTTACCCTTACATCTTGAGGGCCTCTTGTAGGAACTAATGGAAGAACCACAGAGAGGTTCAGAGGTAACCAAACAGAGCATGTATTAGGGCTAAAAGAAGAGAAGAATATTTGTATCCATCCCACCACTTGCTTACCTGCTTCTCCCACATAGACCTCTTTAGGGCTGCTGGCCGGACTCTCACCCACCACATTAAAAGCCTTCATTAAGATTTCATATCTTGTATATTTCTTCAGTTCTGCAAATAGATGTGAAAAAAAATTCCCAATGTATTTTATACATGCAAAATTTAAACCAATTATTATTTCCGATGATCATGTTTGTAAAGGAGAACAGTGCTTTGGAAAGACAAAGAAATAAGAAAGTGAGAAGAATTTTCTGAATGAACTATTCTTCAGATTCTGGATTCTATTGGTGACCGACCTTCAGTTATGTCTGATTGCTTGGTGGGAAAAGTCCTCCTCAGATCCATGTTCAGAGGTGTACCTTTCTCTGAGGTGGTGACAGAAATTTAACATCTTCTCTATCTCTGGCCGCTAATCCTGTCACTTAGTCATAACCAAATCTGCTCAATCACCCAACTTGGCCAACCTTTTATCAATCTGGATACTTAAAAACAGGGAGCATTCTTGAACAGAAAGTACACTGCTTGAGGGAAAGCAATTAAATCAGGGTCGACGGAAAATAAAAAGCATTAGAGGATGCAAGGGCATGCTGGGGCTTGGAAGCACGTGTGATAGGTGATTGGCAAGGTGCAAGTTAAGACATAAACAACTGAGTTTATAATAAATCTATGGAGGATGGAAGAAGGTAAAACATGCAGGAGCATACTGCATAAGACAAGCCCAGAGGCATAAATGAAGATTTCCATAGTGCATTACCCAGTTTTGGGGGAAACTGGAGTATTCATGTTTTTGAGGCAAAAATGTGAGGTCTTAATGATGATCTCAACCTTGTGAAAATCAAGTGCGACATTAAAGTTGTTCAATCTCAGACAGATGTCGCTGGCAATCGAATGCAAGAGTGAAAAGAGTTTGTGACAGGCACCGAAGCCAATGGCATTCATATTCCCAATTTTTAATCAAAGAAATTTATGCTCATTCTATACTGGGCACTAGACAAGCAGTCTGACAACTGAGTGTTTGCAGAGGGATGAAAAAGAGGTAGAGAGCTTGAGCGACATGCCATCACTGTACATACATGCGAAAATTGGCAATACTTTCTAATGAAGTTGCTGAAGGTTCGATCAGTGACCAACATGCTATGGATAGATCCTTGAGGGGCACACAACGTGTCAATGTAGGAGGGCAATGAGAAGCGCCCACCAAATCAAGGAAGAATGATGCTGTATTTTTCAATATCTCTAATCACTTGCAGTGATATACTCCAACACTAAAAACAAATTGTCAACCACATTATACAGTTACTTTTAGCATTACACATTATTATTGATTGATTTTTATTTGGAATGAAACAGTCACAACTATTTCTGGGTGGTTTTATGACACCCTAAAAACTCAGTTGGGAATCCAGGTGTGAACCATCTTTGTGCCCTCACGTGATTGCTGCAAGAAAGCACAGGTTGACACAATTTTCCTTCATCATTGCAGGGGAACCTGGACTACAATACCCAGGAGCGTCATCAATTACAGTCTGGGTCAAATTGGTCTTCCCAGCACTGCATTACATATCTATCAGTTAAGTCTTGCAGCTTTCAACGTTCACCCACTACTAACTGCACTGCAACCCCAAATCCATACTCTGCCCTGATCTCCCTCTGCCCTTCCAAAACCTGCGATCACCCAAGGTCCAAGTCCAAATGCCAATCTCCCATACAAAACCCCCAGTGAAGTCCTTAACCCTGGGCAGCCCCTTGCCACCAATGCAGATTTCAAGCTCAGCCTAATATTAAGCTTGATTCCTCCCCCTCTCTTTCTCTCACACAATCCCCTCCAATAGAGTATATGTACCTGACATTGCTCCTTCTGACCATCAACACAAAGGGCTCTTGCTTTTAATTTCCGCCATCCATTGTATCTAACGCCTCACTGTAATATTACTCTCCTCTCCCTGTTGAGCACCGTCAAAAAGGATCCTAATGTGCTTCTCCATCAGTATACTGAGCTCAAATACCCCTCTCACTTCTACTGCATACCCTCAATTGCACCACAGGGCTTTTGAAATTAAAACCGCTGGTCTTATCAATCCATTGAAGCAGATTAAAGAGCAGGCTACAGGAAAACATCTCATACTTGTTTAGTTGTGCCCAAGAAATGGAATTTAACTTTAATGAGTTTGAGATGCAGCATTTTGGTAAGTCACACCAGAGTGGGACTTTACACACTAAATGACAGGGTCTAGGAGATTGTTGTGGAACAGAAAGACAAGGGACACAGGGCAATTCAGGAGGTCAGGGTGGTGAAAAAGGTATTTGGCATGCTTGTCTCATTGGGAACACTGAGTACAAAAGTTGGGACCACACTTGCATGTGGATCTGGCCACCCAGCTAAAGGAAGGGTTTTTAATAACTTGACACAGGTGTCCAGAGGAGGTTCACTAAGATAATGCCAGGACTAGAGGGCTTGAACAGGCTGGGTCTTTATTCCCCAAGAAGGGTGGCCTTATCGAGGTATATACAGACATGGATGGGGGGGGCATGGATAAAGTGAATGGTCACTTCTATTTCCCAAGATTCTAAAGACATTTGGACAGATTTCCAGATAAAAAGGCCTTGGAAGGATATGGAACAAATGCAGGCGTATGGGACGAGCCCAGAATGCCAATATGGTCAGCTTATTTTGAGCTGTATAACTCTAAGTTTCCGTTAATTCATTGAGTCTGAAGGTAACGTATTATCATTTAAAAATCAAATTCATGAAGTGCACAGAACATTCAGGCATTGTGTTGACAGATATCATTCCATCTGCAATATTCAGATTTCTGTGCACTTTAAGGTCGTGTAATACAGTGTGTAAAAATAGTTAATTCTAATCAAGCAAATAAAGGAAGAAGAAGAGAATTATAAAGTTAACAAATGTAGCAATTAACAGTTAAGACACTAGCGCACCACATGTTGGAAATCTCCCTTATTTTTTACTTGGTGACACAGAAGTGGACTTAAGGAAGAAATGGTGTTACTGAGGCATGTTGACATGCTACATTTCAAACAGCAGTGAAAATCAGGCAGGAAGAATGTTCTTCCTGCCATTTAGTTGAAGGGATCTGAACAAGTGAGAACCAAAAATGTTGAAAGGAGATTCGACATAAGTTTTACGAGATTATGACTGATTTAAATGACACAGATAGATTTACGAAATGATTGAAGGACCAAGAGGCTGAGATTTGGCTCAAAAGACTGAACTTTTTGACAGTGGATATTGAGGAAATGCACTGCTTTTTCTTTGGCTTGGCTTCGCGGACGAAGATTTATGGAGGGGGTAAAAAAGTCCACGTCAGCTGCAGGCTCGTTTGTGGCTGACCAGTCCGATGCGGGACAGGCAGACACGATTGCAGCGGTTGCAAGGGAAAATTGGTTGGTTGGGGTTGGGTGTTGGGTTTTTCCTCCTTTGCCTTTTGTCAGTGAGGTGGGCTCTGCGGTCTTCTTCAAAGGAGGCTGCTGCCCGCCAAACTGTGAGGCGCCAAGATGCACGGTTTGAGGCGTTATCAGCCCACTGGCGGTGGTCAATGTGGCAGGCACCAAGAGATTTCTTTAGGCAGTCCTTGTACCTTTTCTTTGGTGCACCTCTGTCACGGTGGCCAGTGGAGAGCTCGCCATATAATACGATCTTGGGAAGGCGATGGTCCTCCATTCTGGAGACGTGACCCATCCAGCGCAGCTGGATCTTCAGCAGCGTGGACTCGATGCTGTCGACCTCTGCCATCTCGAGTACCTCGACGTTAGGGGTGTGAGCGCTCCAATGGATGTTGAGGATGGAGCGGAGACAACGCTGGTGGAAGCGTTCTAGGAGCCGTAGGTGGTGCCGGTAGAGGACCCATGATTCGGAGCCGAACAGGAGTGTGGGTATGACAACGGCTCTGTATACGCTTATCTTTGTGAGGTTTTTCAGTTGGTTGTTTTTCCAGACTCTTTTGTGTAGTCTTCCAAAGGCGCTATTTGCCTTGGCGAGTCTGTTGTCTATCTCATTGTCGATCCTTGCATCTGATGAAATGGTGCAGCCGAGATAGGTAAACTGGTTGACCGTTTTGAGTTTTGTGTGCCCGATGGAGATGTGGGGGGGCTGGTAGTCATGGTGGGGAGCTGGCTGATGGAGGACCTCAGTTTTTTTCAGGCTGACTTCCAGGCCAAACATTTTGGCAGTTTCCGCAAAGCAGGACGTCAAGCGCTGAAGAGCTGGCTCTGAATGGGCAACTAAAGCGGCATCATCTGCAAAGAGTAGTTCACGGACAAGTTTCTCTTGTGTCTTGGTGTGAGCTTGCAGGCGCCTCAGACTGAAGAGACTGCCATCCGTGCGGTACCGGATGTAAACAGCGTCTTCATTGTTGGGGTCTTTTAAAGATGGTGTAAATAGTCTATCAGAACTTTCAAAAAGAAATTGGAAAAACACGAGAGAAAATAATTTGCAGGCAATGGGGAAAGTGTACTGAGAAGATTTATCATTTTTAAAAATTCCTTATGACATTAAAGGAGATTTGAGTCTATGTTGGAATGCAAACCCATTCTCCCCATAACCTACTTTCCCATACACACTCATTAACAACACACTGATTCTCTTAACAATGGCCTGCACTAGTGCAACGTTGAGTTACAAAATAACCTAACAACCAGCACATCTTTGGGATTCAAGATGAAACTGGAGGACCTGAGGGAAATTAACTGAGTCACAAGAAGAACATACAAACTCCAGATAGACAGGAGCAGAGGATATATTCAACCCTGGTTCACTGGAACTGTAAGATTCTAAGCCCCTATTAAAGCATATAATTACAATATGGAATAAAATTAATGGTCAAATTGGGGACCAAGGTGGGGTCTTTCACCTAAAACACTCCTGGCTCAAAATATGTTAATTCCATTAACGATTGATAATAAAATCCTGGACACTTGGTCCCAGCGAGGGGTCAAGTGTATTGAGGATTGTTATGAGTGGGACAATTTATGACATTTGATAAATTAGGAATAAATATTGAGTTTTAAATACATCTTTTTTTCTGCTATCTTCAGTTAAGATCTTATTTAAGGGACAAATTAGGTCCAGCTCTAACCTTACCGCAGTGTAGCAAAATAGAGACTCTGGTTCGACAGGGGAGCATAAAAATAGTTATTTCAAAAATGTATTCAGATGGGAACCCCTAAACAAGGGCTTGATAAATCAAGACAAAGGTGGGAATCAGATTTGAGTAAAGAAATTGATCCATTTTGCTGGTCAGAACATGATTAACACGATTAATGTAAAACATTGGCTGGTGCAATATAACTTCTGGCATCAGGTCTACCTTACTCCACAAAAGTTACATCAATTGAAAGATCAGACCAATGTTTTCGATGTGCTCAAGAAATAGGTACTTTTATGCATTCAACCTGGTCATGCCCTAAAGTGAGGCCTTTCTGGAAAGATTTGGGTCATCTCCTGGAAAGAAATTACTGGAATTAGATACCCTTAGGCACCTGAATTATTTTTATTGGGGAAGTTAGAAGATGTAAGACCTGGCTGTTGAAATATCAATTAAAATTTGTTAGGCTCACTTAAGCAGTGGCCAGGAAATGCATAGCAGTTACTTGGAAATCCGATTCCCAACTAGGTTTAGCCCGCTGGAGTTAGAAATACATAATAGTGTTGCCCTGGAGAAGATCACCTATAACCTCAGAAACAGATACGATGTATTTTCCAGAATATGGAATTCATACCTAAGCTTCATTGGGGTAAATCTTTAACAAATCCCCCCCCCCTGTCTCTTCCTCCCCCCGCGCTCGCAGCGTCGAGGACCCTAAATAAGTCAGGTTATTCGTCCCTTGATGGGAGTGGGGTTTATCTGAGGTGAAGCTGATCTTTTCTTTTCCTTATTCTTTCTCTTTTCTTACTTTTTCTTCCTTTTTTGTTTTGTTGGTGGGGGTGGGAACATTCATCTTATTTTGTTCTTATTTCTCTCTATTATCTTTTTCACCCTTTGATTCAACATGAAGATTGAATTTGCATATTTGTAGTATTAGTGTAATTTTTCTTTCTTTATAATAATTAAATCACGTTGACTCTTTTTTCTCACTTTATTTGATATCGACCTGCAGATATTTGTAATATTTTGTTAATATTATAGATATTGATGTTTTAATTTTTGATTATTCTTTGTTTTGACTGCACGTTGATTGAAAATTCTCAAAATAAAAATTAATAAAAAAAGAGCTGCAAGACTCTGCTTGACTAGGAACCAACAGAGACTTGACAGGCCAATGAGCCTGCTTCTGTGCCATGAAGATTTTATAATTTAATAATGTTTGCCTAACGGGTTAAATGATTTATAGAGAAAATATATCATGTTTCAAAACAGTAACATTCACATTCATTAAATCGTGCTTTCCCATGTTTCATTCCTTCTTCCAGCAGACCTGACTAGTTGCATTGTCGGCAGGAGGTTGGCTCTATGCAATTTTTTACAGGCCTGATGGCTCACAAGATCGAGATAAGTAATGAGGGAGGAAAGATGTAATAGAGTAGCACACCTGGGCACCAAGTTTTATTATCCAAGAAAACACATTTAAATCTTGGCTCTTCAAAAAGAGATGAGAGAAAATTGTATTAATTGCCAGTGACGAAATAAAGGGATCCAGGTGTGGAGAGATAGGAAGACCAGAAAAGAGGCAAGAAATGGAAAGGGTTAGAGTTCCAGAAGCACTTACAGCCAGAATATCCGCTGAAGTGACAGGAAATAACCAGAACCCAGCTCTCTTTGCACATATTAGTAAAATTAGGTTGCTCATTGCACTGAAACAACATAATAGAAAGGGGATACACTATATCCAAAATACTAACTCAATCCAAATATCTCTGATACTTGTTAAATTTGAGTTACTTAAAAGCCGAAAACATAAAATTGAAAAGGAACATCAAAAACAAAAGGCGAGTGTGTCTACTCTTAAGTGCTAGCTCAAATTTGGTTTCTGTGGAGCCTGCTAACTGTCTTGAAGCTCCTCTCAGCTATGTGAGGTAAGTAAAGCAAAATATGCAAGTTTGGGTTTAGAAGATTAGTATCTGCAAACACTAATTGGCAAAGAGAAGATTACGGTTCAATTAATGGGTAACAAATCACAGAGGTTCTCTCTGAAGTATATATAAAAAATTCAATCTTCAAATTTCAATTTAGAACAAAGTTGTTAACAAATGAAAAACACCACCTTTACATTTATGATGAGAAGTGAGAAATATTGTAAATTTATTTACCATGTTAAGTGGAGTTTGTTTTTCAAGTTGGTTAAATTTGAATTTGATTTTTAAATGATAATACGTTACCTTCAGACTCAATGAATGACACTTGTTGGCACATGCTAGTACTTATACAAAGTATCTTTATGGAAAGTTTTCTTAACCACCAATATGTGATTTTCTTCTTCTGTCATAGTCCAGAATCTCTCTGCAACCTCTCTTGTACTATGACCTTCTTCCTGCAGGGGTTATGGAGAACTGTACTCTAGCCAAGGCCTAACCAATATGTCAACATGTCTGTAACCTGATGACATGTCTTATTTATATCTGGAACCTGATCACATTTTATTTAAATTTAAATCAGAAGGATTCTGCTTCAGGCCATTGATCTTAAATTATTCTTAGCTCAACACAGAAGTTGTCTATTCCAATCAAACTCTTTCCCAATGGCCTACAATATTTTTCTTCAAGTATTTACTTCCTTCTATTCTTGAATTGACTTTAATGAATAAATGAATGAACATTTTGAGAGCAAATTGTCAAATAAATAAGAAAAACAACCACATACAACAGAAGTCATACTTCCATTGATTTAACTTATCTAGTTTAGTTTAAGATATTCTACAAGATATATTTCTTGGAATCTCCCCTTTTGGGCATCTTTTCAACATCACTTCTAATTCTTTACTTTCTCAGTCATGATAAGCAGAGAAGCAACCTAGGCTTTAATGAGTTTGTTTTGATGTGCACATGACTACAAGTCTTAATGTTATACGCTGGCTAGTAGAGCCATTAAATGCTTGCTAGTACCCATTATTTCCACTCTCAAACCTTTTGACCTTCTTGAACATATTTAATCTACTTTATTCTACTGAAGCACCTCAGTCTACAAATCAATATGCGTCCCAAAGGTCTTGCTAATAATTGTGCAGTTTTGGTAATTCTTCAAATTTCAATAAACCCTGGACCTTCGCTTCAAACCTGTGCTTTGTGTGTTGCAGAGCAAACGAAAGGAGAGTATGGCTTTAGTGTAAAGAACTGGAATAATTCTGGAGAAGATGTGTGGGGGCAGGGGAAAAGGTATCTGATTGGGCCCAAATAGGTTAGGGCTACCTGGTCATCCAGGACCCAAACAAGGGTGAGCGAGATATACATAATAATGACAAGATGGACATTGATGAGCTTTTTGGATGTCAGGTTGATTTTTTTCTGAGTGGTAGATTTCCAACTGGGATTTTTGGTGGCAATGTCTTTATATACCGATTAAATACTTCTAGAATGATTTTTAATGACAAAGCAGTTGAAAATAAACACATCATACATCTGAATTTTTAGCCCCTCTCACGTTCCTGGTCCTTCGTCATAACTGCATCCTCTTATCCCTTGTTCTATCCCAGTGAATCAGTCAGATTACTTCTCATGTTGGCGCTAAAGCACTTCTTCTATGAAGTGCTCAAACAAGCATTATTTTCAACCAGTCTTTCTCCAGAAACACATTTTTTTCTGAAGTAATTTCCCTCATTTGCATCACACATAAAACAGGTTTGGCTGAATGTCATGTTTATCAGTAAGTTTTAAACAGAACCCCCTATTTTCTGAGTGTTAATTAGTGCAAAAACTGAGTCTGGACTATTTTTTGCACTCTCTTTCTGGACTCTATTTTTTGATTGCCCCTTTTTTTGTATGAGAATTGCAACAACAGATCTAATCGAAAAATAATTGAACACAGGGTGACCTACTGAGGTCAAACATGGCAGTGATTTGCATCAGTCAATGATGCAAATGGAGAAGCATTTAAGTGGAAAAAGTATTAAATAAATTAACCAAAAACTTTGCTGAAATTCCATGCAAAATCCATGAGCACCAAATTAGAGACATTTCTATCACTAATGCAGGATCAGTATATGTGAGTTGGACACTCATTAGGCTTGTCATTTTTACAGTGAATAAATGACAGTCCATCAAGATTCCAGATTCAATTCATTGTCATTTGTAATAAAACAGTGTCATATTACATGAAATCTTTTCCCTATTTCCTTTTGCTTTGAAGTAAGAAATGATTATTCAATTCATTTTTTCTCTACCTTCTGCAGAGGGAATTTTCCACACTAAATTCAGTCCATAAGCTAATTCCAGTCACCGATTTACAAAATGTAATCAAATTATTAAGGTTGGCAGGCATTTAAAATGGTAGTGGAATTAATGCAACAACATCCAATTCTTATATTCCAAAATGCTCTCCTGATGAAGTCAGAAGAACTTTTACCAAGAATAGGTGTATTCCTTCTTTAAATATACAGTGGTGACAATAATACTTTAACCTGAGAGTTGTACAGAGGATTTTCCTTCATGTTAACCCTTTTGAAAGAGGAGTCAAGTCTCCAAAACAAGGTCATTTTACATTTTCTTCTACATTTCATTGATCAGCGGGTAAGAGGAAAAGCCCTTTGTCCATAAAAAAACCATTCCAACCTCACTCCATCACCAGACAAAGAGACAACTAAGTTGCCATCTGAGCCACTACTTAAAATTCATTCTGATCACTTTTAGCTCCAATGCGCAACATCTACAAGACAAACTGCAGTGACTCAGAGATAGAGACAGAGAGATATTTGCTACTGAAAGCCATATTGCTCAATGCTCTCTTGCTCGGCAAAAATGGAACATCTTAATTCCACTTTCCTGTTTTTTGATCTTACGCTGCAAGCTATGTCTCTCCAGGTGCTCATCCAGGTCTTTTGAAAAGTGATGAGAAGTTCTATCTGCACCATTCTTTCAGAGTCCTGCACAAACAACAGTTCTCAACTTCTCTCTAATCATGAATAATCACCGATGCCCCCAAATTGCAGACCTTTCTAAGTGAAATGGATTCTTTCGTTTGCCCTCTCATTATTTTAGATGGTGCAATCAAATCTCCCCTTCATCTCCTTCGCTCCAAAGAAAAGACACCAGCTTTCACAGTTGTTCCTCATGACTATAATTCGCTGGCAAAATCTTCATGAATACTTCTGCAACTACTCTTGCACTATGACATTCTTCCTGAAGTGTGATAAGGAAAACTGGATTCTAGCTAATGCCCAAATACTGTGTCATACATTCTCAGCTTCACCACCAGATCTTGTATTCTATGCTTCGGCCTACGAAGATAAGTATCCTGTCTGCCTTGTTAATCACTGTATCCACCTGTTTTGTTGTACTCCATTTGTTCCACAACACTTCTTGGTATTGCACAAATTATCCAGTATTTCCTTACTAATATGTTTTTCCTTAGAGTTCTCTGAATTGAAGTCCTTGTGCCACTTCTGTGCCAACAACCAATTTATTGATATTTTCTTGCAGCCTGCTTTTCCCATTATCAACAACATTACCTATTATTCTATCAATGGTAATCATGTTATTTAGGTAATTCATTCTCATGACTCCCATAGGATTTTCCTTTCCTTATCAACCTATCCAGTGAAACTTCATCAAATGCTTTCCTGAAATCCATATTCAACATGCTCTGCAAATGCTCCATTCTCAGCAAGGATCCTTCAACAGCAACACCCCCACACCCTCCTTACTTCCATCTCAAGGAAAGGCATGAAGGAAAACTACCATCATAAGACCTCCATCAACATCCTGCCTCAAAAATAAAGCATGCAGCACTTTACATGGGAGCAGCTTCATCACCAACTCATGTACTTTACTCCTACTTATGCCTGAACAGTGAGGAATAGGCAAAAAGAAAATGTTACCCTTGCCTGCAACCTCAATATAGTGAATGAATACAAGATAAACTTAGTATTTTGCACGTGAGAGACTGAAAATCTGATGTAACAATAAGTAAACCATAGCCTCAACTTCAGTACTGGAATTAATGCAGGTAAGAGAGGAAGAACAATCTGCAAAAAGATGACAATTTAAAAAATTGCTTGCATAAATGGCAGAGCAGCTGTAAATTCACAGTCAAATTCTAACTGCAAAACATCAACAAAAGATTCCTTTGTGAAAAATATATCTAATTTAAAGTGGAGCCATAGAAACTCAGCTGTCACTGGATACCAGTTTTGGATCACTCAGTCACATCAGAAGAATATACTCAAATGAAAGTGTGGTTTCCAGACTGGAGTGATAATTCAGGATTCATGTTTGACTAAAATAAATGTATGTTTTTATGAGTCTGTGAGAAGCAATGTCAGCAAGTCAGATGACTTAAAGGTGTTCCGATGCAACATTTAAACAAAGGAGAATATTTGTGAACGACTTCAACGGTGTTCACAGACCTGCCACCTGCGGTTACTCACGTGTTAGCTCAGACTGCAGAGCAGAAGGATCCCCGATGTTCTGGGTGTTGAATCCTGGTAGATTCTCATATGTAAGCTCTCTGTAATAAATCCGGAATCCCATCAGTATGCCATTTAAACTTTCTTTCTTTGGTGGCTGAGGAGAAAGAAAACATGTTATTATTATTGTATCTTGTAATATAACTTGGTCCACAAAATACCTTTTCCTTGCCCTCATTAAAAAAAAAATTCTCTTCCTATCCCATCACCTTGAGTGCAACATTTTCACTGAGCAGGTGATCCATCGCAGGAACAAGATGCGGTAGAATATTGCAGGCAAAATTTTAGCATTTGGACATGTTTATGGCGAGGTAGGGCCTAGAAGGGTAGGAACTAATGCAGGTAAATGAAACTTGCTCAGAATGCCAACTTGGCCAGCATGGATTCCAAATTTTCTATTCTGAGAAAAGGAAGCCAAGCATTCATTTTAACCATGTCTCACATCATTTATACAAGATCACCCCCCGAGTTTCCTATGCTCTTGGAATGAAGAGCCAGCCCATCCAAACTCTCCTTCCAACATAAGCCCTCTAGCTTCGGTAACACCCCGGCAAAACTTCCATTTTCATCCTCTCATCCAATAATTTTCCACTCCCTTATTTAGTTCCATCTGTCCTTCACCTCTCCTATCATTTCCATTATTACCTTACTTGTTTATCTTTCTCCAGCATCTTCATCTTTCCTTCTGTTCCCTCTTTTTCTCTATCCTTTATCTCTCTCTCTCTCTCTCTGTCAGGCACCAATGGCTCACCTGTCTCTGTCTCCCAACTCCAAACCCCCTGCTCCCCCTGGCTCTTTCTCCTCCAATCCTGAGTCCACTAATTGCTTACCAGCCTGTCTCGCCCCTCTCCCACTCTTTTTTTATATACTGGCTTGCTTCTCTCTCCATGATCGGTCTTGATGAGGAATCTTAACCCAAAACATTGACTCTTTGTTTCCTTCCACAGAGTTTGTCTGACTTGATGAGTTCTTCCAACATCTATTTTTTTTTCCGAGTGCAGTCATTTGATTGACAGCAGTAGTAGAAAAAACAATTCTTATCACAGAAAGATGTCATGTGGCCTATCGCATTTGCATTGGCTGAGTAAAGGGTAATGGCATAATCTACCCTCCAGCACTGCCTCCACGATCTTGGAGTTGCTGTGGACGTGCGGGTGTCTTTTAAATAAGATGAGAGATTCTACCTTTACCATTCTGTCAGGGATTCTTTTCCAGCTTTCACTGCCCTCTGGTGGAAAGGAAATTTTATTAAATCCCCTTTAATGCTCATTGTTAATTTCTACGTTTTGTTATGAACATCTTTGCAAAGGAAAACAAGTCTCTTCTGTCCACTTCATCCAGGACCCTGATAATTTTATACACCTTAATTAAATCTCCCCTCAGCCTCCTCTATTTCTAACTTACTTATCAAATCTTTCACTGTGTCTAAAACTTTTCAGTCTTGGTCACATCCTCAGAAATCCACTCAGTGCTCTTTCAAGCATGCATTTTAAAAAATATTTTATTTTAATATTCCAAATATGCAGTAAATGCAATTATTATAATACAGATATTAAAAAACAAATTGATTACATACATGATAGTTTTCACCCCACCTCAAAAACCCTCCCCCTCCCAAGCAAAAAAAACAAATTGGGAAAAAAGTTTTAAAAAACTTATAGGCATATAAAGATAAGAAGAAAAGAGAATGTAAAAAAGTTTGCACTTCTTTCTAATGGTTTGGTGACTTAACCCGTATTATTATTCTATCTGAAATATAAATGTAACATTAACTGAGTATTTTGTTTATACTTCTCAGCTGATGAAGCATCAGCTATGTTTCTTAATGTTAACTACCAGTCCTGACATCTTTAGTGGTTTATTGAATTACATTCTGAAGTCCTTCAGCTTTCTTTATACTTCTTATGTGATTTTTTAAGTTTCATGAACTTTCCTCCGACTTCTCCAGATTAAATTGCATTCACCACTTCCATATCACCCTGACCAGAGGACAAATAGCTTCTTGTGCTTTCTTGCTAATATCCGTAATACCAACTAAGACGTCAGCAAGCCAAATATAACTGGGTGGAGTCAACGTGGATTTCGAGGAAGGAATTTGTGTTTGACATGTTGAATTGGCTATTTTTTTTGTCGCTTTGTAGCTATTTGTTTTGGAACTTTCAGAGCTACAAGAGGGAACCACAGATTTTATTGTGCACAAAGACTTAAAAAAAACATTTGACGAGCTGCCACACACAGGTTACAATGCAAACGTTTATGGTTAGAGTATCAGCTTGAAAAAAAACTGTGCAGGAATAATCTGGTGGATTTCAACTTCACTCTGTGACCAGTATTTGGGATTCCCAAGGAAAGAATTCAGTGGTAAGGATATAGAGGATAGAAGATCAATCTTAAGCCCCTTTTCCACTGGCACCTTGTCTCAGGAATTAACGGGGCACCAACCGGTTAAGGGTCCAGTGGAAAAGGAAAACAAATGATGTCAAATCACGCCGGGGATTGACAGCTTCTACCCCTTAATCATATCCCCGGCATCAGCAGACATTGATTGAACCAGTGGGAAAAAAGGACCACTTCCACCAATTCCTTTCGAAGGTAGACTCTCTGATCCCTGGGGATGAGTGTGTTCAGTGGAAAAGCAGTCAGTGTCCCGGTTAAAGGTGGCCCAGTGAAAACAACACAAACAGTTTCCTATGCTGGGATGCTGCACGGCCAATTAACTGGGATGCCAGTGGAGAAAGGGCTTTAATCTTATCAAATGGTTGAAGGTCTAGATCATGTTTTTGAAAAAAAAATTATTTTAAATTTTACAAAGGAATACAAAACCCTTATTCCCCTTTCCCCCCACCCTCCCACACCCTATCCCTCCCCCCACCCTCCCACACCCTATCCCTCCCCCCACCCCTTACTATCCCTACCCCTCCTAGAGCTTAACGTACAGAAAGAAAGTTATTACAAAATACGAGTATATAGTGTGGGTTGAATTACAATGCAAATAAAAATAATAATTACTTAACATTTAATTTCATACATTTCAAATATGAAGTCCACATATTTTCCAAAAAAAAATTATTCCTCAAATTATATGTATTTTTATCTAAATACAAACATGGGCTAGAATATTGCTCACTTTTATTCTGATCTCAGAAACCGCAACTTGAAATGGGTACATGGCTTCTAATTTTTTTGTATGAGTAAAATGTAACAATTGACCAAAATCAATAACAGTTTCATTCACGAAACACATGGGAAAGCTTCCAATTGGCAATAACCAAACCCTCAAAGCCATTCAATCTAATCTGTTGATTCCTTTTTGTTTCCCAAAACCAACTCCCAAAGCAATCTGTTACCACCAAATGAAGCAAACAATGAAGTGAAGAGTTTTTTTTCTCCCACAGCTCTAACAGAAAATACAGTAATAGCAGCAATTTATATTCTGGTTGAGCTCGCCAAAAGGCAGTATAACAGCTTGCAGATTTTAAAACAGCCGTGTATTTTGTTTAGTGTGTGTAATGAAGTGTGCATCTCGAGTGTTATGTACATTGCAGGTCTAGTGAGCTTGCTTTTGGCTCATTTGGCAAAATGCAATGGTCCAGAAATCCAATCATGTGGTGTATGTTTTTTTAAAGTAGTTTATGATTGATTTTGTGCATAAAATTGCAAGACAGGATCCACAATTAATTGCGTTAATAGAGCATGGTGCCAACCTGGAACGGCAGCTTCTATGTGCAGAACACAAATTCAATCAAGTAATGCTGTATTTTTTTTCTTGTGATATGCAAATGAAAATTGATCTTACTAAGTGTGAAATACATTATCAACTATTTCCTGATCCTTTCATATTAGTCCAGAAATCAGATCGGACCCTCCTCAAGTGAGTGATTTCCAACTCTTCTCTTGGCTTCATTGATAACCTGACATTGATTTTTCAGAGGGGCCCAATGTCCGGGACCAAGAATACAACTGAAATTTGCAATTATATTTGGAGAATACTGATATTCCAAGATTCAGTTCATTGCCATGTGCAATATTACACAAAATGTGTTTTCGTCTGCCATAAGGCAAAGAGATTCAAAAGAGAAGCAAAACAGAGTCCCATCAGAGTTACCGTGTGTCCATGGATTTGCCTCCAATGCTCTTGCAGCCCCCACAGCCACAGAGAGTCCAATCCAAGCCGGCAGCAGCCCGAGCTCCACGTCCAAACCTCTGACACGATCAGGAACCCTTCCGTGCCCTCAGCACCCTCTCACATCCCAGTTCCGATACTTGGTACTCTTTCAGCCAGTCTGGAGCCAGTCTATAGCAGTCTACAGCTCTGTGTGATCCCTCGATCGCAGTCACCAGTGGCCTCCATCCTGCGCGTGTTCCTCGCCTCAGGTTGTCAACAGCCTGTGTGCTCTTCAGCCTCACTGGTCCTCCGCCGTAGTCACTGACCCGTAGGTTGTCTCCTTGGCTTCTCCTTCTCAAACAGGGGGTGTTCTCCCCATTTTCTACTGTCCTGCATCAGTCCTCTGCTTCCCTGGCATTTGTAACCCCTCGCGACTGCTGTTGATCATAGGCACTTCTATATTGGGTGCAGTCTCCGCAGTTAGTATTTTTAAATAAAACCACCATTAGCTCCATTTACAGGCTGTTTAAAGCCTGCACAAAGCCATTGGCAGTTGGACCCTGCGGGAGCACTGTGACTCCGCTCCCCCCACTCCATGGGTCCACACTAGTGCAGTGCTGCCGATACAGCAGCTCTGGCAGAGCAGCCATTTGTGGAGTGGGTCAGATTGGGGTGAGAATAAAGACTAGGAGTGTATGGGTGTGTGGATTGTGGGTTTAGGTAGAGGAATGCATGGCTGCAGTTTGGGTGTGGCGGGGGCGGGGGCGGGTGGGAAATGTAGTGAATGATTTGTCCAGCAGAGATTTCAGTCCAGCAGTGTACAAGAGTATTTTATGCTGTAAGTTGCTAAACACTGGCCATCTTCAGCTTGTTTTCCATGTCCCCTTTCCATTCTCAAATAGGGACAGAATAATGGCTGATACCAGGAAAACCCAATATGTGAGTGATGTGATATTGGATTTTTGAGGCAACATGGATGGCGTAGCAGTTAGCACAACTCCTTTACGGTGCCAGCAATCAGGACCAGACTTGGGTTCGAATTCCGCGCTGTCTCTAAGGAGTTTGTACATTCTCTGTGTCTTTGTGGATTTTCTCTGGGAGCTCTGGTTTCCACCCATCGTTCAAAAACATATCGGGGGTGTAGGTTAATGGGGTGCAAATTGGGCGGCACGGACTCGTAGGGTCGAATTGGCCTGTTACCGTGCTCTATGTCTAAATTCTAAAAAAAATCTCCAAAATGATCTTTCCATGTTTACCTATAGGGGAAAAAAGTCAGTTTTCAACCACATAATGTTGGAAAAAGCACCATGAAGTTAATTTCTGGGCAAATGTGGCTAAAATAATATTTTTACAATATATAAATTATTTCAGGATGACATTTTGCTGCATCCTAAAGGGCAATCTGTGTTCCAAAGCTCTAAATTTATAAATGCATTAGGACTTTAAGCTTATCCTATCTACTCCCCTTTTATATCAGCATACCATTTTAAGGCTTAAAGGTTTTACCTCTCCAACTTATTTCTACACTGCTCTGTCAACACAATGATCACTCTCACTCTGAACTGGGATTCTGGATGACTCCAGGCAACAGCAGTGGATAAATGTCTTAGTTCACTTAATAGCTGAGTTTCTCATTGACAGGATTATTAATCTCCTGATTGAACCAGAATGAAGGCACCTCAGGATTCCAGGCTTTCAAAGGGTTCAAAGAGTGAATCGGCTTCTAACTTCAGTGCTGGCCCCTGGTTGCATTGGAAAGTGCAGTTATGAGTTCAGACGGGTTCTCTTGGTTTCTAGTGAAGAGTGCTTCTGGGAAGTTCTGAAGTGATTCTGCTTAGATCAATCAAGACGCAGCATGGCTCTTGGGCTTCGTTGCAATCTGTGCATTGTCCAGTCATCATGAGGGCATAGCCCCTGTCTGCCTGCCTTGCACAGAAGCCGGAGAAGGTGATGGAGCAGAAGGATAAAGGCAGTAGATGTTTGTCAAAGAAGGACCCTCTCTCAATGAACATCAGCAAGGCATCTTACGGTCTTTTGATTTTCTTACGGATGCCGCATTCTGCTTACAACCAGTGTGGTAACACAAGTCAGCAATAGCTGGCAGTGGCCACACCCATCATATGAACTCTCACAATTCACACCTGAATCTCTTTGCCACGTTGTCTATCACAAAACAAGCTCTGATCAGAACCTAGTCTCAATCAGGCACTTTATTGCAGGACCCATTACATATCGGTGGAGGTTTTCAATGCAGGAATAAAGGGTCAGAACGTAAATCACAAGCCACCATAAAGTTCAAGTGCGGTTTGCAGGGAATCTTTTTGAAGTTCTAGACTGAATGCCTTGTACCTTAGGAATACCAGCAAAGCCCCTGAAGGCACCATGGGAATCTGTTTACTTGCCTCCAGCAGAGGAGGCCGATGGACACTGACAAATGCTGTATGTGCCCTCGATGATGTCGGCCTGAATGGTTTTCTCATTCAGTACAATGATACTTGTCAGAGAGCAGCATTGATTGGAGCAGAAATGCTACCATCTTGGAAGAGTACAGCTAATTGGTACTCCAAGACTGACAAAATGCACTCCCAGGGCACACCCAGAAGGCTTTACTATGTGCAGAAGTTTGAGAAATGATCTTTCAGCCTCGAAACCTCCTCAGATGTGCAGGCATGATACCAGGCAGCAGAGCTTGATTTCAACAGGTGAGAAGGAATCTGGAAAACACTTGGATAATGGGGAAATCATATTGACTGTCACTGCTTCAAGAAGTGTACCCACTTCAGATTGTGGCACAATGACAACATTTATTTAGCACAAGTTTTGCCCTTTGACCTTTAGTGCTAATTGAAAAAGAATCAAACGAGTAGGAACAGATCTGAGTGAGGGAATTCAAGATATATCAGGTAGATTATTTCCAGCACGTGAAAAGATTACAGTATTTTACTGCTCTGTTTTGGTACACAGCCAACATTTCACCAGGAATTCTCAGATATTTGTTCTGCCAACTGTATAACAGTATAATTTTTGTAATACATTGCCACATTAGTATATACTTAATAGTGTAGAATGTGTATAGTTAACATCAAATTTCAATACATTTAAAGAAATTCCAAAGGATCGTATTATAAATAAAACACTCTGAGATAATTATCGCACCATGTGAATGTTCTGTAATTTTTGATAATTATGCCTTTTCTGTTGTGTAATTTAAATAATGTGCCATCATAAAATTAGAAACAGTTTTAAAGAAAAATCATTAACTCAGTGAACATCTTCAATGCAGAAAGAATTAATGACAAACTTGAGGTAATGACTTACCTGCCACTGAACAAAGACTGAAGTAATGGTGTGTGGAATCACAGACAGAATAATGGGTGGTTCACTGGGCACTGAAAAACAGAACTGCAGATGAAGCAACTGAACAAAACAATGGGATAGATCATCCAACCTATTAATTGCCAGGCATTATTTGTACTCATGGCCATTCTTTCCTCCTCTGCTGCCCTTCCCAAATTCCCACGGGAGTTTAACAGTCATTTGCCTGCTGAAGGCAGCATATACGCTCATCATAGAATTTCCGGGATGATGGCTGTGAAAACCTTTTGTGATATTTCCTGGCAATATGGTGAGAGGGAGTGAGTGTAATGTCACTACAGGTACACAATCCTTTATCTGGAACCCTTGGGGGACAGTGCATTCCGAATTTCAGATTTTTCCGGGTTTGGGAAAGCCAGATTTAAGCCCACCCGAATTGTGTTGCCGTATCCACCCCCACTCCCTTCCAGTCGTGCTGCCGTCACCCCCCACTCGCCCGCCCGACTTGCGCTGCTGGTCTCCCCCTTTGCCCGCCCGACTCGCGTTGCCGGTCTCCCCCCTCGCTCGCCCGACTCGCACTGCCAGTCTCCCCCCCCCCCACCCACCCGATTCGTGCTGCCGGTCTCTCACCCGCTCAACTCGTGCTACCGGTCTCTCCCCTTCGCCCGCCCAACTCACGCTGCTGTCTCTCTCCCCACTTGCCGGATTTTGGAGCTTTCCGGATTTTAGAGGCCCGGATAAAGGACTGTGTACTTGTACACTGTGTCACCTAATCCTTGTCAGCAAGACAACCCAGTAAACAGAGAGGTACGCGGCACAGCACAGGGATTGCTTCTGATGATTGGAGGAATGAATTTAGTTTCAGTTTCCTGGTCCATTTAGCATTAACAAATCACAAACATCTTTACTGCCCCCAACACCTGGATCACCAGTCACCATGGAAGTTCAGGAACACATCAAGGGATTGGTACAAATGGAGCAAGGGGATGATTTTAAGCTTGGTGACTCAAACAATCCAGTAAAATACAACCCAGTGTTCCTTCAGATCTGCAGACTCCAATATTATTCTTGATTAGGTTCATCAGCTACCTTTAATTTACTACTTTAAAATATAATGATTTTCTTTTGTTTTCATTTGTTTGGATTCAAGAGTGTGATTTGCCATGTTGTTTCCGATGTTAAGACATTCCTCCCCACCCCCACACAGTCCTTAAGATCTTGGCTTCTGTTTGAAAATTCATACCTGATTACTTCAAAACATACATGCATCTGTGGACATGATATCAAACTACCTTGGAATCTGTGATGAGCAGTCCATGACTGTTCAAACACTTAGATTTCTCCTTGTTTATGACTGCACACGGTTGTATCTAGGGTATGGCAGCCAGGGCACATGACCTGGGAGCGGCTTGAAGAGGGGGACACCACTGTCGTCGCTTCACCCGCCTACTATAGAACTTCCGAATCCCGAGCCCATCAAAGAATCTCCATCTGACAAAAGAACTTTGAGGTATGGGTGACAGTCTGAGGTTCTTTAATAACACTGTCACAATTTGCTTTCTGATGGAAATCCCCACTCCTGCTGGGAGTCCGACGACACCGGTCCTGCCCAGAGTCCAATGTGCCCGCTCATGCTGGGAGCCCAACATCCCCACTCCTGCCAGGAATTTCCTATGGCTAATCTTCAAGACAAGGTGCATGGAAATCACCCAAGTGGCAACTTTATTCGCAATTTTTTAACGGGGCTTGCCATAGGCACTATTTTACCTAGATATGCCACTGGACTGAATCTTAAGAAAATATTTTTGACTTGTATGCTTGAGTTGTTTTCTGAAATTTCATATTGTTTAGAGCATTGATGATATTGTCAGAGAAATCTGGCTGAGGGATACTACAAATATTACTATTAAATGCCTAGGATTTACACAAAGATGGAATCTCAGTTATATGCTTTCATTGACGGGGGCAGAATATCTCCATGACTTATCGATGGTGAAAATACAGGCGTGTTCTTTGATAATTGGTTTCAAGATTTAGTTGTAGCCAAGAAATCATTCTCATGGCTCAGTAAGTTGC
Source organism: Narcine bancroftii (assembly GCF_036971445.1). NCBI lineage: Eukaryota > Metazoa > Chordata > Chondrichthyes > Torpediniformes > Narcinidae > Narcine > Narcine bancroftii. The sequence continues at coordinate 26,630,572 of NC_091480.1, read as the reverse complement.
AAACTAATTCCACTGAGGATAACATTGCAATTCCCTGTTTCCTTAATTAATAAAACTGAACATAAATCGACACGTGCATCAACTTGTTTTTTTCAGACATACAGCACAGTAACAGGTACTTCATGCCCATGACCCTGTGCAACCCAATTACACACAATTGACCTACAACCCTCAGACTTTTTGAAAGGTTAGAGGAAACCTGTGCACCTGGAAGAAACCCACGTAGACACGGGAAGAACAAACTCCTTACAGACAATGACAGATTCGAACCCAAGTTGCTGGCACTGTGACAGTGTTACACTAACCGCTACATTAACCGTGTCACTTTGTTAGTCAAATCAATAAAGATTTGGGGTGAAGTGTGACATTAGTATTTTTTTAAATCATGAGATTTAATTAAATTCTGTTATGAAGATAATGTATAAAGTTAACATGTCACAGTTTAAAATTGATAAAAGTAACTTATCTAATTCAATTAATTGCTTATCTGAGCTCTTAACACTGATTTTTGAAGAATATTTTGTAGGAAAAAGCTTATTTTACTCCTATCTTTGACAAACTCAGTTCTCTATTTCATACAATTTTATGCCAAAAAGCAATTTTTTTTCTTACCTCCCCTAGATTTTCCATATATAAGTAAATACCTTAAGAGAAAGTGATAGGCTTAAATAGATCTTTTTGATAGGACCATAGAACACTAGAGCACAGAAAACAGGCCATTTGGCCCTTCTAGTCTGTGCCAAAATATTATTCTGCTAGTTCCATTGACCTGCACCCAGTCCATAACTCTCCAAACCTCTCCCATCCATGTATCTATCCAATTTATTCTTAAAACCTAAGAGTGAACCCGCACTTACCATGTTAGATGGCAGCTCATTCCACACTCCCACCACTCTCTGAGTGAAGAAGTTCCCCCTAATTCTTTCCCCTTTCACCCTACAGCCATGTTCTCTCCTAATCTAAGTGGAAAGAGCCCTCTCGCATTTACTTTCTCTTTACCCCTCATTATTTTGTAAACATCTATCAAATCTCCCTTCATTCTTCTGCGCCGCAAGGAATAAAGTCCCTTCTGAAGACCCAGCAACATCCTAGTAAATCTTCTCTTTCAATCTTACTGATCTCTTTCCTGTGGTTAGGTGGCCAGAACTGCACACAATACTCCAAATTTGGCCTCACCAATGTCTTATACAACCTCACCATAGCATCCCAACTTCTATACTCGATACTTTGATTTATGAAGGCCAAGATATCAAAAGCTTTCTTTACCACCCTGGCTACCTGTGACACCACTATCAGGGAGTTATGTATCTATATTCCCAGATCCCTTTGTTCCTCCGCACTCCTTAGTGCCCTACCATTTACTGTGCATGTCCTCCCTTTGTTTGACCTTCCAAAATACCACACCTCAAACTTGGGCATTGAAATCCATTCATTTTCCAAACGAACAAATCAAAATAGAAATAAAACATAGCAAACGCAATTACTAAAGATATAAGTTCTTTATATCTGATTGCAATAAGATGGTGATAAATTAAAAAATGTGAATAAAGGAACAAACTTTTTAGAACAATAAAATTGTAACTCATGCTTACAATCTTGCAGTGTTGTCATTGGCTCAGTTTCCTCGCTGAAACCACTATCTCCAATATCATTAGTTGCCATCATGCGTAGCTGATAGGTTGTGTATGGTTTCAAACTGATGAAAAAGAGAGGTAACACTGAGCAGTATATTGTAATTTTTTTCTGGCATTATAAAGTTCTGTATCATCTGACTGATGAATTATGGTTCAACTAAGTACAAAGGAATAGCTGAGAGCATTTTTATGTTGTCTCTTATAGTTAAATACAGATGGAAGAATGACCTGACTAATACCTGAGATCTTGCCTTGAAGTAAGAAACAGGGATGAGTGGATACAGTGTACAGCTATTCAATCTTTGGAAATTGCTGGTTTTATGCCACTGAATCTCCAAAAAAAACCCCTCCTTCCACAATGAGTGTCACAACACACAAAGCTAAAGATCCCAAAATATAAACGTAATTTTTTTTTCCCCCTTAAGTAAAATAGTAAGGTGATTTTTATGCTCGGTGCCTGCAAAAAGCTTTTTTTTTTCCCTCCTAAAAAGATTTCAGATGATATTAAGATCAAAATCAGCCTCAGGACTGCCTTCTCAAGTGCAATTAGAGACGTAATAAAAACTGGCCTTGTCTTCCACTCCCACATCCTAGAAAATCGAATAAAACCTAAAGAACAAATCATTATTTAATAGATCTAAATAATACTTACAACAGAAAATTTTATGACTTTTTAAATGTGAGAAATGTAAAGATTTCATGCTAAATTATTCCAAGATATTCTCTTGAAATAGAACCGCAAAACAAAAAGAAATACACTTGTCCCATGAGTTGGTTCACCAGAAATATTTGAAAATGTCCATAATTCTCTGTTAACAATGGACACTTCAGCACCATTCCTTTGTATACAGGTGCTCCCCTACCTACGATGGTCTGATTTAAGATTTGTCGAAGCCACGACGGTTCAAATCCATACTATTCATTTCAAAGTCCAATCTGTTCCTGCGCTTGCGATATGTGGCATGCTACTCTCTCGCGATGTTAGCATCGTGCGAGAGTATTGCACAGCCCACTCCCTCGCGATGCTGACTCAACCACGCTCGCAGGCTTCGAAGCAATCGCACGAGTGAGTGCACTGAAAACATCCCATCGACTTACGATTTTTCAGCTCATGATGGGTTTGCTGAAACGCAACCCCATCGTAAGTTGAGGAGCTCCTGCATACAGTAGTAGAAAGTGGCAGCTTTGTAAGCAGCGGGAAAACAAATTACATTTATGTGGCACCTTTCATAACTTCAGGATGTTCTAAAATACTTCAAAGCAGTGCAGCAACCTGCTGCAATCTTGGAAACAGAACAAACAATTTGTTCACACCAAATCCCTCTAAGCTAAAACAGGGGTGTTAATTAAGGTATTAAAAAGCAATAATAAGCTCTTTTCTCCAAATGACATGGAAATGGTATGCAATGCACTTCAAAACATCATGGACAAGAACTGAACCATTTAATTTGAAAGACAGCGCTGACTACTACAATTTAGTGCTCGATAACTGCGCCACAAATTCATCAGAGGTTTTCTTATTCTCAAGTAGCCTCAACAATAGGATGAACTTATAACCTTCTGTTTCAGAGCCAAGATTATTTCTAACCATGTCCAACACAAAAAAAAAACAATTTGAAGACCCTATGGAACAATCAGAATGGGGAAGTGAGGGCTATTCAAATTTATTGTCAGAGTACATACATATCATCACGTACAACCCTGAGATTTTCCTGCGGGCAAGGTAGAATGACCTCTTATTGGTCGTGCAAAAAAGCTGTACACAATGTACACATGTAAACAAATGTAGGCAGATAAAGAAATGTAAACAAACTGACTGTGCCATAGAGAATTTTTAAAAAAATCAATAAAGTGCAAAAGTAAGAGTCCTTAAATAAGTTCCTGATTGAGTTTGTGGCTGAGGAGTCTGGTGGTGGAGGGAGACCTGGTGGTTCATAGCCTCAAGGACCAGATTGTAGCACTGCTATTATTAAAAGGCACAAATTGGAGAGACAAAGAAGATGCATGGAAATCGACGAATTCCCAACGATAAGGAGCCCACAAGTCTTCAAAAAGTATATTTATAATTATACCCAAATACCCAAGAAAGGCCTTCTAGTGAAGACATATTACTTGGTTGAGATCTATAGAATAGGTTGCATGTTTTCACCCAGAATGGTAACGATAAACAAAAAGGAAGGACACTAAAAATGTTCAGGTAGTAGATACCAAGTGTTGAATTTTTTTTCCTGAACTTATGAGCTTCTAAACAAAATAGCAACTGTGAAGTTTCAGTGGGAGGTATTCCTCTTGGAATTCAGCAAGAATCGGAGATTGAGAATGTAGAGCAGGAACTGGAGCAGCAGGAGAGAAAGCAAGGCTTCTTAGCAGGCATATTCCTAAAGATGTGACTTGGAGTTGAATAAGTATTGGCCTGGAGCTTTGCTATGGTAGCAACCCTTCTCTTGCAGGAGTTGATTGGTCTCCCATGTGAATCTGACAATATTATTTTTATTTTGGAATTTTCCTTTGTCTATTGTAGTTAGCTGACGATTGGCAATTGATGCAGATTTTTCTTAATTTATAAACATCTTACAAATGTATATTGGAAATGTTAATAACCCAAGGAAAACTGACAGGACATCTTACCGATCGATCACATATGACGTAGCATCATGACTGATTGAAGAGGTGTGTGTTTGCCATTCCAAGCTTGGGTATTCTTTTGTTTGCACTGTAAAGTAGCGTATTGGTGATGAACCATCACTGCCAGGTTTCCACTGCAACAGTAAGCTGCGACCGCGAATCTCAGACTGAGGTACTGTCAGGTTGGTCACAGGCTGTGGGTGATCTGTATAAGACAAGTTTCAAAATGGTTGCTTCCCAATATTTCTTTTAAGCCACATCTGTGTCTTTATGCATGGTGGAAATAAAAATAAACTGGGCACACCTGAATAATATTTTCCAGCACCCATCAGCCTTTATCTTCACTAAAAACTAAAAGGTGCAACTTACCGGCTGGAGAACAAAAAAACATTTTTTTGGAGAAAATGCATCCGTTTACTAGTTACGATTACTGAAGGCACAGGACATACTGTCGCAAACTTTGTTTTCTCAGAATCAACAAGGAGCCCCTAGTCCAATCTTATCCTGTAATGCCTCTAAGCTTAAGGTCACTAAAGTAGCTGCTACTAAGATTGTTCTCAAACTTCCCTTATCACCTCAGGTCTAGCCACTGCTACACTCGACTTCCTAGCCTCAGGATCACCCCAGGATCTTTTGTAGATTATTGATGGCACATGTTACATACATCTGAAGAAAAACAAGAAACTGAATCGATTGATCTAGTGGATGCAGATATACAGGAGTTGGAAGAACCATTTACTGATTCGGAAATTAAAATGGCTATGATGGAAATGCCGAATGGTAAATCGCCTGGTGATGATGGATTTTCGGTTGAATGTTATAAATTTTTTTATGATGCTTTCTCTACAGTGTTTGGGGATGTATTACGTCAAGTTGGAGAACATTATGAATTACCTGAGTCTTGTTCTAGTGCTTTAATTACAGTAATCCCAAAAAAAGATAGAGATCCTTTGAAAGTATCTTCATATTGACCAATTTCATTGTTAAATGTAGATTATAAAATAATAGCTAAAATATTAGCGAATAGATTGGCTAAATTTTTACCTAAGTTGATTCCTATGGATCAAACAGGTTTTATAAAGAATAGATATGCTTCAGATAATATTCTGCGCGTGATTAGTTTGATTAATAGATTTCGACAATCTTCAGATCACCCGATGGTGATATCTTTAGATGCAGAAAAAGCATTTGATAGAGTTGAGTGGAATTTTTTGTTTAAAGTTCTGGAGAAATTTAAGTTTGGTCCTTTCTTTATTGGTTGGATTAAGGCTTTATATAGTAAACCGGTAGCTAGAGTATTGACGAATGGCTTGATTTCAGAACCTTTTAAATTGACTTGATCAACTCGTCAAGGTTGTCCTTTATCACCAGCTTTGTTTGCGTTAGTGAGTGAACCTTTAGCACAGCTGATAAGACAAAATACACAGATACAGGGTATGAAAGTTTTAGATGAGGAGTATAAAATTAATTTATTTGTTGATGATGTATTGGTGTATTTAACAAACCCAGCTCAGTCACTTTTGCATTTGAAGGAATGTTTAATACAATATGGATGTCTTTCTGGATATAAAGTTAATAGGGAAAAAAGTGAAATATTACCGGTAAGTGAATGAGATTATTCAGTTTATAAGAATATTATTAATTTGAAATGGACTGATCGAATTAAATATTTGGGTATAATTTTGAATGTTAATTATCACTCTTTATATAAATTATATTATGTTCTGTTAATAAAAAAAATAAAACTGATTTTATTAAATGGAAAGATTTACCTATTAATTTATTGGGTAGGATAAATACAATTAAAATGAATATTTTTCCACTTATGCAATATTTGTTTCAATCTATTCCGTGCTTGATAATTTTTTTTTCGAGATTTGAATAAATTTTAATGGAGAGGTACATTTTCGAGAGTTGCTTTGAATAAATTAACTTGGAAATATGAGTTAGGGGGATTACGTTTACCACATTTTCAAAATTATTATGAAGCAGCCCAACTTAAATTTATTAGTTCATTGATGGATTTGGAACGGCCTCCTAGTTGGGCCAAAATTGAGATGGCAAATATTTATGAATTTGAAATACATCAATTTTTGTTTAGGTGGAATATAAATTTGTTACAGCAACATAATGTGCCTATACTAAAACATTTAATGAAGTTATGGATAAAGAAAAATAAAATGATAGGCTCTAGGGGTGAATTATCGGCTTTGACTCTGTTGTATAATAACCAACTTATTTCTTTTTCAATACACAATTGAAGTTTATTGCATTGGAGATTTAAAGGTATGGAAAACTTGGGAGATTGTTTTAAAGAGGGTAAATTTTTATCTTTTAATCAGATGAGGGACAGTTTTGGTATTGATAAGAACTCTTTGTTTCTTTATTATCAAATTTGATCTTTGGTAAAGCGTATGCTTGGTAGAGATATGATTTTACCTGAAATGACTAAATTTGAGACTTTTCTTGTGAAGGTACCAGAGAAGGGTTATATTTCATCTATGTATCAAATATTACAGGATGGTATGGACAAAAAGGGTTGGGATAGATCTAAAAGTAAATGGGAAGCGGATATTGGTTTTATTTTTTCCGAGGATGATTGGTTAGATATCTGTTATGATAGTGTAACTAGATTGATAAATGCATGTTATGCAATGATTAACTATAATTTTCTACATCTATTATACTTAACACCTGAAAAATTTAAAAAGTATGGTTTTCATGAATCAGATTTGTGTTTTAGATGTGGTAATTCTGTTGGAACTTTTTTTCATGCTGTTTTGTCATGTGTACATATACAATCTTTTTGGAAGAAAATTCAATTGTTTTTAGAATACCTGTATAAGATTAAAATACCTTTAGATCCGACAGTATTTTTATTGGGTAGTTTGCAACCTTTGAAAGGTTTGGGATTAGATAAGTTTCAACTTGCTTTTGTATATTTAGCTTTATCTGTAGCGAAAAAATGTATTGCTAGTACGTGGAAAGATACAAATATGATTGATATTAACAGATGACATAATGAGATGAAATATTGTTTAATAATGGAAAAAATTACATATGTTTCACATGATAATTATAGTTTTTTTATTAATAAGTGGTTGTTATACTCAGAATATTTACATTTCAATTTATGTTGATTAGATCTTAATATGTATATTTAATTTTTCTTTAATATTTTTTCTTTCTTTATGGCTCTCCTTAGGAGAGTTGGCTGGTTCTTTTCTTAAAAAATAAAGTTCATGTTTATGGTTAATTGTTGTATATGTTATGTGCTATTTGTTTATTGAATGAATAAATAAAGTTAAAAAAAAAGTATTGATGGCACATTGTGAAGTGTACTGCTCATTGTGGCTTTAACAACATTAGGTATCCTCTACACTCTCAGACACCTGGCTGCAAAAACTGAACAAGAGACAGTATGGGCACAATGATCTGCCAGCATTGCCAATTTCCCCAAGGGTCAAATTGTGATAATTTTCACTCAAACAGTACCGAAGCTCCTCTTCACAGCTTGAAGATCTTTGGGAATCATAAGGGTACCTACAACCTCAACTCCGGTGGGAGTTGAAAGTGAGAGCAATGTTATCATGGTCGATGCAAGATATCCCAGGAGTTGGCATGATTACTCTTTTAAGTCAATGATAGTTGACTAACACCTTTCAGGGGCGACACTGTCCAATGGATAAATATTGGGGAATAAAGGTTAACTTCTCCAATAGTTTCTCATTACTTGGATTTTATTATCACTAAAAGTATGTGGTGTCATAATGAAAGCCACAGAAGCACAAGGAGATTAATAACAACCATCACTGTCTTCCCCAGTGTTAAATGTCATTGTATGCAGTACTCTGGATGTCATCAATACTGCCATTACGGGGGAGTGGCGAGATGGCGTAGAGACTAGAAATGCAATCCCTGTTCTCTCTGGTCAGACTTTTAAGTACCCGTTTTTTAACCCTTTATTTTTAATTTTAAAATTTTAATTTTTAGTTTGATATTTTGGTGAGTCATTATGGCTATTAATGTAAAAAAAAACTAAGTCTCAGTTACAAAAGAAAATACAGTTTCGATGTGCAGAAGAATTGGGGCCTAAACGACTTGAAACAGCCTCGGATTCGATTTCAGCGATCCCCAAGCCTCAACAATCACGGGTGGGGACAAAAGTTAAAGTAACAGCCACTCACCAGTCTCAAGATGGTGTTGTTTTGACCTGTTTTGCGGAGGAAGGAGCGCGCTCCCGAGAAGTCGGGCACGAGCCTGGAGGCTGGTCACAAAGAATAACCCCGTTGGAAGAGATGGGAGCGCGGAGAAAGAGAACTGTGACACTAGACACGCAGTCTATAGCGACTGGGGGCTTGAGTAGCTCTGCTAATTACGGAGGATTCCGTAATTTTATAAAAAAAAAGGTCTGTGGAGGGAGGACAGCAACGACCCCCTGAGGAAGTTGGGGGGTCATTGTTGGGTGTCCAAACTCGCAGCAAAACGACTAGAATGCTGCCTTTTGAAGTACAACTAGAAGAGGACTTACCTTACTCTACCACTGTACAGGAAATTGAAGAAGAGCTGGAAGAAAGTGAGTTACAAATTGTGGAACTGGATTCTGCATTCCAAATTGCATCTCAACCTGTTTATATGGTTTGAAGGTATTGCTTCTTATTTGGATATCATTACTGGTCAATTGAACAAGCTGGTTCAAATGAATACTGATATGAGCTCAGACCTAACTGTGGTGAAGGCGGAAGCTAAAGAAAATAGGGAAAACTTAAAAAAATTTGAAGCTTCCTTTTCTGAATGTAAACAACAGGTACAATACTATAAAGAAACAATAATAAAGGTGGAAAAATTGGTTAAAGATTTAGGAGCCTGGGAAAGAGAGTTGACAAAAAAAATCAAAGCAGAAGAAAATTGTGGGTTTGCCAGAAGGTATAGAAGGTCAAGACCCGTCAAATTTTTTTAAAAATTGGATTCCCCAGATGTTAGGGGAAGAGTCTTTTCCTGATGGATTGGTATTGGAAAGAGCACATAGAGCTTTAAGAAGAACACCCTTACCTGGTAAACCCCCAAGAGCTGTGATAGTTCACTGTCTGAACTGTTTGGATAGAGAGACAATTCTTCGACTTGCAGTTCAAAATGCAAGACAAAGGCAAGCTCCAATGATGGTTCAGAATAGTAGAGTTTTCTTCTACCCTGATTTGAGTCAAGATGTCATCAGACGCCGACGTGAATTTAATCCAGTTAAAGATGTTTTATGGCGGAAAGGTTACAAATTTGCTTTTCGTTACCCTGCTGTGTTGAAAGTGTTTTATGGAAACTATCAGTCTCAATGCTTTGAGAGTGAGCATGAAGCAATTGTTTTTGCTAATTCGCTACCAGATGTCAGAGGACAAAGAAGAAGTCCACCATTATCTCCTAAAAGAAAATCTGATGGTCTTGAAAATGGGAAAAATGGCAGAAGTGGAAAGAACGGGAATGGAAATAGTTCATCTACTCTTGAAATGAGTTCACCATCTGGACTGGAATCTCAAGGCTGAATTTTTTTGTAATATGTTAATATTTTTGATTGGCTGGCTGGGGAGGAGGGGATTGCACTAACTTATTTTTTAGTCATCAGTCACTCGTGGGTAATCCACACCCAGTTTTTTTTAGGGAGTTACTACCTTTTGGTAATTTTTTGGGGGGGTTTTTTGTTGTTTTTTTATTAAACGAATATTATTTTTATTTGGAGGGCCTCTATATTTTAATTTGGGGGTCCTATATATAATTTTTTTTCTTTCTTTGTTATTATTAATTTTGTGATTATTTTTGGTATTTAGTAATTGTATTAGTTATGTCAAATTTGAAATTTGCTGCTCTTAATGTTCAGGGATTAAACAACCCGATCAAGCGTAAGAGAGTTTTGGCATATATCAAAAAGATGAAAATTGATATTGCTTTTTTACAGGAGACACATTTGAATGAAAAAGAAAGTATGAAATTGAAGACGGACTGGGTTGGACATTTTTTTTCTTCATTTAACTATAAAGCTAAGGGAGTAGCAATTTTAATGCATAAAAAATTATCTTTTGAATTACATTCAATGGAAATGAATGCAGGACATATTCTTAAATTGAATTGTAAGATTTTTAATGAATTTTGGACTACTCAACATTTATGCACCGAATGTGGATAATGAAGCATTTATTTCGGATGCATTTTTGCTTCTGGGACAAGCTAATAAAAATGTTCTGGTTGGAGGAGATTTCAACTGTGTTTTGGAACCTTTATTAGATAAATTTCCAAAAAATGTTAAAAAATCCAAAATGGCAATTCAAATTCGAGCTTTGATGAAAGATCTTAATTTAGTGGACATTTGGCGACGTCTCAACCCAACAGAGAAGGATTTCTCTTTTTATTCATTTAGACATGAATCTTTTTCCAGAATTGATTTTTTTTTTAGTATCGGCACATTTACAGGGGAAAATATTGCAAGCAGAATATAAAAGTAGGGTAATTTCAGATCATTCTTTGTTGTATTTTACTTATGAGAGTTCTGCAAAAATTCGTGCAGCTTCTTGTTGGAGATTCAATACGATGTTGTTAAAAAAAGAGGAATTTATTGTATTTTTTAAAAAACAAATCAATTTCTTTTTGGAAGAGAATGTTAATTCCATTCAGAGTAAATTTATATTGTGGGATGCTATGAAAGCTTACTTGAGAGGTCAAATAATTAGTTATACCTCTAAGGTTAAAAAGAATTATTTGACCGAGAGCCTTGAATTAGAGAAACAGATTGATGAATTAGAAAAGAAATTTCAGAGAGATGTGACAGAAAATCAGAAAATAGAGTTGTCTAGATTGAAATTGAAATATAATACGCTGCATTCTTATCAATTTGAATGCTTGATTAATAGATCTAAACAGCGGTATTATGAATGGGGTGAGAAAGCGCATAAGGTACTTGCATGGCAGTTAAAGAAAGAACAGGTATCAAGGGTTATTAATGCAGCCAGACAGAATTCGACTGTTACTTACAAACCTCGAGAGATTAATGATGAGTTTTACTCATTTTATAAGAAACTATATACTTCTGAGGAAAAACAGGAGAGTGGATCGAATGATTCCTTTTTATCGATGTTGAAATTACCAGTATTAGAAGATATATTGGAGCTGAAGTCTCCTTTTACTGATTTAGAAATTAAAGTGGCCATGTTGGAAATGCTGAATGGAAAATCACCTGGTGATGATGGGTTTTCGGTTGAATTTTATAAGGTATTTTATGATGATTTATCTACAGTGTTTGGAGATGTGATACGACAGATTAATGAACATTATGATTTACCTGAATCATGCTCCAGTACCTTAATTACTGTAATTCCTAAAAAGGATAGAGATCCATTCAAGGTGTCTTCATATAGACCAATTTCTTTGTTAAATGTAGACTATAAAATAATAGCTAAAGTATTTTCAAATCAATTGGCTAAATTTTTACCTAAGTTGATACATGTTGATCAAACAGGTTTCATAAAGAATAGATATGCTTCAGATAATATTCTTCGAGTGATTAGTTTGATTAATAAATATCGATAGTGCCCTGACCATCCGATGGTGATACCTCTCGATGCAGAAAAGGCTTTTGATAGAGTTGAGCGGAACTTTTTATTTAAAGTTTTAGAGAAATTTAAGTTTGGTCCTTCTTTTATTGGTTGGATTAAAGCTTTATATAATAAACCAATAGCCAGGGTATTGATAAATGGTCAGATTAAATTAACCCGTTCAACTCAACAAGGTTGTCCTTTATCACCAGCTTTGTTTGTGTTAGTTATTGAACCTTTAGCATAGCTGATATGACAAAATACACAGATACAAGGTATGAGAGTTTTAGATGAGGAGTATAAAATTAATTTATTTGCTGATGACGTATTGGTGTATTTAACAAACCCAGCTCAGTCACTTTTACACTTGAAAGAGTGTTTAACACCATATGGATCTTTGTCTGGATATAAAGTTAATTGAGAAAAAAGTGAAATTTTACCGATAGGTGAAGGAGATTATTCAGTTTATAAGAATATTATTAATTTGAAGTGGACTGATTGAATTAAATATTTGAGTATAAATGTGGATGTTGATTATCAATCTTTATATAAATTAAATTATGTTCCGTTAATGAAAAAAATCAAAGCTGATTTGATTAAGTGGAAGGATCTTCCTATAAATTTAATTGGAAGAATAAATACAATTAAAATGAATATCTTTCCACATATACAATATTTGTTTCAGTCAATTCCATGTTTACTTAATAAGAATTTTTTACAAGATTTAAATAAAATGGTTAGGGAACTTTTATGGAATGGTAAATTTCTGAGAGTAGCTTTGAATAAGTTAATTTGGAAATATGCATTAGGAGAATTACAATTACCACATTTTCAAAATTATTATAAGGCAACTCAATTTAAATTTATTAGTTCTTTAATGTATTTGGAACGGCCCCCTAGTTGGGCTAAAATTGAGATGGCGAATATTTTTGAATTTGAAATACATAAATTTTTGTTTCAGTGGAATTTAAATTTATTACAACAATATAATGTGCCTATACTAAAGCATTTAATGAAGTTATGGATGAGGAAAAATAGAATGATAGGGTTCTAAGGGTAAATTATTGACTTTAACACCATTATATAATAATCAACTTATTCCTTTTTCAATGCATAATCAATGTTTATTACATTAGAAATGTAAAGGTATAAAAAAATTGGGGGATTGTTTTAAAGAAGGTAAATTTTTATCTTTTAATCAAATGAGGGAAGATTTTGATATTAATGAGAATTCTTTATTCGTTTATTATCAACTTTGATCTTTAGTAAAACAAATATTTGGTAGAGATATGACTTTACCTAAATTGACTAAATTTGAATCTTTTCTTGTGATTGTACCAAAGAAGGGATATATTTCATTGATGTACCAAATATTACAGGAAAGTATGGAAAAAAAGGGATGGGATAGATCTAAGATTAAATGGGAAAAGGATATTAATTTTATTTTTTCTGAGGATGACTGGTTAGATATCTGTCACAATAGTGTTACTAGATTGATAAATGTTCATTTTGCAATGGTTAATTACAATTTTTTACATCAATTGTACTTAAGACCTGAAAAGTTAAAAAAAATATGGTTTTAGTGAATCAGACTCTTATTTTAGATGTGGTAATTTGGTTGGAATTTTTTTTCATGTTGTTTGGTTATGTGTACATATACAATCTTTTTGGAAAGCAATTCAATTGTTTTTGGAACATTTGTATAAGATTAAAATACTTCTAGACCCAACAATATTTTTGTTGGGTAAGTTGAAGCCTTTGAAAGATTTGGGATTAGATAAATTTCAGATTGCTTTTGTATATTTAGCTTTATCTGTAGCAAAAAAATGTATAGTAAGTATATGGAAAAATGCTAATATGATTGATATTAATAGATGGCTTAATGAGATGAAAACTTGTTTGGTATGGAAAAAATCATGTATGTTTTACATGATAATTATTCTTGTTTTCTTAATAAGTGGTCTTTATATTCAGAATATTTATATTAAAATTTACTTTGATTAGATTTTAGTAAATATATTTTAGTTTTTTTTTCTCTTTGGCTCTCCTAAAGAGAGCTGGCTGAGAGGAGGGGGGGGGGGGTTCTTTTTTAAAAAAAAATTGTTCACAATATGTACTTTTTTTACTGTATGTAATAACCTTGTTGAATGAATAAATAAAGTTGTGAAAAAAAATACTGCCATTACTTCCAGAGTCAGGGTGAATCTCCTCATGGCCAACAGCTTTTTCCATCGAATATCTGTTCAGATGTCAATCAACAGTGGAAATAAAGAATTTAATAAACTTATACAGAAGATCAATGTCATCACTCAAGTAGCAATGAGCAAGATATGTAAGAACTTTACTGTCAATGCCAAGATGTGAAGGATAAGCCCTTTTACTGTCTACGTGGAACCACTGATTGTCAGCGTCAACACAAGAGCCACCTCTTCCAGAGGCTTGGTCATGAGACATATTTGAAGAATGATTTTTATTAGGATATCTACCATGGAAACAAATGTAACCAGAAATGTATGTACTTTGAGTCTCAATGAATTAACTTACATCTAAATAAAGATCTGGTCCCACTGCAATTCACCTACTGTTACAGGATTATGTTATTCTTAATATTTATTTTGTATATATGATATTTTAGAAAATTACTGTGGGGTTTGGAACAGGGAAAGTAACACTTACAGTTAACAATTTGAGTTAGCAAACATCCTGGCACCTATGTTCAGAGCTGTAACAGCTCTGAACATTGAAACATTGAAACTATGGAATGTTTACTCAGGATAAAACCTGTTGAAATAATAGGCCAACTGACCTTTGGAGAAATGAAGCTGAATCAGTATTGTTCAAAAAGTCATGTGATTAAAGACACTCGAGGATTGCATTTTAATTTATCAGAGAGTCATCTATCAAGAAATAATTAAAACAATTTCAGAGGAAGATGGTCACTTCGGTTGTTTCTCTTTGTCAAGAGAGAGCAATGATGCTGTGGCCATTGTAATAATCACTTTTGACTAACCCGTATCTGGGTAAAGAAAGCAAGATCATGCTTGGATTTGGATCGTGATCATTTTAATGGTCATTTCGTTTAACTCTTGTCTGGGTTCGTAGAAACATCACATCGAAAAGTCACAAGTTCCGTAACCTCTATGCAAGAAAGGGGGAATTGTTACAAATCACTTGTATGAAGAATCATTTCTACAAAAGCAACTCAACGAGAATTTGTGAGTTTTGAGAAGTCTGATGACTTGATGCCTCATCTACTCCATAATTACTTTTGAACATCAGTTTAAAGATTCTGCATTTCAACACAAGATTTCTAAGATTTAATTCTGAAATGGACTTATCAGAATTGTGCCTAAGCTGTAATGGTTTAGGTAATCTACAAACACACACACACACACACACACACACACACACACACACACACACACACACACACACACACACACACACACACACACATTTGTACATAGTTGGGGTTAAGTAAGACATTATATTATTAATAGTGATTCATAAATAATGTTTTAAGATACCGTTGTCTCGGTGAATTTCTATTGCTGCCGGTCTATGACATAACAACTACCATCATAATCACTCCACAGCACATGCAATATCATCGGCTCTCTACTTAGCACTGGATCACCTAGTCGACAGCAACACATATATCCGGCTACTCTTCATCAACTACAGTTCAGCTTTCAACACCATCATATCCTCAGTGGTGGTCAACAAGCACCAAAACCTGGGCCTCTGCATTCCCCCTCTACAATTGAATCTTTGACTTCCTCTTTGGAAGATTACAATCAGTACGAATTGGAAACAATGTCTCCTTCTCACTGATTATCAACACAGGCGCACCTCAAGGATGCGTGCCAAGCCCACTACTTTACTTGCTGTACACCCAGGACTGCGTGGCTAGGCACATTTCTAATGCTGTCGACAAATTTGCCAATGACACCAAGGTCGTGACAGAATCACAGACAGCAATAAGGAAAGGGAGGGAGATCAACAAGTTGGCGGGTGCCACAACAAACAACCTTGCACTCAACTTAAACAAAACCAAGAAGCTGATTGTGGACTTTGTAGCACATCAAATGACTCAAAGACGTCAATTCAAACCAAGGCTTTTATTACCAAAAGACTGGAGCGTAGTACATCGAGGTCGACCAGTCCAGATTGACCTGGATCTGGTGAAGTGCAGCACCTTATGACCTGGCCAGTAGGCGTGGCTACGGCTCCCAGCCAATCACTATATACAAATATATACAGAGGTGATAGGATCCCAGAGTATCACAGACATCAGAAAGGGAAAATCATGAAAGCATGAAGCAGCCCACATCACGGGGACAGCAGTGGAAAGGGTTAAGAGCTTCAAGTTCCTGGAGCTCAACATCTCTGAGGATCCATCCAGGGATCGGTCCATGTCAATGCAAATCGCGAAGGAGACTGACCAGCAGCTATAATTCATGAGAAGTTTAATGAGATTTGGTATGTCACCAAAGACATGAACATTTCTACAGGTGTACCATGGAGAACATTCTGACTGGTTGCATTACCCTCTGGTAACGAGATGCCAATGCACAGAACAAAAACAAAATGCTGCAGACCACTCAGACCATTCACTCTTCACCCTGCTACCATTGTGAAGAAGGTAGGAGCAGCCTGAAGATGAACATCCTGTGGCACAAGGACAGCTTCTTCCCCTCTGCCATCAGATTCCTGAATGAACAATGAACCACCTCACTTCTTTTTGCACTAATTAAAAAAAAAAATTATTTTCTAGCAATAGAAAGTTTGTGACACGTTCATGACAGATCCTATTTATGAAGGTTGAGCATATAGTTTTTGATGTTCCTCAGGAGAAATAAGTCTTCATGTTTGGTTTATAATTTACACCTCTCCAACCTACTGCCACCTTTTAGAGATGAGCATATTTACATCACAGGATGTCTTTGTATCTTCACCCAATCTTAGCTTGTATCTTTCGAGTAATAAATAACTTCTCCATTTTTCCTTCCAAAATTTAGTATCCAGCACTTATTTGCCGTCTACAAGTTTATTAAAACTCTTCTGTAATTTATTGCAGTCCCCCTCAGCATTAACAATTCCTCAGAAATGCAATTTTTGACTAAAATGCCCAAATCATTTATGATGACCAGCGACGATCTCAGGACTGATCCTATCGTTTTCTATCTTTTACTCCCATTCTCTGCTCTGTTTTGAAGCCAGCTAGTAATGCACTTTGCCATTAGTTCCCTGACTCCACATTCTAACCTAATTCATTAATTTATTATGGAATATCTTCTCATCCACCTTTCAAAATTTGGATAAATTAAATCTTTGGCATTCACTTTGATACCTTCTCAAAAGATTCAATGGGGATTGGTCAAGGATGATTTTCTCTTTGGAAATTCATGACTGATGATTTATCAGGAAACCTTTTGTTATGAGATCCTTTTATTCTCTCATTTGGATGGGATTTAATTTTTTTTCTAACCACCAGTATTCCATTCCCATTCTTAAATACAAATATTAAATTTGCTATCCCCTAGTCCTCTGGCATTGTAGATTTAGATGAATTATTAATTTCATGAATTAATGCCTCTGCTATTTCTTCCCAAGATTCTTTCAAAATTGAGTGGACTCAACTCTTAAAACCAGGCATTCTGTGATCTTTGAGTTTCATTTGTTCAATACATTTCCCTTTTCTATCAGTGTATCCAATATCCAATACCACTTTTTACTCTTTGGTAGATACTGAAACTTTATTAATATGTTTGGATAAGTTTCTCCATTTTACTTAATGTTCCTCAATAAGTTAATATTGTATTTATCTATTGCTATTAAACATATAACATTACAGCATAGTACAGGCCATTTGGCCCTCAGTGTTGTGCCGACCTACATAAATCTACACCCATAACAATTGTTAGGTCTGCTTTGTTCATGAATGAGTGAGACAAACACCAGACTGAGTCGAAATCAGGGTTCTTTGTTCTTTATTACCGGATTGTAACACTTGCAACTAACCATGTTAGTCGGAGAATGCATTCTGCCGTTATCAGCAAAATGGTGATTTTTTATACCCTTGGATACATGCTTAGAACATCATCATATCATTACTTGTCCAATGACTAAAACTGTTGCTATCCTTTCCCTGCTAGCTTCCTGCCTCTCAATCCATCAATGTCTCTCTTATCTTGTAAGTACAAGGATGCATTCACATCTTGTTACAGCCCTGTACAGGGTAACTCCTTACACATTCCCATCTCATGATGTTTTACCTTACACAATCGAAAGTGAAACATGAAAGACTACAAATGCCGAGGTTGAAGTAAAAACACAATGCTGGAGAAATTCAGCAGACCAAAAAGTGAACTTTTTATAGCAAAGACAGCAAATGTTTTGGACTTGAGCCCATCATCAATTTTGTTTTAAATTTAGACATGCAGCACAGTAACAGGCCAATTCAGCCCACAAGCCCATGCCAGCTAATTAACCTACAACCTCTGGTACATTTCAAATGGTGGAAGGAAACCGGAGCCCCTGGGAAAAACACGCAGATATGGGGAGAACGTACCAACTCTTTACAGCTCCCGGTCCCAAACGTTGGTGCTGTAACAGCATTGCGCTACCTGCAACACTAACTGTGCTACCCTTTTTTTCATACATTGATGAAGGGCTCAAGCCCAAAACGTTGGTTATGCATCTTTATCTTTGCTGTATAAAGTACACGGTTTGAACTGCTGATTTTCTCCAAAGAACATCACTTCATACATATCTGGACTGAACTCCATCTGCCACTTCTCTGCCCAACTTCACATCCTGCCTTTTTCCTGTTGCAACCTATAACAATCTTCTATACTATTATCCATAATGTCTCTAACCTTTGCATCATCTGCAAATTTCTGATCCACCCCATTCACTTCTTCATCTGAGTCATTTATAAAAATCACAAAGAGCAGGGTTCCCAGCATAGATCCTTGAGGAATACCACGTATCCGCGATTAATGCAAACATTTTGCATTCTCTCTCTCCATAATCATGTACATCTTTTTCCTTGTCCTTAATTGTTCTTGTATGCCATTGTTCATCAATGGAGTTTTCTGAGTTTACTCTGTATTTTTAGCTGAATCCATTTTCCTGACTGTGCTGAACACCGTTTTAAATATTTCCCCATCGCTATTCAGCCAGAAAAGCATAGTGCTCAAAGCCAGGTGAGATGTATGAAGGCAGCACCTTTCGCTCAACTAAATGGTGATAAAAAGTGATAGATCTATGGATAAGGCATTGTAGAGACACAAGCATTACAGACAACTTGTCAGAGGAAAAGAGGTTGAGGATGATACATTGTTGGAACTAAAACTACTGTTGGTGACTCATTGAATATTGATCCTCAGGATTTTATCATTGATATTTTCCCTCAGTGATAAGAGCTTTGACTTCTATGAATTTCTTGTTCTCATGTAAAGGACTCTGCACAAAGAAGAATTCTCTCTCCATGAATGGAGCCGATGCCATTGATCCAGCAATTCGCTAGCGTAATTATCTGAATTGCTTGTTCATGTAATAAACATTTGCCAGAAAACGAGGCCAAGATTCAAGGTCAACGCAAATTAATTTGTATCTTGAGTTTATATGCCTTTAGGTAAGCGTTTCCACCGTTGTGCAATTGAAATCAATAATGCTTCACCCATCAAAAGACCCAGCTGAGTCTACGGAGGTACCTTGAACTGCTTTCCTTTTTATTACGATGAATGCAATTGCCCTTAACACCTGTCTCAATGATTTGTTATTTCTTACTTAGCTGCCCGGGTGATTCTGGATCACAACAAGATTCATTTGTCTGTCACCACTGAGTGCAGCCTCTCATGGTTCTGCACAATTTCATTTGGAAAATTTCATACTTTTACAAAATGTTTAATTTTGCCATAAAACCCCCTCCATTTAAAAGGTTTTTATTACAAATTAACAAAATTATAATTTCTAATATAATAATTATAATGATAATTTAGAATTTTCCCAGCATAGCACAATTGCTTCATAATTTTCTTGCCTTATGTATGCGATTCACTCCCTTGCCTTTTTAGCAGAGTGCTTTTTTTGTGGTTGCTGTTAGAATCCTTCCTTGCTCTGGTGAATGAAGCAGATGCCTACACTGGCCACTAGCAATAAATCAGGTTTCCAAATGCTCTACGATCTGGAATTGTCATACTCCAGAAAGCTCGCTACAGGACACACAAAAAAGCATTTCCTGAGAGCCTGTGTTGCGAAGAGAAACACGACCGCCTGAGGGAGAGCAGAACTCTCCAACTCTGCAATGCCACTACAACTCTCGTGTGACCAAACATGCAATGTGGTGTGTGGATTGGCAAAATCTGGGTGTCAATCTGTTCTGATGGGATCTATCTAAAGCACACATTAGACCTGATTTTCCATGGAAACAGAAACCCTATCCATCAGCTACTGTGAGGCCAAAGTTACAATAGATGGCACAGAAGTCTGCACTACTCCCAGAGTAGAATTTATGCTTTTCCACCTCTGCATAGCCTCCTGCTAGATATACAGTGGACTCTGCCCTGCTCCAGGACACTTGTGACTTCAGTCTGACAGAGGGTAGAAAGCATTCTGTATTTCACTGTGAATCCTCAACAGTCTTCTGAATATCTCTCTTTGGTCCTCAGTTGAATTCTCTGTCCAGTACCAGTGTGTCGATTCATCCTGTGGTGCATTAATCTGTTTGAATGCAGCCCATTAAATTCTAGGTTAGTTCTCCTGGTACTACACACCAGCTGATGCCATGTGAGACACATGGTGACCTTCCTGTGCCACATGAATCGCCGATTCATTTTGGCTCTCGTTCTGCAAATGGATATCTGGTGTTGATATGATGTGGGGGGGAAGGCTTCACACTGGTGATTCTGATAAACAAAAGCAGGGTTGCACGTCTGATCCTTCAGTGAAAAGTGGCTACTGATTCCTTGAGACAGAAGGATGGGAGAAAGAAAGTAGGAGGTGGAAAAGGCACTAGAGAACTCTGGAGGTGAGTTCTATTTCCACATTTGTCAAGCACATCTGGTTGTTACTGTTTACAGCTCCTAGTTGACTCACTGGCATGGAGGACCTCTTTCTTCACTAACACTTCAAGTTCTTCTGCTTCTCTGCCATTTTCAGGTTAACACGACTTGCTCAAGCAATGTTTCTGACTTGCATGGGTCCCCTACAGGGCAGGGGCATCAAAATCACAGATGAGTAGTGTTAGGTCTGCTTTGTTCATGAATGAGTGAGTCAGACACCAGACTGAGTCGAAATCAAGGTTCTTTGTTCTTTATTGCCGGATTGTAACACTTGCAACTAACAGTGTTAGTTGGAGAAGGCGCATTCTGCCGTTATCAGCAAGTGGTGTTTTTTTTATACCTCAGGATACGTACTTAGTAAATTATCATACCATGACATTGTCCAATGAATAAACTGTTGCTGTCCCTCTCTGCTAGCCTCCTGCACATCAATTTGTCATCCCCACTCTTATCTTGAGAGTACAAGGTCACAACTGCATCTTGTTACGGCCCAGCACTGGGTGATTCCCTCTACATTCCCAGCTCATGATGTTTTTACCTAACAATAGCTAAGTACTGGACCTGATCAAAAATCTATTAGTGCCTTTCATTGGGCCTCTCTCTGCCCAATGAAGTGGCAGTACAAGATTGAAAGAAAAAAAAATTGCACCCACACTCCATTATTTCAACACTTTTTTAGAATAAATTTCTTGTCCTGGATGATTTAATTGCTAAATATCACATGGGAAAGCAAACTAGGTGTTTTCATGAACATTTGTTAGACAGATTCGGAATCTTTGTATTAGATATTGAAAAATTCATTGTTTTAATTAAATAAGAACAGTCTAGAGCACTGTGAATCTGACTTTGTGACAAATTAATTTCAAACAATAAACCTAGTTTGACCCTGTATGCCCCAACAATCATTCCTAGTTTGACCTACGTTGTATTCAGCTTTAAAATGCAGTTCCATTGCAGACAATGGAAATGAATTGAATATTTTTGTTACAATTATATTCCACGTCTGGCAGTGTTTTCAACTGTACATCAGTTATGCTGAAGTTTAATTACGAATTTGGTAATATTCAACATCATATAGTGGAATGAAATAATGGTCTGTTTTCTGTGTTGCAGTGTTCTATGCGGAGGATGCACACCCTCTTCAGACAATGATCCTGGAAATCACATCGATGGCGGTGGGAGGGTGGGGGGGAGGAAACTCTAGTGATCCTCTCTGTCCATCCTGTGGATTGATCTCCAATCCATTTCTCTGCAGCCACTGTACCACACTATGATGCAGCCGACCAGGACGCTCTCGACAGAGCTCCTGTAGAAGGGTGTCATGATGGTGGCCGATAAACTTGTCTGCTTCAGTCACCTCAGGAATTGTAGTCACTGTTGTGTCTTCCCGACAAGTGAGGAAATGTTGTGTGTCCATGATATGTCACTAGTTAAGTGGACTTCAAGGAACTTGCATTCTCTACTCTCTCCACTATTGAGGTTAATTTTTTTTCTGCCTGGTTAATTAGAATTTGGCGGCATGTTTAGGAAGTGGTGTGCCCAGAACAGAGCAGAGTGTAAATAAGAAATCTTCACCTTGTACTCTGCAGATTTAGCAATAATGTTCTTTATTCTATTTGTCTTGCTGTTCACTGCTTGACAGGAGGAAATATATTAAGAGGAAAGGCCAAACTCTTTCAACTTCACCCATAACAGCCTTCACTTCAAATGAAATTATAATTTTCTGAGAATAATTAAAATAAAAATTAATTGAAATATTAGAACTCAGGCTCCAGAAATCTCAGCAAACCACTTACAAAGTCAAATGTGGAGTAATTAGACTATGGTAAATGGTAAATGGCCTTACAACTCATTTAAATTTTAATAATTTGGCCCATTGGTTTCACTTACTAATTGAAGATCAAAGGGAATTATAATGCAATACCCTGCCAGTTTCTGCTATCTGCAGAGTGCTATTCTTGTCAATGCTTGTAATCAGAAGTGTTGGCTCAGCACTTGGCCCCCTGTGACATGTGGTTTCATTGATTTTCACAAATAAATATCAAGTAACAAATACTTGTAGAAGTTAAGTCCAACGTGATTGATTTTGTTTACAGAGCTGTGCATGAGCAATGCAGAAGTTATTGATTGGATATGTATAAATAAGTCTTAACCATGTACCAGGAAGAACTTTTTGATAGTTCAACACACATTCATTTCTCAATCTGCTGAAATAAAAACAATATACAGCCAAGATTTTATTTTCCCATTGATATCTATCTGTTGGTATCATCTATGGCAATCTTCAGTTGCAGAAAACAGACACACTGCCACATGACTGGGTGCAGCAACAACTATCCACATTTTCCTTGAAGGAAGTTGACAGATCCCTTAAAGTGGGATGTGAGTGGAAAGAAAAACCACTAGAGTACACCAAAATATCTTTTTAAATTTACCCACATTTCTTGTCTGAATTATTCACTCCTCATTTCTGAGCTGCACATGAACTTATGCTCTTTAATTAATTTCTCAACTGCAAAGATTATCTCCCTCAACTCTCTCTTTGCATCGCAATCCTTGTAGCTTTGAAACAAATGTTAAATTGTAGTGAGGAAGTTATGTTCGACAGGGCCTGCTGATAGACTTGGGCTCCAAACAGTGAAGTGAACCCAAGGATGAAGGTTAATCTTCACTCCTCTGCTGAGATTTCTTTAGCCAGCACTGGCTTTGGGTTCCACGAACAATAAAAAAATTGTTTTTTAATAAACAACTATAATTGATTAAGGGCTGTGGTAAATACTTGAAAGAAATCTCAGAAACCTTTTAAAGCATCTCACCAGGAATTACTTTAATATTGTGGAATCCTGTTGGAAATGAGCAGGCAGTGCAAGTTGCAGTCAAACACCAAATAAAATTGTCTTTGATTGCACTGGTTAAAGAAAACTCTCGGTTAATGTCTCATCCACTAGTTGCAACCATTACAGATCCTCACCGGAACTCAGGTCAGGTTCGTGTGCTAGTGTTGACGTTCACATTCTAAAAGTACTCGGACAGGTTACTTTAACAGGTTTCAAAGAAATGATTTTCTATTTCTGAGGCTAAACTTGGGACATATAATCTCTTCAGAAAATGTTAATTTGCCACTTTATATGGTAAATTTTCTGATATGTTTAGATTTTCTAAACTAACAATGTGGTGATGTGGTTTGGTTTTTGATTTGGCAAATCATGCAATTATTATTTTATTCATCTTTAACCTGTATCCCTGTATTCAGGGACTACCAACAAGTACATATATTTCGTGTCCCTGTTTTTCGGGACTGGCTTTGTATCCTACCATCAGCTGGTTCATACCTGGTGTTTGTACTGTACCGGTAGTTTACTCAGTCCAGAGTATATATTATGAAAGGTTAAAAATGGCCAGAGTCCAAAGGGTTAAGTACAAAAACTTAATTTAAAGAGAGGATAGCCAAGCACTGTTCAAAGCACACTGAAAAATCATTCTTTAACTTTATGCTCACATAGTCATGAATATTGTATGGTAAAACCCAACTGTGTTTCCTGTAACAACCTCACATAGTTATTAATAATAATATCAACAGCTTGATCTATTCACTTCCATAGCTTAAATGAGTCAAACTAATTGACGTTGCTAACAAAAAATTCTTCTTATCAAATAAAAATATATTCGTTAATCTTGGCATTAAATCTTTTAAAAGGTCAGGTTTCCATGGAGCATATCTTTCAAAAGTTTGCTGATAAAAGTCTTAACAGTGCATCACAAAATAATATTCTAAATAAAGGAGGCCTTTGCTCCAATTAAAACATTTAAGTTTCAGTAATATCACAAACTGAATTTTTTTTTATACATGCTGCACAATTGTCATGTGGTCACACCCCTTAATATGGTGAGAAATCATTTTTAAAATGTAAAATGACTAGGAGCAGGTGACAAATGGAGGCTGGTTGAAAATAAATCATGAGAAATTTGTCATGTCAAAATTTGCATTTTATCTTGTTTTAAATAAGTATTTTAAAAAATTGCATCGATGTCATTATTAAAGCCAGAAAATATCATTTCATCTTTAAAATTAATCACACAGAATTTCTTCAGGAAGATATTGGATGCAATACTTCTATGCACGATGTCATAAGGTTATTTCATTACCAAGATCTTAAATAATGCCAGTATTTCTCTAGAAATATGAATTTGAACACTGAGTGAGTCAGGGGGCTAAGTGTGCGGGGGAAAAAAAAATCTGTGCTTAATCGATTATTATCACAGGATCTTTAGGGAACAATTTTTCAGGAATAGTTTAATCAATTCAGCCTTCTGCTGCTTTTTTATTGAGATGTTGCGGTGGTACGCCATTAGGCAGGTGCCCTGCTTGTCACGCACGCGGTAGGGCAGCCAGCCAAAATGGCGCCATCGGGGGTTTCCTCCCGACCTCGGCACCTGGCTCAGAAGCCCGCGCTTGGCGACCCACATGACGCCCCAGTGACGTTGGGGCCCCCCAGCACGGTTCTCAGCCAGGTCCGGGCTGGGAGTATAAGACCAGCCAGGCAGCCTGCAATAAATCAATTTTTGATCACTGAACTCAACCCGTCTGGTTGTTAGCAGTGTAGCCGCCGCTACAATGTATTAGTTTTAAATAACAAGGCTTGCTTTTATAATGTTCACTGTTATTTAATTTAAGTTTTTTTAAGCATCCTATCTAATTATCTAGTTATGGTTAATAAGATTTAAAAAAAATTCCACATCATGGTCATTATTGGCATTTGAATCGTCTTTGAGAAGGTGATGGTAGGCTGGCTTCTGGAATCAACTCTAGTGTATGTGGGATATGATTGGGCATGGAGTTTCAGGATTTAAATCCAATGATGAGGATAGAGTTGTGAAACACATCCAAGTCAGTGCATCATGTGACTTGAAGAGCAACGTGAGGTCATGTTGTTCCCTAACATCCACTAATCGAGTTAGACAAATGTTTAACATTGTGGTTTTAAATGTAAATTTTATTTTAAATTTAGACAGACAGCATGGTAACAGGCCATTTCAGCCCATGAGCCCGTGCCGCCCAATTAACCTACACCTCCAGTACATTTTGAACGGTGGGAGGAAACCCCGTGCAGACACGGGGAGAATGCACAAACTCCTTCCAGACAGTGTAGGATTCAATCGCTGGTGCAGTCCCGATCACTGGCTCCGTCAAGGCGCTGTGCTAACGGCAAAGGACAGGACAGTGGGAGATCATTTGCTGTGTTTCTATGGGTCATTATCACTTGTTTCATTAAAGAGGCATAAATATCCAGTACTTTGTAATCAAGGACAGCCACACAGACAGACAACATACCTCGAGCTTGTGTAGTGATTACCACTGCTTCGACTGGCTCTCCCCAGCCCTGACGTGTCTTTGCAGATACATGGAATACATATGGTGATTGAGGAATCAGATTTGTTGCCAAGTACTGTCGGGCATCAGAACTGACTTCGATGGTGATGAATTTGTTTGGCTCAGATGTTGCCAGACAGTATGCTATTCGGTAACCTGTAAAACAGAAATAAAATCTAAATTGCAGTTTAAAATAGCATTACATATTTATCAGAATGGCTGTGTGAAAAGATTATCAATAAGTATCATGGTGGAGATTTGCCATTATGTTAAACAACTTTAAAAACCTCTGTATCTGGCATCTATGGGGATTGGTAGATGCCGGATAAGTAGATTACTTGAGATTGCGTGTTGCATGGATTGGCAAACTGACTGCTAGGGGGCACCAATTGTGAACTTCCGTATTTTTTACCAATTTATTTTCTGAAATTTTTATGGCGGTTGTTTGGATTCCAGATAACGGGGATTTTACTATAGTTCTAACCTTTAAGATTCTTTTGTAACATATTTAGTGCAATCTATTTAAGACCTGAACATTTTAACCACATCTTTTGGACATTCTAATATTTCAGTGTAGACTATCATGATAACATGATAACATGCTCAATTTCATTACTCCAATTTTCTCTTCAGGCTGGGGCATTGGCCAACTTTAAGTACTTTGTACAAATTACTGCTTATTTCATGCAAAGTCCATAAATGGAGCAATATTAGGTTTTTCAAGTCAGGTGGTTTAGAGATTTTCCGGTTTTTTTCCTCAAATTACATTTCAGAAATCTTAGTTCTATTTTCCTCTCTACCTCAGGCAAATTGTTACATTCATTTTGTATCCACGGCATGTGATTATTTAATAATTCCGCCTCCGTTTCCTTTTGTATAGAGCATTTTATCATTTGATCCATAGTTGCATCTGTGATGAAATGCCCTAATTGTGGCACCAACAAAGTTTATTGTAAAACTCCTCACAGATACGAAGCAAGGAAGGAGATTCAGTCCTCAACAATTATATGCATGCTCAATGGTCATGGCCAGGATGACAAATGGTGATGCATTTTTCAGAATAAAATGTACAAAGATAGGAGATGAAGGAGCAGTAAAAACATAGAATAGTTTGTAGAAGAAATTTCAAGCAGAGATGTTGACTCTGACATAGTTGGCAAAAAAGCCCATTTCAATACAGTGCCTAGATCTGCGTTCAGCGAGACATATTCTTTGGAAGCTCGGTTGTGGCCTTGATTGTACCAAGGACGCTAACAGTGGTTAATGATAAAGTTTATTTTTACAATTACACAAAAGTAAGTGCCTAGAGGTTGAGATCTCGATGTAGTTTGCAAAGTTGTTGATTAAATTATGCAATCATAATTTCTGTAAAAGCTTGTTTGTCTCCCTGAATAAATGTAAGTGCTTGTAGAGGTAGATTTTAGAGTTCTGATGGTAGCCGAGGCTGCTCTAGATTCTCCATGACATGATGTAAATAAACTCTTTGAGCAAATCTCAAAGTTTTGGCTTTGTAATTTCCACTACAGATTTGGCTTAGTTGATGGGATCCCTATTAAAACAGGGCCAGAAATTGAACTCAGTAGGGACTGTCGAAGCTGAAGGTGGGGGTCATGCCCAGAATATCCCTAAAGGGAGGGGTAGCTCCAAGAATCCTAGTGTATCTTGCCGGTGACTCATGCTGAGCCAGGATGCCTGACAGGCTGAGGCAAGAGTGCTGAGAAGAAAAAGAGAAACCGGGGTTCCGAAAATTAAAGTAGCCACGAAAAGAAAAGGTGAGAGTTGACTTCAAGGCTCGTGAAGAGAAAAAAAATGGTGAGCACTCAATTGTAATTTTTTCTGTAGGATAACCCACAACCTCGAAAGTTTAAAAAAAATATTTACAAGAGAAAGAAGATGGGAAACTGCTGCAGTCGATCGGCCATATCTGATCCTGCTTTCAAAAGAGTTCACTGCAAGATAAACCAGATGTCATCAGAGAGTAAGATCCAAATAAGTAAGATAGACAGATAAAAGGATATGAAAGCTCGTGCTGCAGAGGTAGAAGGTCCCACTGTACCACTGGGATCTGGGGAAGAAATTTTGTACAGAGATGTTAACCATAACGTAGTTGGCAAACAGCCCATTTTAATATGGACCTGATTAATTCAGTGAGACATATAGTTTGCAACCTGGACACACGAGATCTCCTCTCTTGAGCAACAGACTGCACTTCCCTAGAAGTCTGAGGCAGGCAAGGCTACCAGCCATAATTCTGTAAACTTTCTAATGGAGCTCTCATGTTTCACAATTGGCATTGTCCAGCTTCATCACAGTGTGGGGTCGCTGCTACAGAGAAGGGGTGGCAAACCTCTTTAATTATTAATTTAGACATAGAGCAATTGGGTGGCACGGACATGTGGGCCAAAATGGCCTGCTACCGTCCTGTATGCCAGAACCACCAGGCTGATGGCTTGTATCGTTTGTCTGCACATATGTATGCACTGTGGACCGGAAAACGCTGTTTCATTGGGTTAGACAGGTACAATAGGATGACAAATAAACTTGAAGTAAAAGAACTAGCCTTGATGGAAGTCAAGGATGTTAACAGTGGTTTAATCACGCGGGGTTTTTGTTTACAATCCGACAAAAGTAAGATTTTCACAAAAACTGTAGTCATGGTCTAGATGTAGATGCAAAGTTTTTTGATTAAACAAAGTGATCAGAATTTCTGTCAATGTTCATTTTTCTTTCTGTATAAATATGTGATTGTCGGGGTAGATTTTAGAGTTCTGATGGCAGCGAAGACTGTTCCAGACTCACCATGATATTATTTTAATAAACTCTCTGTCTCTGAGCTAATTTCCATGACACAGTTTGTTGCACAAATATGAGAGGATAGGAAAAAAAAAAGCATGACCCAAAAGGGGAAATGTAAGTTTGGTATTTAATCTGGCATCCTCTTTTCAGAATGTTCTGCCAGTTTGTCTGCATCCCTGTGGGGGAAGAAGAAAATGTATCCAGGAAATTGTCCTAAATAAAATGGAGTAAATACATGCCAGTTGTGAAACACAAGACCTGTATGTCTCTTGACCAACATGTACTTTCTGATTATAGAAATTAGGTAAGTGTATTTTTTAAAAAATGAATCACCATTTTCTACTCAATTTATTAACTTAATATGGTTAAGGAAATCTTTCCTTTTGCCTTTGCGGCCAGATTTTGAAATGATGCAGGTACTCTCAATGTGATGGGTGTTGAGCGCGAGATGAGACAAAGCTCCACCAATTATTCCCAGGGACTTCACTAATAAAACGTCATATTTCATACCAAATCTACCACCAGTACTGAAAACTCATTCCAATTCATTCTATAAAAATATAATAGATTCAGAATTAATAGTCAATGCTCAAGTGCCTGTGATTGTTGCTGAACAAAGAAAAAGATCAGGCTCAGTTTGTGCAATTCACCCTGTCAAAACCCTCAAGTTCTCCTCAGGAGAAGCAGTTAAGCAGATAAAAGCAAACATTTCCCTGCTAAATAAATGCAACAGTAACGTCCTGCACATTTTATAGGTGTTGAAATAAGGCTGAATCTGCAGTAGATTTATTGAGCAAATTTAGGTACCTGTCCTGTTCTATCCCAGGATTCTTTTTGTTTTGCACCATCCCTGTTGTGGTGCTCAATGGTCTGATTAATTTCTTTAATAACTACTTAAATAAACTTATTACCAGTATTTGTCCAATTGTGGGTTAATTCAGACACTGCCTTTGGAAGACTACACAAAAGAGTCTGGAAAAACGACCAACTGAAAAACCTCACAAAGATTAACGTATACAGAGCCGTTGTCATACCCACACTCCTGTTCGGCTCCGAATCATGGGTCCTCTACCGGCATCACCTACGGCTCCTAGAACGCTTCCACCAGCGTTGTCTCCGCTCCAACCTCAAAATTCATTGGAGCGACTTCATCCCTAACATCGAAGTACTCGAGATGGCAGAGGCCGACAGCATCGAGTCCACGCTGCTGAAGATCCAGCTGCGCTGGGTGGGTCACGTCTCCAGAATGGAAGACCATCGCCTTCCCAAGATCGTGTTATATGGCGAGCTCTCCACTGGCCACCGTGACAGAGGTGCACCAAAGAAGAGGTACAAGGACTGCCTAAAGAAATCTCTTGGTGCCTGCCACATTGACCACCGCCAGTGGGCTGATCTCGCCTCAAACCGTGCATCTTGGCGCCTCACAGTTCGATGGGCAGCAACCTCCTTTGAAGAAGACCGCAGAGCCCACCTCACTGACAAAAGACAAAGGAGGAAAAACCCAACACCCAACCCCAACCAACCAATTTTCCCCTGCAACCGCTGCAACCGTGTCTGCCTGTCCTGCATCGGACTTGTCAGCCACAATCGAGTCTGCAGCTGACGTGGACTTTTACCCCCTCCATAAATCTTCGTCCGCGAAGCCAAGCCAAAGAAAAAAGAAGTTTTTACTTTAATAAGAAAAAAACCCAATTATGTTTAGGATTGCTTTCTATACTGTTAATACAACACCTCAGAGTTGCACTCCAACAGTAAAAGCATGATACAAAAACATTACACGTGAATGTTTCTTGCAGTTGCCATCAGTACCATTCAAAGAAGAATTGCTTCAACTC
Source organism: Narcine bancroftii (assembly GCF_036971445.1). NCBI lineage: Eukaryota > Metazoa > Chordata > Chondrichthyes > Torpediniformes > Narcinidae > Narcine > Narcine bancroftii. The sequence continues at coordinate 26,599,666 of NC_091480.1, read as the reverse complement.
CGTATGATTTAAATTAGTTACGAAGTGAGTTTTGTCTTCTTGCTTTCTCCTCGGTTCCTTTTTATAAAAATTCAGGTTGGTATGCTTTAACGATAAATGTCAAAAATGAACAAACCATTCTTCAATGATCAGCAAAATCCACATTGATACGCCATGAAATCTTCTTCCATTCAAAAAGCACCGAGTGTCCAAGTCGTTCCATGGGAGAAGAAGAACTAAAATCTGTCTGGTACCAGCAAGTCATATCTAACTCGTCCCCATATGGTTAAAATGGAGACAAATGAATTTTTTCTATCAAGACACTTCAATGCAGGTTGTGGTAAGGAGAGAAAATATTATCTTAGAAGAACAATCTAAAAGTCTTTCAGAGTAAAAAAAGCAGTGACTCTGGTTAATAAATGTTATTCTATCTCAATTTATTATTTTTAATGCAAACCTTTCTCTCTACATCCTCAGATTTTGACTGTATCTCTCCAGAAAATCAGTTATGGCGCTCTTACAAAATGATTCTGGAGTCCACTTCCCATAAATAGAATAAAGCCAATGAAGATGTCACCATGAACGTTGGAATCCAAACGGATTACAATTCTATCATTAATATTCAGTGTGATTCTGGTGCACCTATAATTACTTTATGAGGTCATTGTAAGTTATCCGTTAACTTGAATCTTGATATCATTCCATAAGTCATGATCATGGAAATGGAATCAAGGTCAAAGCAAATCCTCTTTGGAGGCACCTCGTGCTGCAACCCATCAGTGAAATTAGTTATTAGGGGCAGTATTCTTTTTTTTTTCTTTGACTTGGCTTCACGGATGAAGATTTATGGAGTGGTAATGTCCACGTCAGCTGCAGGCTCGTTTGTGGCTGACAAGTCCGAGGCGGGACAGGCAGACACGGTTGCAAGGAAAATTGGTTGGTTGGGGTTGGGGTTGGGTTTTTCCTCCTTTGTCTTTTGTCAGTGAGGTGGGCTCTGCGGTCTTCTTCAAAGGAGGTGGCTGCCCGCCGAACTGTGAGGCACCAAGATCAATGGGGCAGGCACCAAGAGATTTCTTTAGGCAGTCCTTGTACCTCTTCTTTGGTGCACCTCTGTCTCGGTGGCCAGTGGAGAGCTCGCCATCTAACACGATCTTGGGAAGGCGAGGGTCCTCCATTCTGGAGACGTGACCTACCCAGCGCAGCTGGATCTTCAGCAGGGTGGATTCGATGGTGTCGGCCTCTGCCATCTCGAGTACTTCGATGTTGGAGATGAAGTCGCTCCAATGAATGTTGAGGATGGAGCGGAGACCAACGCTGGTGGAAGCGTTCTAGGAGCCGTAGGTGATGCCGGTAGAGGACCCATGATTCGGAGCTGAACAGGAGTGTGGGTATGACAATGGCTCTGTATACGCTAATCTTTGTGAGGTTTTTCAGTTGGTTGTTTTTCCAGACTCTTTTGTGTAGTCTTCCAAAGGCTCTATTTGCCTTGGCGAGTCTGTTGTCTATCTCGTTGTCGATCCTTGCATCCGATGAAATGGTGCAGCCGTGATAGGTAAACTGGTTGACCGTTTTGAGTTTTGTGTGCCCGATGGAGATGTGGGGGAGCTGGTAGTCATGGTGGGGAGCTGGCTGATGGAGGACCTCCGTTTTCTTCAGCCTGACTTCCAGGCCAAACATTTTGGCAGTTTCTGCAAAACAGGATGTCAAGCGCTGAAGAGCTGGCTCTGAATGGGCAACTAAAGCAGCATCGTCAGCAAAGAGTAGTTCACGGACAAGTTGCTCTTGTGCCTTGGTGTGAGCTTGCAGGCACCTCAGATTGAAGAGACTGCCATCCGTGCGGTTCCGGGGCAGTATACGACTGGGGTAAACTGAATGCATGACCATTTCCTGACTGTGTTCCTCAATGATGAATCTATGACAGTTGCTGGGAAAATGGTCTTCTCGATGTTTAGCAAATCGAGTATTAAATGAGCTTCTGCAAAGCGCCAAGGAGATTCTGGCACAGATTGGAGTTCACCTTTGGTGAGAGTAGGGAATGGGACAATCATTCATGCAGTGGAAAACAAAGACGAATGTCTGGGAAACCTTGATGAATGAAAGGAGACGTTCAAAGTCCAAAAGTTCTTCATCTATTCCATTCATGCCCCCAAACAAGTAAAAAAGAACATTTGCTTTGTGTTATTGTCAAGGTCAACAAAACCAGCATTGAGGCATGGTCATCATATATCAACACTGCTGGTCATTGTAGTGAGGTGCTGAACTCCCCAATCCAGCATTGTGCCTCTGGAGGAGATTCCATGGTAGTTATTATGAAGGCACATTTCAGGAGACAGGAGAGATGATGAGATGGGAAAAGCAGACCACCAAATGATCTCTGCTTTGACGATAGAGACAAAAAGAGGTTTAGAAATGAAATGGAAGGAAACCTTGACGAATGGGCAACTCTCCCAAAGACAAAACCCTGAAATATCAGTTAACAGATCTGTGGCAAGATACACACTGACCTCTTAATGAATGACTGGAGATCACCCTCAACTAGTGAATCAAAAATGATGATCATGAATTTTCATAGAGCCTTACAGCATGGAAACATGCTCATGCTGTATAACTTGCCCTCCGGATTTAATCCTTCTTGCCCACATTACACCCATATCCTCCAATCCCCTCCCATCCATATTCAAGTGTTTCTTAAAGGAAGCCAATCTACCTGCCTCCATCACTTTGTCTGGCACCTCATTCCATAGAGTCATCTCTGAGTGAAGAACTGTCCCCTCGTGTCCCTTCTAAATCCCGTACACTTCACTTTATAGTTATGCCCACTTACCTTCGATGCTCCCACTCTAATGAACAGACTGTAATTATTCACCTCATTCATAGACCTCAACGAGATCCCCTCTCAACTCTTATATTCTAAGGAAAAGAGGTCTAGTCTTCTGCTCTCTCAATAACTCAACTTCACCAATCCTGGCAACAACTTGAAAATCACTTCTGTATCATTTTTAACTTTATAGTATCCTTTCCAAAGCTAGGTGAGCAAAACTGTATACAATACTCATAGTGTGGCCTCACCAACATCTTGTACAATTTCAATATGATGTCTTAATACTTGCGTTAAATACCCTAACTAATGAAAGCAAACGTCCAAAATGTTCTCTTCCTTCTTTTTAAATATATTTTATTACACACACACACACACACACACACACACACAACACACACACACACACACACACACAACACACACACACACACACACACACTCACACACACACACACAAACATACAAGAACAATTATATCCTAAAAATAAACAAAAATCATTACTGCCATCTTGAAAGAGATTTGTACCCCCCACCCCAAGTCCTTCTGCTCCATAATACTCTTCTGGGGCACTGCCGTTGGCAGAGCAAGTCCTGCCCCGGGTTGATTACCTCGCTGTTCTCAGATTGAGCTGCATCTGCCATTCCTTACCCTCGAGATGCCATTGCAAACCCAGGTAACTTTTTTCACTGTCCGCTGCCACACATATTTTTGTGCTATCACCTTGCCACAAACATACCTGTCCAAATCACTCATGTATATTACAAAAAACAAGGCTCTTCGTAAAGAACCCCGAGGCTCTCCACTGGTCATGGTCCTCCAGTCTGAAAATCTGCCTTGGATGTCCACCCTCTGACTCGTATCATGAAGGCATATTTTTTTTAATCAAGTTGGCGAGTTGGCCTCCTATCCTGTGTGCCCAGACCTTCCTTATCAACCTACCATGTGGGTCCTCAACAAACAATTTTCTCAAATCCAGATAAATAATATTAATTGCTCTAGTGCACACATGTCAAACTCTGGCCCGCGGGCCAAATATAATTATATTTGGCCCGCAAGATCATTTAAAAAATGTATTAGAGGTGGCCCGCTGGCCGCCGCGCCAGTATAGCGCATGCACAGTAATACAACAAATCCCAGAATGCATTGGCGTAAGCCCGCTAATCGCCCCCACCTCCTCTGTTTACGTTGCAGGGTCTCACCGTGGACTCTGGTTTTGGGACCTGGCCGGTGTCAGGGGAAGCCAAGGCTGCTTCCCAGCGCCCGAAACCGGAGGCCTCGGGCCTGACCTCGCCAGGACCGTTGCCCACTCCCCCTCCCTGCCGCAGGCCGACCCGCGACTCACGGTGACGGGGCCGCTGATCCCCCGAGATGCCGCCCTGCAGCGAGAGCCGATGCCCCCGCACTGTCGTTGTCCAACCCGATCGCCCGCAAACCCCGCCCTCCCGCACACAGGCCTGAGTAAGGATTATGAACTTTAATCTTAGGATAAAACGATCTTCCAATAGTTTCATGTCACAGTGATAAATATATTCCTGGTTAAAAATGGTCCTGTACCTGGATACAAGCTCATTAGGCATAAATGAAAAATCAAAGGATATCTGTACCAATGGAAAAAGGGCATGGCAAATAACCCTGCTAGAGTTCATGCCCACAATCAGTCACCCATTTGATTGTTTCAGGAATCATGTTATTCTCCCACATTCTCAATACCCCTCAGATTTTACTATTCGACAGCACACTAGCAACATTTGACAAATCCTCTATAGAGAAATATTATTTATTGAATATTTTATTTCTCATTTGTTAATGCTTCTGGAAAGAGTTTATCCAAAACTATTATTAAACATTTATTTTAATAAGAAAAAGTTGAACATTACATATGTTGAAAGAAGAGAAAACATGCAGATGTTGTTGAAAATTTTCAATAAATATTTAGTTCGGCCCTCGACTTAGTCCAAGTTTTTAATTTTGGCCCTCCGTGAATTTGAGTTTGACACCCCTGCTCTAGTGTGATCACTGCTTCTAAAAAATCTATCAAGTTCGTGAGACATGATTTCCTATGCACAAATCTATGCTGGCTCGCCTTAATTTTCCCTGGCCATCCTAATGTTGATAGATTCCATCTCTACAAATCCTCTCTTGCAGTTGCTCTACCACATTATTTAAATCTCTAATTACATTAAATGTGATGACTTGTCCATTCATTAGGCATGAGGCTTAAGATACATTATCATTTACAGTATGTGCGCTGTGGGTAATGTACAAGTTCATTAATTATATTAACAGTGCATTACACTTTACTACCATTGAGTGTCACCACAGGACAGCGTGTTTGTTCTGTTCTTGTATATTTACTAATCAACTATTTATGCAGTGTACTATGTTGCTCAAGGCAACTACACATTACTTTGCCAAAGCATTAATTTACAGTCAGACTCGGTACTTCCTTTGGCCTCTAAATACAAGCTCACAAAAAAAATGCAACTCATTGCTTGGCAAAGAAATATTCTTCAATTATGTATGTCTTTTTTTCTGCCTGGGTACAGAAAGTCAACAGTTGCCATGGTAAAGTTTCTTGCCCATCTTTTTCAGATTTCCTTTCACCCAACTATATGGACAAAGGCTTCAAAGTCAAAATAAACAGAAACAAAACATTGGAGAGGAATATATATTTTTAAAAATCGGCAATCATTATGCTATGCCACTAGAACATTTCATCCAGTATGCACATTTCTGTTGCCTTACCTAAAATAATGCCATTGGGGTTCTCAGGTGTCTGCCAGACGACTCTCACTGAAGTTAACTGGATCTCCGGGAATATCAACTTAATGGGAGGACCTGGAACTGTTAACATGAAAGAGCAGGCATAATAAATTAATTGTCTGAACCTTATTCCAAACTTTAAACACAATTAAATGATTTACAGTCTTCACTATTGGTCATATATTTAAAGATAAATGTGTTCTTTAAAAGTCTTCATTAAACATTCAAACCAACTTCTAGAACAATCCTCACACCTTTCAATAACATCACCCACAGGAAACAAAATACAGAGCAATTTCCTTGAAATATAAATGATTTTAATAATTGGATGAATTTTACTGGCCTATATTTCAATAATGATTTGTAATTGTAATGGCAATGGACACATCAGAATTTTACTAATTAAATTGCTTTTACAACAGGTAATAATTGGAGATCCAGGCCATCTCTGGAATTTGGTCTGCAAGTTGGCAAATACTCAAAAATGACTTCATAATACCACTACAATATTGCAAAAGAATGACATCAAATCTACATAAGGACAATGAGTTAAAATTGGAGAAAGCAAGAGGAAACTAGTTCTGCTGTCCATGGGAAGGAATGTTTGTGCATACATTGGACATTTGAACGTATTATGGGTGCTCCATTTGTGTTTCCTTGAGTCAGGTATTTGCAACTTGGGAACAATCTGTCTCATAACAGACTATCCCAAGAAGATATGGTAGGAAAAGAATTTCCAGGTCAAATTGTATGACTGTGAAATTTGACAAGGTATTCTTAGCTGTGAGTTTAATTCTAACACAGAACCCTGGTTGAAAACATCCGATTTACGAACAACCCATAGTTGAGAACCAACAATCTGGCCTGAAGGAGAATAATGTCTACTTCCAGTTTAAGTGGAGCTCGCTTTTCATTGGCTTGCTGCCCCGTTGATTGTCAGGCAGCCAGTGATGCACATCCACTGTCAGGCTATGCCACATGTGGCCTGCGCAAAGCAGTGGGTGGGCGAGTGGCGGAGGGGAGGGAGGGAGAGGGGAGAAGAGGCAGCACCATGCGCCGCTGTTCAGCCCCACAAAATGGCCTCCATTTGGCCCTGGAAAATGGCCACCGCTCGGCCTCAAAATGCAATAGCGCCATCGAGGAGGGAGGGGGAAGATGAAAAAACAGCGCACTATTGAGATGCCCAGCGGTTGGCCCCGCAAAATGGCCACCACTTGGGCTTAAAGTGTAATTGCGCCACCGAGGAGGGGGGAGTGGAAGCAGCGTGCACTTTCACGATGCCCTGCAAAATGAACACCACTCACTCAGCCTTAAAATGCAATTAGAAGTATTATTACCTGTATTATTATTATTATGTTCTGCATTAAACTGTTTGAGTGTATTGAGAAGTTTTTTATATGTAATATAAAGCCAAAATATATACTATATATACTAAATACTAAGATAAACGCTTGACTAACTGACGTTAAATAAGGACTATATGTACTGGCTCTGCCTTAAATACAAATTCGGGTTTAAGACAGACCTAGGTAACAGAACTCGTATTTAACTCAGGGACTGCCTGTATATCAGAAACATAAATGGTGGTGCCTATTCTGTGTAATGTTCCTTCTGAGGCACTGTACGTAAACTTGAGCACTCCAACCCCAATATGGTCTTGATCATGCAGAATCAAACTGGTTAGCACTCAAGACCCTCTCTGCCAGAGCCTCAATCTGCTGCCTCTTCCAAACCTTCTGTGGCAGAAGAGCTGAATTCTAACCCATGCCTCCTACCCAAATGCCATAATTTAAAGAGCATTTGAATTATAACATTTCAGTATAGCATCGCACCCTCCCCCCCCCCCCCCATTGATGTGATCTACTGGGATTGGAAAATCATTGAGGATCCCTTCCACCATGTACACAGCATATTTCATCTGCTCCCATTGGGCAAGAGATACAGGAGGATCATAGGCGGCTCCACCAGGCTGAGGAACAGCTTCTTCCCACGGGGAGGGAGAATGCTGAACGACCAAAGGAACTGCTCACACTGACCATCAGAGACACTCATATTTATGAAACAATATTGATTCATTTATATGCATATATGAATACTTGTCCTGTGTATGTATTGCCAGTCTGTAAGTGTGTTATGACTTGTGTTTTGCACTGAGGGCCAGAGAACATTGTTTTGTTTGGTTGTAATTGTGCAATCAGATGACTTGTCTCCTTGTATCGTGGTACCCATGCATCCCTATCTGCTCTCTCTCATCAACCACAATTAGGTCCTGTTTTCTGTAGCCCCCTTTTCCCCAAGACAAGTCCTTCTTTACTCCCCAAGCATTACCTCCCCATATCTCCTTGCTTAGTAAGACGTACCTCACTCATCTGAAACATTGCATCACATCAACACCACCCTAATTCAAGGAATTTATCTTTCTCAAAATCATTCAGAACATCAAATGAATATCAGACTTCTTGTTGTCATTGTATTTTAAAAGGGAAGCATTTTAACTACCCTCCTCAGTAAATTCCTTCACACCATTCCCTTCAGCAATACTGACTAACTATGCTACGTGCTTCTTTGAACATCACCAATATTCTATTCTGGACTCTCTTATTCAGTTATAGGCACAGACATGCAGGGATCAAACGAACTTCCGCGGTAATAGATCTGAAATACCTTCCAATTCATTGTTTTGTCTCCGAAAATAAAACAAAACCATAATTTTTACAAAAACTTCTTTCAATCAATTAGCTTGGAATTTGTATAAATAAACATTGTTCACAAAAACTACGACTCCTTTCCTTTGCACGTAAAAGCAATCAAAGGCTTGCCAGAAAATTACAGTTAAAATTGAAAATGTCATGAAATATTATTATTCTCACTGAAGGAATTTTAGCGGGAACTTACACTTCTTTCTTTGGCTTGGCTTCGCGGACGAAGATTTATGGAGGGGGTAAAAGTCCACGTCAGCTGCAGGCTCGTTTGTGGCTGACAAGTCCGATGCGGGACAGGCAGACACGGTTGCAGCGGTTGCAGGGGAAAATTGGTTGGTTGGGGTTGGGTGTTGGGTTTTTCCTCCTTTGCCTTTTGTCAGTGTGATATGAGGATAAAGCCAAATTTAATTCTTCAGAAACATACAAGCTAACAGTGACGCTCTAAAGTTGGAACACTGAGCATCACTTTTCTTACCTATCTATAAGGAAATGGATGATGGTCTTTAATATATCCTAGTGTGATTGGCAGGATATGTTCCACTCAATATATTCGCTAAGCACTGCACCAAGTCATGCCTTTCATAAGATGAAGCATCAGGACACTTAATGAGAAGCAGGGGAAACTCAACAGGTCAGGCAGCATCCATGGGCGTAAGTGGTCAGTCAATATTTCAGGTCGAGATTCTTTATCAAGGTTCGGTAAAGGGCCCCGAGGTAAAACATTCAGTCTGAATGAAGTTTGAATGTTGAATGAATACTTCTCCCCATGGATGCCGTCTGATCCACTGAGCTCTCTTAGTTTCTCACCGTTTATTCAAGATTCCAGCATCTGCGCTTAATCATGTTTCTCTTCTGTCAGACAGTTAAGAACATTTAAAGGGCGGCCCAGTTGGTGTAGCAGTTAGTTACACCGCCACCTTACACCACCAGCGATCGGGACCGGGGTTCGATCCCGTGCCATCTGTAAGGAGTTTGTACGTTCTTCTTGGGTCTGCATGGGTTTTCTCCCAAGGGCTCCGGTTTCCTCCCACTGTTCAAAATGTACCTGGGGGGGGGGTGTGGGGGTTAATTGAATGTAAATTGGGAAGCACTGACTCGTGGGACAAAATGGTCTGTTATCGATCTGTATGTCTAAATTAATACATTTAAGATATAAGATATAGGGACAGAAATAGGCCATTCAGCCCATTGAGTCTGTCCCACCATTTAATAATGAGCTGATCCATTTTCTCACTCAGCCCCACACTGGCCAGCCTTCTCCAATAAACTTTGATGTCCTGGCGAATCAAGAACCTATCAATCCCTATCAATGATTTGGTCTCAACAACTGCAAGTGGCAATAAATTCCACAGATTTATCACCTTCTGACTGAAGAAATTCCTATGCATTTTTATTTTAAGCGGATGCCCTTCAATCCTGAAAAGTTGTGCCCTCCCATAGGTAGTAAAGGGTAAGCCTTGAGATAGGGTGTGAAACTGTGTAGTCAAGGTAACTGTGGGAGTTTGTAGGCTTAGAAAAGATATCGGTGGTGGGTTTATCTCCCGAAATGGCTAACTTCATATTTTCAAACATTGTACTCCATCTGCCAGACCCTTGACCACTCATTTAATCTATCTATCTCTCTCCAGAATCTCTGCATCCTCTGTTCAATTTGCTTTTACACTCAATTTAGTGTCTTCAATAAAGTTGGATACACTACCCTCTGACCCTTCTTCCACCGTGAACAGTTGTGGGTCCAGCCCCAATCCCTGCAACACCCTGCTCACCACTGATTGTCAACCAGAAAAATACCCCTGTGCCCCAATTCTCTGGTTTTTATTGGTGAACCAATTCTCTATCCATGCTAATCCATTACCCCCAACTCGATGCATCCCTATCTTCTGTATGTCTTTCATGCACTTTATTGAGCACCTTCTGGAAATCCAGGTGAACAACTTAATAAATCAAGCAGAATGAGTGGGAGTAAAAGGATTGTTATCGTTTCAGGCCGCCAACCTTCATCAAGACTAATTCTAGCATTTGCAGCTTCCTGGGCGTCAATAACTGTTCTTAAAATTTTTCTCTCCTAAACTGCTTCATCAGCTGCTCCGTTTCTGAAAGTTGCAGCAATTGACAGCAGAAAAATGTCTGTCGGGGAAGGATGAATTCGATCCAGTTTCCTCCTCTCACTTGCTGCCTGAGTTACTCCTGTGGTTGCACTCACACTTTGTGGCATTGCAATTCAAAGTGCCCTTCTCATTCTAAGAAGCCCTGCAGTAAATGAGTGTTCCCAGCAACTGATGCTGAGGTCTTGCCCCTCGATCTTCAAGTACTTTTGGCATTTTCCTAATGTCAAAAGTCTTTTTAATGGTTTCTAAATGTCTTCAATAATCAGAATAATTTAAAATAACTAAAATGCATTAAAATAAATTAAAAATAAAATTTAAAATATACAAATAATAAATTCAAGACATTTACTTTCAAACAGTACCAGAAATTAACTCAAAACCCTTAGAATGTAAATAAAGGGAAATATAAATAGGCAGCCATTTACTTGCAATCACCCTTTTCAATCCATGTCAGCATTTGAATGAATTGGGTCATACTAAATATATACCTCTGGGAGGTCAAATGGTCAATTCATAATACTTAGCTGTCGGCAAAGTAGTGGTGATAATTTACATTACCAAGGAACTAGCAAAAAGATCAAGAATTAGACAGACAGATATTTTAACTTTGAGACCTCTAAAATACACTGCATCAGAAGTTGGAGGAGTTAGCTGTGTCAAGCATCAGGGACCTGAAAGCATGCATGGGGTCCAGGTCAACAAAAGCATCTGAAAATGCCAAACCAAAAATGTTAAGTTGCATCGCTAACCTCAGACATTACCTGATGCACCAGCCCTGCATCACCACCATCCGCCATCTCCATCAGGACTAACATCCACTGAGCATTGCTGCTGCAGGACTCACATCCAGATCTTTTAGTTTATAAAGGCTGCCAGAATTTTAGCAAAAAAGCACGTGTAACACTCATACACATATTTTCTCCTCTACTGTAAAATAGGTTACTGCAAAATTACAGTTGGAAGTAATTTGTGGGGGGGAGAAGCTAACATTAATATATTAAACCAATATGTTGCCACATTTATAGCACCCAATATTGATCCACCTAAGAATCTTTTCTAATCAACGTTACCTGTAATAAAAGCACAAATGCCCTTAATTCTCGTCTCTCACCACCTCCTCACCTTTGTGACTTTCTTATTTTACTTAGGCAGCTCAGATAATTGTAGAATTATTAAAAAATAAAAGGCAGAGCATCATGCAATTTAAAACAAACAGCCACTCCATTATCGATAAATCTAACCAAAATAGAGGAATAAAAAACAAAAATGTAGCTGAGCTATGAATAAGGCAGATTGTGGAAAAGCAATAATCTAATTGTGGTAATTTGCAAAAACAATCCCAGTCAGGATATTTATTTCTAGGGGAAAGTATAAACTAAATTTTAATAATTTAATCAAACTTAATGAACATTTAAATCATGGTCTTAAATTACACTGAATCTCAATTATGATTTCTCTTTTGTTTGCAGTGAACATTACTTCGTGCATTGCACTTAACCATATAACCATATAACCACTTACAGCACAGAACAGGCCAGTTCGGCCCTACTAGTCCATGCCGTAACAAATCCCCACCCTCCTAGTCCCACTGACCAGCACCCGGTCCATACCCCTCTAGTCCCCTCCTATCCATGTAACTATCCAGTCTTTCCTTAAATGTAACCAATGATCCCGCCTCGACCACGTCTGTCGGAAGCTCATTCCACATCCCTACCACCCTCTGCGTAAAGAAATTTCCCCTCATGTTCCCCTTATAATTTTCCCCCTTCAATCTTAAACCATGCCCTCTAGTTTGAATCTCCCCCACTCTTAATTGAAAAATCCTATCCACGTTTACTCTGTCTGTCCCTTTTAAAATCTTAAACACCCCTATCAAGTCCCTTCTCAATCTTCTACGCTCCAGAGAAAAAAGCCCCAGTCTGCACAACCTTTCCCTGTAACTCAAACCTTGAAATCCTGTCAACATTCTCGTGAACCTTCTCTGCACTCTCTCTATTTTGATTATATCTTTCCTATAATTTGGTGACCAAAACTGTACACAGTACTCCAAATTTGGCCTCACCAATGCCGTGTACAATTTCATCATAACCTCCCTACTCTTGAATTCAATAGTCCGATTTATGAAGGCCAACATTCCAAAAGCCTTCTTCACCAAACCATCTACCTGAGTATCAGCCTTGAGGGTACTATTTACCACAACTCCTAAATCCCTTTGTTGCTCTGCACATCTCAATAGCCTACCATTTAATGCATATGACCTCAATCCAAGGAGATGACTGGTTTAAATTGCAAGGTCTGACTGACATTGGCTAGACACAGAGTGCAAATCCCAGGAGTGACGGAGATGGAAGCCAGAGAGCTCAGAAGCAGCTGTAGTTAAGGTCAGATGCCCTGGTAGTGGAAACGGAATGGATGTTCCATCTCTTGGCCACTCAAAACTGATGTTGCAGAATCAAAAATTTCTCTATTGCCATTTTACAGTGCCCTCCGTAATGATTGGGAGAAAGACACTTTCTTTATTTGTCCCTGTGCTCTATAGTTTTAAATTTGTAATCAAACAGTTTTCATGTGATTAAAGTGCACATTCTAGATTTTATTCAAGGTTATTTGTGTACATTTGGGTTTGACCATGTAGAATTACAGCACTTTTTACATGTAGTCACCTCATTTCAGTATTTGGGGCATAACAATGGAATCTACATTAGTCATCTTTAGTACTTTGTTGTTGCATTTAAATAACTTCTTGAAGTCTGTGATTTATAGATGTCACCAGGTACTGAGTATCTTCTCTGGTGATGCTCTGTCAGGCCTCTACTGCAGCCATTTTCAGGTCCTGCTTGTTTTGGGGACTTATCACCTTAAGTTTTCTCTTCAGCATATGGAAGGCATGCTCAATTGGATTGGGTGACCAATGGGGCCATTCAAGAATTTTCCAATAGGTTTGAAAAACTCCTTTGTTGCTTTAGCAGTATGTTTGGGATCATTGTCTTACTGCAGGATGGGTCGTCCAATGGGTTTGGAGGCATTTGCTCGACTTGAGCATTTGAGACTTTTCTGTACACCTCAGAATTCATTTTGCTAATGCCATCAACAGTTCCATCATCAATGAAAATAAGTGTGCTTAGTACCAGTGGCAGCCAAACATGTCCAGGCTATAACACCCCCACCCTTATGCTTCACAAATGAGGTGGTATGCTTTGGATCTTGGGCAGTTTCTTTATTCCTCCACACTTGGCTCCTGCCATCACTCTGATACAGGTTAATCTTGGTCTCATCTGTCCTCGAGACCCTTTTCCAGAATTCTGTGGGCTCTTTTAAATAATTTTTGGCAAACTGTATTTTGGCTATCCTGTTTATGTGGTTTGTACCTTGCAGTGTAGTCTCTGTATTTCTGTTCATGAAGTCTTCTGTGGAAAGTAGTCATTAGTACATTCACATCCACCTCCTAAAAAGTGTTTCTGATCTGTTGGACAGGCATTTGGGGATTTTTCTTCATTATGATCTGAATTCTTCTCTCATCAGCAAAAGTTTGGTCTTCCTTTGCAATACTGAGCTCACCAGTACACCCTTTCTTCTTAAAGACGTTCCAAACAGTTGATTTTGGTCATCCTAAGGTTTGGACGACATCTCTTACTGTTTTATTCTTGTTTTTCACCCTCATAACGGCTTCTTTGACTTTCATTGGCACAACTCTGGTCCTCGTATTGACCTACAGACCCCAAAGATGATCAAAAGCTTAGAAATAAGCCTTATACCTGCACCAATGAAGCAATTAAACATGCCTGATTAATCACAAACCCTTGTGAAGCCAAATGTCCCAAACATTGTGGTGCCCAGAAACGGCAGAACTAAAAAGAGATGTAATTTCTACATGACCAAGTCTAAATGTACACGAATAACCTTTAATAAAATCTGTAATGTGCACTTAAATCACACGTGAATTGTTTGATTAAAAATTTAAAATTGTGGAGGGGGCAGTTGCGTTGACGGTAGGTTATAGAAGATTGTGAGGAAATCTAGATATAAAATCAGATACTCGCTAGCTATGGCAGGGCTTGCAGGGCATTACATCCTACAAGGTGAAGTCGAACATCAGAAAGGGCTGAGATGCTTCACTACCTGATGAACTGAACATCTTTTCTCCTTGCTTTGACAAAGAGAATTCAATGGTACCAATGAGATTCCCTGCAGAAGATGGCGACCCTGTGATAGCAGTCTCTGAGGCCAACGTCAGATCACCCTTCAAGAGGGTGGGCCCTCAGAAGGCATCAGGCCCTGATGGCAAACCTGGCAGTGTGCTGAAAATTTGTGAAACATTAAAATCTGTAGCACTGTGATTGTAGTAAAAACACAGAAATGCTGGAGGATCTCAGCAGGTCTCGCAGCATAGAGAGGAGGTAGACTTACTACCGACACTTCGTATCAGCCCTTCCTAAAGGTGTGAGTAAAAAGCAGGCAGCTGCTAATTTTTAAAAATATTAATTTAATATTAGTTTTAATAGACTAGTGAAAAGGGAGAATGGGAGGGGGAGGAAAGAAGAGAAGTGTTCGAGGGAGGGGGTTTGTTTGGCTCGGGGAGAGACAGAGCAAGAGGAAAGCAGACATAGTAAAAGAGGCGAGAGGGCTAATGGAAACCAGAGAGGTTTGTTAATGCCAACCAGGTGCCAAGATAGAAAATGAGGTCTTCCTCTAATGGCTCCTTGGAACAGCTGAGCTGATCAGGGAAACGGCAATTTTGGATTGGGTATTGTGCATTGAACCAGAGCTGATAAGAGAGATGAAGGTCAGAGAACCCTTAAGAGGCAATTATCATAATATGAAAGAATTTGCATACAGTTTGAGAGGGAGAAACTAAAATCAGAGGTGCCAGTATACCAGTGGGCAAAGGGGACTGCAGAGGTATGAGAGAGGAACTGGCAAAAGTTAATTAGAAAGGCACACTAGCAGGGAGGACGCCAGAGCAACTGTGGCTGGAGTTTCAGCGAGAAATAAGAAAAGTGCAGGACAAGAATATTCCAAACAATTCAAAATATTTGAATGGAAAAATGACTCAACTGTTCCTGACAAGAGAAGTCAAAGCAAAGGAAAAAGAAAGGGCATACATGGAAGCAAAATTAGTGAAAAGATAGAGGATTGGGAAGCTTTTGAAAACATTACAGAAGGCAACTAAGAAGGTCATTAGGAAGAAAAAGATGGACTTTGAAAGGAGGATAGCAAATAATATCAAAAAGGATTTTAAAAGCTCCTTCAAGCATATTAAGACTTAAAAAGGGGATAAAACAGATATAGAACCAATAGAAAATGATGCTGGAGAAATTATAATGGGAGTCAAGGAGATGGCAGAGGAACTGAATGTGTTTTGCATCAGCCTTCACTGTGGAAGACATTAATAGTATACTGGATTTTCAAGGTTGTCAAGGAAGAGAGGTAAGTGCAGTCACGATTACCAGAGATGTGGCGTTTGCGAAACTGAAAGGTCTAAGGGTAGATAAGTCTCCTGGACTATATGGAATGGACCCTCAGGTCCTGAAAGAAGTAGCTATAGAGATTGTGGAGGCACTAGTAATGATCTTCCAAGAATCCATAAATTCTGGAATGGTTCCAGAGGACTGGAAAATGACTAAAGTCACTCCGCTATTTAAAAAGGGAGGCAGGCAACAGAAATTAAATTATAGACCTGTTACCCTAACATTGGTGCTTGGGAAATTGTTGGAGTCAATTATCAAGGATGAGGTTATGAAGTACCTGGAAATGCATAATCAGGTAGAGGAGTTAAGGAAAGAGGGCACAACTTCAGGATTGAAGAGTGCCTATTTATAATATTTATAAGAGTGCCTATTTATGTGGAGAAATTTGTTAAGCCATGGAGTAGTGAACCTTTTGAATTTACTGCCAATGGCAGCTGTGGAGCTAGGTTGTTGGGTGTATTTAAGGCAGAGATTAATAGGTAGCTGAAGAGTCAGGGTACTGAAGATTATGGGGAGAGGCATAGGAGTGGGGCTGAGTGGGAAAATGGATCAGCTCATGACGGAATGGTGGAGTGGATTTGACAGGCCGAATGACCTATTTCTGCTTCTATATCTTATATTACAATCTCAGTCTGGCAGTGCACGAGATCATGGTCAGACATGTCAGCAAGGGAATTGTTTGGGGAATTGAAATGAGTAGTTGTCAGGAGATCCAAACCAGTGCAGCAGACAGAGCCAAGGTGCTCAACAAACCATTCTCCCAGTTTGCGTCCAGTCTTTTTTGTGCAGAGAAGACTACAACAGGAGCACCAGATACAGTAGATGCCCCCTGCAGATTCACAAGTCAAGTGTCACTTCACTTGGAAGGACTGTTTGTTGCCCTGAACAGGGGTGAGGGAGGAGGGTTGAGCACCTCCTGTGGTCCCAGGGGTAAATGCCAAACGGGTGATTGGTGGGAAGGAAGGAGTGGATGAGGGAGACATGAAGGAAATGGTCACTGCAGAAGGTGGAGAAGGGAAGATACATCTGATGGTGGGATCATGTAGAATGTGATGAAATTGCGGAGGTTGAAATGTTGGATGCGGAGGCTGGTTGGTGGCAGGTGAGGACAAGTGGAATCTTTGGAGCATGTGGGGACAGAGGTGGCCAATGTAGATGCTCAGATAATGGAGGACATGCAGGTGACGGCCGGGCTGATGGTGGTAGGTGGGAGCCACCTTGTTTGTTAAAGGAGGACATCTCTGATGATCTGCTATTGAAGACCTTGCCCTGGGAGCAGATTTGATGGAGGGAGGAATTGAGAGAAAATAATCAAATCCTTACAGGGTACACAGTGTGAAGGGGTGTAGTCGAGCTAACTGTGGGAGTTGGTTGGTTTTTGGAAGATGTCAGTCAAGAGTTTGTCTCCCATGATAGAGACAGAGAGATGAACCAAATGAACCAAAAGTTAGCATCAAAGTGGATAAAGTCAACGAGCTCCATCATGGGTACATGAGACAGCACCAATGTTGTCATCAATGTAGCTGAAGAAGAGTTGAGGAGCCTTGCCTCTGTTGGATCGTAGCACGAATTGCTCCATGTAGCCACCCATTTCAATTCCTCATTCCATTCCCTTGCTGACATGTTGGTCCATAGTTTCATGCATTGCCAGACTGAGATCCCCTTTAAATTGGAGGAACATCACCTCATCTTCCAATTGGGAACTTTCCAACCAGTTGGCATTAACATCGACTTCTCATCCCACCCCCTCACTTCTTCCCCTGTAACCTTCCCCCAGCTCTATCTCTCTCCCTTTTCCCTGTCTCCTTTCGCACATCTAACTAACACCTTGTGTTGGTCTGGACTCCTCTCCCAGCCGGCACTGCCTGTACTCTGAGATTTCGTGTGTTTTGCTCCTTCTGCTTATAACTTGAAGAAGGGGTCAAGCAATATCTTTCTCTCTTATGGGCATTGAAAACCGGCTGAGTTCCTTCAGCATTTTGATGAGTTTTTACTGCCATCACACCGTCTGCAGACTTTTGTGTTTCATCTGTGCCAAAGAGCTGACACATTGGCCAAACAGCTAAATTCACATTATGAATCTGCACACGGTGACTGCTCAGTGGAATATTTATTATGCATTAAAGGACATTGGCACCTCATGTGCCAAAGGCACTTTTCCCCAATACTGATCAAATTAGACACTTGAAAATAGATTTAACATTTCAGTCACTGATCAATCCAAGGTAAGATTTTTCTGATAGTAAATTAGCGATACAAGTTGCATGCTAACATCTGCCTCCAGCTCTCTACAGTTTTGCACCAACTCCCTTTTCCCTTTCAAGGCTGACTTATGCCTGGCCCATTTGTGAATAAAGATGATTCAATTGAATGAGAATTACTGCAATCTACTTGAATTGCTTCTCTATTCCCAAGTGGGATTAAAGCAGTTTCCAGATGGACTTCAATCACTTTGTTGCCCAGACTTGCCCGTTTGTGCAGCGAGATACATTATGGGATAGAAACTGCCTTGCACTAAAATAAAAGGTCATTTGTCCTGTGACATTGAAACATATTTTTCATGTGGTCTCTGGACGAGAGTGTAACGGAGATTTTGAGGATCAAAGGAAAAAAAATAAGGGCACAGGATTATTGTTCTTTTTATTTCGGCCATGAGTTAAGGGTAAGGGGGCAAAACTTTAGGAGAAATATTAGAGGTGGCTTTTTCACTCAGCGAGTGGTGGCGGAATGGAATGAGCTTCCAAATGAGATAGTTGCGGCAGGGTCCCTTCTGTCATTTAAGAAAAGGTTGGATGTGCACATGGAGGTGAGGGGGTTGGAGGGTTATTGGCAGAGAGCGGGAGGTTTGAGCTAGTGGAGCTGTTCTAGTGAACCGGTGCGGACTCGAAAGGCCAACATGGCCTGTTTCGGCTCCGTAACTGGTTATATGGTTATGGTTATATGGTCTTAAGCTACTGTTTGCACTGATCCTAATCACAATAACTTCAGATTCCTCATTTTTTTGCACGAGGACCTAATAATAATGGTGGCATAAATTTAGTTTTATTATTATAATTCCTTGGGTATACTTTCACATCAATTGGTATAATCTTCCCTCAAATGGGTTCTGCATTTGCCAAACTTTGACAGGCTGAACCCATGAGTGCAGTACAAAATGATTTTAGTCCTGAAAAATTTCTGTCAAACACCTGATCTCATCCCAAAATCTCTTTGTTATGCATTTTCTTTTCACAAAACTTGATATGAATTAAAGATCTGGTCAAGGTAATGTGAGAGGCTGTGACCTTTACAGCTTAATCAATTATTCCACTTCTGTTTATTTCTTTTTTTAAAATTTAGACATACAGCTCTGTAACAGGCCATTTTGGCCAACAAGTCCGTGCCACCCTATTCACACCCAATTAACCTACACCCCTGCTACATTTTGGAAAATGGGAGGAAACCGGAGCCCTCGGGGAGAAGGTACAAACTCCTTATAGATAGTGTGGGATTCGAACCCCAGTCCCGACCCCTGATACTGTAAAGATGTGGCGCTAAACACTACACCAACCATGCCACCCATGGGGCCACCATAGTTAATCTGGTCTTTCATCCAAGATCGATTCAGAGTAAAATTTGGACACATCTCGGCATCTTTGAAGATAAATTCAACTGCAAAACAGGATTTTAAAAAAAAGACAAGAGGTAGCAATAAAAATCAGCTGGGGGGTTCTCAGCAGTGTTGTCAATAGCAACAAAATGGAATACATTACAGCCGCACTTCTATGGGTTGATTTGAACTGGTCTTCAGCTTTCAAGGCCATCAGTAGATGTTTCATTTCATTTACGGGGATCTGGCAGATTTGCAGAAAGGCTGTCAAAAATAGATGACAGCCAGAGTTTTTGAATAAATCTCTCTAGCAAAGTTCAATTTCTCCCATATTCATGAAAAACCTTGATTATGTCAGTTAAACCTTTGTCACCTGTCAAGATGTATAAAAGTAAAATAAAAAAGCCGTACCATTTTTCAGCAAGAATATTTGCTTGAACATATGCTTCACTTTGATGAGACAATATATTTGTTATCCTTCTTTTGTGGCAGAAAATTTCTGCATGAACTTCAACTTTAAAAAAAATATTGCTGCTTTTTAAAAATCTCATTCACTCATGTGTGATTCAGGAGTAAAGAACTCTGCCTCAATGAAGCAAAACTCTGACTGTTGAACGAACAGTCTTCATGGTTCCACATAATGCTAGATGAGAATGACAGTCTTAATGGAACAATTGCTTGAACTCGTCTATTACTAGGTGTCTATTCCAAGTTGCTGGAGTGACTTATAGTAAAATGCCATTTCAGAATTGCATCTGGATCTGAATTATATGCTATAGCTGCATTTGTTTTACCAACTTTATATAACATCACAATTATCTCTTGAAGACATTGCAAAAATATATTATTTTCCTAAAAGCAGATAAATTGAAACAAAAAGATGGCATATCTGCATCTATTCCCCAGCGAATTTAAAAATGATATAATTATTGCAAGAAGGCTAAATTAATCCCAATTTTCAAAGCTCCAAAAACAGCTACAAATTCTCGTGGGTGCTCAAATTCCATATGGTTCATTCAATCAGCTGATCATTATTGATTACAGTTTTTAAAATTTGGACTAACATTTACCTACTGTCTGCTTGTGCCAGTCAGACTTAATATTAAAAGTCAAAAAATAAATTAAGTTGATGAAATACTGTTCTACTTAATCTTACTTAATAAAGTTCTACAATAGTTGCCAGCTTCAATTTGAAGATCTCTCCTGTTTACACTTACAACTATTAATTTATTTCAGCGAATATTTTTGCCATCACTCACAGCATGTCATTCTGCCAATGCACTGTACACTGCATTCTCTGGTGTTCAATGTACCGTATTTGGTGGCTTAGAGGACCCACTAGCATATAAGACCACCCCCCCACCCCCCCATTTTTAGTGTGAAATTTCAGCAAAATATTGTTATAGTGTATTTATCTTCACTTACCTCAATGGAAAATCCTTCAGCCTTGCATGGTCGAGATGCCGAATCTGCTCGCTCACTGCCACCCGACCCTGCGCCTCATTCAATTTGCCCGGGGAAGGGGGGGGAGGGTCCGTGTGTGTCAAACAATGCCTGATTATTGAGGCCCAGTGCTCCCCTCAAAGCACTGTGGGAAAGAGCAAGAGGGAGGGAGGGAGCGAGCAGGCAGGAGGGAATGAGCGGGCGGGAAGGAGGGAGAAGCAAGCCTTCTTACTGGGGGAAGTAAGCAATGGCGGCGACTCCAGAAAGAGCAGGCCACCCAAGGGAAGGGCTTCTTGAAGCTGAGTGGCACCAAAATGGCAGTACCAAAATGTCACCTTCATGTCGAGGACCTGGGGTGGTTTTTGAGGCAATTTTTTTGGGGAAAAAAGGGGTCCTAAATGCCATCAAATATGGTACGATCTAACAATATGTTCAGCTGTGCAATAATTTTTAAAAAACATTCATAAAATATTGGGATTGATACAAAATCAACTGCTAATGCCCGTCTCCAATTGCCAAGAGAAGTTGGCAGAGATCTGTATTCTTGAACTACTGCAGAAGGATTTTGAATGACAGGGGTGAAGGAATAGCAGGAACCTTTTTAATTAAAATAAAAATTTTGGACATACAGACATTAATAGGTCCTTCCAGCCCACGAACCAGACAGCGCAGGTTTTGAACCCCGGATGCTGATGCTCTAACAGCATTCCACTAACTGTTACACTACGCATGCCACCCATTCTAAATCATTCGCATGCACCCACAAATTAGCCCTTTCCATCTTGGTCAAAGGTGATAGCATACATTGGGGAGGATATGCGTAAGTGTGGGGTGCCAATAAGGTGCATGGACTCAAACCTCTTGAGCATTTACAAGCTCCTTCTGCATTTATCCAGAGAGCTGAAAAGGATAAAAATCAAAATGACTGCAGAGGAGGTTGGAAATCTGAAACAAGAGCAGAAAATCATGGAGCAACACAACAATTGTGTAAAGTGAGAAAAAAAAAATTCGGATTTAGGTCCCTTCATCAGAAAGAAAGATGCAAGGTTAGGGTCCAGAGAAAGTGAGAGGTGGGGGAAAAAAAAGGAATTTCTCTGATTGGATGAAATAATTAAAAAAAAATTAAATGTAGACATACAGCACAGTACAGGCCATTTTGGGAAATGAACCTGTGCTGCTCAATTAACCTACAACCTCGTACGTTTTGAACGGGGGGGGGGGGGGAGGAAACCAGAGCCCCCGGGGAAAACCCACGCGGACATGGGGAGAACATACAAATTCCTTACAGACAGCGTGGGATTCGAACCCCTGTCCTGATTGCTGGAGCAGTAACAGCGTTGCACTAAGCAACTATGCTAACCGTGCCGTCTCAAAATAAGACAAGATTAAGATCAAGGGTAATGAGATGATTAAGATTGCAATGTGTTGTTAATTTCACGTAGTCTGACAATACAAAAAAAATCAGAAAAATAAAAGGATGATATAAAAAATGGTAAATCCCAACACAAACATAAAGGGTGAGTGATCTAAAGTTGGAGAATTCAGTAAATTAAATGGAGTTGCTCCAAGGGCAGCACTGCCACTGGTGCAGATCCAGGGAAAGAGGGGAAGCGGGGATGCAGCGCTCCCATGTGGGGTCCTACCGCCAAGTCTTACTGCCGATGTCTCCATACAGGCTTAAACCCTCCGACTAAGGAGCTGATAATGTTTTATTTAATATCTTACAACCATGGAGTCTGGGACCAAGATGGCGGTGCCTCAAGGGGTTTCAAACTCCTGGGGAGCAGTGGACTGGCACAGGGCACCAAAACCAGGAAGGACACCCACTTTGAGAAAAAGATGCATAGGAGAACACCCTAAGCAAGTAGATCTGTGGCTGAAGGCCATATGCAAGCGGCAAGCTGTTGGCGGCTTGTGGATGTGGAACCCACATAGGCTATAGGCTGCTGGAGACTTGCTCATGAGAACCAGATATCAGAACCAGGATTTGAGAGGATGCTGAGGGCAAGGAAGGCTCCCGAAGGGTCCTGGCCACTGAAGGCTTTCACATCGTGTTGGAGGTCTGGATTTGGGCTCGAGTTGTCGATGGTTTGAACTGAACTGGAGTCTTCGGTGGCTGCAGAGGCTGGAGGCGAATCCATGGACACTCAGTGTCTCTGAGGGGACTCACTCCCTTTTGCTTCTCTTTCTCTGACTGTAAGAGGCGCAAGCCAATGCTAATGCCGAATCCTTGTCTGCCTTATGCTAAACTGAAGGTAATTTTGTGTAATATTACATGACATTAAATAGTATCTGAGTCTGAAAGGACAGATGTTGCTCTTTTACTGGTTGCTTTATGAAATGCCATGCAATGGAGATTAATAGATGAGATGAATCAGTGATCCAGGGAGTTATGATGGGAGTAATCCCTTAAAATTATGAACGGGAAGGGGAAAGGAACATGTACCTGGTGGTAAAATCTTGCTAAAGCTGGAGAATGTTGAACGCAAAGCCTATTGGGGTGGAAGTTAATAATCAGTGAAAGTGAAAAGATTCCATCACACACTGACTTGTAGATGGTGGTAAATCATTCAGGAATAAGGAACTGGGTTAACCACCAAAAAACAAAAATTCAAAATTTCTTCTTCTCTTACAGCCCTATAAATATCTAGTTCAATGAATCAAAATGGATGTTGATAGCATTAGATTAGGAAATGCTCAGGGCCTCGAGCTCCATTGGTGATTTTGATGGCCTGACACCTGTGAATGTTATCTGCTACCCTCTGAATAAGCCTTCAAGTTGTCCAGGTCTTGCTATGAATGGGTGCTTCATTGTGAGGAATTGTGAAAGGAGCTGAACTTTTTGGAATCATTGCAACAGAGAGAAGGATTTTGATGAAGTAGTTGACTACTTCTAGGATACTATCCTGACAAATTCTTACAAGAATGTCATGACTAGTCTCCAACAGGTTCAACTCCCTCCTTCACCAACAGGTTCAACTCCCTCCTTCACCAACAGGTTGAACTCCCTCCTTCACCAACAGGTTCAACTCCCTCCTTCACTTCCAGTGTTTGACAATGAAGCTTCTTCTGAGAGCATAGATGGAAACTGGGTATCAGACAACATATGTGAGTGCATCATATTTTCTAATATTATTGCTCCAATAGCATTGTGCATTCTTATTAATCCACCTCACACATGGAAGTCAAGGACTTTGAGAAGGTAGGAAAGAAAATTTGAATTGGCCAGACAAAAGATCTTCATGTGGAGATCTCTCCATCTAATGCCTAAGTGCATAAGATTAACTACTAGAAATAAAAAGTTCCATTTAACGATTTAATTCATTGAACTTACTTAAAAACTACTATTCATTAAAAATCTCAATCATGTAATAAAGCCAACTTCAATGCAGGATGCTCTATATTTTCTGGACAACTATTATTATTAAATCCAAAGCCTCCATTAAAACCAAACAGGTTTACTACATTTATAACTTAAGACTTATGACCATAAATTCTTTTTTAAAGAATGTGCAAATGGAATGATGGAAATGGAACAACGAACTAAATTATGGCCAAGAAATATTTGAAGGTATGCACAGCTTTATCAAGTATGTATGAGAATTACACAAGCAGAGGCACATTTCTTGGTTCACATTTCCCAACTGTGAGGCATTCTGTAAATTAACAACATTAATAATATCACTCCCCAAAGTGAAGGAAGGTTGGCCATATACCAACGGACTTTGGTGTTTATGTGTTAGTGCCCATAACCTGCTGGGGTTAAGACTGCTTGGGAGTTGGGGCCTCATATAAAAGTGAACAACAGTGAATAAAAATAAACAACCAGAATTGATTTTCTTCCTTCCAAAGGTGCTGGGGACTTCCATGAGTGCTGACTGAAGGTCGGATTTTGAAATGACATTTTGAAGTCAGTAAAGCAGACCTTTGGCTGAAATCACTGCTGGACTTTTGTTGTTTATGACAAAGTCTGTTAGGGCATTTGCAATTAAATGTTGAATTGCTTGCCATGCTCATTTCATGTCACTTGCACAAAATGTTATTACACCAAGGAGGCTTGCAAGGATATTGACGTAGATTTGAACCAGAGGCCTGAGACATTATTTGGAACTGTTTAAAGGCCTCTATACTGCCAGGACCTGCTACAGAAGTGTCTCAGATGCCCGACTTTCACAAGTTAGGAATCTTCCATAACTTTCCATCATTTCTGATGCCAAACCCCACTTAAAACAGTGGTGCTGATGTGCTTAGCTCACGTGCAAACATTTGGTCACAACTTACAATCACTTGTAAGTCCCCCACACCACCCCCCTCCCCCCCCCCCCCCCCCCCCATCAATAGTTTCAGCATTCTATCGTCTGCCAATCCTGGAGATGATACAAAGGAAATTTAATGAGAATGTTGCCAGAATTGAGAAAAGTTAGTTATGTGGGATGGCAGGCAAGGATGTAGGAGTTTTATTTGAAACAAACACAATGACTGGGAAGTTTAATCAAGATATGGGAGGCCTGGATGGGTGGGTGGGTCTTCCTTCACTTTCCACTTTTTTTGCAAGATGGCAGTGGAGTGTGACGACTCTTCACTAACCTTTGAATGGCATTCAAAAGAAAGTTTTCGATGTTACTTCAGTACACATGACAATAATAAATAAACAAAGTGACCCAAGAAGCACATGCTTTGCCTGGCAGAGAAATCAATAACCTATTTTAAAGAAAAATAGCTGAGGAAGTTATTCTCACCTGAAGGATCGTGATGACCCAAATCGCTCTTCCCCACAGACTGGCACAGGTTGAAATACTCAGCAGATTTAGAATGTAATTGGCTGAGCATGCTCAGTAACTGATCGTCAGCTCAGTGCTGCAGGTGAGATCCTGCCATGTACAAACTGGCCGCAGTGTTTGCCCACACAACAAGAATGACGAGATGGAACATCAAATAAAATTGCTTTAAAATGTTCAATGACGTGAAAGTTTATTCACGTCATTATTTATTCAGATCACTTTATTCACATTAGGACTGGTCATTTGGAAAAATGAGACCACATTCCGTGCAACAAAATACAATGGACCAAGAATCAGGATGTGGGATTAGGTGGTATCAGTCTATGAAATGAATATATAGTAACTTACCATCATCTTTTGTCCTCTCTATTAGAACAGGGAAACATGGAACTCCATCCCCAATCCTGGTAAATGCCAAAATTTGAATCTCGTATTGACTGTATTTTCTCAGACCATTCAAGACAACAGAGTGTGTAAAATTTCCTTTCACTAGATGTGTTTGAGTACCTGATTCAGAATCTTTCTCTTGGTACAGGATCTAAGACACAATATAAATAGAAATGTGTTTTAGTTCCAAAAGTGAAAATACACATTTACTATTTCATACATATTTAACTTTGAATTTAAGGTCTTTCCTGGTCTACAAAATTTCTGAAAATAGTATTTAAAAGTTTCATGTTTGCAATAATCAAAACATTATTCTGCAATTGTAATTTCCTTGAAATAAGAACATTGAGAAAATTGCTTCCACTAACTTGAAGCAAATATTCACGATGAAGAATACAGATGCTAAATAAGGTAGAGAAAACACAGCTTAAACAAAATCTCAATACAACTGTGACTAGAGCAAGTTGTTGCAATTTCTCAGTCAAACCAAGGTAAGATTTGCTCGGTAGAGAAACACAAATGGTGCAGATGCTGGAATCTTGAGCTGACAAAGAATTGCTGGAGGATGTCAGACACCATCCATGGGGAGTCAATTATCTGGGCCTGAACCAAGTGCTGCAACGGTTTATGTACATTGTCCAATCTTATCTGCTGCATTCATTGTACCCAATGTGGCCTGCTCGGCATTGGTAATTGGCATAGCCACTTCGCTGATCACCTTAGCTCTGAATGTAGTACTAAACTTGAGCTTCCTGTAGCCAACCATTTCAACTTCCACAACATTCCTACAATGGCTTGTCTTTCTTTGGTGTCATCCATTGCCAGGGTGAGGCCGGATGTAAACTTGAGGAACCTAACATGAGGAGCCTTAAATCTAGCATGAACGTTGATTTTTCTAATGTTAGGTATTCCCATTCTCATCTCAATTCCACAATTTCTATCTCTTCTTTACCAACTTGCATACTTACTTTTTCTTTATCCACCTTTTCTTTCCCGCCCCCTTCCTCAGGGTTTTCCTCTCTCTACCTGTCTCTCCACCTCTCACACCTTCTTGTCCCTTCACCTCTGGGCCTTTTCCCTAGATTTCTTTCCCCCTTTTTGTGCAAGTAATGTTACCTGTTTTATCTTAACCTTGATGAAGGGTTAAGACCCAAAATGTTGACTGAACACTTCTACCCGTGGATGCTGTCCGACTGTTGAGTTTCTCCGCCAATTCTAAGAGTTGCACAGTGAATGGCAGGGCTCTAAAGAGTGTTGCAGAACAAGGAGTCTGAGAGGTACAGGGGCATAGTTCCTTGAAAGTGACAAGGCAGTGAAGAAGGTATTTGGCATGCCTGGGTGAGGTATTGAGCACATAAGTTTGGAAATTCATAATATACCCTCCACTCCATCCTGACCCTGCTGCAGAGCAATGCCTCATATTTAAGTCTGCTGATCATTGACTTTAGCTCGGCATCCAATACCATCATAACTCAGAAGCAAGGGCAAGTGCAACGTTTCCCAAACTGAGTTCCACAGATCCCAAGGGCATGAACATTTGCGAAGGGAGCTTTGAAACACTGGGATCTAGCCTGTCACCTGCAGTAAGTGAACAAGAGGAGGGGTGCGTAGTCAGCGGTGTCTGATGAAGTGGGGGCAGCCTGGGCCGTGGTGGAGAAAGAGGGATAGCGGGGGCAGCCTGGGCTGGGGTGGGGAGCAAGGGTAGCCTGGATGGAGTGGAGGTTGGGAGACTTGTCAAACGGTGCAACAATAACAAACTGAATCCCAACTTTGTCAAGACTGAGGAGATATGGTGGACTTCAAAGGATGAAGGTCAACCATTCTCCACTACACTTCAATGGCTCTGCCATGGAGAGAGTTGAGAGCAAAAAGGTCCTTGGAGTGCATATAACGTATGACCTATCGTGGACTCACGATACCTCCTCCTTATTAGGAAGGTGCAGCAATGCCATCGTTTCCTAAGGAGGACGACAAGGACAAGGCTACTGGCCCCTATCTTGACAGAATTTTACAGGAGCACAGTTGAGAGTGTCCTGTCTGGCTGTATCATTATATGGTCTGGTAGCTGAAAGATATAGGAGCACAAGTAGGCCACACGGCCTATCGAATCTGCTCTACCATTTCATCATAAGCTGATCCATTCTCCCACTCAGCCCCATTCCCCAGCCTTCTCCCATTAACTCTTGATATCCTGACCACTCAGAGACTTATCAATCTCTGCCTTAAACACACCCATCATTTAAAAAAACAAGGTCACTGGGTTCTCCCCTTCCTCTATTGACGACATTCAGTGTTGCTTCAAAAGGGAGCATCAAAATCAAGACTGCCAGGCTGGGAAATAGCTTCTTCTTGCAGGTTGTGAGATTGATGAATGCTATCCTGTAACCCTTTGGAATCTTATTAATGTAATGGAGCAAATTATTCCAGAACATTATTTTTGTTTTTGTTATGTGCATAATGCATTATATATGAATGTGTGTGAACCGTGGCCCGGAAAAACAGTGTTTGGTCTGGTTGTATATATACAGATGGTAATAAACTAGAATTGTACAGGGGTTGGTGAGGCCATGGCTGGAGTACTGCGAGCAGTTCTGATCGCCAAGCAATTGGAAGGATATCGATAAGCAGATTCAACTGATTATGCCAGGACTGGAGTGCTTGAGTTGGAGCTTGGAGAGGTTGGATAGGCTAGGTCATTATTACCTGAAGCATAGGAGGCTGAGAGGTGAACTTTCTAGAGGTTTATATAATTATGAGGGGATGGATGAAGTGAATGCTCAGTCTTTCTTTCTGCCCTCCCCCTCCCCCTCCCCCCCCCCCCCCCCCAGAGTAGGCATTTCTGGAACTAGTGGGCATCAGTTCAAGTGAGAGGGCACAGATTTACAATGGCCCTGAGGGGCAACTTTTTTCTCTCAGAGGGCAATTGTATTTGGAATGAACTGCCAGAGAAAGCAATAAAAAATGGGAATAGTTACATTTTTCAGAAGACGTTTGGAGAAATTTGTGGATAGGAAGGACTTCGAAGGGAAAAGGCCCGATGCAGTCGAGTACAGAGTGCCAGCGTGGTCGAGTTGGGCCAAAGAGCCTGTTCCACAAGTCAGTGACTCTACATGATGGAGCCATTTTGAGCAGTGGGCCGGGTGGTGACGAAGACGTGTGTTGCGCGAGTAATCCTGCTCAATGTGAGGGGAACTGCAAGGTTGGACGTTTAGTGTACTCAAAGCTCCCATCCGAGGGATCGTGACTATGTCAGAATCTTGTCTCAGAGGAGAATTTGGTGCTGCCAGATACACCTTTTATTTAAATAAAATATAAACCAAGGCCCTGTCTATCAGATAAAATCAACACAAAATATTTTATGGCACTCGTCAAAAGAGATGTGATCTTTTGGTATGTTGGATAATTAACTGATTATTAAATTACTGTTGCTTGGGATCTTGTTTAACACACATTTAATGGTTTATTACCAAAAGAGCAGAATGATTGCACAAAATACCTAATTTGCTGGCTTCGCCTTGGACTACAAATTATGTGAAAATGCATTGGACACAAAATCACTTTTAGGATTAATAGTTCGGAAGAAATAAAGTCAATATCCTTCTACTCTTACATTTTATGAGGCTGGTAAAGGAAAGGCCTACACTTACATTGGGCCTGCTGATCTGAAATGGAGAGCAGCGCATGAAGGTGAGCTTCCTTTATTTTAAACGATATGGTGTTTTTTCCCTCGATAAACTCATGAAAAATTCCAGAAATTATACACTTCAAAATCATTACATATTATTTTTACGTGGACATAAATTGTTGTTAGTCCATCATCAATAAGTAAACCACTATTACATTCTCTCGTCAACAAATGAACAGCTATAAATATGCCTGGGAATCGTCGTCTACATGATGAGAATGAAAAAAGTAAAATTAAACCAGCAAGAATTGTGTGTTTATAAAGCTATATTTGACCATTATTAATAGAACAGGTTACGGAAACAGTGAAATACGATCTTAATTCCCACTTCTGAGAGTACCTGCAACATTGTTACAAATATAATTTAAAATATCTCTGCAGCATTTTCTTTATTTTGCCTTAAGATTGTTTTACCCCCTCTGAAAATTCTTCTCATTTCTTAGGCAATATTCTGAAAAAAAAATAGCCACATTACTAATTTACATTTTACAAAGCACATGTCTGTGGCATAAAATCTTGTCTAGATTAAGGTTTAAAACTGCACAAATGTAATCTTGTTCTTTTACCATCAAGATACATATTTTGTTTTCTAAATTTGCATAATCAGTGATCAGTCCTTTTTGGACTGCAGGCAGTTACTAGTCGGGTTCGGTGCTGGGAACACATCTATTTTCAATATGCATGAATAATCTAGATGAAGAAATTGAATATAGTGTCTCTAACTTTGCAGATGACACTAAACTGAGTTGCATTGTGAGCTGGGGGAAAGATTCCAAGAGGATCTAGGGTGACTTGGACAGATGAGGAGAATGGGCAGTATAATCTAAATAAATGTTGCTTCACTTTGATGGGAGTAACAGGAAGGTAAGTTATTTTCTGAATGGTGATAAACTGGGAAAAGGGGAGGTGCAATGAGACCTGGACATAATGGTGCATTAAAGATTAAAGATTAAAGATGAGGGAAAACAGGGATTAAAAATTGGGAAATCTCTGAAATTCATATATTTTAATGCCAGGAGTATTGTAAAAAAGGTGGATGAGCTGAAGGTGTGGATTGATACTTGGAAGTATGATGTGGTAGCGATTAGTGAGACTAATCTGTCTCACTAATCTGAAATGGAGGTTCAGATTAGAGGTTGCAGGAGGGATGTGATTGAGAGAAGTGAAGGAAGAAATAGCAGAGGCTCTGGCGGTAATTTTCCAAATGTCATTAGATATGGGGATAGTGCCGGAGGAGGAAGCCTGGCAACTATCGGCCTGTAAGTTTGACGTCTGTGGTAGGTAAATTAATGGAGAAAATTCTTAGAGATAGTACTTATAAGCATCTGGATAGACAGGGTCTGATCAGGAGCACTCAACATGGATTTGTGGGAGGAAGGTCATGTTTGACCAATCTGATTGAATTTTTTGAAGAGGTGACTAGGAATGTGGATGAGGGTAGCGCAGTGGATGTTGTCTATATGGACTTCAGTAAGGCCTTCGATAAGGTACCACATGGAAGGTTAGTTAGGAAGGTGCAGTCTTTAGGTATAAATTTTGAGATAGTCAAATGGATTGAACATTGGCTGAAAGGGAGAGGCCAGAGCATGGTAGTGGATAATTGTCTGTCAGGTTGGAGGCCGGTGACCAGTGGTGTGCCTCAAGGATCTGTATTGGGCCCATTGTTGTTCATTATATACATTAATGATCTAGATGATGGGGTGGTGAATTGGATTAGTAAATATGCAGACGATACTAAGATAGGTGGAATAGTGGATAATGAAGAAGGTTTTCAAGGATTGCAGAGGGATTTGGGCTGCTTAGAAAAGTGGGCTGAAAAATGGCAGATGGAATTTAATGCTGATAAGTGTGAGGTGCTTCATTTTGGTAAGAAGAATCAGAATAGGACATACGTGGTAAATGGGAGAGCATTGATGAATACAGAAGAGCAGAAAGATTTAGGAGTAACGGTACATCGTTCCCTGAAGGTAGAAACTCACGTGAATAGGGTGGTGAAGAAGGCTTTTAGTATGCTGGCCTTTATCAATCATTGCATGGAATATAGGAGTTGGGAGGTGATGTTGAGATTGTATAAGACGTTGGTGCGGCCTAATTTGGAGTTCTGTGTGCAGTTCTGGTCGCCTAATTATAGGAAGATATAAACAGATTACCCAGATTACCTGGGTTTAAGCATCTAGAGTATAGGGAGAGATTGGACAGATTAGGTCTTTATTCTTTGGAGCGTAGAAGGTTGAGAGGGGATTTGATAGAAGTATTTAAGATTATGAAAGGGATAGACAGAGTGGATGTGGATAGACTATTTCCGTTAAGAGGAGGAAAGATTAAAACAAGAGGACATGAGTTAAGAATTAAGGGGCAGAGCTTTAGAGGTAACATGAGGGGGAACTTCTTTACTCAGAGAGTGGTAGCCGTGTGGAATGAGCTTCCGGGAGAAATAGTGGCGGCAGAGTCAATTGTATTATTTAAGAAAAGGTTGGACAGGTATATGGATGAGAAGAAGATGGAGGGTTATGGGCATTGTGCAGGGAGGTGGGACTAGAGAGGGGTGTTTGGTTCGGTGCGGACTAGAAGGGCCTAATGGCCTGTTTCCGCGCTGTAATTGTTATGTTATTATGTTAATCATTGATTGGTTAGAATGCGGGTACAGCAGGCAGTGAAGAAAGCAAATGCCATGCTAGCTCTTATTGCGAGAGGTTTTGAATATAGAAGCAGGGAAGTCTTACTGTAGCTGTATTGGGCCTTGGACAAGTATCGTGCACAATTTTGGTCTAATCTGAGGAATAACATTCTTGCTATTGAGGGAGTGCAGTGAAGGTTCACCAGATTGATTCCTGGGGTGGCATGATTGATGTATGAAGAAAGACCAGATAGGCTAGGATTATACTCACTGGAATTTAGAAGAATGGGAGGGATCTCACTGAGGCGTGTAAAAATCAGATAGAACTACAGTTTAGAGGCATGAAGAATGTTCCTGATGCCAGAACAAGGGGTCACAGCCTAAAATTAAGGCGAAGTGAGGAGAGACATCTTCACTTAGAAAATTGTGAATTTCCTATCACAGCAAATTGTTCAGGCTAGTTCATTAGATACATTCAAAGGGATTCGGAACTAGCCCTTATGGCAAAAAGCATCGAGGGGCATGATCAGACGACATTATATTGAATATTTGAAGGGCTGAATGGCTTGCACTGATACTCTATGATTCTATAATTGCTTGGGAGTACTGTGTGCAATTCTTTTTTACCTAGGATAAAAGTGTTACATACTGGAGGACATGCATTTAAGATGAAAGCATGTGCAGGGAAAGTTTTTTCCAACATTGAGAATGGTAGGTGGCTGGAATAGATTGCATTGAGGAGTGGGGGAACCAGTCACAATTGTAGCAAATGTGCAGAGAAATGGATCTGTGCAGGTAGAAGAGAATTAGTTTAATCTCAAATTGTTTATGTCCCATGCACTGAAAT
Source organism: Narcine bancroftii (assembly GCF_036971445.1). Taxonomy (NCBI): domain Eukaryota; kingdom Metazoa; phylum Chordata; class Chondrichthyes; order Torpediniformes; family Narcinidae; genus Narcine; species Narcine bancroftii. The sequence continues at coordinate 26,566,475 of NC_091480.1, read as the reverse complement.
TCAGAAAGAAGCTTCGTTTTTTGTGTTCTCCAGGCAATCCAAATCATACAGCAGGTCATGCAAGTAAATAAATGGACAAATCAATAAATATAGGGAGTCGTGTAACAATAGTTCAATCATGCAAGCATGGAGAAAGTACAAAAACATTGTGCAGGAAATAGAGAAAAAAGCATAGTTATAAAAGGCAGTGCAAGGACATGGCCTTTTGTCAGTGTGAGATCCATTCAAGGGTCTGACAAGATTTGTAAAGAAACTGTAGGCACGGTTAGCGCAATGCTTTTACAGCGCCAGGGTTCAAATCCTGCGTTCTCTGTAAGGAGTTTGTACTTGCTCCCCGTGTCTCCATGGGTTTTCCCCGAGGGCTTTCGTTTCCTCCCGCCGTTTGAAATGTGCCAGGGGTTGTAGGCTAATTGAGTGTAATTGGGTGGCTCGGACTCATGGGCTGAAGTGGCCCGTTACTGTGCTGTATGTTTAAATTTAAAATTAAAAAATTTACATGTTCTTAAATCAGGAGGTTTGTGTTTTCAAGTACATGTAACTTCCATACAATGGAAAGAGGGAGAAAAAGATTTCGACTGGGATGGAATGACTCCTTTAAAATTTTAGCAGCTCTCCCAAGAGAGGTAACATGCTTGGGGCAGTCATCGTGGGTCAAAGGATTCTATAACTTCAAATAACTTGAGAGATGGAATCATGAAAATAAGAAATAAAACAACAAGAACAGTAATATCACAATTTATCCATCTTGTTCAGATGACTTGCAGATACATGTTTAGCAGGTGGAATGTAAATGTAATTGGACTTGTTCTGCATTTCAGCTGCACAGAATGCTGCATCAATCAGATATTTTCCCACAAAATTTTATATAATCAGCCAATGGACAAGTATCTGATCCTCTGCTAGACAAATAAGATGACCTGGGCTCTAAAAAAAGAACATTTTAGTATCTGTTTGTAGAGCCTAGCTGTGTCTACAATTAAGTCTTGAATATTTATTGTATGAAGTTTGGAAGAACTGTAAATTGCTTACTAACTACCTGACACATTGGATAGATTAAGTTTCGTTTTTGAACCACAATGAACTGAGCTTCATGGAGACATAATACGCATGGCAATGAAACAACACCTGATACATTTTCTCTCATTTCATGGTCTGCACAGTAGCAGCAGTGACGGATACAAGGAACAGGAGAAAGGATGTCAGCTACTCTAATAGATTGAGGCCTCTCTACACTTCAAAGTATTTACCTGCTCTGTTCCATGTCCTTAGACAATTTCAGTTAACAAACTTCGACCGTGATCTTGACATTTTCAATTACTTTTCGTTCACATATTTGTTATACTAGAAGTTACTTCTTGCTTCTGTGTGCGTTTTTAATAGTATTTTACTTTAATGTTCAAAGAATTCCCTGAAATAAACTACAGCTCTGTTTTTTGCTGTTATCACAATTGATATTGTGCTTTTATCTTTTTTGGGGGCTGTTATTGAAAAGGGGAATTTGGCAGTTTCATTTCCATGTTGCAACATGAATGACTCAGAGATCTAATGGGTTCCTCTGTCATTTTATATACATTGTTTTAAGTTAATAAGACATGTTACCTTATATCCTAGGATTAGTCCATTTTGATCAGATTCTGGAACTGGTCCCCACATGACCAAGATCTGTGTAGGACTCACAGCCTCCGCTGTAACATTTCCTGGTGCAGCTGATGGAACTGAAATCAAAGAGCAAAGGAAGAAATGTAATTGGAAATCAATTACTGAAATACAGGGCCTTCCACAATGTTTGAGACAAGGATTTTTTTCATAATTTATAATCCAACTTTTCACATGTGATTAAAGTGCACATTCCAGATTTTATTAAAGGATATTTGTGTACATTTTGGTTTAACTATGTAGAGATTACAGAAACTTTTTACACTTAATCCCCTCATTTCAAGGCACCATAATATTTGGGACATAGAATGCTATGTATATTAAAGTAGTCATGTTTAGTACTATTGCACAATCTGTGTATGCAATGACTGCTTGAGGTCTGTAATTTATAGACATCACCAGGTGTTCAGTATCTTCCCTGGTGATGTTCTGCCAGGCCTCCACTGCAGCCACCGTCAGCTCTTGCATGTTTCAGGGGCTTGTCCCCTTAAGTTTTCTTTTCAGCATGGAAGCCATGCTCAATTTGATTTAGATTGGGCGACTGACTTGGCCATTCAAGAATTTTCCAGTTTTTAGCTTTGAAAAACTCCTTTGTTGCTTTAGCAGTGTGTTTGGAGGCATTTGTTCAAACTTAAGAAATTAAGATATTTCTATACACAACAGAATTAAATTTGCTACTGCCGTCAGCTGTTCCATCATCAACGAAGGTAAGTGTGCCAGTAACTGTGGCATCCATACATGCCCAGGTGGTGTGCTTTGGATCTTAGGTAGTTCCTTCACGCCTGCACACTTTGCTCTTGCCATTACTCTGATACAAGTTAATCTTGGTCTTGTCTGCTCACAAGACCTTTTTCCAGAATTCTGCAGGCTCTTTTAAGCACTTCTTGGCAAACTGTAATCTGGCCATCTGTGGCTAACAAGGGGTTTGCATCCTGCAGTGCAACCTCTGTATTTCTGTTCATGAAATATTCTGTGGACTGTAGTCATTGACACATCCACACCTGCCTCATGAAAAGTGTTTCTGATTTGTCAAGCTGCTGTTTGGGGATTTTTCTTCATTATGATGAGAATTTTTCTGTCATCAGAATGGAGATCTACCTTGACTCAATAGTCACTTTGCAATTACTGAGCTCACCAGTACACTCTTTCTTCTTAATGATGTTCCAAACAGTTGATTTTGGTCATCCTAAGGTGTAATAAGGGAAAAATGTGTCTTTGTCCCAAACATTATGGAGGGCACTGAATGTATTCTGTAACTATCACAGCTGGATGGTATGCGGATGTGCTCAAAATAATGATACAGTAAAACCCCTGGTATCGGCACCTATGGAGATTGGTAAATGCTGGATAAGTGAGGTCTGATCTAATGCTGTGTGGATTGGCAAAGTAACAGCGAAGTGTGTATTTTTTACCTATTTATTATTGGTGATTGCTCGAGGCTGTCGTTTGCTTGAATTCTGGATAATGGGGTTTTTATTGAGTCAAACAAGGAGGTGGATAATGTGATGGAAATGGGAAAAATGAAAAGTGAAGTGGAAAAACCTACCAACCAAAACCTAATCTTACCAAAGCACTCTTTATCTTGCAGATATCACCCAAATAGCTGCTTAAATAGGTGTCTGAAGATAATGCACAGCTGATGTAAAGACTAACCCAATGTTGTTAATGGATTATATTAAAGGACTGTATGGGATTTTGATGTAGCATGGGCAGATTAAGATGTGTTTTATTGTTGTGTGATTCTGGGCATTCAATCTTACCCTCAAGCCCAATTAGGTAATGTTTGGAAAATAGTTCAAATTCAAGTTTATTATTATCACACATTTGTGAAGTACAACTGGATGAAATGGTGCTCTTTGGTCCTTGGTTTAAAACCATGTAAACACATACATAGACACAGTATTTACAAGCAATTTATATGCAGTACATATGTAAAAATAAATAAATATTTTTAAGTAATAATAGATTCTCGGAGGGATTGTATGAACAGTTCATCAATCATTCAGTCATCTCACTGCCCGTGGGAAGAAGCTGTGTCTCAGTCTGGTGGTTCTGCATTGATACTTCTGTATTTGTTTCCTGACAGGAGAAGCTGGAAGGTGCTATGTAACGATTTTTCAAGCCTTCTTTAGGCAACAATCCTGGTAGATCAGGCTGATGGGAGACCCCAGTGGTCCTCCCTGCTATTCTTATGGTCCTGTGGACTTGTGGCGCGCTTAGGTAGCAGCAAGCAAATACAAAACTCAAAAGACTGTACAATAGGCTTTATTCAGATAAAAGTCTGAACACCAGTTCATGCTTCGGTGGCTCCCGTGACACTAGCTCAGGAGGGGCTGGCTCAGGTCTATATTTGGGTCAGCTGATTGACAGTCGGCCAGGTGGAATCAGCTGTTAGGTGGTATTCCTGCAGGTACAGAGATCGCCCCCTGCAGTAGGCTGGTGGTCATATCACCACAGGACTGACCCCTGATCTGATGCTCTACAGCAGTAGTACTCAATCTTCTTTTTTCCCCACTCACATACCACCTTAAGTAATCCCTACGCTATAGGTGCTCTGTGATTGGTAAGGGATTACTTAAAGTGGTATGTGAGTGGGGAAAAAAAGGTTGACAACCATTTTTATTGAAATATTTTGATTGAGAAAAATTGTTATTGGCCCATTTCCTTTGGAGTTTTGAAACCGTGCACATAACGAGTCAATTACATACGATTAAAACAGTAGTTTTCAAATGTTTTCTTTCCACCCTCATGTCACCTTAAGTAATCACAGAGCACCTATTGCATAGGGATTACTTAAGGTGGCATGTAAGTAGAAAGAAAACATTTGAAAATCACTGCTATACACCATGTGATGCAGCCGGCCAAGACGTTCTCGATAGAGCTCCTGTAGAAAGTTGACAGGATGGTAGCCAGTAGCTTTGCCTGCCTCAGTCTTCTTAGGAAGTGCAGTCGCTGCTGTTATTTATATCTAGTGGAGGATGGTCATCCTTGGTCCTCCTGAAATCCACAATCATTTCCTTTATCTTATCCACAATGAGTCTCAGGTTGTTATTCTCACACCAAAACACAAGATTTTCTGCCTCTCCTCTGTAGCACGACTCACTGTTGTGGCCACCTCCTGCTGTGTCATCTGCAAACTTGATGAACGTTGTTGAAGCTGGATCTGGTGATGCAGCCAGGGGCCAGTAGTGTAAACAGGAGTGGGCTGTGTGCCACATCCTGAGGTGCGCCAGTGCTCAGCGTGACGATGCTCGACGTTCAGCTACCGACCCGAAAGAGACCAAATTTCCACCAGTCAAATATTTGGATTGAGGAAAGTGAGTGGATTCCACGTTAAAAAAAAAGAATTTCTGTACAAAGGGGCAATATTTTCTTTTGGAGATAATAGCATGGCTTTCATTTTGATTGAATGTTAAGTCAAAAGGCTGAAGAGAATAAAATTAAGCATGGAGGAGATTATTTCAAGTTCAAGTAGCCTTTATTTGTCACTTTAAAACCAAACTGCAAATGCAGTGCACAGTGAAAAAATAATGTTCCTACAAACCATGGTCCTATATAAAATGACACAAGACTACTCAAAAACATCGTACACTCCTGACTCCTTGGTAAATTATTTTTAAAAAAATGCTGAATAAGTACTGTTTTAATCTTAACAATATCTTTAAAATATATTCAAATCTCTCAACTTTATTTCAACAATGCGTCCTAGAAAGGAAACAAAAACTACTGCAACTTCTTCTGGAGCCCAACGGGAAGACAAGAAGAAAAAAGAAATGAGGCCTACCTCGACGGTAAAGCATGGAGCTGGAGTCTGCGCTGCCTCCCGATCTTGAGAATCCTTGGAGGCGACTTCTTCCGGCGTCTCTCACCCGTTACAACAGGGAGAGGGCGTTGGAGAGGGGACCCGTGGTTGAAACGAGCATGGGGGGGAAGTCGCGACTGCGCAGTCCAGCCATACCCAAACCATTACTGGGAGAAACGTAGATATTTACCGAAAAGTCGCGGAAATCACCTCAGCATCTGAGGGAGAAGAATTGGGCTCCAGAGGAGGATAATTGACAGAAGATGAAGAAGAAAAAGACTTACAAGAAGAGGAGGTAATATTAAAATGAACCCATAGAGGTGATATCCACAATGATAATTCATCAATTTAAAGGAATGAAAGGGGAAATGAAAGAAGGAATGAAAACTTTACAAACAGAAATGAAAGAAGAAACTAATAAAGTGTTGGATACTATGAATAAAATTAAAAAGTTGGAGAAAATGGATGAGAAAATTACTAGAGTACAGGATGATTTGTAACAGGTTGAAGACAAAGTGTCTCTGGAAAATACTGTTACTCGTTTAATAACAGTTAATCAAAAGATTTTTAGATAAAGTGGATGTTTTGGAGAATTTTAGCAGAAGAAAAATGTTAAAATTGTAGGTCTTTCAGAGGGAAAGAGAGGTCCGGATGCAATTTGGTTTTTTTTCAAGATTGGATTCCTAAAGTTATGGGAGAGTAGAATTTTGAAAATATAATTAAAATTGAGAGAGCTCATTGAGCTCTGAGACTAAAACCTCTCCCTAATCAAAAGCCACGCTCTAAATTAATAAAATTTCTGCGTTACCAAGATAGGTAAAAAAAATCTTGCGATCAAATGAGTGAGGAAATATCAAGGCGCATTGTTGTGGGAAGGGGATAGAATCTGCTTCTATCCTGAGTGAAGATTTGTTGTGGGAAGGGGATAGAATCTGCTTCTATCCTGAGTGAAGATTTGTTGTGGGAAGGGGATAGAATCTGGTTGTATCCTGACTTGAGTTGAAGAAAAGAAAAATAATTCAATTCGGCAAAGAAAGTCCTTTTTGATAAAGGATACAAATTTGTCCTTCGTTACCCTGCGACTTCGAAGATCTTTGTTGTGGATGAACAGAGCAGATTCTTTGTTAACTCTCTGGAAGAGGAAGAATTTTCCCAGCGTCTTCCTGAAGTTCACCCCCCCCCCCCCAATGGAAGGCACTGTGCTTTTGATGCAAAGGCTTCCTTTTTCTTACTCTAATTTTAAAAGTAAGATGGAAGAAATTGAAGAAATAATCTTATTCCTTTTATTTGTTTCTTTTGATCTCTCGCAAATTATTTTAAATTGTGGTTAACTAATTAATTAATTAGTTGATTAAATTTTAATTAATAAAGAGATTAAATCTTGTATCCTGAATTTACGAAAGGAGTGGGAGAATAGGGAGTGCTGAACACTACGGGGTTATGTGTGTATTTGTGACCTCAGTCACGACCCGTAAAATGGAGTATTTTTAGACAACACTTACTCGGAGGCTTTTTTTTGTATTACCATAAGTATAATTATGTAATTACATTTCTTTTATATTTTAATTTCTGTTTCATTCTTTACTTGGATTGCTGGACACATGAAGTATTATTTGCAGGAATAAGAGGAGATTTACTTGGGGGGGGTGGGGGGAGGCAATGGCAGGAGATTGACCTCATTTTAATTAGATGAGTAAGGTGATGAAGTTTGTTAATGTTAATGAGCTAAATGTATCGATTAAAAGAAAGAGGGTATTAACACATATTAAGAAATTGTTTGTTGATGTAGCTTTTTTTCAAGAAAGACATATAACTAACCGTACATGGAACACAATGGAGAGGGCCTACCACAGACCTCCACCCCCTAAAATGACAGAATGAGAAGAAGATGAAATGAACTGACCCAGTGTGTAACAGTAGATGACACAATTTTCTTGTTTATTTTCATTGTGTGACGACATGGTTTAATGTATTGTATATGTTGAACGTTTAGTGGGTGGGGAGGGGGGTGGGAAGGAGGGAGGGAAGGGAGGGGGGAGAAAAGGGGAGAAAATGACACTGTGTATATTCAAGAGGGAAATGTTTGTGTGTATTTTGGTCAATATGGTTCATAGTGTAAAAAATAAAAAATTAAAACAAAAGAAAGACATATAACTGAAAAAGCACATCTGAAATTAAAAAGAGACTGGGTGGGATGTCATCTTCATGTAATTCTATTGTTAGAGGTGAGGCAATTCTGATTAAAAAAAGAACCTGATGATTAAAGTTGCCAAATATTTTCGGAAATGAGGACTTTTTTGAATTTGTATGCTCCGAATGTTGATGAAGAGAAATTTATTCAAGACACATTTCTTAATTTAGCAGAAGCACATGAAAATATTTTAATAGGAAGGGATTTTAATTTTTGTTTGGATCCATTGTTAGATCTACTTGAGCAACGACAAGAACAAAAGCAGCTGAAGCTACCCTGGTTTTGATGAAAGATTTTAATTTAATAGACAAATGGAGAAGGATTCATCCTAGAGAAAAAAATCATTCACTTTATTCAAGTAGATTTGGTTCTTACTCTACCATGATTTCTTTTTGATTTCGGCTTAATTATAGGGTAGAATCCTTGAAGCAGATTATAAATCAAGGATTTTATCTGATCACTCACTTTTGTTATTAATGCCTGATAAGGAGAAGTTGATCTATAGATGGAGCTTAAATTCTTTTGTTGAAAAGGAATGATTTTTGTGAGTTTATTCGATATTTGGATATTTTGTGATAAAAATTGGAATTCGGTAAATGATAAATTTATTTATCATGGACTAATCTATGAGATACCTTAAGAGGTCAGATTATAAGTTTGACTTCTAAAATTAAAAAGGAATATGTGAGAGAGGTTGATCAATTTGAAAAAGAAATTACAGTTTTGGAAAAGGATCTTCAAAATTGAAGACAAACATAAGCAGTTGATTAATAAAAAAACTTCAATAAAATGCCTTACAAATTTACAGAACTGAGAAAGCAATTATAAGAATGAAACAAAGATATCATGAGTTAAGTGAAATGTCACATAAAGCGTTAGTGCTTGGCAATTAAAGGCGGAACAGGCTTCTAAAACAATTAATGCAATTAAAAAAGGTATTAATGGAGTTACTTATGGACCTCAAGAAATAAATGAATATTTAAGAATTTTTATTTGAAATTGGAGTCTTTGAGGGATGAAGATAAAAGTTAATAATTATTTATCACAATAATTAACATGGAAATATGAACTGGGAGATCTACAGCTTCCTAATTTTAGAAATTATTATCAAGCAGTGCAAATGAGATTTTTGTTTCTTTTTTTTGAAAATGAAAAAACTGGCATGGAGAGAGGAGAGCAGAAGAATTTTTATATATATATAAGTAGCAACCGAAATTGATGGTTGCTGATAAGGAGACACCATTTTTGAAACAATTGCTGAATATTTGGAATAAAATAAATGATGAGATTGCTGTAATACGGTCAATATTGTCTAAAATGCCATTGATTCAAATTCCCTTATAGCTTTTTAAAGGGATCATCAGGTTTTGAATATTTGGCCTCGTAAGGGGATTGTAAATGAAGATTGTTTTGAAAAGGGATCAATTAATATAATTTGAGCAATTGAGGAATAAATATGCTATACCATATAATACTCTCGTTTTTTTGTTATTTTCAATTAAGAGCATATATAATGGATAAGCTTGGACCAACTATGTTTTTACCTGGTTGTACTGAAATTGAACTTCTTATTAGGAGAGGAATTGTTAAAAAAAATTACACCTAAGATATGTTCATTTTTACAAGGCAGGAACTCCCAAACAAGGTCTTCACAGACCTAGACAGAGATGGGAATATTATAATTGATCATCAAACATGGAAAGATTCATGAAGGGAATGTATGACTCATTCTATTAATGTTAGATATAGATTAGTCCATGATAATTTTCTACATCAGTTATATCTTACATCATAGAAATTGAATTGATTGAATTTTTTTTAGATGTGGTGTAGATGTAGGATCTTTTTGTTACTTGGTGTTGTCCCAATGTACAGCCTTTTTGGACAGATTTATGAATTCTTTTGGAACAAGTTACAGGAATTGATTTTCTGCAAAGTCCTAATTTATTTTTATTTGGGAAAATTGAAGGTATAAGACCTCAATTAAAATGATCAGTTTATCAATTGGAATATGTTAAATTAGTTTCAGCAGAAGTGAGGAAATGTATTGCAGTAACTTGGAAGTCCAATACTTCTTTGGGTACATTAAGGTGGCAAGCAGAGGTTTAAAGCTGTATTCCTTTGGAAAGGTTATGTATACTTTGAGAAATAAGTTTGCTACATTCATAAAAATAATGGGATTAAATTTGTAATGGTATCCTAACCTGCGAGATTCTCCCCTGAGTAATTATGAAAAGTTCTGCCAGGCGACGCTTCTCTGTGCACTCCAAAAACTCTTTCTGTTTCTTTCTTTTTTCTTTTCCTTTTATACTTAGTTTTATATTATCAATATTATATTTTTGAGGGGGGGGGCAGGTGTTGTGGGATGGGGTGAAACCAACATGTATATAACTTCATTTTGAAATCTGTAGTATTATATAAATGTTATTACTACATGTATGGAAAAAAATTTAAATATTCAACAAAAACTACACTAGACTACAACCTAAATAATGCTACATAAGATGAATAAAACAGTGCAAACAATAAAAAACTAGACAATAGGCATGGTAGAGACAAGTTACAATATAATAGACTCTGGGATGTTAAAAGTCTGATAGCTTGAGTGAAGAAACCGTCACACAGTTCACAATCCATAGCAGCCCAAAAGCATCGACCCCCTCACCACAGGGCCTCGCAATCTAAGACGGTGTAACCTTCAAGACCCCAAAACAAGTCACATGATACAGCTGCTCCGGACACCATGATACACCCTCTGCAGAACACACCACGATGTTCCCACCCTAGCCACTGAAACAAGCGACGCAGAAGACTAGAGGCCTTGTCTCCACAGCAGAGGCTTGGTCCCCACACCAGTTGAGGCAGTATAGCTTCGTAGCTTCCTCCCAAAGGCCTGTTATTGCTTGGCGATTTCCATGTTGCTACAATGTCTTGCGAAGCTCTACTGTCCAAAATTTGTGGCTGATCATTCCAATATTACAGGATATCTTCCCTACAACCCTTTCTGTATATTTAAGTGCATCTAAATTGGACTTTAAAGTTTATTCTTCTGCCCTTGCTCAGGTCATACAGCACTTAGTAACAATTTAATTAACAAGTCGATAATGCTCGATTTGGAAGTGCCCTGGCGCTAGAAGGATTCATTGTTAGATTTCATCCTTTGATCAGATGGAGTAAGTCGATTTCTGGATAACAACCATTAAGAATGGCTGTCAACGTCTGCCTCTAGGCTCGTTCGGACAAATGTAACGTTCCCATGAGATTTAGCATTTTGTTGCAGTATATCCAACTTGGCTCAGCTCAAAATATATAAAACACGCTCAGGAAAGAACAGAAATTCAAATGCCAGGCATAGGTGAACTCACAAAAGCAAACTTCACTCAAAAAAAATACACAGTCAAATTGCCATGCTAGACTGCAACAGGATCTAACTACTTCTCGCCCTCCTGATTGACTTGCATTTACTTTATAAAAATGCCTGTTTTGGATGACACGCGATGTGGACATGAACGACACACTCATAAAATCACTGTACATGCTTACAGATTTGATGCTATTATCTTTATATCAAAGGATAAAACTATAAATCTGCTTTTACAGTTTTAATGAAGGTCATTGTACCATCAGATTAGAAGGAAGACATCTGAAATTAAGCACTTTAATTTTGTTTGTTTTCTGGGCATTTGCACTAACTGCTAGATTTTGAGTCAGACGGATGATGAGGACATTTGGAGGTGCTGGTGTGAAGGTGTTACAAAGCTCTCTGAGCCGAACAAATAAATGAAATGGTTGAAACGACAAAGGAGCTGAAGCACAATAGATAAACAACTTTATCTCAGATGACATTAATTTAGCATCACCGTGCAGCCATTTTGGGGAAAAACAATCCTCAGGGCATGGCTTTATAAGCAAAAACACAGACAAAAATATCAAAGAAAAGCTACAAAAATGTGTTCAGAATAGATTTAAATTCTTAGAGGCTAACTGGGGTGGAAAAAAAAGATCAGCACAGCCAATCCCTTTCATGTTCAGGTCCAAAGTCCTTATAATAATCTCTCAACAGGTATCAACATTCAAAATGAAAAGTCTATGAGAATTCAATCAATATCCTGCAGACACTCCACATAAGTAACGTTACCAAGACAGGCCATAGGAGTGAAAGAAAAATGCTGTTGTAACAGAAGTTAAGCCTCCGACATTTTGCAGCTGCAATTAAGGTCCTGTCGTGAGCCAGAAGGGAAAAGTAACCTATTTTTTGTCTTATAATGTTACACTTGAATAAGATGGGAAAGCTCTTCACTTTCCAGTATGGACCTTCTTCACCCTAATAAGCACAAAAGGTTGCTAAAAAGCAAACAATCTTTTACCTTCATGCTTTTCCTCAAGATGACAGTAAAGCAAAGCGTTTTCCCCTCTCAAATCACAGCTTTACATTTTGTTTTATTCAGAAGTACCTGACTCTCTTGTGCATCCTTGGACTTGATTGCTCCAAGGTCCTGATCCAATGGCATTAAAAGCCTGGACCTGAAATACATAGTCGGTCCATTCCTCCAGGTTCTCGATTGTGATTTCCCTCTCCAGACGATCATTAATGATCTGAGTCCCAGGAATGCCCAGACCATCCACTCTCCAAAACTGAAGTCTATATCCAACTGATTCAGGGTTACCATTATACTCAGATTCTGGAAGAGGCTGTGAATAAATAAAGCTTCAAATAAATTATAGTATAAAAGATACATGCTGATGTATAACCATATAACATATATAACAGTTTATGGCATGGAAACAGGCCTAACTGTGTAATTTTGATATAAGGCTGACATATTAAATTACCTAGCAAGTTGTCTATTTAAAAAGAAAGAAATTCAGATATTCATCCACGTTAAGGAGTACTCAGTGAATTTTAGAAGGAGCAGATTTACCTGGTCTTTATTTAAGTATACAGCTTGGTGCTTGAAATTGGCAGTGGAAGAAGTTTTTCTGATTGGAAGTCTGTACCACAGGGATTGGTTGGTACTGGAACCTTTGTTCTTTGGAATATATGTTATTGACTTGGATATGAACGTAGGAAGCATAACGAGTAAATTTGCACATGACATGCAAGTTGCTGGCGTGCATAGAGCATGGAAGTTTGTCAGGAAGCAGCAGGATTTACATCAGATGTGAGGTTGAAGGAATTTAAACCTGACAAGTGTGAGGTGAGAGAACTAATGCACAAAAGTCTGCAGACACCAAGATGAAGTAAAAACGCAATGCTGGAGAAACTCAGCAAGTTAAACAGTGGACTTTATATAGCAAAGATAGAGATACAGATCCAACATTTTGGGCTTGAGTCCTTCATCAAAATATGATCAAAATGTAGACAGGTGCCTGAATAAAATGGTGGTGGGGGGAAGTGGCAGGGGGAGGAGCACAGCCCCATAGGCAGGCAATAGGTGGATTAGGGAAGGGATGATGGGAAGGGAGTGGAGAGCTGGAGGAAAGGAGACAGAGGGATAGGGTAGAGAAGGAGAACAGGGAGTGGGCTACCAGAAACAGGAGAAGTCAATGTTAATGCTGTCCAGTTGGAGGGTGCCCAGATTGAATATTAGATGTTGCTCCTCTAATTCACGGGTGCCCTGGGTTTGACAGTATATGAGGCCATGGACAGATATGTCAGCATGGGAGTGGGGCACGGAATTGAAACCATTGGCCACTGGGAGATCCTCATCATTGAGGCGGACAGAGTGAAGGTACTCATTGAAGAGATCTCTCAGCATGCATCCATTCTCTCTGATTCGGAGAAAGCCACAGTGGATGCAGTAGATGACCCCTGCAGATTCACAAGGGAGGTGTTGCTTCATTTGGAAGGACTGTTTGGGGCACCGAATGGTGGTGAGGAAGGAGGTGAGGGCGCAAGTGGAGCATCTCCTGAGGACTCAGGGGTAGGCACCAAGGGGGCGATTAATGGGAAGGGAGAAGTGAATGGGAAGCCACATAGTAGGATGCATATAGCAAATGGCAGGGCACTAAGGGATGTTGATGAACAGAGGGACCTTGGGACCTCACCATCCCAATTCAAATGAATGATGTTATATCCTGCACCAGGTCTAATTCAGCAAAGGTTTTGAGAACAGACACTACAGGATAAATCGTGAGGGATCTCAGCGAGTACTGCTCTCCTCCAAGCAGTTCTGCCAGCAAAATCCAACAAGATTCAGGATATTATATTACCCTATGCAACATGTTAATTTGATTGTTGCAAAATTTGATAAAATAGCTCAAATTTATAGATTTAACCATATAACCACTACAGCACAGAACAGGCCAGTTCGGCCCTACTAGTCCATGCCGTAGCAAATCCCCACCCTCCAAGTCCCACTGACCAGCACCTGGTCAGAAAAAATTGATATCTGTCCATGGCGGAACACAATGCTTGATTCTATTTAAAATCACAAACTGTTTCCATATCAAACCCAAGGATATGGTTCAGAAGCTTGATCTAATAAGAGCTGAAAGAGCAAATCCACACGACTCTAAAAATTTTGAGCTTTTATTTTGAACATTCTTCTGCAAAAATCAGTAAAGAAAACCAATATTGAAAACAGATGGCAATCTTACCATAAATAAGAAAGGTAAAAAAGTTCTGATCAGGTGTAATATATCGTTTACAGAGATGACGGAGACGAGGGACAGAAAATATGAAATTTATGAAAATTCGCTGCAAGCTCATTAACTTTGAACATTGCTTTACTTTTGATTTGCTTATCCAGAAGTATCCAAAATATCAATTATAACCCCATCATATTCTCAAATGTTACCAGTTTTCACTTTAAACTCCACACAGAAATCCAATATGTTGAATGACAACAATTTGCAGAAATAACTTTTTAATTTCAGCATTGTGTGATATGGAATTGGACAAATTGGTCCTGAAAGGTTCATACATCTCATTCAACTTTATCTTCAGCTATTTTAATACTCTCATGGATCATGTATGTCATCTATATTTCATCTTCCCACCTGTACAACTGCCTGCATTAAATTTTACCTTCCATTCTTACTTTAATAATTCAGTTCATAATTTCTGTGCAGCATGCTGTTCAAATACCTCCAAGATCAATGCCATTTGGAAATTCGATCAATTATGACCCTTTTTGAAATCCAAGTTATAACTATGAATTAAATTTTGCTGTATATTTAAAATCAAGTCTTGGGGCATCCAGCAAAATCCAACAAGATCCAAGATATCATATTGCCCTATGCAACAGGTTAATTTGATTGTTTCAAAATCTGTTAAAATAGCTCAAAATTGTACATTTAGCAGTGAGAAAAAATGGACTTGTGTCCATGGTAGAACACAATGTTTGATTCTATTTAAAATCACAAATTTTCTGAATCATGAACTCTATCAATGTACATCTTTAACGAACTCCCATTTGTCGTGACTTGCTCTGATTTTGTCAGTTACACGAATATGGACAGTGTTATTCATCCTCACTTTGCAAATCTATTCTTTTTCTTCCTTCACAAATGAACACAGTTTCTTCACTTACCACCCAGCGGACCCATAGGCTTGTCTCACTCGCTGTTCGCACTGTCACGCTTGCTGGTGCTATATCGGGTGGAGCTTGCAGCGTCTGAATTTCACGGGAAGGCGAACTAGCAGGTCCAGAGCCCACAACATTCATCTGCTTTATTCGAAACCTAATGACAAAATAACGCGGTACACTGAATACAAGAATTAAGTTCAATGTTCAGAGTTAAATCAAATATAATCTTTAGAATTCCAGCATGAATAGAAATGCCATATTTTCCAGAAGTCAGATGGTCAGCCATACATTACTCAGACAGACTTATTAAATTTGATAGCTCAATCAACATTAGAAATGAGAGCAAAAATTCAAATAAGCAGCATCACCTTTTAGTGAAGGCCACCAACTGGCATGATGAGCGTGCCCTTGTGGTGATCCACTCTCACACTGTGATTGGCTGCTATTGACTGGACATGATGAGCGTGCCCGTGTGGTGATCCACTCTCACACTGTGATTGGCTGCTATTGACTGGACACACCTCCCGAGACCGATCCTACCCATAGTCCCTTGCAGGCTTCTCTTTTCCTTTTGTTCCAATCATTCAAAGAGGTGGATAGTTGTTTGATAGTGATCCAGTCTTTAGCTTTCACTACTCAGCCTTTTGCGAATTATTGATGGTACATCAGCATGTTACAGCTGTGCTTTAGAGATCCAAAGATACATTAGCAAAGCACAATGAATTCTAATGTCTCAGCTGCACAATTGCAGGAGGCCATAGAGTTGATGTCAAATATGAAAACAACGGCAAGAAATAAGTGGAAAACACTGACCATGAAGTAACTCTCTTTCTATAATTTTGCTACCTTTTTCTCCCACAGGCAAATGCTCAACCTCACAAATAATCTGCAGCTTCTTCTAAACCTTGCCCATGGTCAGTTCCCATTGATCAGGTAAATAAAATATCAGCAAACATTTTCACAAACTGACTAGAAAAGTTTTGGGGGAAAAAAAAATCCTGACCACTACTGACCTTATTGGTGCATACACTTTACAGAGAAAATAACTGGATATCTATTAATGGTGGGTATTTGGACTACATCCCCTTTCATGAGGAATAAAGGCAGGAGAAAGCTACTTGGCTCATGACTATTCCAACTTTCAATAAGATCATGGCAGATCCTTCAGTTGAGTGGCATCAATCCTTCCATTCAATATGATCTTGGTTGATCTATGCTGAGCTCAACTCCTCTTTGTAACAATTCTTCTTAACCCTTTAATCTTTCAAATATCTATCACCATCTCAAATATATCTAATGATCTGCCCTCCATCACCCTCAGACCAATGAATTCCAGAGATTCACTACCTTCTGTGCGAAGAAATCTCCATGCACTTATACTAATGTGCCATTTCCTTGAACGGATGGCAGTCTCTTCAATCTGAGGCGCCTGCAAGCTCACACCAAGACACAAGAGAAACTTGTCCGTGAACTACTCTTTGCAGATGATGTCGCTTTAGTTGCCCATTCAGAGCCAGCTCTTCAACGCTTGACGTCCTGCTTTGTGGAAACTACCAAAGTGTTTGGCCTGGAAGTCAGCCTGAAGAAAACGGAGGTCCTCCATCAGCCAGCTCCCCACCATGACTACCAGCCCCCCCACATCTCCATCGGGCACACAAAACTCAAAACAGTCAACCAGTTTACCTATCTCGGCTGCACCATATCATCAGATGCAAGGATTGACAATGAGATAGTCAACAGACTCGCCAAGGCAAATAGCGCCTTTGGAAGACTACACAAAAGAGTCTGGAAAAACAACCAACTGAAAAACCTCACAAAGATAAGCGTATACAGAGCCGTTGTCATACCCACACTCCTGTTCGGCTCCGAATCATGGGTCCTCTACCGGCATCACCTACGGCTCCTAGAACGCTTCCACCAGCGTTGTCTCCGCTCCATCCTCAACATCCATTGGAGCGCTTTCATCCCTAACGTCGAAGTACTCGAGATGGCAGAGGTCGACAGCATCAAGTCCACGCTGCTGAAGATCCAGCTGCGCTGGGTGGGTCACGTCTCCAGAATGGAGGACCATTGCCTTCCCAAGATCGTGTTATTTGGCGAGCTCTCCACTGGCCACCGTGACAGAGGTGCACCAAAGAAAAGGTACAAGGACTGCCTAAAGAAATCTCTTGGTGCCTGCCACATTGACCACCGCCAGTGGGCTGATATCGCCTCAAACCGTGCATCTTGGCGCCTCACAGTTTGGCGGGCAGCAACCTCCTTTGAAGAAGACCGCAGAGCCCACTTCACTGACAAAAGGCAAAGGAGGAAAAACCCAACACCCAACCCCAACCAACCATTTTTCCCCTGCAGCCGCTGCAACCGTGTCTGCCTGTCCCGCATCGGACTTGTCAGCCACAAACGAACCTGCAGCTGAAGTTGACTTTTACCCCCTCCATAAATCTTCGTCCGCGAAGCCAAGCCAAAGAATATTAAAAATCTATTAATTTTTGTCTTGAACATACTTATCACAATGCTATTTAGCAGAGAATTTCAAAGGTCTATAACCCTTTGGATAAAGAACTGTCTTCTCATCTCAGGCCTGAAATGCCAACACCTTAAGACTTCAACTCTTCATTCCAGACCACTGGGGTTGCATCTATCTTGTCAAATTCCCATGAGCAGTATTCCATGATTTCACCTTACCTTTATCATCTGCCAATCTGCGGGAATCATTCCAGATTTCATGGAATTTTATGAGTTAACAACCAACGCATCCACCATCTCTGAAACCAGCTCTCTCAAAATCTCCTTTATCATTTTCTGGGATTTATCAGCTTTCAGTCCCATTAGTTTTTCTAATCCAATTCCAAAAGGCACAATTCCAATACTATCTACAAGTTTGCCGATGACATCACAGTCGTTGGCAGAATCACAAAGGCAATGAAGAAACGTACAGGAGGGAGATAGATCAGCTCATTAAATGGTGTAATGACAACAACATTGCGCTTAATGTTAGCAAAATCAAGGAGATGATTGTGGACTTCTGAAGGAAGTCAAGGGAACATGACCCAGTCCTCATCAGGCACACAAACAGACATAACACATTCAGACAAACAATACATATGCAGGACAAGTATTCATATAAATAAATAAATATTGTTTTGTAAATATGAGTCTCGGATGGTAGTGTGAGCAGTTCCTTTGGACGTTCAGCAATCTCACTGCCTGTGGAAAGAAGCTGTTCCTCAGCCTGATGGTGCTGGCTCTGATCCTCCTGTCTCTCTTGCCCAATGGGAAAAGCTGAAAGATGCTGTGTGCAGGGTGCAAGTGGTCCTCAAAGATTTTGCGCACCCTCTTCAGATGATGATCCCTGAAGATCATGTCGATGGGAGGGAGGGAGACTCCAGTGATCCCCTCTGCCACTCTTATGGTCCTGTTGATTGACCTTCAATCCATTTCTCTGCAGCAATCGTACCACACTGTGATGCAACTGGCCAAGTTGATAGAGCTCTTGTAGTAGGCTAACATAATAGTGGCTGGTAGCCTTGTCCACTTCCATCTTCTCAGGAAGCACAATCGCTGTTGCGCCTTCCTTACAAGTGAGGAGATGTTGTGTGTCCAACATTGGAGCTATTGTTTTCTTATAGCTGTCTGCAATTTGTCTACATATCTGCTCCCCCAATTTCTATTGACCCAACAAAGTGATCATTCCCATTTAGTTAAAGTGAAACACAAAAGTCTGCAGTTGTGCTCAGGCCTGAAACATCGGTTATACTTCTTTAACTCCTATGAACGTTGCGAGACCTGCTGAGTTCCTCCAGCATTTTTGTATTTACTTATTAACTTTAGTTTCTAAGTTCTAAACTTCAATGAACAATCTCCCAAGAATATCCTAAGTACTGTTTTTATGTCTACCCTCATCAACAAGGCAACCACCAATCCTCCCCACAACTTTACCCATTCCTCTAATGTAATCTGGAACATTCAGTTACCAGATTTGCCCTTCTCTTAGGCATATCTCTCTTATCGATATAATATCCCAGTCTCCTTTGACAATCCATGCCCTGAGTTTCTCTGGCTTCTCTGCTCATTGTGCATTGATATACACCTACTTTAAACCTTTTTTTGCTGAGCTCCTGCCTCATGTCCAGTAAACTTACTCACTTTGACTATCCTCTTACTCTCCACAGTCCATCATCTCTTCTCTGGGCACCACTCACTTTGCCCATGCAGTTCAAATGTTCCCGAGAAGTGCACTGGCAAATCTCCCTCCCAGAATATTTATCCCTTTCCAGTTCCGGTGCAAGTCTGCCCTCTTGTACAGGACACCTCAGTGCAATAAGAGATTGTGATGATGCAGGAACATTAATCCCTGCCCCCTTTCCTAACTTAGCCATGCATTCATCCAGCCGCTCTTTCTGTTTCTAACCTCACTAGTACGTGGCACCAGAAGATTAATTTTTGATACAAAGAATATATAGAAAATGTTTCCAAAGTGAGGCCGGGAATAAATGAGGGAGCTGAATAATACACACAATTTTAAAAAAAAACTCAAGTAGGTTCTAACAATGGCAGTAAAATGATCTGTGCTGGCCAAGGAGCACCGCACAACATCACACCACAGAAATACCTAACTGTGAAATTTATACAAGTGCAGATGTATTGTCAATTCAGGCTTAGAATAATGACAAGCTCAGAGCAATTATAGTTTTTTTTTTGTCTGTGACTTTTATTAAAGACTTTTTTTATGCAGGTTAAATAACTGGACCTACTTCTTTCTGTATTCAGTTTGCAAATGTTATATTTACTGTTCTCACGATAGAGACTCTTTCAATCATCTGTCAAGCCAACTTATTCTCAAACAGTCCTAATCAATCGTGGCAAATGGGTGTACTAAATTTAACATGGCAACATCTGAAAAATGCAGCAAACATGATGTAGTTATGCATTTTGCATGAAACTTCATTTAATTTTTGTCTGAACAAGTATGGGAGATCTATTACCTACAGTGTTTTTTCTTGGAACAGAAGCCATGATCAAATCACAGCAATGTACATTAAATGGACTTCTTGTTTAAAGAGTTTCAGAATGTAAAATTATTTTTCAACATCAACAGAAAACTATATCAGTAAAAAAAATAGCTTTAATGCTTCTAGACTACCACACGACCCTGTGAGCTTGTTTTTCCCATCTCATAATTAAAGCTATTTCTAGCTTCAATGATGCAACATTATTTAATTAGAAGTCTGACATATTTTGCAGCAAGTAATTTCAATTTGCTACAACTGACTGCATTATGTACACAAGTAATAGTCAATTGCTTAGAAATTTATCTCCAGTCTGCAGGGCTTAATGTGCTATGTAGTAGAGATAGCGTGATGATACATAGAGTGTACCAGGCTGTATTGCTAGGTACTTCTGTGGTACACTCCGCCACAATGTGTTGCCACGCCTGATTATCATGTTTAGCAATATGCATCAAGGTTGAATTTCTCAAGAGGTTAGTTCTTTAATTTCTGACACAATGACATCTCATGTCCATGGCCTGCTAAAATAGGTAAATGCTGAGAATTCCTGTTACAGAGTTTACACTTTCTGTCATAAGAAAAACAGATTATTCTCATAAGTGTAAACATGCTGCTTTGGCTTTGGTGGCTGTTCAACACATTCTGAATGATTTATTTTTACATATTGTTTTGAGTGAAAAGCACACTCCCATCATCCTCTGACAGCACCAATCTACTGTGAAACTAATTTCAACAGGGAGATACTCAGCCGCGATCAGGGACAAGAACACTTGGTTGAAAAGCCATTTCAGTGCCAAAACAGAGGAATCTGTGTAAATATGAAGAACATTAATAAAAGTTAATGGGGAAAACTAGGTCTTTATTAGTGTAGCAAACAAGAGGTTATTTAAGAAGGTTTCAAGTCCGATTCTATGCAAATCCTTTTGAAATACAGTGATTTTTTTCTACTCTGTTGAAGCTACAGTACATGTCATCAAAGTGAACAATTTTCCAGCATCATGTTACACACTATCCAATGGGACATAAAAGAAAAGCTCTTTCTGTGTTCTCTCAGGAATGAATCTTAACCTTCAGTCTCTAAAAAGCACTCTCTGTTGTACGTGTAAATTGTATGGACTGAGTGAAACAGCCAATGCAATCTTAAGACCGACATCTGCTGGGCAATTAATTTGAGTCTGGCAATGCTCAGTTCACATGGGATTCTTTTTGCCTGTATGTAACTTTACTCCTTCAAGCTTGGAACACATAAAAAATTAAATGCCAAAAATAAATTAGCAGCATGTTTACATGTCCTAAACTTCATAATTATTTTTTTTCCACAGAGACTTTATGTAAAAATTAATTAAATTAAAACAGATACCATTTTTTTGGTCTCACCTGTAATATGTATAAGGAATCAAGTTTAGAATCTCTAACGCCTTGGCATCTGGTTCATTCTCCACTTCATAGAGTAAAACCCACTCTTCATCCTCTCCCGTCACACCAATCTGAAAATAAACACATTTATCTGTGGATCCATTTAATGAAGAGGGAAAATCTAATTCATTTATTGACCAGTAAAATGAAAAATGGTAATACAATTTTTATTCAAAGTTGAAATTTTTAAAAATGTGGTTCTCCACTAAAAGATACAACATTTAGAAGTATTATAAGCTTTTTAAAGCTGTTTTAATTAATCTGTGGTAAACTAATGAAGATAATTTGTGGTATTCAAGATAGATTTCCAAATGAAAAATTTTAACATAGATTATACACAACTAGGTAAACAAGGAAATGACTTTTCTCCCAAACATTTCTAATCCTTAAAATATTTAAACTTTGGTCTTCTTTGTTCTTCTTCCAAATGATTTTTTTTTAACTTGGTGGAGAAAAAACGTGTAAGAGTCAAGTATTTTCTTGTACCAGTGGAGAGTTACTCCAGCAACAATACCTTCCAGGTGTATGTATAAATCTGCATAGCCAAATTACTAAAGGTTTTCTTATATCTTTTAAGTAATAAATACTCTCAGTGTATAAAATTGTTTCCTTTATTTCTTTAACTGTAATTGGTGGATGGGATAGTGAAGCAGCAGAAACCTCCAGTCGTTCTCTGGATTAATGGTTAGCATATCAAGTCCAGATTTCTGTGTGGAAGAATCCCTTTGGGCTTACACCACTTATCGTTTCCTAACAGCGAGGTCCAAAGGAGTTCTGCACATTGGAGTAAAGAAGAAGCAATGCAAAAGTGAGAACAATGGAGGAGTTTAAATGCCAAAATGTTGACCAACGTATTTTATCATCACAAGCCCATATAATCTCTTATGTGATCCTACGGATTTTGTTTCAAAATCTTTCACTCCATTCTTCAAGTAATTCTTCTGTACTCTTCTCCAGACCAATACCTTATCTCAGAATCTGGGGCTAATGCAAATTTCAGTTCTCTCCATTCCATAATAACCGGTGAATCTTGCAATTAATTATGGCCTACAGAACTCTCTTCCAAACCTACTTCACTTCATTATATCCTTTACCCCATCATTATAGGGCTACAAGAGAAAGTGTGTTGACCGGCTACTTCACGGTCTCATATGGGAGCACCAAGTAGTCGACACAGCCCAGAACACCACAGGAAAAACCCTCCCCACTATTGAGTACATCTACAGGGAACACTGCCATCGGAGAGCAGCAGCGATCATCAAAGACCCTCACCACTCAGCACACGCTCTGTTCTCGCGGCTGCCATCAGGAAAGAGGTATCAGTGCCGCGAGACTCACACCACCAGGTTCAAGAACAGCTGCTACCCTTCCACCATCAGACTCCAAAACGACAAGCTCAATCTGAGACACATTTAAGAATTCTTATTTGTGCACTTGATTGATTTTCTTTTTGTCCTCTCGGTATCGCTCAATAAGGTGTCGGTGTGGCGCAATGGCTCAGCAAAAGGAGGTGTAAGGCACTCCTTCCATCTGATAGCCTACAGGTACCTGTAGGGTCACGTGAAGCCATGGATTACAGATGGTGGATGATTTCTACAAGCTGATTCTGGGCAAAGTGGAGATTCCAAATGAAAATGGAAACAAGGGACACCCAACCAGCTGTGGCAAGGCCTGAATGCCATTACAAGGCCCATATCTGGCAAAGTAGCAGACAGCAAAGCTTCTCTCCCAGAGGAAATCAATGCCTTCTACTCCCGATTTGATGAAAGTAACAGTGAAGACTCACCCCTCCGCACCCCCACGTCCCTTGATGAACCCACTCTATTGTATCTTTTGATGACGTGGGTGCTGCCTTCAGGAGAGTGAATCCGAGGAAAGCATCCGGCCCAGATGGCATGCTTGGTTGAGTATTAAAAATCTGTGCTAATCAACTAACAGAGGTGTTCATGGATATCTTCAACATCTCACTCCAGCAGGGTGTGGTACCCACCTGTTTCAAACAGGCATCAATCACACCGGTGCCCAAGAAGAGAGCAGTAACCTGCCTTAACGACTATCAATCAGTAGCCTTTACATCAACAGAGATGAAGTGTTTTGAAAGGCTGGTGATGAATCATATCAGCTCCCATCCGAGCAGTGACAGAGATCCATTCCAGTTCACCTATCACGGCAACAGGTGCCATCTCACTGGCCCTACACAAAGCCCTAGAACATCTGGACAGCAAAGATGCATTCATCAGAATGTTCTTTATCGACTACAGTTTGGCATTTAACACCTTTTGGAGGGCTTTATGCTCGGGAGTGTTGGTGTTTCCATATTGGACCGTGATGCAGCTGGTCAGCACACTTTCCACCACACTTCTGTAGAAATTTGCCAGGGTTTCTGGTGAAGTAGAGGCGCTGACATGCTTTCTTCATGATTCCATTGGTGTTTTGGGTCCAGGAAAGATCCTCTGAGATAGTGACTCCCAAGAACCTAAATGTGTTCGTCCTCTCCATCTCTAATCCCACAATGATCACTGGATTGTAGACCTCTGGCTTTCCTTTCTTGAAGTCAACAATCACCTTCTTAATTTTGGTGTCATTGAGTGCAAGGTTGTTATTAGTGCACCATTTAGCCAAGTTTTCAATCTCCAACCTGACTCATCCTCATTCTTTAGACAACCCACTATCATGGAATCTTCTGCAATTTGTAGATGGTGTTATAGTCATACCGAGCTACACAGTCGTAGGTGTAAAATGAGTAGAGCAGGGGGCTAAGAACACAGCCCTGTGGTGCTCCAGTACTGATAGAGATTGTGGAGGAGAAGTTCTTACCAATCTTCACTGATTGTGGTCTGGAGGTGAGGAAATCCATGATCCCATTATGTAGTGTGATGTTAACTCCCAAGTTTTGGAATTTGCTGATCAGTTTTGAGGGGACTCACACCACCAGGTTCAGGAATAGCTGCTGCCCCTCCACCACCAGACTCCTCCACAACAAACTCAATCAGGGGCTCATTTAATGACCCTTACTGATTTTCTTTGCTCTCCCTGTACTGCACAGTCAGTTTGTTTGCATTCGTTATCTGTTTACAGTTCTTTTGATTGTTTACATGTTCACGCTGTGAGCAGTTAAATTTTGCACTACCAAATTGGTGGTAATTCTGCTGCGCCCGCAGGAAAAAGGAATCTCAGGGTTGTATGTGATGTCTGACAATAATGTGAAATCTAAGGACTATTGTTTGTTGTGCTTTCAGATCCATGTGCTTTCAGCTTTTCCTCCATGCTTACATGCTTAATTCCACCAATCCAAAACATGATGTGGGGAGGGTGGAAGTTGGAAAACAAAGGAACCTGGCTACGAGTTTAATTTGTTGCTTGCTGCATGCAATTAAGTTGCCAAATATAATTGCGTAAAAACAGCACTTCAAATGTTAACCAACTGAAGTGCTTTGCAACATTCTCAGGATATGACAGCATGCTGTATAAATGCAAGTTCTTTCTCCCTTATGAAACTTATGAAACTTCCACCAGCGTTGTCTCCGCTCCATCCTCAACATTCATTGGAGCGCTTTCATCCCTAACGTCGAAGTACTCGAGATGGCAGAGGCCGACAGCATCGAGTCCACGCTGCTGAAGATCCAGCTGCGCTGGGTGGGTCACGTCTCCAGAATGGAGGACCATCACCTTCCCAAAATTGTGTTATATGGCGAGCTCTCCACTGGCCACCGTGACAGAGGTGCACCAAAGAAAAGGTACAAGGACTGCCTAAAGAAATCTCTTGGTGCCTGCCACATTGACCACCACCAGTGGGCTGATCTCGCCTCAAACCGTGCATCTTGGCGCCTCACAGTTTGGCGGGCAGCAACCTCCTTTGAAGAAGACCGCAGAGCCCACCTCACTGACAAAAGGCAAAGGAGGAAAAACCCAACACCCAACCCCAACCCACCAATTTTCCCCTGCAACCGTGTCTGCCTGTCCCGCATCGGACTTGTCAGCCACAAACGAGCCTGCAGCTGATGTGGACATTTACCCCCTCCATAAATCTTCGTCCGCGAAGCCAAGCCAAAGAAGATGAAACTTTAGGCAAGGAATATTATATAAATGTAAAATTGCTTCTGTTACTGCTGGATATCGACAAAAGCAATTACTCTTTCTTTTAATGGAAAGAATATTTCTCAAGTGAAAGTAAATTCATCCATTGAAAAACTGCAATTAAACCAACTGCTCCAGACTTGGGGAGAAGTGCAAACCCCAGGAGCTTATCCAAGTGACAGCACAGCCGAAAAATTCATTTCAGCAACCAGAGACAGTTTCTGGTTCCCAGTGAATCTGGACATTGGCTTCACATGATTCACAGCTTGGAGCTTGTCCATTGTTTTAATAAAAGAAAACTAATTACAGGACTATTCTCCAGATGTTTCGAATTGTATTAAACTTACCCGGTTTTCGTGCAAGTTTTATGAAACAGATTTGGAGATTTTCTCTCCATGGGTTCATTGAAAATATGTGTTTTGGAATATCATGTCCAAGCATAATTATTTGTTCTCTTAAAGCATTATGACCAAAACAAAATACAGTGAGCAGATATATTCACTATTTTTTTTCCATTCTTCATCATATTACTGTGCTCATAATGTTATTTTACTACCTGAGTAATTTTGGAAGGAGATACTGATTGAAAGGAGGCACGCAGAAGGGAGTGGGACTGGAGGATAATGTAATCCAGAATGTTTCCCATGCTGGTATATTTGTCCAATAAAATTAAGCTTTGAGGAATTTTAAACAAAACATGTAGATGCCTGTGTATTGATCTTCATACTTTTGCTAAACTTCACTTGAAACAAAAATGTAAAACTGAAACAACTCATTATTCATGGGATAAACAGGGATTTGAATTGAATTGTTCCATTTTTGTCCTCAGTACAAAAAGGAAAGGCCACACACACTTTAAATCCAAAAAAAGGATGGTTTCCTCAAACTGAAGTCCTCAAAAAAAAACGGGAGGGAGAGGGCAAGACCAACAATTCTACTGGTTGGCCAATAAATCAGCTTCATAAAGAGGTCAAAGCAATACAATTCTTTATTGTAATCACCAAGCAGTTTTAGAAAACACATTTGTATGTTTGGGGACCTTACAATTATCGCAAAGATAATACGAAGTGAAATGTTATCAACGGCAAGATAAAACATTGTTTATTTTTCTGTTGCTCAGTGCCATTACTTTTCTTGACATAAATGTGATGGATTTTACACAATGTATGTAATCTATTGAGGATTAGCATGTGTTGCATAGTACAATTTAAAATCTGTCCAATACCTGTCCTTCCACTATCCATTTCGAGATGGATGTTTTTCCATCATATCCTGGTTGGAACTGCAACATGACTGATCGAGGACTGATATTTGAGATCACTAGATTAGATGGTGCACCTGGGAGCTCTGAAAAAGAGTAAGTTTAATACATGATGTCATTGGTTTCCCTCTTCTTAATATTGATGAGTAGGCAAACAGATCATTGCATTAATGAAAGCAAATGAACCTAGAAATTTAATCTCTTACCCTTTTTACCCTGATACTTCAAGCTAGGTATAATCAACCTGCCTTTAATACAACTCGCCTATCTGTACTTGGGAGTCATTTCAGGCCCATCTTTTATCCACCAAGTGAGGTAGTATCAGAGGTGAACCGGGACGAGTGTAAAATGGCGAGTCGTGTTGCTGGGTCCAAACGGGAAAGGAATATGACTTCCTGCCTCTTTTGCTCCAGGAAGCTGGCTTGTTGTGTAAAAGGGCTCAGTCACCCTGCATTCCTTCTGTTCTGAGTGAACAGGGAAGCCGGCTTCCAGAGACGGGTCGTACATACGGCAATAATGCAGGTTTTTAGTGTAAAAATTCTGTATGTTTGCAATCCATATTCTGCATTATGCAATTCAATTCCAATCAATTACAAAGGAAAATTGAGGACTTGTTAGGAATATCCTTCAGGGTTTTACATGAGTCTCACATGTCAACACATTGAGGAATCTAAGCATATGGAGTGGCATCAATGGGCTACAAACCAATTTTTGATGGTGTACTTAAGGTGAGCCATTCTTGCAAAACCAGACTTAGCTAAGATTGCAGGAGTTACTTTATTGTAACTGTTCTTCCTTGGGCCCAGCAACACCAGTTTCGCAATGTTGAAACATATCTCCCATCTACCATGCTCCAACACTGCTTAACTGCATTAACGGTGGTGCCCAACCTCTCGTGAGAATTGGCCTTAGTGGCTGCCATGTTTTAATTTACAATCTATTAAAAGGATACAGGGTAATTCTGACCTATGTCCATTCCAAGATACGACCGGTCGCCAAAATCATGCTTGATTTCCCCATCTCCTACACCAACTGTCATCTTTCCTTGAACCTCCTAAGCGTCTCCTTTACTTTAAACTTGCTTGCCCTTTCAGCAACTGACTGCAGCTCTCTGACAGCCTTAACTAGTCCTCAGCTCTTGATTCCCCTCACAACTACATTCTGTTCTTCCCTCAATCCTGGTCCTCTCCCTCCCATGCAAAAAACAGCTCTCTCTCCCAATCAGTTGTACAGATACTCCCCAACATACAACCATGTTCCTTTCTCGGTGACTGATCATATCTAGGAATGGATGTAGGTCAGAGTGACCCTGTATCCCTTTAATAGATTGTCAATTACAACATGGTGGCCACTAAGGCCAGTTCTCATGAGACGTTGGTCACCACTGTTATTTTCCATAGATAGGACTGTTATCTCGTAACTTCTATATTTTTCTTTATTTTTTAAATTTACTTCCCCCCCCCCCTTCCCCGAATTGGGTTCAAGTGCCTGCATTCTCTTAGCATGGTGGCATCTTGGAGGTGAAATTTCCGATTTCGTCATTGAAACGGCAGGGGTCAGGGGAGGGGGGAGAACATCGGGCCCGCTGGCCAAACCCACTGAGGAAGGACAACCAGGGCTCAGTGGGAATTGAGGTGTTACCCTGAGCAATACCGCCAGAAATTTGGTTTGGTTTGCATTTTCAGAACGCGCGCAGCAGGAGCAAGCAAAGAGAGGAGGATAGAAGGAGGGAAGGGAAGGGAAGGAAAGGGGAGGGGAGGAGGGAAACAAATGGAAATTGACCGGGGCATACTGTGCTCAAGGGCTGAGCTTCGATACATGTCCCTGGCTGCAAGCTGCTGTCGTGAAATGGATACTGCCTGGAGAACTGAACGGCATCCTTGGTGGAAAGAGATGATCGTCATCGGGTGGAGGTAATTTCCGGTCATATGTACGTATGGACATAAGTTGCATAAGTTGTAAGTTGGGGAGTACCCGTATTTACCTCTAATAGAGACTCAGACACATCTTCAATCGTGCAAGGCCTTTCCATTACTGCAGATCACCTCAGGCCTTATAGACGAATGAATTTTTCAGCAGGGGGTTCTTAAACAAAATTTTCACTGCATTAATGCCCTTAAGAGGAACCATTTCAATTTCTTGGCTCTTATGGAGCAAACCTGCATGGTCTTGCACTGTAAATCCATCCTCTAATTCAAATATTTAACAGCAGAGCACATATCATATTTGTTAACAAAAAACCATATTGAATAAATTAGGATTCTGTGCTGGACACATCCTTATTAACAACGGGATATCTTACCTGGTGGTACTCCAGATGAGATGGTGGAGAGCATTACTGCACCGATTCCAGCTGCAGTCATGGCTGCTATTTCGATGGTGTAAGTAGTAAGGGAAGTCAGTCCTGTTACCTTGTATTCTAGTGTTGTGCTTGACAATTTGCGACTCAAACGACTATCATTTCTGTTGAAAACTTGCCATGAAATTTGGTAACCTATGCAAGAGATCGATTTTCAACAAGCATTAATTCTTATCTTTGTTTTAGAAGTAGATTTGTCTAATTTTGGAATGCATTTTTCATCAGTAACATCCGTCAGCTTGTGGCTTAATGTAATGTAGAGAGGAACGCATCTTCGTCCAGTCAAATGGATCCAAAAATAATGGAACATTCAAATTCATGATGTAGAAGTATGATTGAAGTAAAAACACAAAGCTGGAGAAGCTCAACAAGTCAGTGTACTTTATAAAGCAAAGATATATAACCAATGTTTTGGGCCCGAGCCTTTCACCCCACTTCTGTGCTGACAATATCTGTCCACGGCCTCATATACTGGCAAACCTAGGCAACATCTAATTTTCTGAATGAGCACTCTCCAACCAGATGGCATTAATGGCAACTTCTCTGGTTTTTGCTGGACCACCCCCAGTTCTCCTTCTCTTCCTCATCCTTTTGCCTCCTTTCCTCCAGCTCTCCACCCCTTCCCTCTCCATTCACAGAGCTCTTCCCCCTGCCTCTCCCTCTCCATCATTTTGTTTGGGCATCATTTTGCTCACATCTTGATGAAGGGCTCAAGCTTGAAACATTGGTTAAGTATCTTTATCTTTGCTCTATAAAGTACACTGTATCACCTACTGAGTTTCTCCAGGATTGTGTTTTTTAATTCATGATGTCGGTTTGAAAGCAAAACCCATGCTGAAAACAGTTCAGAAACACAGCCCAAAAATACGAATGTTCCTTTGGCTCACTGCCTCAGTTTGTCAGAAACATGGCCCAAAAATACTAATGTTCCTTTGGCTCAATGCCCAAATTTGTCATCTGTGGGGCCTGCCTGGCTGCCCCGTGGACAAAGCTGAGTCGATTAAGGGCTGACCAAATCGCATGCAGCAAATTTTGAGGCCTTACCTTCAATAACATATCTTTGAACAACTTTTAAATGGCTTTGATAACAAGGTTTAAAAACAGGTCAAATACTTAGAATGATTAAAAAAAGTTTAAACCTCTGAAGTTAATTAAATACACGATGATAATAAATTGACCACTTACCAGCACTTGGTTTCTCTGTTCAAATTTAAATTAAATTTAGACGTACATCACAGTAACAGACCCTTCCGGCCCATGTGCCAAATTACACCCAAGTGGCCTACAACCCTTGTATGTTTTGAATGGTTGGAGGAAATTGGAGCACCCAGAGGAAAAACCCACCCTGACTCAGGGAGAATGCATATACTCCTTACAGACAGCACTGGATTTGAACCTGGGATGCTGAGACGTTGCACTAACTTCCACGCTAACTGTGCTGCCCAAGGTCAAGGTCAGTGACTTCACTGATCCCGATAGCAGCTATAACTTGTGTAATGGTGAGGGGTGAAATGTGAACTGGAGGCTCAGATGATATGTCAGTGATCAGTCATCTCTTTCAATGGCGAGCCCACGTATGAAGCTGGAGTTCATTTGTGCTTCCATCTGATCTCCACCTTGTTTGTGACTTGCTCGTTCCAATAAAATGCACAGACAGTGAAGCCAGAAAAGAAGTGACCAGCGAGGAGAATGCAGCTGGCAGTTTCCCCACTGTACTGCTGGACAGAAGTGATCACAATCCTGCCTGCTGAGTTTAAAGGTAAATTTTCTGGCCTGCCAGAAAGTTTTAATTCTTTCACTTGTTTCTTTGGTTGCTGGGCACTCGATCCTATAAAAGGGCTAACATGCCTTTTGATTTGCTTCTCTAGTCACGAACTAATAATAACAATTTTCCTGTTACGAGTTAAAATAAAATGAATGCGACAGAATATCTAGAAACTCTCTCAAGCTTTCTAGACACTGATAAATTATGCACTGGCGTCCAATATTTTAAAGGAGATACATGAAAACATAACAACAAAAAATTGCCACAGAGGGAAATTAAACTATCAGCAGAGAGTATGGAAGACTAAATGAAGCTGTGCAAACTGATGTGGAAGGACAGATGAGCACAAATCAGAATAAATGAATTATTTGGTTGAGGGAAATATTGCTGTAAGATCATCCTATTGCTGCCTTGGGTACATTGGGTTGGTTGAACACTTTGCACAGAAAAAGATCAGGCAGATGGGGGGGTGGTTTTGGGTGGGGGAGAAATCCCATGCCTTTATGGAACACATCAGTTTATATGCATCAATTTAAATGGACGAATTGTCCGGTGGCCTCCTTTATGTCTATGCTCTGCCAACTTCAATTTAAAAAAAAAAATGCGCTGTGTCTACTCATCTAATACACTCAGGAATGCAAGCAGAAAATTCTGCAAATACTACGCAAGATTGAACTTCAATTTTTCTTCATTCGTTCAGATGAAGTGCTTTGGTACAAATGGAGGCTTCTCTCCTAAATTACCACCCAAAATGGATGAAGCTCAACTCAGAATTGTTGAGATTGGTAACAAAGCAAGAGCATAACGGTCACAGTTGGCCCCTGGCCCAAACATCTGCTGTTTATGGCAAAGGACAAACATGCGAGAATTAAGACCGAGGCATTTGTTCTGTTGACTGCTGCAGAGTGTATTGCAATTCGGATGTTATCACGAAGCAGGACGGAGGGTGCATGCTGTTCCGACAAGCTTTGATCTTTTAACAGTCTATGATAAATAGGTTAGAAATGGCAGGAGAAGCAGAAGCAACGTGTGGGGGGAAATGATTATGAAGTGTGATAGCAGAATGTTTAGGTATGTTCCTCAATTGATAACAGGGTGTACTAAAAAGCAATTAGTCTTTATTTGTCTCAGGTTCTGAATATCAGATATCAGTAAACTTAAATTACTGGTTTAAATTGTATGTGGGTTGGCTTTTACAGGAAAAGCAATTCAATATGCTAATAAAATCATTCTATTTTCTCACTGGAGAATGAAAAAAAGTAAAAATGAAACTAGAACACATTCTTGGATTCTTTCTGGTTATTTCTTATGGAAAAAAAGAAACAAAGGATTTTTTTTCCTTATTACAACTGGAAACAAAATGCGAGCAGCACTGTTAGCTCGTCGAGCTGATGCCAGACATCTCCAGTGACCTGGGTTCAATCCTGGCCTCTTGTTCTGCCTGTGTGAATATCCACAATCTCCAGTGTGTGGGTTTGCTCCAAAATGAATGCATGGGTAGGTTTATTGGCAACCTTAAATTATCTCTCCACATACCGATGAGTGGGGGAACCTGGGGCAGATAAGAGTGATGTGAGGGAAATGGGAGAAGTACAGATTAGGTGCAGGTCGAGGCTTGCTCGGCATCACACTCAATGTCACCAAAACCAAGGAGATGATTGTGGATATTAGGAGGGGAAAACCAGGGATGTATGATCCAGTGATCATTGGGGGATTATATAACCATATAACCACTTATAGCACAGAACAGGCCAGTTCGGCCCTACTAATCCATGCCGTAGCAAATCCCCACCCTCCTAGTCCCACTGACCAGCACCCGGTCCATACCCCTCTAGTCCCCTCCTATCCATGTAATGATCCAGTCTTTCCTTAAATGTAACCAATGATCCCGCCTCGACCACGTCTGTGGGAAGCTCATTCCACATCCCCACCACCCTCTGCGTAAAGAAATTTCCCCTCATGTTCCCCTTATAATTTTCCCCCTTTAATCTTAAACTATGTCCTCTAGTTTGAATCTACCCCACTCTTAATTGAAAAAGCCTATCCACATTTACTCTGTCTGTCCCTTTTAAAATCTTAAACACCTCTATCAAGTCCCCTCTCAATCTTCTATGCTCCAGAGAAAAAAGCCGCAGTCTGCACAACCTTTCCCTGTAACTCAGACCCTGAAATCCTGTCAACATTCTCGTGAACCTTTTCTGCACTCTCTGTATTTTGTTTATATCTTTCCTATAACTTGGTGACCAAAACTGTACACAGTACTCCAAATTTGGCCTCACCAATGCCTTGTACAATTTCATCATAACCTCCCTACTCTCGAATTCAATACTCCGATTTATGAAGGCCAACATTCCAAATGCCTTCTTCACCACACCATCTACCTGAGTATCAGTGGTGGAGATGCTGAGCAAATTGAAATTCCTGGGAGTCACTATCTGGGAGAACCTTTCCTGGACCTAACGCACGAACGCCATTGCGAGGAAAGCACCACCATATCCTCAGGAGTTTGCAGAGGCTTGGCGTGACATCAAAAACCTTGCCAAATTTCTATAGATGTGTAGTGGAAAGCGTGCTGACCGGCTGCATCACGGCCTGATGGGGGGGGGGGGGGGCATCAATATCTCTGAGCGGAAAACTCTGCAAAAGGTAGTGGACACAGCCCAGGACATCACATCACAGGAACCCTGCTGTCAGGGGGCAACAGCAATCATCAAGGATCCACATCACCCAGGACACGCTCGGTTCTCGCTGCTGCCATCAGGAAAGAGGTCTAGGTGCCACAAGACTCGCACCGCCAGGTTCAGGAACAGCTGCTCCCCCTCCACCATCAGACTCCTCAACGACAAACTCAATCAGGGTCTCATTTAAGGTCACTCACTTTGTACATTATTAATAATTGAATATTTATTTTCTGTATTGCAGTGTGTTACATTTCTTCTTTTGTTTACAATCTCTGTTTTGTATATGCATTTTTTTTTGAGTACAGTCTTTTGCATTATTATTAGTAGAAATTCTGCTTGGGCCTGCAGGAAAAGAAAGAATCGCAGAATTATATGCGATTTCATGTAAGTCTCTGACAATAAAGTGAACATTGAACTTTTTTGAAATATGGCATGTGAGAAGTGAGATTGGACTGTGAACCAAAGAAGTTACCTGAACATATACTCACATTACATACATGTGCGCTTAGAATTAGAAGGGGGTTAAGTTAGGTTAAGCTAATAGTAATAAGTTAAAATTTGATCCTGTTTTTATGTTTAAAGAAAATTAAAAGCAACTTTTATTGAAGTAACCATTGGTCTTGGTGAATTTCTATTGCTGCTGGGTTTTGGGGGTCCTCCGGTTCCGTAACACAATTTGTAAACCCTAATTGTTTCCTCCTGGAGATCAGAGGGACCTGCACAAGGTATAGAAAAAATTATGAGACATCAATGCTTTCTCCATCAAAAAATATTGTTTTAAGCTACTCTATCATATTAGATCCTTTTCCGAAAACTCTGTGCGAAAGAGAGTGCTTGATAACTAACACCTTGCTAGATCTTGGTCTTCAGAAGAGTAGAGAGGATGGCCAAAGAGACCAGTACTGTGGATGAAATGATTTGGAAGATGACGTGCTCAACACCACTGTCAGTCTAGATCATACATCCTCCTTTCACATCTACTGTAGGACGTTCACTTCAATGTTTGAGAACCTGTCTACTTTCACATTTGGCCTGTTGCTCATCTTGACAACATCAGGTGTGTCTCAGCCAGCAATTTCCAATGTTTGAGTGGAAATGCGTGTTTGGATCCCGGTATTCTGTTCCTCAAAAAAAAAATGCACTAACCTGTAGATCTACAGCTCTGGACAGCATCAAATTATCATAATAATTAGGATCAACATCATATGCGAAAAGTAAACATAGGTGTTTATGTTCATACTTTCACTAAAATAACTCCCAAGAACATTTATGGTCTTCATTGAAATGTAAATGTACAAAGAATTCACTGAAAATTTGCCTGCAAATGAAAATGAGGACAGTTTAAGAACCTGTCAGCAAGCCTGTCTAGCGTGTTTTCCCAAAAAGCTTTATTCAAAGAATTCTATGAACGAAGCTTAATTACAACAAGAGTGCACATTTTATTCGGATCTCTGACGGACTCTTAGTTAACATGTACATCAAGAACTTACCCTGTTTCACAGCTTAATTTTAGGACTGTACACTTGTCCAGTTCATCTTCTTGTGGCAGGATTCCAATGAAGGGTCTTCAATGTGAAATATAAACACTCTGCATATAAACCTGCCTGACCTGCTTGATATTTCTGCCATTTTTTTTGTTTTTATTTCAGATTTCCAGATCAGGTTTTTTTTTAAATCTTCAAAGCATGGGCTTTTTTTCATTGTGCTTTACAGTCGACATTTATTCACTTGAGCAAATCATAGCAATAACAATTGTCATCCCTTGTGCACTGTTAACTATCTTCCCTGCTGCTTGTTAAATTGTTATATCAAACAGCCAGCATGAAATGTTGATACTACAGGTATTAAACTTCTGAAATATTCCGAAGTAAGAAAGATACTAAGATATTTATCAGCACTAGTCCAGAATACTGAAAGAGGGCAAAGAAATGGACAAAATAAAAGTGTCTGTGGAGGGAAAGGATCAAAAGTTATTGTTAATCTTTATCTGAGTTTTCATGGATGGATAAGGGTGAGCAAGAAAAAAAATGTAAAAGGCAAAAGTAGAGAGTGACATAAAAGGGAAACAATAAATCCTAAGTGTTAAAAAAGCATTACACAAGAGGAAATTAGACATCAGACATTAAGGAAAACTGAAAATGCAAGAGAAGAACAAGGGGGCAGAACGAGATATGGGAAGAAGTGAACAAAAACAGAAAGACCCAGAAAAATAGCAAGAAACATCAGGAGTAATAGAGTGAAAAGCGGAGGCAGCAGAATGAGTAAAGGGAAGAAAACAGGAAATGGAAAGGACTACAGACGAATGTATGGTAAGCTTGACTTGCTGCCAAACACAATTTCATGGAGGAATTCATCAGGTCAAACAGCAGTGAGCAACAAAGAACGGTTGATGTTTCATCACAACTGCCTGACCTGATGAATTGCTCCAGCAGATTGTGTTTGGCTTCAGTTTCCACCTTCTATAGTTTCCTGTGTATTTCAAGGTTAACTTGATTTCTCACTTGAACTAATGAATGGTCCACATCCCACTTGGCACAGCCGATGCCTCAAGTGCAGCCCTACTCCATTCACAAGCCCAGACCAACCTTACGCAGTTCCCATCAATCTGAAGAACATGTTACTGGAAAGATAACTGGAAAGAATGGAGTTACAGAACAATGGGTTTTTATTTACAATAAACTCGAAGGTCATCCTGTGCTGTGACCCAGGCTTTCTGGGGAGGGGTTATGGTGTTGGAGCCTTTATACAGGGTCAAGAGCAAGGAGCCACAGTTACATTCACAGAGCAGGGTGGAACCAGTTAAATGAGTGTACAGTAGTTCTCCTCAGTGGCCACCCCTGATGCTGAACAGTCCACAGAGGGTGGAAAATGAGACCCAGTTCCCAGACAATGCTGAGAGCCATTTGATAGCATATGTTTCCAAAGGCATTTTCAACAGCAATCAAGACTTTTAAAAACCAATTTAAATAATTCAAAATTTTTCTGTGAAAAAATTGAAATAATAATAATAAACTAATTTTAAAACAGATTTTGCCCATGTCAACTAATTAAACAGTAAAAGAATATCTAAAAGACAGGCATAATCCTAACAAATGGGGCCGTGTCAGATGTGCCAGTTCAAGATGAACTAACATAGGGGTGGAGTTTCTGATATCCAATCTGCTGTGCATCCAATGCTTCAACGCACAGGCACAGAACTAGTGAACATAGAGTCCCAAAAAAAAACCAGCTGGTTCTCGTTCAAACCGCTGGCAGAAGTACAATTCCGACAGGTAGTAATGAATACAAGTATGCAAGGGTTAAAAAAAAAAACACTGTTACTTGTAGTGTGAAGATGCAGAAAGGCTTTAAAGCAGAAACCATTTCTATGCTTATGCGTGCTGACCCCTGCTGCTTGCACATGAATTCCTGCTGTACATACATTGAGCAGAGCCAACACCCTCGCGGTATTTGTACTGTTTGCTCTTATTTATAAAGCATCCTTTGAGGATTCAGCATTTCCCTATTTCACAATGCTGAACGATTCCAACATTTTCCACTGACTGATAATTCTCACTCTCATTTATACTTTGTCAATTTCTTCAGATTTCACTGGTAAAACTTTATGAGATCATAAAGAGCTTTGTAATTGGATAATTGTTAATCTATAGAGTTGTTAGTCGCTGTATGCTCTCAATTTGTATTTGCTTTTAATTTCTTGTTCGACAGTTGAAAATGGTGTTATGCCTTCTAGTTTTGCATGCACATCAGCAAGCTTCATCCGTTTTGTAGAGGTGATAGCACAGTGAGTTTGACAATTTAACTTTCTCACCCCATTTCCTTGCTAGATTTGTAGCAATGAGTGGTCTATCAGGTAGGGGCAGTGGAAGAGGGAAGGGGTTGAAGGCCAGTTGGAAATGTGGGGAAAATGGGGTTTGGAGCAGATCAAACTAGATTGTTGTGGGATAGGTTGGGACACAGGGCAGAACACCAGTAGGAAAAGGACATATCAGATTTTTGGAGGGTGAAATCACTTTCATTCAGGAGAATTTTGAACATATTCCAAATATGTTTACTTCTCTATTCTCTTGGATTTAATAACAGTGAGTTATGATACATTCAATGACGCACTGATCAGGGTTTCAGATTGGAGAATACAGCCCAATGAGTTTTCCAATTTCTGCTATTTAAGTACATTTTGTTCATCATGTAATCTTTATTCAAACCAAATATAGAAACACAAATGAAAGTTAATGAAATGGATGTGGGAATGTGAAATTTAATGGAAGAGTGATTGTGGATCTTGGAAGACCAGACTGGAAAGTGATAATCCTAAAAAAAAATCAAATTTTGTGGAAGAACATTTGAAGTAAGGTAACTGAAAGACAGGGATCATCAAAGTATTTTAAGGAATAGGATAAACTGATTTGAGAGCACATGAACCTCCAGCATATGGCAACGGTGGTGAGGTAATAGGCTTAGCATCACCAATAGGGCCCAGGAATCCCTATCTAGTAGAAGCAATGTTTGCCATTTTGTTTTAAATTATATACACAGTGCGGTAGAAGCCTATTCCAACTATTTAAACTGTGCCACCTAATTACATCCGAATTAACCTAGGTTTTTGATGGTGGGAGGAAACCGGAGCACCCGGAGGAAACCCATGCAGACATGGGGAGGACGTACAGACAGCGCCAGTTTTGAACCCAGAATGTTGCTCCTATAATAGCGCTGTCCTAACCATGCCCACCCAAAACTTTTGGAGGAAGGCTAAATTTTGAGTTGGTCCACAGCTTGCTGTCAGATGCTCAAATTTCTAGGCTAGCATCCATTCTGTAGCCAGTATTTTTTTTTCATTTAAAACTTGCAGATTGCTTATTTATTCCATAATTGATAGAGCAAAAACTGTTTAGAACTTTTACAATGATAAATGAAAAGTAAATTGCTTTGAAATGCTTGCATATTTGCCTTTTCAATAAAAGATGAATTTTAAAGTTTTATTTCTACCTGTGAGGATCCCATTTTTCTCTCGTGGTTCTTGCCAGCTGACTTTCAAAGAGGTATCAAGAATTTCAGCAAATCTCAAATGCCCTATAGGTCCTGGCCCTGTGGAAATTTAAAATGAGAGAGTTTCAGACAACATGACATGCTGTGTTGCATAATGATTAAATCAAATGGAGCAATAGGTTATTTCGAGGAGAGCACTGAAGAGCGTCAGATTAAATCATCACAAATTTAAGAGATTATGTATTCGGAAATAATGGAACAACTTCAAATGAAAAATTGCCTCTGAGTAACTCATCCTGTTTGGAGTTTTAATGTAATCAGTGAACACTTCAGCACTCACCCTGGGGTGACATCAAATTACTGTTGAAACCACAGCAAGTGTGGCACAATTTCCTTCTATTTACTGTAGCGCAGTAGTGTTAGATACGCAACTTTCTTTGTCACAATCCAGTACATCATCAAGAATGGTCATTGTAATGAAATATTTAATTAAGGTTGATGTCCGCGCGGGCAGCAAGAATACCGAATGACCCAAAGGAACTGCTCACACTAACCACCCGAGGCTCTCGCATTCAAAACCGAAACCTATTTATTTATTTGTGCATATGAATACTTGCCCTTGTGTGTGTTTTTTGCTTGTATCAGTGTTATGTCTGGCTGCATGTCTGCAAGTTTTGCACTGAGGACCGGAGAATGTTGTTTTGTCGCATTGTATTTGTGCAATCAAATGACAATAAACTTGACTTGATGTTACTAACAACAGGTGGCATTCAATATGGTTCACAAAAAGTTGCATGAGCTCATGATCCAGACGTGCCAGTCATATAACACCTTCTGATGCATATTAATCTTTTAAAATTTACCTTCATGACCGATGATTTAAAGCAGAGCCAAATTATTCAATCACTGCAAGGTAAAAGTAATTTGCATGTGATCTCACTGTAATTTTCAATGTACTTTTGCCAGTATATTTTCTTCAGGTGCAAGAAAAATCTTTTTAAAGCTCGCCACTTTGACTGTCATTTAGAGCACTTATTTCAGAAATAGCAGACAGAGCCTGAAGTTAAATAGAATGAAACCTACAAACTGGCTCAGAAAATAGAGCACATTATTAAACAAATCCAACAATCACTTCAAACTTCAATGTTAGTGACAATCTGATCATAAGGACAGAGACTGCAGAAATGAGACTTACATGTGGGCCCTTTAAGTAGAGAGAAAAAGGCTAAGTAATGTATTAGTAAAAAGTAAAATACCAAAATCTAGTATTGACATTCTTGGCGGATAGGGTACAGAGGCATCCAGTCACACATTCAGAAGACAAGAGGAGGAAATAAATGTGGCTATCAATGAGTAATAAATTCATAAAGGTTACTAAACTACTTGTGGCATCCCAATCAACGACCTGGATGTAACAGTGCAAAAGGTTCACTGACCTCACTCGAGTAAATGTTTTCATCCCTGCAAATGCTCCACTTGTTTCAGGCTTTGTATATTGCCATATATATCCATTAATGAATTGTGGACACTTCCTTACAACCAGAACTAAAACTTAAATTCACCAAATGCAACATCACACATGTTGCACAGCCACCATAAATTTAGAGGAGAAAAATGACACAATTCCAGAAGGGTCAATAGCCAATAAGGTGTGTGATGCCTGAATGGGGGGGTGGGGGGAGTGGGATGGAGTTTGGTGGAACACTCTTCAACCCACATGGAAGATAGTGCTCAATATAGTTCCATTAAAATATATATATATTCACTTACAGGATGTAGGCAATACTGATAATGCCAATGTCCGGCTCCTGTGCCTAACTGCATTTGAGAAGATGGTGGTAAACTTTGTCTTATCTCACAATCATTTTTGATTTACCATGCATTTCTTGATTCCCAACCCTTCTGCTTACTGCATTTTTATCCATGGGAAGCTCTCCTTTAGATCCCCAAAAGCTTGTTCCCAAATAGTAGAGGAGGAAGTGGACGAGCCAGCAGAATGTGAAAATACAACCACTATCACTTGACATTCTTCATATGTGGGCACTGAGGATACTTTACAGATTCACCCAGGGGGACCTAACATGAAACAAGTCTCGTGGCTTGATTGCCTCCCAACATACCATCCAACAGCCAAGGTCTCAACTTTATTATGACCCAGAGGCCACCTGATAAGTTAGTAGTCAGGCAGCAGAAAATGTGTGTTGTTGTCATGCAATCCAACATGTTAGCTTGCAAGGTCAGATTACTAGGGCAGGCCCAGAACATATGAACTAAAGGGCATCACCTGTTTTACATTTGTCACATAAAGAATTCATATCTGTCCTAGCTTAGAAAAATTTTGGAAGGATGTTTTACAAATACTATCAGCGATTCTGAATTTAAAATTGGACCCTTGCCGTTTAATTGCTCTTTTTGGATTATCTCAAGAGGATGACTTCCATTCAGAGCCGAATTTTATCTTTTACTTCGTTGAGAGCCAGATGTGCAATATTGATAAAGTGGAAAGATAACTCCCCACCTGCACATGTATAGCGGCGAAACGATATTATGTCTTGGTTCAATTTAGAAAAAAAATAGATACGCTATCAAGGATTCAAATATCAAATTAAAAGACATGGATGGGGCTTATTTATGGACCTACTATCATAATCTTAAGATTTAGAGTTGTTTTGGAATTTTGGCGCTGTGTTGTCCCTTTCCAAGAAGGTGTTATTTGATACACACTTTCAACCTTGCTTAGATGAGGGGGTTTTGAAAATGTAAAAAGAAAATTCTTTTTTTTCTTTTATATTTTTTGTGGTTATGTTTTATTTCATTATTAAGAATGTGCTCTGGATTCTTTAATTCTGATCATATTTGTAATTTTTTTTAAACACATTGTAGCGTTTTATTGTTTATAATTTAAATACCAATAAAAATATTTTTTTAAAAAGCAAGTTCAGCTTAGAAAATGAATACCAGCGACCAGAGAGCCTGATGGGAGATATAGGAGTAAACTTTACTCGAACAAGTTAATAGATTTGCAGAGATACTATTTTAATGGAGTAAAAGTGATTCAATGAACAATGAATTTCCTCTCTTCTCTCATGGTGCACCTGGGCCTTTGTCACTGCTTGTTGGAAAACCATCTCAGCAGACTACCACGTGCCATGAAGCTCTGCTCTGAAATTAGCCCTTCCAGGTGTACACTTGCTCCACGCCATTCTCCAAAATAAAATGCCGTTTCCTTCATCAGCCATGCAACCTGTGAACTTCCCTTCCTGAAATGAGCGTAACTCATCTACTCTAATCTAATCTTATTCTATTTTGTCGCTCAATGAACCTGTATTTGTAGGATTTTGCCTCAAGGATTTAACCTGGCCTGGGGCCGACACAAAATATACACTAATAATCTGAAAGAGGTACAGAATGTAGTGTATGTAAGTTTCCTGATGTCATTAAATTTAGTGGAAACACACATTGTGTAGAGGATCGAAGAGTCTTCAGAGAGATGGGCAAGGGTCTGGCAGATGGACTACGTGAGGTTATCCATTTTGGAAAGAAAAATGAAAGATAAAACAATTATCTAAAGGAAAATGGTAGTCAAATGATTATTTAAATGGCAAGTGATTGCAGCACGGTGCTGTGCAGAAGGACTTGGGAGTGCTTGTGCATGAATCGCAAAAGGTTGGTTTGCAGGCGATCAAGAAGGCCTTCATTGCTGGAGGGATTGAATTTAGGAGCAGGGAGGTGATAGTGCAGGTGACTGTACAAGGTACTGGTGAGGCCGCACCTCCAGTACTGCATACAATTCTCATCTCCTTACTTGAGGCTTTGGAGACGGTACAGAGAACGTCACCAGGTTGATTCCAGAGTTGAGGGTAGGAGCCTAGGAGGAGAAATTGATCTGTCTGGAACTATATTCACTGGAATTTATAAGAATGAGAAAACATTGTAAAGAAACATAAAAAATAAATGAAAAACATAGATAAGATAGAAGTAGGTACTTTGATTCCACTAGTGGGGGAGATTAGGACTTAGGGACATAGTAGTAGATTTAGGATGGAAATGAGGAGGAACTGCTTTTCCCAGAGGGTATTGAATCTGTGGAATTTGCTGCCAATTGAACCGGTGGAGGCCACCTCAATAAATCTATTTCAGATAAGGTTGTAGAGATTTTTACATAGTAGGGGAATTAAGGGATAAGGGGGAAAGGCAGGTAGGTGGAAGTGAGCCTATTATATCAGATCAGTAATGATCTCATTGAATGGCGGAGCAGGGTTGACAGGCTGGATGGCCGACTCCTGCTCCTAGTTCTGATGTTCTTTGCAGGTATAAGTAAATCTCTTCAACTTGTACAGTGGCACAGCTAGCAGTGTTGGTGCCTGACATCTCCAGTGACCTGGGAGGCATGCAGGAGAGCTGTCACACAGACAAAAGCATGAACGGAATGGATCTTCATTGAATCTCGCTCTTATTGGTGTTTTGTTTTTATCCACTCATTTTGTAATGTTTATTTTATATTGTACTTTAATTTGAGGCCAAATTGCTCTCATAACCCACTCCATCTTGCAGAAAATCTAGGCTGATTTATCCAGTGAAGGAGAAAAGGGTAAGCGTGGTCACTGAACAAATTTGAAAGGAATGTTTTTCTTTATGGTACAGTTTGATGGCTGGGCCAATGGAGCCCAGGTAGAAAATAGTTGTCTTGGTTATGTCCTTTCTTCCCTGTACTGCCTTTATTTGCTGCATGTTTGATGGCATGGACACACAAGCAAGATATTGAGGAGAGGAAACCCTATTCCACACGGGTACATCTTGAAGTTCATTTGTGCCCCTCACGAACCAACTTGTGTGGTGTCAAAGTCATCCTGTAGATTCAAACAAAGCTCACTGCTCAAGTCAGTCGTTGATCTCAGGAGGAAAATGGACTCTTCTCTCGTGCAAGAAAAGTGACTTCTTTAACGCAAACTGAATGTTCCTGCAGTTCCAACGAATGCAATAAGACCATGGTGTGCCTGCAAGCCACTGGCACAAGCCACTTGCACTGCTCTGAAGTTGGAATTGTGGCTGGGCATAGATGGTATATTTCACTGAGGATACCATACAGAAATGGCTCACATACTGTTCTTAGGGAGGTTCAGCAAGATCATGAATGATACAGACTTCAGCTGAGAGTCCTTCTAACAACTTCTCAGGTCAACCTACCCACTGCTCATTGACCCAGCTGAGCTTTATTCCGGAGGGAAGTACTACTAATGCACCTATGCTTGGAAATAATTAATTATCACAGGAACTTAGAGTAATGACTCCGGACATGCCACTGCCCACAGACCTTAGCAACTTGAAAAATCTCTTTTCAATGGTATCAATAGAAATCAGAGCATTAAAGGCAGGTGAAGTAGTTTATTCGCTGCTACAACTGAAAACAGAACTTTTACAAGAACA
The DNA here is from genome assembly GCF_036971445.1 of Narcine bancroftii. Classification (NCBI taxonomy): domain Eukaryota; kingdom Metazoa; phylum Chordata; class Chondrichthyes; order Torpediniformes; family Narcinidae; genus Narcine; species Narcine bancroftii. Next base: position 26,522,313 of record NC_091480.1, on the reverse strand, counting down.
CAGCGAGTCAAGCAGCACCAGTGGAAAGAGAGGTGCTGAATGTTTTGAGCTGAGGAATTTTTTGTTTAACCAACATGATAGCTGATGCAGTCCACACTAAATTGTGACAGATTGGTTGCCATTTTGAAACCAACTCAGCACAAGAAATGTACAAAATGTTTGCTGCAGATCTGAAATTTTGAGAAAAAAAACATGCACCTGATGTCATCACATTCATTTAGAAAACCAACAAAGCTGCAGCATTACCAGCATCTTTTGTATTTGATCAATTGCACGCCTATCAATCAAAATGAATAAGATGTTTTTAATTTCTGGCATTTACAAAGAACAAAGCATACGCTTAGACTTAATCTTGGCTGCAGTATATACAAAAAGAATGATCAGAACCCTTAGTTAAAAGAAAAAAATGATAGCTGCTATGTCAATATCATTCTTCTCTGGACCATGCTATGAAATACCAACTAAAACATGCCAGTTTTGATCTGATGGAACAAGTAAAGGAACCAGACAGTGCCTCACAGTTAATTCCCTCATGAGCCCTGATGCCACATTATTCCCTTGTGGCCTTGAGTCCTTGTTGACCTTCTGCAAGGTGAAGCAGGCTGAAAGGAGTGACTCATCTTGGGGGGGACATGCTGGTAGAAAGCATGTGACTGTATCCAAATGTCACTGAAGATCAGATACATTCAGAAATTATTGAAATCGAATTACTTTAATCAAAAATTATTGATAAAAATGAAACAAAAGTCAACTTCTTTGTCACAAATTAATTTAAAGATTAGTAATTAAAAATAAAGTGGTTAAAATGATGGATCATTGGCACTAATCTGAAGGTCAGGGAAGAGATAGGTTCTTGTTGCCTCAGCCCCGATCTGCACAGAATGCCCTTGTCGTTCATTGTGAGTCCAGGGGCAAACTAGGAGGTCAGACGCTGGAGTGCAATGCCATATGTGGCTCTATTGTCAGATTTGTTCTTACTGAATAGTTTAAAAAGGCTTACTTAGTGAAATTTTTGGCCCTGTTACAAACTAAAAACCAAGAGAACTGTGAATCAATCCTATTACCATAATTAATTCCAAAATTATCTTTGCCGGCCAGCAAAGAAATGATCCTGGTGATGAAAAAAATGAAGAGACCAGATATTGCAAGTTGATGGAAAGGAATGGAATCAAAATTGGAGAAGTGTTAAGCTCAGGAAAGGGAGAAGAGCTAGTGCATCGGATCACCAGTAACCTATATTCAATCCTGACCCATAGCATTGTTTGCATGGGGTTTGCACGCTCTCTCTTGTGTCCAATTAGATATCCCCCATGTTCAAGTTTCCTGCTACATCAAAAGCATGCCTTTTGGGAGGTTAAATGGACCACTAGTCTGCAGGTGTGTCGTTGGTTTTGGAGGAGTTGATGTGAAGAATAAAAATTGAAGTGTATGTGCAATTTGTGTAAACGAATGGTTGATGCTGATTCTATGACTCCCTCATTGTCAAGCCCACACATGACATCTGTTTCTTTTGCAATATTTATATGCCTCTGTGTACATGACTACAGTGACGGAGGTTTACAGAACTTTCATCTAAGAGAAGTTTTTGGTTTTCCTGGAGTTGTTTCTTGGATTTTCTAAAGACGTGTTATATAAATGCAAATTTATTCTTTGGAAGAAGCCTGAATTGCATCCATTTTCAACAAAATATCATTGCTTTCATGGGATGAGTAATGAGAATTCTCAGAATGTTGTTACATTTGATAAACTGTGACTGACAAAAGCTAACAGTGTTTTGCCAGGCTTTGTCACTATTTGTTTACAGGCTACAAATCTTGTGAATTCACTCTGCTAATATTGTAGGGGTAGAATACAGCATGCCACAAGACCACCCATGGTTTGTGATGATTAATGTGATAAAAATATTATCAGTTTTCCTTTTCTAAAGCTCATTCCACAACACATCTTATAAAAGCCCAGTAGGAGAACACTACATTCTTTTCCTTTGAAAGAAATCAGAAGTAACAAAGAATCAGCCAGGAGAAAGAAAGAACTCTAATATTTCTCGGTACCTAATATTTTTGGAGAACCAGGCTCACTCCAGGGGAGTTCTGAAGGAACTGTAACTGCTTTTGAAGAGAGGCACCTTAATGACATGGATAATAAATATATGTGCATTTGCACCATGTTCCAAATATATTCAATGATTCTAGGGGAGCTCGTGCCATTGCACACCCCATCTTGGGCACATCCAAAAATCCTGGTAATTACCAGCACGCAGACGATATGACAGGTGGATCACTCAGTCAAGGTGTGAACTGAAACGTGCCAGAGCCAGAGAGAAGGCATCAAAGGTAAAGGTGTCTCTGTTAGTTTATTCTGCTCCTGCTTGATAATCTGAAATATTCTCCCTCAGTTGCTGATCTGCTTTCTCCCCACTTAGAAAAACTATTGAAGATTGCAAGAGGAACACCACCACTACGACTACTAATGACTGAGCGAGCCAAATCGTGAAGGACACAGCAAACAGACTGAGTCTGTGACATGAGGGATAAAGTTACTGAATTAATAGAAGTGACCATCTCATGAACTTGATGTATTTAAAAACCCATCTCCACCAAAGATATCCCTCCATCTCATTAAGATGTGCAACTATCAGGCTAAGTCGAACAGACTCAGACTTGTGGGTCTATCACTCCAACATTACCCTCAAGCTGAGAGATCAAGTCTGGTTGAATAAGATGCAAACTTCATGATTCGTGAAGCCATTTGACAGGATTACATGCATTCTAAACAGTAAAAGCATTATGCAGTAGGCTTAGTGAAGTAATCTCAAAATCTATGAGCCAAATCAAAACTTTACAGACATGCCACATCTAGTTAAAGAATGATGGACAATTAAATAACTATTAACGTGGAAGAGAAGGCTCAAAGAACATCCCTTTCTCGATGATGGCATGGTCAAGCACGAGTGCCAAAGACAAGGCTGAGGCAGTTACAACCATGTTCAAACCAGGGATGCCAAGTGGATGATCCTTTATAATTTAAAATAAATTTAGACATACAGCACTAACTTACATCCTCCCCCCCCCCTCCCCAATACGTTTCGAATAGTGGGAGGAAACCGGAGCCCCCAGGGAAAACCTACGCAGACATGGAGAGCACGTACAAACTCCTTACAGACAGAGCAAGATTTGAATCCTGGTCCTGAATACTGGCGCTGTAAAAGCATTGCACTAACTGCTGTGCCAACCGTGCTGCCCCAATCCTTCTCAATTTCCTTCTCAGATCTCCATTATCATCGAAATCAGTGTCCAGCCTAATCAATTCACTCCATGTTATATCAAGAGAATACTGGAGACAGCAAAGGTTATGGGACCAGGCAACATTCTAGATTTAATACTGAGAACCAGAATTAACTTTACTGTATGTCTCTAGCCAAAATCCAGTACAGCTAAGTGAAAATTTGCTTAACTATATCTTGATCACAAAAATCTGGACAAATCTTTTTGTCTACTTTCAAACCATTAGTCTACTTTCAATCATCAACAAGCTGATGGAACATGTTGCTATCATGTGGCATTCACTTATTAATATCCTGTTCAGCAATGACCAGTTTGGGTTTGTCAGGACCACTCTTTTCTAGCCTTGGACCAAACGTTTGGTAATAAGGCAGCATTTGACTGACTGTAGTATCAAAGTAAAACTAAAGTCAACAGGCATAGAGAAAATAGTCTTCCACATTTGCACAAAGGAAGATGGTTTGGTTGGTGATCAATCATTCTCGCCCCAAGATGTCACTCTGCTGGGAGTTTCCTTAAGACAGTTCTGGGTCGAAACATTGTCTATTGCTCCATCAATGATCTTCTTCTCACTTGTTCATTGATAATTGTACAATGATCAATTCTATTTGCAATTGCATAGCAAATAAAGTCGTCCATACAAGCAAGTAGCATGTTAAAGACATCATTCAGCCTGTGTTGTTAAATTGCAATAACATTCCACCACAAATTTGCCAGATAATGACCACCTCCAATAAGAGTTTACTTTTGATTTTCAATGCCATTGCTATATATTTCCAATCCATCTTAGATTCAAGAACGGTGCCAACAGACTAGAGAGTGGTGAACGTGAAACCCTTGCTTTAAAAATGGTACAAGGATGTCCAAATAAACTCTAATCAGTTTGACCTTGTCAGTGGCATAGCTCTTATAACCTATTATCAAGGAAAATGTTAATTGCCACCTAGAGATGCTTGGGACAATAAAGGAAGCATGGATTAAGTAAAGCCAATTAATGCTTGACTAATTTGATTCAATTTTTTAAAGGGTGGAACAGGGAAGAAGATGAAGAGAATGCAGTACAGGTAGTCAATATAGATTTTCAAAAGTCTTTTGCTAAAATCCCAGCTGGTCACCTGATCGCCTAAAGACCATGGGTTCGAAGGGTCAGTACCTGCATCGATGAGAAATTTGCCTTCAGAGCAGAAAGCAAATAATAGTGAGAAAAATTGCTTCTTTAGAATTCAGGTTGGCAGAGAATGGTGTTCCCTGTGCTAGAACCAGTGCTTTAAAAATATATAGTAAAATCCCAGTTATCCGGAATTCAAGCAACTATCAGCCACATGGCTGAACCAATCATGGTTGATGTTGTATTTTTAACCTGGATGAAGCAAAGAGTAATAAAAATAATTCCTGCTTCCTCCTCAAATAAAGAGAAAACAATTTGGAAAAACCAAGATAATGGACAAAGATGAGTTTTAAATCAATACATTGAAGTGATCCCTATGGTTCAAACTGACACCCGCAGACCCGTTTCAGGCATCACTGTGGATGTAAGTACACAGTAAAATAACCACACATTCTAACAGTTCAGTTCTCAGGTACTCACTATCTTCATGGGTCTGAATCAGCTGAGGTGAACTCTTGGGACCATCGCCTGGTGTTGTAAAACACAATACAGATGCATAGTATTTTGTGAACTTCCGCAGGCCTGTAAGTAGGGCTTCATGACGTGTTCCATGGAAATCAGGGGCAATGGTCATCACTGCAACTGTATTTGGTGGGTCTTCAATCCAAGTGAGGAGCTGATGAGAAAAGAGTAAAAGTATTGGAAGTACTTCTACAATTCCAAAAAAAAACTAAACACACAATTTCAAAACAAATTATTCTTTTTCTTATACTGGCCAATTTTTTTGGCCTGCTCTTTCACTTAAAGAGGTGGGCAAGGTGAGAGGTTGTGGAGATATCAGCGGGCCCCACCACTGCGACTGGAACAGTATAAGGTACAATAGCCAAGTGCAGTTATTTTTCCATCTTTCCACTTCTCATGGGGAAAGAGAAGGGAGGGGCTGGGAGAGATCCAGTGAGAGCCATTGGGAAATAACCAAAGGGAGAACAGCAGCAGATTTACCCATTTCCTTAGCGTAAGGATGTGGAGGACTCTAATGCCATTCAAGACATTAACTAAATATGACTGGGGACAGACTGGGAGATTGCTTTTGTTGAGCCCCTTGGCTCTGTCTGCTTCAATAATGTGGGTCTCCCAGTGGCCACCCATTCCATTTTCCCCATCCCATTCCCTTGCTGACTTGCCTGTCCATGGTCTTATGCACTGCCAGACTGAGACCATCCGTCTGGGTACCCTCCAAATGGGAGGCATTAACATCGACTTCTCTGGTTTCCGTTCACCATTGCCCCATCACCTTGCCCCCCAAGCTCTGTCTCTGATTTCATATTTATTTTCAGAATACAGACATGACATCGCATACAACTCTGAATTTTTTTTTTCTGTGGGCGAGGTAGAATTATCTCTCTCTCCTCTTTTCCATCTGTCTCATATTAATTCTCATATTTCCTCTTATTATATCCAATTAACATATTTTGTTGGTCTGGGTCTCTCCCCCCACTCCCCCACCATTCCTCAGTCTTTAGTCAGATGCCTTCCTGTGTTTTGCTTATCCCTTGAAGAAGGGCTCAGGTCCAAAACATCGGTGATATCTCTTTACCTTCTATGGCTGTTGTGAGACTGGCTGAGTTCCTCCAGCATTTCTATATGTTTTTATCAGCTATATCTGCACAGACTAGGCATCAAAGGTATTTCCTAATCTGCTCGTTTCATTTCTAACTATCTGACAAAGATTCAATTTGTGCATTTGATTGAACTTTTACTTTGCAATCTGCTTCATTACCTTGTAGCCTTGGTTGATGCCGTTTATAAACTGCTGTGGAGGAGGCTCCCATGTAAACCGGACGGCAGTGGAATTCACAGCTTCCACTTCTACATTCTGCGGAGGTGCTGTTGGAACTAAACGCAAGCACAATAGTCTTATGCTTTTATTCCATGAAATCAACAAAAATATGGCAGATTCCAGTAAATAAGCTTTGCAAACTTCTTCACTATCTTTAAATATTCCACCATCTTTGTGGAAATTAGCATTCTCAACTTGGCAATGCTCTCTGCGCAAACAACACATCTGATCATCCAAGTTGCTTTCACTTGGAAGAAGTTCAACATTCTGGACTTGAGAATGGTGCCGCTCTTCTAAAATGTCTTTGTGGACTATTTAGTAAAAGGTTGTCTCCCTTATAAAACATCAATGAGAAATACACTGAAATTACATGAAATTACATGAAACTAGCATATCCTTCAGCAGAATTCTCTGGCCAAACAGTTATTAAGCTCTCAGTGAGAGCTTATTAAGCTCTGTTTGTTTTAGTTCAACTAAATTTTCTGGTTTTAACTGACAGCACAATTGTAGATAAGCTACAGGAAAAAGACCAATATGCTTTCCTTCCTGAATGATCCATTTTGTTGAAGGAATGCTAATGAAGGCAAATGGAAGAGGTGCCAGTTAATTCACCCTTCTAAACTGGAGATATCCATTTCAAATTTGTTTTCCCAAATATCAGTCCGTCTTATTTGCACAGATCGAACTCACAATATATTTGTAGAAGTCATTCTCTTCTAACTGACACATACATGCCATTTAATAATCAGTCCAATTCAGAAGTTATACAAAAAGTTGTAACATTTAAAGCGTTATCCTACAATAATATATTTTGACAATGCAAACACGTCGATAATGGGGCGCAAAGTCACAGAGCGTTTTGACCACATTGAAATGAGATGAAAAATCAAAATATTCAGCAATGAAATGTCAGAGTTGAGTAATCATGGATTGTTGTTGAGCAGTTTAAAGATGACAAAAGACCTTGAAGAAATAAGAATCAAGGTCAGGTTTAACATATCGGGTGAAAACGCAGTATAGAATGCCAAACTATATTGTGGAAGGGACATCCTTTATATTTTTTTTCACACCAAGATATTGGTTCAGCTTAACCCTACAGCAACGTACAATGTACTCCCAAAACATGCCACTGATCTAGATGAGAGCCACCGAGTAATGGGCAATCATTGCACAATAAAACTACTCTGGAGTATCCAAAAAGAAGCTGGAGAGATTCAGCAGATCAGTTACCATCCATGGAGAGAAATGGTCAGTCAATGTTTCAGGTCACAAACTTTATCAAGACCATCTCCTTGTTCACTCAAGATTCCAGCATCTGGTGTTTCAAGACGCGTCTGAAGCCAGCAAGGAGATGCTGTCTGAAGCTGGTGAACTCAAAGAATCAAGAAAGAGATCACGTGAAGCCCTTTGAATTTGACCATTCTTGGATGTAAAATACATAACTGACGTTTGGGGTTTGATGAAGGGCTCACGCCTGAAATGTTGGTTATCTATTTTTACCTTTGCTCTATAAAGGACACTATTTGACCAGCTTTGTGGTTTTACTTCAACCACAGTGTCTACAGATATTCGTGTTTTACATTCTTGGATGTATTCTGATACAGCAGAGGGGACCCTGCGTCAGGATCATGATGGTCATTCAAACAACTGCCACAGCTGTAGAGCTCATATGCGAATTTGTGTACATTTTTAAAGAACGTGGAAACTAGAAGCCAAACACCATCTCATCTGCACAAGAGAAAACAGTGGGTATGACAGCCATTAAGATGTGCTCCAGTGCCTCTCAAGGAAGAGCTGAAAGCTGAGTTGAGAGATGGTCCAAAGAAGAACATTTCTACCATCCACAGCTCAGGCCTTTTTCTTCCCTCTCCCACTCTGCATCTGTGCCAAGTATGTACCCTCAGGATGCCGAGACTGTGAGCCTTGAAACCAACCCTGTAGAGTGATGCAAGGCATTCACAAGGAGGTAAAGCTATTCTGGCAGAGTGGTTCAAATCAAATAAAACACAGATTCATTTGTGAAGGTCCAGATCCCCACAAAACTGAGCATGCCACAGGAGATCAGTTATTCGCTGATTCGTTATCTCTGCAGTGACAGCTTTGTCCCAAAATCTTGGAAATGTAAATTCACCAGCTGCTTTTGACTTTGGTCAATCCTCAGCCAATCTGTTTTGTGGGGGAGGGTAGGGCACAATAATATTAAACATAAGATGGGGTAGTTAATATTTCAGCACTTCTCATGGTGTGAAAGGACAATCTCAATTAAGAAAACTTGCATCTCTTTGGCACAGTGATACCTGGGAGCCATTTGTTATTGGTTGCTGTTAAAAGGCCTTGAGGGAAGAGTGACACATTCACAAAGCTAGTCATTGAAGAATGATTTTTGTTTCTCACCTCCTTGCCGTGTGTATTCTGTTACTGCTTTACTGTGTGCACCAAGACCAGCACTGTTGTACGCTGCAACTTGAATTTCATATTGGGTCCAAATTATGAGATCTTTAAGTAAGCAATAGGTCACCTCAGGGCTTGTGATGTTCTTAAACTGGTATCCACTTGGAAGTCCAGCAAGTCGATATCTACAGAGAGGAACAAGACTGGCATCATGGGAATGTCAGTGAAATTGCATTTATTTCATTTATATAAAATAATAAAATGTGTTTTGCTACCTATCTATATTCTTAAAAAATATAAATTGTTGCAATTCTCTTTAAAGAATATGAGAAAATGAAGTAAACATATTTTTGTTTTCTAATATGCGCTCCTGATGGGAACATTTTAACACTTGCATGTTTAATAATCTATGTTTAGAGCATAGAACATTACAGCACAGTACGGGCTCTTCAGTCCACGATGTTGTGCTAACATATATACCTACCCATATATACCTACCAAAAAAAACTCTCCCTACCTCATACACTTCTATTTTTCTTTCATCCATTTGTCTGAGTCTCTTAAATGCCCCTATTATTCCAGCCTCCACCATCACCCCTGGCAATGCTTTCTCATTCCATGTAAAATATTTACCCCTGATGTCTCCCCTAAACTTTCCTCCTGCTTGCAAGGGTAAGTGCCTTGGAGAGGGGGAGGGATGGGTGAACCAGAAAGTCATAGAGAGAGAGAGAGAGAGAGTGGTTCCAAAATGCATGGGGAGGGGGTGATGTGACTGATGGTGGGATTGTGTTGCTACTGGTAGAAATGGTATGACCATGGAGTCTGGGTCCAAGATGGCGACGCCTATGTTTGGAGACAGCTACAAAGGATTGCATACTCTGGAAAAGCAGTGCAGTATATCAAAAAACAGGGAGAACAACTCTTATTTGAGAAGGAGAAGCAGAGGAGGTAATCCTACGGGAGGGCGACCACAGCAACAGACCAGTTAAGGGTTCCACAGCTGAAGAACACTCGGGCGGCAGGCTTTTGGCGACTCAAGGTGAGGGAAACCGCCACAGGCCATGGGCTGCTGGTGACTGCGGTCGAGGGATTCGTCTCAGGCAGCCGACTGCTGGAAACTAGCTCGAGACTGGCTGAAGGGGTACCAGGTGTCGGAACCGGGATGAGAGAGGGTGCCAAGTGCCCTGAAGGCTTCCTGATTGTGTCGGAGGTTTTGGTCTGGGGCTCGGGCTGCTGGTGGTTTGGACTGTGTGACTGCTGCAGCACTGGAGGCAAATCCATGGGCACTTGGTGACTCTGAGGGGACTCTCTCTTATTTCTCTTTCTCTGACAATAAGGGGCACTTCAGGCAACGTGCTGAAGGTGAAACTGTCTGCCTTACGGCACACAAAACCAAATTCCATGTATTATGGCACTGCTTTTATTACATGACAATAAAGGAATCTTGAAGAATGATTTGCTGGACACAGAGACTGGAAGGGTGAAACGCGAGGACAAAGGGAACTTCACCTCTGTTCTATCTAGGGGGGCAGAAAGGGTGAGAACAGAGATGCAGGAAAGGAGGGAAATGTGGGAAGGGATCCATCATCCAACAGAGGAGGGGACGCCATGTTTCCTGAAAAAGAAGATTTCAGATGTCCTGGAGGGGAAAGCCTCATCTCAAGAGCAGGTGCAGCACAGACAGAGAAAGGGAGGTGCCTTTACAAGAGAAGGAGGTGCAGTTGAAGTCGTTGTCAGTGGGTTTACAGTAAACATCAGATAGTTTTCCTTCTGAGATGGAGGCAGAGAGATCCAGTGAGGGGAGAGACGAGTCAGACACAATCCACATGAGTTTGAGGTCAGGGTGAAAAAGTAAATTCACCAGCTGCTTTATGACTTTGGTCAATCCTCAGCAAATCTGCTTTGTGAAGTTGATCATTTTGCCTTAAAAGACCAGCGTGGTGGAAATGGGTTTCAGTTCATGAGACACAGGCACACTACTGAACAAAGAAGGAGATGCAACATTGAAGCATGAATCAGACTAGAACTATTCTAATAAATTAAATGATTAAATCTACTGACCGGGTGTTAAACAAACAGGGGGCAGTGGTGGGATGCAGTGAAGGAAAGTTCAGCTAATTTAGGTGAAAGGAGAAGCAATTGTACAGAGTAGTTAAATGGGTAATGATAAAGATTCAGGGAGACAGAGTGAATGCAGAACACTGGAAAATACCTTTCATTGGAGTCAAAATTAACAACTATTTTTCTAAATGCATACAGCTTTCATAGCAATTTGGGTGTATTAATGGCACAGAGAGAAATAATTGGTCTAATAGTCATTGCAGAGAAACAGTGCAAAATGACAAAGGATGGAAATCAAATAGAAATGCAAACTACTTTTGTTGTGATGGTAAGAGGTTGAAATTTGTTGGCGCTCAGAAAGACCTGAGAGTCCTTGTTCACAAATGAGTGGAAGTTAATAGTTATCGTACAGTCGATAATTAGGAAATACACAACGCTGGAGAAACTAAGCAGGTCAAACTGCGTACTTTATATGGCAAAGATAAAGATACTTAACCAACGTTTTGGGCTTGAGCCCTTCATCATGGTAGGATATCTTTGCAGACTTTTGTGTTTTACTCCAGTAGGTAATTAGGAACTGTGTATTGGCCTGTATTTGCAAGAGGATTGAAAGGTAAAAGTGTGGATATCTTTCTTCAGTTACATAAAGCCTGGTGAGATTACCCAAAATACTGTCCTGCAGGTATAGAATCCCAGGGGAAGGTTGTAGTGGCAACAGAGGAGTGCAGCAAAGAACAATTATAATGATATATGAATGAAAAGGGAGACTAAAGCTTTGTCGCTGAAGAAGCAAGAGTTATTCATCGTCAAACAATTCTATCAAATTAAGAAGAGCGAATCCAAGCGTTGATGTCTTGCATTGCTCATTCTCTTTCACTGGATCAAGACAATTATAGAAAGGCAAATCAGAATCAATGGCCCATGAATCACCTCAGTTGCTTTACCTCCACTGATGTTCCATCAGTATGCCTTTCAATTTCAAAATGGTCACGTACTCAGACATTGAAGTCAGCAACAAATTGACAATCATGGATTTTTTTGTGAAATCAACTTTGAGGAGCATTAAGGAAATACCCCTGGGATGGCTGGTTTGTCATATACAGAAAGATTAAGCAGATCTGACCAATAAACTATTGAACAGAAGAGTAGAGAGCTGATCTCACTGAAACTTGCAAAATTCCTGCAAGGCTTGACAGGTCGATACAAATGATATTTTCCCTAACTATGGATAAGGAGGTTGAGAAAGAGGGGAAAATCTCTCAAAATAAGGGGCTGGTGATTCAAGACAGAGGTGAGAAGAAATTTTCTTCAACCGTGAATCTTTGGAATTCTCCATCCAAAAAGATTTTGGAGTTCAGTTACCAATGATCTTCCTGACAAAAATATAAGTTCTCTAGAGGAGATCTCCATGCAGAAGAACAGAATTGGGGAAAATCAAATGAGAAGCACAATTGATCAGGAGATTAGAATAGGTACTTTGCATTGGATTTAAGCAATATTTCAGCAAGTTTCTGCCAAAGAAAGGTCGCCCTATTCTTTCTGGACTCTATAATCATGAGCCTCCAGGTGGTCCCTCTGTAGCATGGGAAGTTGCGGCTTTGCAGAAACACAAAAATGCTTCAGTGAAAATCACTGCAGTTTTCAGAAGTAAACATTCATTTTCTCAGATGCCTTCACTTGAGCTTCGCAGACGATAACAAAAGTCATGCAATCTCAGTCACAAACATTTACTGGTGACTATCCAGTCATTGAATTGCCTGTACTTTCTTCCCTGAGGAAATCAGGATTTCCCCTCCTCGCTCTAATGTTCAGGCCATGACTTCATCAACACCAAACATTGCTGGCATTCTTGTTGGAAGAGAGCTGTCAGGAGCCAGGCATCCAAGAATAGGAAAGCAACAGAAACACTGGAGGAACTTAGCAGATCTTGCAGCATCCATTGAAGGTAAAGATACATGCCCTTCTTCTATCTCTACAATCACAGGATCCTTCGCATCCCAAACATGCAAAGGATAGAGCAGTGGCTCTCAACCTTTTTCTTTCCACTCACATACCAACTTAAGTAGTCCCTATGCCGTCGGTGCTCCGTTACTCATAAGGGATTGCTTAAGGTGGGATGTGAGTGGGAAGGGAAGGTTGAGAACCACTGCTCTAGACCCAATTGATACTGAAATATTTGACTTGAGAAAAATTGTCTTTGGCCCATTTCCTTTGGAGTTATGAAACTGTGCACATAACGAGTCAACTAGGTACGATTAAAACAGAGGTTTTCAAACTTTTTCTTCCCACCCACATACCACTTTAAGCAATCCCTTACTGATCATAGAGCACCTATAGAGCACAAGAGCCTATCTCGGAGTCTTTTAAATGTCCCTATGATACCACCTCTGGCAGTACATTTCAGGCACCCACCGCTCTCTGTGTAAAAAAAACTTCTCAAAACTTCCCTCCACTCACCTTAAGCAGATGTTCTCTGGTATTGGCCATTGCTGGCCTGGGGAAAAAGTCCTGCCTGTCCACCCTCTCTGTGACTCTCATAATCTTAATCACCTTAATTCAATCACTTCTCATCTCCTGTTGCTCAAATGGGAAAAGCCCTAGCTTGCTGAACCTTCCCTCATAAGAAATGTTCTCCAATTCAGGCAGCATTGTTGGCTAATCTCCATGCACCCCCTCTAAAGCTTCCACTTCTTTATCATAACAAGGCAACTTGACCTGAACATAATACTCTAAGTATGGTCCAACCAGAGTTTTATAGAGTTGCAATATTACTTTATGGCTCTTGAACTTAATCCCCTGTCTTAACTACCCTATTAACTTGTACAGCAACCTTTAGGGTCCCTCTCTTTCTTCACAAATCCTGCTACTAACAATGTACCCTGCCTTCAAGTTCAATCTTCAAAAGCGAATCATTTCTCACATTTCCAGACTGAACCCCACCTGGTGCTTCTCTGCCCAACTCTTTATTCGGCCCTTATCCCATTGTAACCCACAACAACCTTCTACACTAGTTCTCAAAATATCAGAAAGATGACCATTCATCGAAACACTGATGCAAATTTGTTGTCAAAATTATAAACGTAAGCCTCTCACTCAGTCTTGGTAGTAGCTTTCTGGTCATTTCATAGGGGATCTGAGGGTTACCTTTCCTCTGAGTGAATGCAAGTTATAGTACAGAACATGTTTTTCTTTGGCTTGGCTTCGCGGACGAAGATTTATGGAGGGGTAATGTCCACGTCAGCTGCAGGCTCGTTTGTGGCTGACAAGTCCGATGCGGGACAGGCAGACATGGTTGCAGCGGTCGCAAGGGAAAATTGGTTGGTTGGGGTTGGGTGTTGGGTTTTTCCTCCTTTGTCTTTTGTCAGTGAGGTGGGCTCTGCGGTCTTCTTCAAAGGAGGTTGCTGCCTGCCGAACTGTGAGGTGTCAAGATGCACGGTTGGAGGTGATATCAGCCCACTGGCGGTGGTCAATGTGGCAGGCACCAAGAGATTTCTTTAGTCAGTCCTTGTACCTCTTCTTTGGTGCACCTCTGTCTCGGTGGCCAGTGGAGAGCTCACCACATAACACGATCTTGGGAAGGCGATGGACCTCCGTTCTGGAGACGTGACCTACCCAGTGCAGTTTGATCTTCAGCAGCGTGGATTCGATGGTGTCGGCCTCTGCCATCTCGAGTACTTCGATGTTGGAGATGAAGTCTCTCCAATGAATATTGAGGATGGAGCGGAGACAACGCTGGTGGAAGCGTTCTAGGAGCCGTAGATGATGCCCGTAGAGGACCCATGATTCGGAGCCGAACAGGAGTGTGGGTATGACAATGGCTCTGTATACGCTAATCTTTGTGAGGTTTTTCAGTTGGTTGTTTTTCCAGACTCTTTTGTGTAGTCTTCCAAAGGTGCTATTTGCCTTGGCGAGTCTGTTGTCTATCTCGTTGTTGATCCTTGCATCCGATGAAATGGTGCAGCCGTTTTGAGTTTTGTGTGCCCGATGGAGATGTGGGGGGGCTGGTAGTCATGGTGGGGAGCTGGCTGATGGAGGACCTCAGTTTTCTTCAGGCTGACTTCCAGGCCAAACATTTTGGCAGTTTCCGCAAAACAGGACGTCAAGCGCTGAAGAGCTGGCTCTGAATGGGCAACTAAAGCGGCATCGTCTGCAAAGAGTAGTTCACGGACAAGTTGTTCTTGTGTCTGAACATGTAATATTACACAAAATTGCCATAAAACAAACAAAGAGCTGCCATTAGTGTCGCCCGGTGCCCCTTGCAGTAAGGGAGAAAGAGAAGCAGAAGAGAGTCCCTTTAGAGTCACTGAATGCCGATGGCTTTGCCTCCAGCTCTCCTGCTGCAGCAGCCAAACAAACTCCCGATCAATTCATCGATCAAGGCTTCCATCATTATTAAATTAAGAGATATTTTCTGGAATGTCAGAAGGAAATTCACAATAATGGATTAATTGTGAAATTGGCTGCCTCAAAACTCAAATACTTATCCAGTGCGAGTAATCAAGTCCAAATGTCGCAAAGGGAATCAAACACCGAGTTCATTTTCCAAACCTGGATGGAGATTTAAAGTGAATCCAAGTTGATCTTGAGGTTAAATTGGCCTCCATTTAAGGGACCACAATGGGGCCATTGTGCCTCACTGTGAAATTTAATCTGACAGAGAACTGAGAATGTCTTTTGGTAAAATCTTATTGGTGCTATTTCACTTTCGGGATCAACTCTGGGATTCGATCAATTGAATCAGTTAACCTCAATTCTTTTTAAGTCACTATTTGATCGCGAACTCTAAGGTTGATTAATGGAGGTGCTGCTGGTCATCAGTGGATTAACCCTGTCTGTGGATAAAGCATGTTAGCAGCAGGTGCAAAGCAGCCTGGCTGATGGAAGTACAACTAGGCATTTCAATTCATCATTATATGACAGGGCCCGGCTCTATACCACTAAGAATCTGCTTTTTGCACAACTCGGCATTCAGTTCTGCCACAGGCAGCTCCTCTGGAGTTGATGGCGCCAACCTCATCTTCCTTCTCTCTTCTCCTGATGTTCATCTTCTACTAGGGTGGCTATTCCAAAGGAGGACACACACACATATATTCCATTGGTATTGCAAAAACAACAAATGCAAATACACTATAGTAACCTATGACTATGGCCTCCTTTGGTATGGCCACCCTATCTTCTACATCCTTATTTCCTTGTCTTCCCCCCATTCTCTTCTTTGAATACCCTTAACTGTGGGCTGTGGTTGTCTGTTTGCCAGGTTGTTCATTTTTCAAACAAGCAATATTGAACTGACTAGTCAGTACTAGAGAGCAGCTGGTAATGTGGATATACATTATAAAGGGGTTAATAGTTGTCTCAAATAACCTCCTTCAGCAGTCACATTTTTAATTAAGGTGGAGGTCAGGAGCAGTGACTGGAGAGATCACAGGAATGAAAAGCTCAGTAATCAGGGAGAGCCTTTCCCTTGGTTGCAATCGAGGGTTATGTGTGATCGCCTTTGAATGCATGAGTCTTGCAATTTTATAAAATTCTTGAGGAAGTTTGACTTAAAAGAAGTTTCTTAGATGGTTAACCACGATCTGAACATGGAGTGAATTGAAGCCCTTGCAATATGTCTAAAGTTCTAAGATGAAAAAGGGAGTTCAAATTGCTACATGTATGTCATTTATGACAGTCTGAACCTGGGAGAATTTCTCTCAGCAGCTAATTAAAAATAAAGAATTATAAAGTCACCTACAGTAATTATCAACTTCCTCAGTGTTACTGAGATGGGGCAATATACAACAATAATAATCCATAATAATTTGGAGGTTAGGGGAGTTGTATGTCCAAATAGTCTGATTGCATGTGTGAACCTGTGTTGAGGATACAGAAACTTTTAGTGATGGCTATCTTGACGACGGAAGCCACTGTAGATAATCCTTCCTGTAATGCTCTAGCTAATTTTAAATGGTGTGTCCTTCTACGCCTCCTCCCCGAGGACCCTATGCATGTTTAGTATCCCTCTCCTCCATAAATGCTTGTGGTCCAATTTGTTGGCAATTGTAGTGATAGGCTGAACAAAGATTCGGGATTCTGCAAGTCTTGACATGGCAATGGAGGTCAGTAGAATCCTCAGTGGTGAATGGAAAAAGGTCGTATAATGAGCAGGCCAACTTCTGGAAGGTCTGAAACAGCTCCTGAAGCTTCCTCTAAAAATGTGAATGAGGCGAAGCTACTAACAATGTTATGAAAATCGGTCCGGGTGCCAATGAATGAGTCACATTTTGGAATAATGTGATTTAAATTCGCATTGCTCTGTTGTGAAACAGCACTGCAAAACTAGCGCCGTTAATCTGATGTCCATTCATTGGTGAATGCACATCACAAGTGTGATCACCCCAGGCGTTGTCCAGTAATACTTCTAGAATGACTAAAAAGTCATGGAATAATCCCAGAATTAAAAAGAAAATCAATTCTCAATCACATGACAATGAAAAAATATTATGGCAGTGAACCTCTAAGCTGACATTTTCATGCTGTCAGCCCAAGCTTGATTTAAACTCAGATCCCAAAGGTGCAAGGACACTCCATTAATCTCCTGTACAAACTAGACCTCTTGGAACTGCATTAACAATCAATTGCAGTAAGAAAGCTAATACAGCAATTAAAAAACTAAAACAATAGAAAGTGTTTATTTTCCACAAAAAATTAATGTCTTTATATTTCAGTTTATATAGTAACTATTAACTTGAACTGTTTTCAAAAGAAATGACATTTGATCTTTCAGCATCCACTGTTTTATATTCAAGAATGTTTGAACACAATGCAACATTTCACAATTCTGCACATATATTATCCTGTAACTTAGTGAGGTTTCCAATAACATACTATGTTTTTTTCTTTAAAATGCATTCTTGGCAATTTTCTAATGCAAGTCCTACTTAATTTATTTCAAAGTGTGAGGAGAGTTTATTAATTCCTCATTCTTTACCTGAGAATGTAACCTTTGAGGACCCCATTGACCTCTTGCTCTGGAGGGGGTTGCCACTGCACCATTATGGATTGATTTGTTCGACCACTGGCCATAATATTCTGTGGAGGGGCAGTTGGTGGCTCTTCTGGTAACAACAGCCTACAACCAAGCATGTTACATGATAAATCAAAACATTAAGTACAGGAAGCTGTATTGATTCAATGTTCTGTGAATGGGTATTAACTTTAGTACATAAGGATTCCAAAATTGTGGAAGGGTGAAAACATTTCATCATGTAAATGTTTAAAAATAAAGATAAAGGATCCATCCTTGACATGTAATACTACATTTAGAATGTAACATACATGAAATTCTTTAACTTTTGTCTACCGTCAGGCAGACAGAGAGTCGCCACTTTATCCAGCATCCCTCACAGAAATCTACAGCACCTGGAGTTCCAAGACAGTCTCCCCTCCAAGTACTGACCAGACCTGTGGCTGCTTAGCTTCCAAAATCAGACAATCCTAGGCATTTTCAGGCTATTCTTTCATAAATAAATAACGAGAAGTAGAAGTACTGTGGAGAAGGAGATAGAGCAGTTGCCCACGTCTCTAATTATAAAACAGATAAAAAGTAATATTGCCTTCCAGGATGCTCTTATAACATAAATTTTAAATTTATAAAGTTTTATAAATTTGGACATACAGCACGGTAACAGGCCATTTTGGCCCACTAGTCTGTGCTGCCCAATTACACCCAATTAATCTACACCCCTTGTACATTTCGAAAGGCGGAAGGAAACAAAAACCTGTACAGACAGGGCGGGATTGGAACCCCAGGCCCGATCGCTAGCGCTGTAAAGGTGTTGCGCTAAACGTGACACCATGGATGGCCAACCTATGACACATGAGCTAAAAGTGGTGCAGTGAATGAATGGAAGTGGCCACCCCTGCGCTAAGCCAAATGTGCCGCCCTTTTAAACAGTTAATTTTTTTTTAACCTCAAGAACTTCTCAGAACATTCAGATTTGCTGTTGAAAATGTCTAGAACATTGTACAAGCCATATTATCTGCTTGGAGATATTTTAAAATTATAGTTTTATCTGTAGTCAGAGAAAGAAAGACGATCCTGTAAGTGAACACAGTAATTATTCGACTTGCGTGCACGGTTTTACTAAGATTGGAAAATAGCCAAATGAATTTATTCCATAGCACTAAAAATTGACATCTATGGTTTTCATGTTGCTGTGTAATCAATGACGTCGTTAATTGGACTGAGGCTTGTTCTTGCTGCACAGCAGGTAGTGCTGCTATTTCATGACTCCGGTTTTCTCCCATGTCCCAAATACATGTTGGTTCATAGGTTAATGCTGGTTGGGAGATTAATTGCCCTGAGTGAAGGAATGAGAATCAGGGTGGAGTTGATGAGCATAAAAGAGAGAATAGGTTGTTGGGAGTGGATTGATGTGATTGATTTTTTAGCTGTCAGTTGAGACAGTTTTAAAATTAGAGACTGACATCGGTATCTTCAGATAATAAGAGAAATAAGAGTTAACCAAGTACATATTTTTGAGTTTCTGTTGAGTGAATTAATTTAGTTTAAAGATTTCCTCATAGTTCATGACACTGAATTAAAGGGCTAGTAATGCAAGATGAAAAATCAAACTTCACAGTCAAAAACACCAAAGTGCAAAATTTGGATTTCTTACAGCATCGGGCAACTAAAGTGGTCAAAAACAAAATTGTTTGTGCTGCATAAGCAAGTGAAACCAGACAGAGAGTTGTATAAAAGAGAAACAGATAATTTGGCCCAACGTCTTCACCAGCCAAGTTGTCTACCAGAACTTGTTCCATTTTCCTGTGTTTGGCCCATTTCTGACTTTTTCTGTCCATGTATATGGCCATATACTCTTTAAAAGTTGTAAATGGACCCACCTCTACCACTTCCTCTTCCAGCTCATTCCACATACCTACAACCCTGTGTGAAAAATTGCCCCTCAGGTCACCTTTAAATTTAGATTCCCATATCCTGAGAAAAAGACTGTGATCATTCACCTTATCTTGGCCCCTCTTGACTTGATATACCTCTGAGGTCACCCATCAGCCCTCTTTGCTCCATCAAGTAAAACCTTAACCTATCTAGCCTCTCCTTATAACTCAAGCCTTCCGATCCTGCTAACATCATTGTGAATATTTTTTGCACCTTTTCCAGTTTACCAACATCCCTTTGATCGCAAGATGACTAGAACTATACAAGGTAGTCCAAATGTCTTACCAACATCTTCTGGAGCTGAAACATGGCATTCCAACTCATGTACCTGTGTGGTCACTTCTAGAGAACTGTGTCTTTGTACCTCTCTATCTCCCTGTTGATAGCTCTCTCCAGGGCCCTGCCATTTACTGTGCAAGTCTTGCCTTTGTTTAACTTATTAAGATATAACATCTGTGCTTGTGTGAATTAAAATCTACCTGCAATTCCTTAATCCACTTTCTGTTGGGAATCTTAATGAACCTTCACTATCCAATATACTCCCAATTTTAGTGTCCATCTGCAAACTTACCAACCATGTCACCTAAATTCTCATCCATGTCATTAAAATAGACGATGAGCAGACTGCCAATTTGAGAACCATGCTTCCTCCACCATCTGGGATAAAACAGGAAAGTCTGCTGGAGAAATGAGTTTCTCCACCACCCTCTGACTCCGTGGTTTTGAAACTCTTTTCTTCCCACTCACAAATGACCTTAAGTATTCCCTATGCCATAGGCATTGTGTCATTAGTTAGGGATTACTTAAGGTGGTATGTGAGAGGGGAAAGAAAAGGTTGAGACCACTGCTCTAGATCCAATTGTTACTGAAATATTTTGCTTGAGAAAAATTGTCATTGGCCTTTTTCCTTTGGAGTTACGAAATTGTGCACTTAACGAGTCAATGAGGTTTGATTAAAACAGTGGTTTTCAACCTTTTTTTTCCCACTCACACACCACTTTAAGTAATCCCTCACTAATCTCAGAGCACCTATGGCACAGGGATTACTCAAGATCGTATGTGAGAGGAAATAAAATATTTGAAAACCACTGCTCGAATTCTTACCACCAAGTGAATTTTGCATCCATCTGGCATATTGTTGAAAAAAATTAGATAGTTAAAATTCATCTAACTTGATTGAATATATGCAGTTTATTTTCTCTGTGACAAGTTGTTTGATAAACAGAAAAGGCTTATTCAATCATGATTATTATCTCATCATCAAAATGATGATCCAGAAAGCATAGCAACACCTCTGCTTTCTTCAGAAAGTCTGGCATGATCCCCTGTCCCTCAACAACTTCTACATCAAAAGTATGCTTGCTGAATCTATCATAGCTTGGTACAGGAGTAGTGAATGCAGCTCAGAACAGAAACTTCTCTCCCCTCCATGGAATCTAGCAGGTTTGCTCGAGTTGTTGAGGAGGATTTAAACTAGTTTGGCAGGGTGGGGTGGGAATCAGAATGTGAGGGCAGAGATTAGGGCAGAAAGACAAAACCACGATGCTATGTGCTCTGAGTTGGCGAGGAAGGACAGGCAGGAGACAAAACATAAAGGTAGCCAGTTAGAGGGTTTGAAATGTGTCTATTTCAACCCTAGGAGTATTAGGAATGAAGGGGATGAACTTAGAGCATGGGTTAGTACTTGGAACTACGATATTGAGGCCATTACTGAAATTTGGCTGGAGGAAGGACAAGTTTGGCTGATGAAGGTGTTTTCAAAAGAATAGGATGGGAGGTAGGAAAGGAGGGGGTGTGGAGAAGCATTACTGCTCAGGGATAGTATCACAGCTATAGAAAGGGAGGACGTTGCAGAGGGAGTGTCTACTGAGTCGGTGTAGGTGGAAGTCAGAAATAGGAAGGGAGCTATCGGAGTCTCCAGGTGGCGCTCATGGAGTGAACACGTTTTGGTTTTTGCTCCATAAAATATACTATTTTTAACCTGTATCCACCTTTGAACTAACTTCACAGAAGTCAGAAAGATCTTTATTATTTCTCTAATTATACTTGAGTCTGAAAATTTTGAAGAAATGACTGAAGGAAAAGCTACACGAGCTAAAACCCGGGCAAAAGAAGGTAACGGCCGAGAGAAGAAACAACCAGACATTAAACTAAGTGAGATGACCTTCACTGACTTTTTAAAATTCTTTCGTGATGAATTCAAAGATGTTTGTCGCAAAAAAGACCTAGCTGAACTTCGTACAGCTTTAATTGCCTCAGAAGCTGAAGCCAAAAAACAACATACCTTAATTGCAGCTCTTCAAACTGAAGTTCAACAAAAAGAGATTAGACTGACTGAGGTCGAACAGAAACTTTCCAAAGCAATTAAACAACTAGAAGCGCTCCAGCTGAAATGCATTGATTCAGAGAACCGTTCCAGAAGACAAAATATTCGTTTGGTTGGAATTCCTGAAGGCATTGAGAAAGGAGATCTCCTGACGTTTTTTGCCGAGGAAGGGAGCTATCACTGTGCTGGAAGTGGTCTATAGGCCCCCAAATAACCCTGGGAAACTGAGGAGCAGATAAGCAGGCAGATTTTGGAATGGTGTCAGAAATACAGGGTTGTAGTTATGGGTGATTTCAACTTCCCTAATATTGACTGGCACCTACTGACTGCAAGAGGGATAGATAGGGCTGAATTTGTCAGGTGTGTACAACAAAGATTCCTGACACAGTATGTGGATCATCCGACTAGAGGAGAGGCCATACTGGATCTGGCTCTGGGGAATGAACCTGGTCAAGTGGTAGACCTCTCCATGGGAGAGCATTTTGGTGAGAGTGACCACAACTCCCTGAGCTTCAACATAGCTATGGAAAAGAATATAAACAGTCAAACTGGGAAAATGCTTAACTGGGAAAGGGCTAATTATGAAGGGATGAGGCAGGAACTAGTGAGAATAAACTGGAAACAGTTGTTTAAGGGTGAAAACACTGAAGTAATGTGGAGGAATATTAGGGACCACTTGGTAGGTTTGTCCCACTAGGACAAGGAAAAGATGGTAGGAAAAGGGAACCATGGTTGTCCAAACAGGTCAGGCAACTAGTCAGAAGGAAGAAGGAAGTGGACATTAGATACAGGAAGCAGAAAACAGGAAAGGTTCATGAGAAGTATATAGTAGCCAGGAAGGAACTTAAGAAAGGGCTTAGGAGAGCTTAAAGGGGCATGAAAAGGCCTTGGCCTGTAGAATTAAGGAGAACCCCAAGGTGTTATATGTGAAGAACAGAATGAAGGTGGTGTCGCTAAAGGATAAGGAAGACAACATGTGCCTGAAGGCAGATGCGGTTGGGGAGGTCCAAAATGAATACTTTGCATCAGCATTTACAAGAGAAAAGGACCTCGATTCTTAAGGATAGATCGTTGAGCATTTAGAGATGTACAGTCTACTCAAGAATAGTCAGCAAGGCTTTGTGATGGTAAGGTCGTGCCTCACGAGTCTAATTGAGATTTTTGAGGAGGTAACAAAAGAAACTGATGAGAGTAGGGCAGTAGATGTGGTCTACATGGATTTCAGCAAGGCATTTGACAAGGTCCGCCACACGAGATAAAAAAATGGGCTTGTAGGAAGAAAGCAAGGAGAAGTAGTGGAAGGAAAGTATTCTGCCTATAGAAGATAAAAAATGGGCTTGAGGGAAGAAAGCAGAGAGAAGTAGTGGAAGGATGTATTCTGCCTACAGAAGATAAAAAAAATTGGCTTGTAGGAAGAAAGCAGAGAGAAGTAGTGGAAGGATGTATTCTGCCTACAGAAGATAAAAAAATGGGCTTGTAGGGAGAAAGCAGAGAGAAGTAGTGGAAGGAAAGTATTCTGCCTATAGAAGATAAAAAATGGGCTTGAGGGAAGAAAGCAGAGAGAAGTAGTGGAAGGATGTATTCTGCCTACAGAAGATTTTAAAAATTGGCTTGTAGGAAGAAAGCAGAGAGAAGTAGTGGAAGGATGTATTCTGCCTACAGAAGATAAAAAAAATGGGCTTGTAGGAAGAAAGCAGATAGAAGTAGTGGAAGGAAAGTATTCTGCCTATAGAAGATAAAAAATGGGCTTGAGGGAAGAGAGCAGAGAGAAGTAGTGGAAGGATGTATTCTGCCTACAGAAGATAAAAAAAATTGGCTTGTAGGAAGAAAGCAGAGAGAAGTAGTGGAAGGATGTATTCTGCCTACAGAAGATAAAAAAAATTGGCTTGTAGGAAGAAAGCAGAGAGAAGTAGTGGAAGGATGTATTCTGCCTACAGAAGATAAAAAAATGGGATTGTAGGAAGAAAGCAGAGAGAAGTAGTGGAAGGAAAGTATTCTGCCTATAGAAGATAAAAAATGGGCTTGAGGGAAGAAAGCAGAGAGAAGTAGTGGAAGGATGTATTCTGCCCACAGAAGATAAAAAAAATTGGCTTGTAGGAAGAAAGCAGAGAGAAGTAGTGGAAGGATGTATTCTGCCTACAGAAGATAAAAAAATGGGCTTGTAGGAAGAAAGCAGAGAGAAGTAGTGGAAGGATGTATTCTGCCTACAGAAGATAAAAAAAATGGGCTTGTAGGAAGAAAGCAGAGAGAAGTAGTGGAAGGATGTATTCTGCCTACAGAAGATAAAAAAATGGGCTTGTAGGAAGAAAGCAGAGAGAAGTAGTGGAAGGAAAGTATTCTGCCTATAGAAGATAAAAAATGGGCTTGTAGGAAGAAAGCAGAGAGAAGTAGTGGAAGGATGTATTCTGCCTATAGAAGATAAAAAATGGGCTTGAGGGAAGAAAGCAGAGAGAAGTAGTGGAAGGATGTATTCTGCCTACAGAAGATAAAAAAATGGGCTTGAGGGAAGAAAGCAGAGAGAAGTAGTGGAAGGATGTATTCTGCCCACAGAAGATAAAAAAATGGGCTTGTAGGAAGAAAGCAGAGAGAAGTAGTGGAAGGAAAGTATTCTGCCTATAGAAGATAAAAAATGGGCTTGTAGGAAGAAAGCAGAGAGAAGTAGTGGAAGGATGTATTCTGCCTATAGAAGATAAAAAATGGGCTTGTAGGAAGAAAGCAGAGAGAAGTAGTGGAAGGATGTATTCTGCCTATAGAAGATAAAAAATGGGCTTGTAGGAAGAAAGCAGAGAGAAGTAGTGGAAGGATGTATTCTGCCTACAGAAGATAAAAAAACGGGCTTGTAGGAAGAAAGCAGAGAGAAGTAGTGGAAGGAAAGTATTCTGCCTATAGAAGATAAAAAATGGGCTTGTAGGAAGAAAGCAGAGAGAAGTAGTGGAAGGATGTATTCTGCCTACAGAAGATAAAAAAATGGGCTTGTAGGAAGAAAGCAGAGAGAAGTAGTGGAAGGAAAGTATTCTGCCTATAGAAGATAAAAAATGGGCTTGTAGGAAGAAAGCAGAGAGAAGTAGTGGAAGGATGTATTCTGCCTATAGAAGATAAAAAAGGCTTGAGGGAAGAAAGCAGAGAGAAGTAGTGGAAGGATGTATTCTGCCAACAGAAGATAAAAAAATGGGCTTGAGGGAAGAAAGCAGAGAGAAGTAGTGGAAGGAAAGTATTCTGCCTACAGAAGATAAAAAAATGGGCTTGTAGGAAGAAAGCAGAGAGAAGTAGTGGAAGGAAAGTATTCTGCCTATAGAAGATAAAAAATGGGCTTGTAGGAAGAAAGCAGAGAGAAGTAGTGGAAGGATGTATTCTGCCTATAGAAGATAAAAAATGGGCTTGTAGGAAGAAAGCAGAGAGAAGTAGTGGAAGGATGTATTCTGCCTATAGAAGATAAAAAATGGGCTTGAGGGAAGAAAGCAGAGAGAAGTAGTGGAAGGATGTATTCTGCCTACAGAAGATAAAAAAATGGGCTTGAGGGAAGAAAGCAGAGAGAAGTAGTGGAAGGATGTATTCTGCCTACAGAAGATAAAAAAATGGGCTTGTAGGAAGAAAGCAGAGAGAAGTAGTGGAAGGATGTATTCTGTCTATGAAAGTGCCTGTTTTGGGAACTCTTCCCTGAGTGATTTTTATAAATGACCTGGAATGAAAATACAGAAGGATCGGTCAGTCAATTTGCGGATGACACAAAAGTTGGAGGAGCTGTGGATGGACCTGAAGGCTGTCAAAGGTTACAAGAGGATAGAGAAAGGATGAAGAGTTGGGCAGAAAAGTGGCAGATGGATTTCAATCCGGATAAGTGTGAGGTGATGCATTTTGGAAGGACTAACCAGAAGGCTGGTTGGCTACTTAAGAGTGCGGAGGAGCAGAGAGACAACCTTCAAGGTCGCTGCACAGGTTGATAGGATAATTAAAAAGGTCTATGGGATGGTGGGATTTATTAATTGGGGGATTTAATTCAGAAGAGATGTCATGTTACAACTCTACAAATCTTTGGTAAGACCATATTTAGAGTATTATGTTCAGTTCTAGCCACCTCATTATAGGAAGGATGGAGAGGGTGCAGAGATTTACCAGGATGATGCTTGGATTGGGAAACAAGTCTTATAAGGCAAGGTTAGCAGAGTTGGGACTTTTCTCTCTCTGGAGCATAGAAGGATGAGAGGAGATAGAAGTCTACAAGATTATGAGAAGCATAGGTAGAATGGACAGCCAGCACCTGTTCCCTAGGGCTGGATCTGCAAATACTAGAGGTCATATGTACAAAGTTAAGGGAGGGAAATTTAGGGGAGACATCAGGGTTGTTTTCTTCTTACACCTAGAGAGTTGTGGGGGCCTGGAATGCCAAGCCGAGGATGGTGGTGGAAGCTGAAACATTGGGGGCATTTAAGACAGAAACATGGATGAAAGAATTAAAGAAGGTTATGGGGTAGGGAAGGTTTAGTACTTTTTTTTAGGAAGGCATATATGGGTCGGAACAACATCGAGGGCTGAATGGCCTGTATTGTTCTACATCTCTCTCTGCCTCGGAGAGGCCACCAGCGTATGGAAAGACCCATCATACTCCGGACACACTCTCTTTTCCCTCCTCTCATTGGGGACAAAGCTTAACAGTGTGAAAGCACGCACCAACAGGTTTCCCCTGCAGCCATCAGGCTCTGGAATGAACCCCATAAAGGGGACAGTATTCTGCCCTTTCTTGGTTTGCGAATGATCTTCATTTTCATTTTAATTCTACATCCTGTAAATTGGGCTCTATTCACAACTGTAAGCAATGCCAGAGATAACCTATTGGTCTATTTACAAAAGAACCCTTATCCCTCTACAAGGTAAAAAGCAATTGTTTATGTAGCAAAGGGAAAAATACAGAACTGATATTTTGGGCTCGAGGCCTTCATCAAAGTTATCTCTCATGCATCTTTTCTGCACTTTCAACAAATGAATGACATGTACTAAGGAAATACCCTGTAGCATTTGGCCTAACACACGTTCTTTTAAATATAACATCCTGGTAATCTCTTTGTATGTCAGTTTTATTTCACTAGAAGTGAACCTTTAGTGCTCTGACTTTTCTCAGATCCATATTTACCTGCAGCAGTTGGAGCCGTTATTTTATTTAATCAGTTACCACTTCAGCAGTATACGGCCTCATTCCTTCTTATCATCCTACAATTGTTTGTATTAAAATTCAGTGAACATTTATCACTGTGAAGTACCACGTCTGCAAAGATTTATCATTGTAAATTTAATATGTTCACGTACAAGGTCAAGTTTTTTTCTCCCAGTCAAGAGTATTTGATTGGTTACAAGGTTCTTTGTGACATCCAGATCTGTATTGGGTCCACAAGTTTTCTATTACCTTTCCAACATTTATGATTCCCAAATATACTACCTCTCCCATTACTTATTTAAACCCATTCTATGTTTTTCATCGAACAGAACTCGCCTTGGCCACTACCACCACAGATGATGATGTATCATTGCTTCTCTCATTCACCTGACCCATCTTCATTGCTTGATAAATTATTTTCCCCCTTTCTCTCGTCACAATTTTCTCATGGCTTTGTTTGTACCAAAGGCCGTCACACAGCCAGCAAAACTGCTGACTCAAAGCTCCAGAATTTGGGTTCAATTCCCACCTCCAGGGCTGCCTGTGTGGAGTTTGTACCTTCTCCCCGTGAATCCTCCGGGTGCTCCTGTTTCCTATCATGTTGCAAATAAATTTGCAGGCTGGCAGGATAATTGTACCCCGTAAATTTCTCCTAGAGTATTGGTGAGTGGAAGTTGATGATAAAAAAATAATGGGATTCATGTTGGTTTACTGTGAATGGGTGGATGATTATCAGCATGTGCTGTCATGGCTCTCTCTCTCTCTCTCTCTCTCTCTCTCTCTCTCTCTCTCTCTCTCTCTCTCTTCCCCCTATGACTCAAAGATGACTCTGTAGTTCTTACAACATCATTTCTGGAATCAAAAGTGAGGCCCTGGCTCCTTCCTTTGGAGGACCAAGGGTATTGCCTTCAGCACATTTTTGTTCATTCATGCAATGCAGGCATCACTGACAATGCTCAGTCCCACTGGCCTCTGAAGAAGGTAGTTGCCAGCCTTTAGGAAGCTCTGCAGTCTGTGAGTGGAAATCACAAAACTGTCTGTACAGAGTTCCAGGATTTTAACCAAGTTTCAATAAAGAGATAACAATATATAGTATTATCAACACAAAATCTTGAGCAATTTGGAGAAGAACTTGCAGGTAGTGTTTGTTCATTCTGATTGTACAATTGTAGAGCACCACTAAACAAAACGGCATTCTTCGGTCCTTGGTATAAAAACCATGCCAACACACATAGATATAGAACACATATTTACAAGTGATTTACATTATATGCTGTACAAAAATAAATACTGTTACATAATCGTAGTCTCGGAGGGTTTATATGAGCAGGTTATCAGTCATTTAGCAGTCTCACTTCCCGTGGGAACAAACTGTTTCTCAGCATGGTGGTTCAGGCACTGATACTCTTATATCTCTTCCCCGGCGGGAGGAGTTGAAAGATTCTATGCGTAGGGCAGTAGAGGTCCTTCATGATTTTGTAAGCTGTGATCCCAGTAGATCACTCCATGGGGGGGATTGGGAGACTCCAGGGATCCTCTCCGCTGCTCTTATGGTCTTGTGGATTGCTCTACAGCAACCGTACGCCGAACACGGTGATGCAGCCGGCCAGGATGCTCTCAGCGAAGCTCCTTTAAAATGTTAACAGGCAGCCAATAGCTTTGTCCGTCTCAGTCTTCTCATGTTGCGCCTTCCTGACAAGTGCGGAGATGTTGTTTCCCCAGGATAGATTGTTTCCATCCACTTCTTCTCCATTCATTGTTGGTAGATTTTGCAGGTTGAGGATATGAAGCTGGCAGATTTCTACAGATGTGTGGTGGAAAGTGGGCTGCAGCATGGTCTGGTATGGGAACACCAATACCCCTGAGTGTAAAACCCAGGACATCAGAGGAAAAACCCTTCCCACTATCGAGAACATCTACAGGGAACGCTGCCGTTGGAGAGCAGCAGCAATCATCAAGGATCCACACACCCAGCACATCCTCTGTTTTCGCTGTTGCCATCAGGAAAGAGGTCTAGGTGCCACAAGTCTCACTCCACCAGGTCCAAGAATAGCTGCTACCCCTCCACCATCAGACTCCTCAACGACAAACTCAATCAGGGACTCATTTAAGGACTCTTACATTTGCTCTTTATTTTTTATTCTCTCTGTATTTCAGTTTGTTTACATTTATTATGTTTTCAGCTCTTTATTTGTTTACATATGCATGCTGTATACTGTTTTTTTGCACTACTACTAAGTGGTGATTCTGCCTCGCCTGCAGGAAAAAGAATCTCAGGGTTGTATGTGATGTTATGTATGTCTTTCTTTGGCATGGCTTCGTGGACGAAGATTTATGGAGGGGGTAAAAAGTCCACGTCAGCTGCAGGCTCGTTTGTGGCTGACAAGTCCGATGCGGGACAGGCAGACACGGTTGCAGCGGTTGCAGGGGAAAATTGGTTGGTTGGGGTTGGGTGTTGGGTTTTTCCTCCTTTGCCTTTTGTCAGTGAGGTGGGCTCTGCGGTCTTCTTCAAAGGAGGTTGCTGCCCGCCAAACTGTGAGGTGCCAAGATGCACGGTTTGAGGCGAGATCAGCCCACTGGCGGTGGTCAATGTGACAGGCACCAAGAGATTTCTTTAGGCAGTCCTTGTACCTCTTCTTTGGTGCACCTCTGTCTCGGTGGCCAGTGGAGAGCTCGCCATATAACACGATCTTGGGAAGGCGATGGTCCTCCATTCTGGAGACGTGACCCATCCAGCGCAGCTGGATCTTCAGCAGCGTGGACTCGATGCTGTCGACCTCTGCCATCTCGAGTACTTCGACGTATGTATGTAGTCTGACAGTAAATCCAAAATAAATAAATCTGAAGAAGTTTTGGCAAAATGCTTCTGAAAGCATTATGGAGGGTGCAGAGGGTCCTCAAC
Source organism: Narcine bancroftii (assembly GCF_036971445.1). Lineage (NCBI taxonomy): Eukaryota > Metazoa > Chordata > Chondrichthyes > Torpediniformes > Narcinidae > Narcine > Narcine bancroftii. The sequence goes on along the minus strand of NC_091480.1, from coordinate 26,492,311 downwards.
TTCACTGTGCTCCGAGGTAACGGGCTTGAAAATTAAAGTTTCTAGATGGGATGCCGATCAGTTGAATAACAGTGAAGTTTGGGTGTTGTAGAGCTGCATTCTATACATTGGGTGGCATGGTTAGTGCAGCATTGTTACAGCGCCAGTGATTGGGACTGGGGTTCAAATCCCGTGCTGTCTGTGTGGAGCTTTACACTCTCCCCATGTCTGCGTGGGACTTCCCCGGGGAATCTGGTTTCCTCCCACTGTTCAAAAACCTACCAGGGGGTTGTAGGTTATTTGGGTATAATTAGGTGGCTCAGGCTTGTGAGCTGAAAGGGCCAGTTACCATGCTGTATGCCTAAATTTAAAATAAAATTGTATAAATTCCTTATTTGTGCCTTGAAGACAATAGAGATGTTTTGGAGAATCAATGAGATGTATCACACAGCACAGGATATCACATCTCTGACCTGATCGGATCAACATTGAAATCTCTTGCTCCCTTGATCACACATACTCTCTCCCTCACAGCCAACTTAATTGCTTCCACCAATCTACCCACAAGCTGCTTGCATCAAACATGAATACTAAATGTGCTTTAACCCCTCAGTGGGTATTTAACCTCAAGATCACTTGATTACATCTGGATCTCCCCTCACCTTTAATGAAATTCATCTCCATGACTTTGTTGATATATTTTTTGGGGCGTCATCTTTGGAAGAGATGTCAAACAATTGGCTCATCTGCCTCTTAGTTGAACGTAAAAGATTCTTATTACACCATTTGAAAATGAGGAGGAAGATCTTTTAAGTTCTGTCCTACATTTAACCAAGGGCAGTCCCTTCCATGTTACAATTCTAATGTTCTCTGATGCCTAACTTCACCAGCATAACATTAATTTTGGGCAAAACAGTATCACAAATATATTGTTCTCCATTAAGCCCACTCATTTATCATCACAATCCTTGAAAACTTCCACCCATTTCTGTTCTCTACAATGTTATTAAATTCTGCCCATGTCCATAAATTATTCCTTAGCCACACAGTACCATCACACTGATAAATGTTCCAGCCATATATCCTCTGCTCAACTCATCCATCAGCACTCCTATACAAGGCCAAGTCTTTAGCTGGATTCATCCTATCCTCTCAAACTTTCTTCCTAAATCTGTGCCCCTTCTCAAAAGCTCAGCAAACATTTTGCTTCCCAAACTTTACAAAAATGCATTTTATCTAATACATCATACGTCCCTTTCTAGTTTGGCATACAGTTTCTCCCACATTCCAATTGCGAATTGATTTCAAAAGTATTTAATTTTCTGCAGAGCACTTGGGATATTCGGAGAAAGGAAAGGTGGTGATCAATACTGTGTATGCTTTTTTCTTCCAGGATAGGAATGATGGGGGAGGGAAAATTCTTGCCTTAATACCAACTGTTTTTGCTTTAATTCATTACAATAATCTTGAGCAATAGTTCTTCATAATTATTTATTTTGAATTTTTAAAATTTAAATATACAGCACGGTAACCGGCCCTTAAGGCCCACGAACCCTTGCTGCCCAATTAACCTACAAACCCTATACTTTTTGAAGAGTGGGAGGAAACCGGAGCAACTGGGGAAAATCCACGCAGACATGGAAGAACATACAAACTCTTTACAAACAGCCCAGATCTGAACCAAGGTTGCTGGTACAGTCACAGCGTTGGGCTACCCGCTACGCGAATCGTGCTGCCCCACCACTAAGCGAACCGGGCTGCCCCACCACTACGCCAACCGGGCTGCCCCACCACTACGCGAACCGTAATATTTGAAGGCTTTACCTACATTCAAAACTGAATCTACAGTATTCTATCGATTTTTTTTTGAATATTTTATTTCTAATTTTCCAGACTCGAACTCAACAGTTTACAACATTAACAAAGTCAATGTTAAAAAATCGACTCTGAACACAATTTATCTATATTAATTCTATATACATTTCTCAGTCGGGGTCGAGTTGTTTCCTTTTCCTTCCCCTTCCCTCCCCCCACTTCATTGACACTAAACATTTAATATATTAACTAACCGTAAGCATACTAGTCACTAAAAACACACACACAACAAAAGTATAAATCATATTGGGGTTTTGGAGGTCTGTCACAGCGCGGAGGCCCAAACTCAGGCTGCTTTCGCTCCTTGAATTTATCTGCCTGGCTGGAATGAGATGGGCTCCCCACCACCACCCCCTCTCTCCACCACCCCCCCCCCACACATTGGCTGGTGAGTGGTCAAGGAGAGCAGGACAGCAAAGTACGGCAATCCACTCTTCAACCATGTTCCCATGAAGTCTAAGTAAGGATGCGAGACTTTTTTTGAATGTATCATACTTTCCCCTCAAGTTATAAGTGATCTTCTCCAGGGGAACACAACTTTGCATTTTCCCGTTCCAGCACATAACACTCAGGCAAGAGTTGGACTTCCAGGTAACCGCTATGCACTACCTGGCCATCGCCAAGGTGATCATTGCAAATTGGATTTGAAATTTGGACAGCTTCATCTTAAGTCTGATGTCCATTATGTTTCCCAACAGGAATAACTCAGGGTACTGTGGGAATTCTTTAACTCTTACTTTTTCTAGAATTTGTCCTAGGTCCACCCAAAAGGGTCTCACCTTGGCACATGTCCAAGTTGCATGCACAAAGGTTCCTGTCTCGATGCTGCATCTAAAAATATTGGCCAGTTTAGATCTACTCAATATTTGCAGCGTCAGGTACAGCTGGTGCAGAAAGTTGTATTGCACCAGCCTGTACTGTGCATTGATAACTGCAGTCATGCTGGACCAGCACAGGATGCACCACTCATCAATCATTAATCCTAAGTCTGACTCCCACCTCTGCCTTGATTTGTGAAGGCTTGGTGTTGTCATTGCACTCAGAGCAAGAAATACATTGCCGAAATGAACTTCTGTGTGTTCCCCCTTCGAACCACTGCACTTTAGTTGGGTCAATGTTGGAACTAATTTGTCCTGCAGAAATGATCTGAAGGTAGCAGTGGAAGGTCTTATTTGATAAATCATACTTATGCCTAAGTTGTTCGGATGACATTAGTTGCCCCTGCTTGTAACAATCCTCTACACATCCGACACCATTATGACGCCAGGTGTCCAGGAGCTTGTTACCTACCATTAATGGTATTAATCTATTCGGTGTCAGGGGTGTTTTTTGGGGACAGCCCTACTTTGATTCCTAGATGCTGGTTAATTTTATTCGAAATGAGGATAATTTGTTTTAGAATAGGGCTGACTATTTTCCTAGATAATAATTTGGCGACCCATTTGTAGATAAAGTCCTCTGCCACCTTCTCGTCCACCAAGTGCAGACCAATTTGTGCTCAGGAGAGTACCTCTCCTCCCCCAAAGAGTGAGAGCATTTTTGTGTAACGGAAAGGTAGCCAGGGTCTCTATGGAGAAATTGACCTGGAATTACAGTCTGGGTGAATGCCGGACTTCAAAAATTACTATTGGGCAGCCCAGTCGAGATACATTTCCTTACTCTATTGATGTTTACGCAAAAAACATATAAAATTCTAAATAATAGATATTTAGATTTACATTTACTTTTCTGTAAGGAAATTATGTGATTTAACCATTGTTAAAGATCAAAGATGCTTCATTGACCTGCCACGTGCCGTAAATATTGATCCTTCTTCTAGTGGAAAAGAACATACCTGTTAGTTTCAGAGCTATGTTGTCCTTTCCCGAGTTGATTTACTGCGCACATTCGAAACTGGTACGAACGAGCTGAAGTCAATCCATTCACAGTAACATGAACCACTTCAGGATTAACGTTAGATAACTGTACCTTCCATGGAGAATCTACAGGACAGAAAAAAGAATGCTCATAGGATTAAATAGCTCATTAATTTTGTAAAATATATCATATATCAACAAATGTAATTGTACATCTGTAAACAAAAATTCAAGTTGAACACATTTGTATCTTTTGATTATTTTACGAAATAAGGATTTGTCTACTAAATAACCAGCTCTGATTAAAAACTGCACACATTTTTTGCTCTTCACTCCTCAAACAGTTTGAGATTAGGAAAATTTGCAGGATCTGTGACTGCGTGCCTTCACCTTACCATGCTGTGATAAAATACGTCGGTAGATCAATGTTTTATGCTGCCATTCATTTACTTGAGTATTCAGAAGGAGAGAATCTGAAACAGCCATCATCAATAATATTCACGACGACGACTTGTGTTTAAATGGTGCCTCAGTTATGATTTGTGAACACATTATCAAAATGAAATTTGACATGGACATCCAATGACTAGACCAGAGAGCAAATTTTAAGTAAAAGCCAGTCAAGTCTCGAAATACTCAGAAAACACTTGTAGCGAGAGAAATTTCTGATAAATGACCTTCATTGGAGCTGGAAAAAAAAGTTTTAAACAGATGTGAAGTGCATAAAGAAGCCGAGGCAGGTTTGCAGGGGGAATGAAGGGAGAAGGAATTAAACCAGTGGAAAGAAAAAGGTTGAGAACCACTGGACTAAATGTATAATGATCAAGTGAAAGGCAGGAGACAAAAGGGGCATTAATGAATGGTGAAATAAGTTGGTAATGGATTGGGGGGTGGAGGAGGGATGTTGAAAGAAGAATGCATTTGAAATTTCCAAAGAACATAGTTTGAAACAAAAGTGCTGCACATACAGATTACCTAAAATTGCTGGTAAAGTGCCTCACACAGTAGGTAGACAACTTTCATTGGAACAAAAATGGTGGCGAGAGTGGTCAGAATGGGTGGAAGAGAAAATTAATGTCACAGAATCAAACTTGCAGACTGAATACAGAACAACAAAGGACAGGCTGTGGGTGGGTTGGTATGGGCGGCGCTACATTACGCCACAGGAAGAACTGAAAAGAGCTTGAGCTTTGGGTTAATCATTTCATGTATCTGTAGATGTTGTATGAAATATCCAAGTATTATTATAAGGAAAGATATAATAAAGGATTTGCATTGACCATTTTATAAAAGTTAGTATCTAGACATTTGCAATGACCCTCAGTGGTAAAGAAAATAGAGGATGCAAAAGCTTCAAGTTATTTCCTTATGTACATGTGCCTAGCTCCATTCATGCATAAATAATCACAAGATTATTAGATATTGCTCATGTTTATGTTGCACACCACTCTCAAATCACGATGTCTTCAGCTAGATCAGTGGTTTTCAACCTTTTACTTTCCACTCACATACCACTTGAAGTATTCCCTATGCCATAGCTGCTCTGTGATTAGTAAGGGATTGCTTAAGGTGGTATGTGGGTGGAAAGAAAAAGTTTGAAAACCACTGTTTTAATCGTACCTCATTGACTCGTTATGTGTAGTTTCATAACTCCAAAGGAAATGGCCCAATGACAATGTTTCTCCAGCAAAATATTTCAGTTATAATTGGGTCTAGGGCAGTGATTCTCAACATTCCCTTCCCACTCACATATCACCAAGCAATCCCTTACTAATCCCCATACCTAATGGCATAGGGATTATTTAAAGTGGTATGTGAGTGGATAGTAAAAGGTTGCACACCACTGAGAAATAATGGAATTGTTTGCTTTTTGAATGTCTGAGAGAGCAAGCATAGAACAAATGGTAGCTGGGACAAGACCATTTTTCATAGTGCATACATGACCCTTTGAATATTTAGTGCTGCTCAATAATGCTCCTTCTGAACACCTCGAAAATCTTGTTACATTAATTCTGATCAGTTAAATATTGACATCCTCAACTTACGGCCCTATTTGGGATACATTATCATATTAGATGGCCAGTGCATTTCAATATTTAACACTCTAACTTCCAGCCCAAAGTCAAAGTCAAGTCAAGACTAATCAAGTTTATTATCATCTGATTGCACAAGTACAACCCGACGAAACAGCATTCTTCAGTCCTCGGTGCAAAACATGCAGACACACAACTAAACATAACACACATACAGACCAATAATAGAACTGCAGGTCAAGCATTCATAAATGGATATAGTTTTGTAAATATGAGGGTCTTGGATGGTTAGAGTGAGCAATCCCTTTGGCTGTTCAGCATTCTCACTCCCCTTGGGAAGAAACTGTTTCCCAGCCTAATGGTGCTGGCTCCGATACTCCTGTATCTTTTTACCGATGGGAGCAACTGAAAGATGCTGTGTGTGGGGTAGAAGGGTCCTCAACAATTTTGCATGCCCTGTTTGGATAATGATCCCGGTAGATTATGACAATGGAGGAGAAGGAAGACACCAATTGATCCTCTCTGCAACTCTTACGGTCCTGTGGATTGATCTCCTATCATTTCTCTGCAGCAACTGTACCACACTATGATGCAGCCAGCCAGGACAGTTTTGATAGAGCACCTGTAGAAGGTTGTCGTGATGGTAGCCTTGACCACTACAGTCTTCTCAGGAAGTGCAGTCACTGTTGAGCCTTCCTGACAAGTGAGGAGATGTTGTGTGTCTACAATAGGTCACTATTTTAAGTGGTCTTCATGGAACTTGGGGTTTTCTACTCTCTACATGACAGAGATATTGATGTACATTTGAGGGTAATTATTCCTGGTCCTCCTGAAGTCCACGATCATTTCCTGAAGCACGGCCATGACATTATTTCCAATGAATGAGTTCTTTTAGTATTGGTTTGGCACATTTAGATGCCACTTCAGAAAATGTCTTAAAACCACAGTTGCAGCACCTTAATATCCTCATAATGCAGACTGTAGCAATAATTCAGTCAGAGGCACTTTCCCAGGGGCCGAAATGGTCGCCACAAGATTACATGGGTTTAGGATGCTGGGGATGAGGTACAGAGAAGATGTCAGGAGAACATTTTTTTTAATACAGAGAGTGGTGGGTGCATGGAATGGGTTGCTGGCAACGGTAGTGGAGGTGGATATGATAGGGTCTTTTAAGAGACTTTTGCATAGGTACATGGAGCTTAAAAAATAGAGGGCTATGGGTAGGCTTAATGATTTCTAAGGTAGGGACATGTTCGGCACAACTTTGTGGGCCAAAGGGCCTGTATTGGGCTGTAGGTTTTTCTACATTTTTAGGTTTCTAATTTGTTTATTTTGCTCCATATGGTTACAGTTTGATAGAAAGAGAAATTAACCTTGGATGTAAAATCAGACTTTTCTTGACCATTCCTAAATTCAAAGATGGAAGGAGGGAGAATGTGTACATATGCATACATGTGTCTCCTTTATGGGTCTGCCACTGCATTGTTCAGTCATGCATGTTTCTAAGAACAAGCTTTGCACAAATCACACCAACAGAGCTTTCAAAGGAGATTAGGTAAGTCCATTATAGTTTGGAAGTGGGAAGGCCCTGGAACATGTAATGTTGCCATGAGGCTCGGTTAGAGGGAATGAGCTGAGGGGAAAGGTTGGACAAACTTGGATTGTTTTCTCTGGAGTGTCAGAGGGTGAGGGGAGTCTTGAACGGTTTACAACATTCTGAAAGGCAGATAGGGTAAATGGTGAGAATCTTTTTGCATCATTAAAAAAATCAATTTAATGCATTCAAGGTGAGTGAGTCAAGTTTAAAGGAGATCTGTGGGGCACACCTTTATTATTCCCAAAGAGTGTGAGGCTTGGATGCCAGGAATCAATGGGTGGGAATGTGCGATGATCAGCTAGGAGTAGGAGTTGGTGAGCCAAGACTTAGAGGTCAAGTATTGTGAGTGAGGGTGAGTTGTCATTAGTTGAGGGCATTGAGGATAGTGGATGATGCAAAGGGACTTCTGGGATTAGATTGCTATTGAGGGATGGTCATGAACTTGGGGTGCGGTGCATGCTATATGGGAAGTCGAGCTCAAAGAACTGAGTAAAAGAAGTGTGAACTGCAAAGACCAGGGGCAATCCAGAAGGTGTCTATAAAATTGCACACAAGCAGGCTTTACAGGTCCATTTATCCTGCTAGATGCCCATGAAAAGTGTGTTACTGAGAGCAGTTTCTTCTATAGTGTCTACAGTGTCTTCTACAGTGTGTTCACTTTTACTTCAGTTTAGTTTGGAAAAACATTATTTTACATAGTGATTCTTCCCTTTGTACTTGTTACAGACTTTTCCATAGGCTGGGCATTGCTTTGGCGCATGTTTAGTGCCACATTGTTTACAATTGAATGTCTCTCCATCTTTTAGTTGGTTCCTGTATCTCATTTTTTTGTTTGTGTGTGTGTGTGTGTGTGTGTGTGTGTGTGTGTGTGTGTGCAGACACTGTGGTCACTACTATGCCTTCATTCTCACTGGCTTTTACACTATCACTGAATATTTTTGCATGCTGCAGAGCTAATTTACTGGTGTGGCATATCTTCCAGCTAAGATAAGCTCTGTCTCTCATAGGAACCTCTCTCTCACTTTCTTATCATTAATCCCAAACAAAATTTGATCACAGATCATTACGTTTTGCAGCAAATCAAAATTGTATGTTCTTGCTCTAATTTTAAGTCAGTTAAGAAAGTAAGTCAGTTCTCCCTGCAACTGCAAGCACGAGCTAAACACATACCTCGCAAAGGTTTCATTTTAATTTGGTAAACAGTGTTCATCAAGCATCTCGATAGCCTTGTCGAATTTGCTCTGGTCTTTTGCCTCGGCAAAAACAAATGTGTTGGAAAACTCTAGAGCTTGAAGTCCCGCCACGATAAGTAGCATTGCAATCTTCCATGTATCCAGTTGTTAAAGCATAAACCTTTGCTTAAGCTGTCTCCACTCATGGTTGACATTTCTAGTTCAATTTACTGTTTTTAAACCCTCCATAGTTTCTCTGCTGATACTGACTGCTACTCACTATGCACAGTGTTTCTATTTTTCTTTCACTCTTGTGCACAGCAGAACTTGGCTGTTTCTTTCACTTCTGGTTCCATGAGATGTTTCTTCTATTACAATAAAGAAACTTGGGTTCTTTTTAAAACAATTAGGTTTATTAACTAAACAAACAGCACAAAGAACAGAACATACACATGCCAGACCTCATGTGGAGGCATCCATCTTGAATCCACTAAAGCAGTGGTTCCCAACCTTTTACTTTCCACTCACATACCACTTTAAGTATTCCCTATGCCATAAGTGTTCTGTGATTAATAAGGGATTGCTTAAGGTGGTATGTGGGTGGAAAGAAAAAGTTTGAAAATCACTGTTTTAATCATTCCAAATTGATTCGTTATGTGCACAGTTTCATAACTCCAAAGGAAATGTCCAATGACAATTTTTCTCAAGCAAAATATTTCAGTTATAATTGGGTCTAGAGCAGTGATTCTCAACCTTCCCTTCCTACTCACATACCACCTTAAGCAATCCCTTACTAATCACAGAACACTTATGGCATAGGGAATACTTAAGGTGGTATGTGAGTGGAAAGTAAAAGGTAGGGAACCACTGTACTAAAGATACATTCTCCAGATGCTACACACTCCATCTCTGACTCCTCCTGGTGTATCACCACAAGCTTCTTATTGTTTGCTATTGTGGCTTCAGCTTTGCAATTCCAACAGATGATTTTCTAAAAGATCATTTGATCGATTATAAACTGAAAAGAAAGTTTATTTTAAGTTTTTAAGCTTCAAAATATGTCATCAATGTGATTTGGACCAACAATTATTTAAACAAAAATATCTGCTCATGACATTATTAGCGAGATGGTGTTAGGTGTTCTTTGCATAATTCATCCATCTGCAGTGGTGGAATTTTCCCCTTAAAATTCAAAATGAATGGAATTAAAATTTGAAGGGAATATGAGATGATTGGTGAAAGAATCTCAGATTCATGTCTTCTTCACTGATAATAACAGACGTGATTTATTTACAGTTTCCCCCCATGCTAAGAGGATTTTCTATTTAAGCAAGTTATTATTTCATAAAAAGAGAGCAAATTAGAAAAGGTTTAATTAAAGCATAATGCAGGGTTTACAGCTTAAAGTCCAGTTAGTTCACATTTGAAAGTGCGGGTTGAAAGCTGAATTGATGTACAGTATTTAGTTCTTATTCATAATATTATTGTGAAGAGAATGCTACAATATTTGGTACTTCACAAGACACGCAAGTTATTTTTCCCAGCTAAAGTTCATTAGGAAGATGTCACTTTGAATAATGTCTACAGTTTCAGATATCTTATTACTGCAGAGAACTGATGGAGCAGAGGAAATAAGAAGGCAAATTCTAAACATAAAAATGCTGAGTTACAAAGAGCGGGTGATTCATTTAAAACACCATGATCCAAGTAGGATTAATAGTATTGATACAGGTTTCATTTGTATTTTGATTCTCATTATAAATACAACTTGTATCCCTCAAACAGCACTGGAAAGTAAGTAAATATTTCCCCAACTGCAGCAGACATATTGATGATCTACATATTAAGAATACTAAAGATCATTAACGAAATTAACAGACTAAAGGAAATTCCATGTAATATTACATTTTCGGTTTTATTACATGACAACAAAAGAATCTTGAAATTCAATAGAAAATGACTTGATAGTGTTAAAAAAGGCATTGACAGCAAGTGATGCAATCTGTCTGAAGTTGCAATATATTCATGGTGAAAAAGCTATCTGTGGCTACAGAAACAAGTGATATTATTGATGGTGGAAAGACTAACAAACCAATTTTACCATTAAATTAACGAAAGGAGAAGGAAATGAAAAGAATTGACTCAGTGGAATTTCTTGTTTATTTTTACTGAATGACAACATTGTTTGACGGGTTTAATGTATCTTAGATTTTGTACTTTAAATGGATGGGGGGGGAGGTAGGGAGGGTGGGATGGGAGGAGGGGGGGGGGAGAGAAAATGACACTGTATATATTTGAAAAGGAAAATGTATGTATCATGGTCAATGTGGTTTATGGTGTGAAAAATAAAAAATTTAAAAAAAACCATCACCCTGACATAGAAATGCAGGATGGCACACGTTGTCAATTGCAAAAACAGAATGCAGTAGCTGGCACAAAGTCATCTCACAACTAATGGATCAGATCATTGTTCTGTAGCCCTCCCACATCTGCTCGTGATTGCACTGGGCATCAAATACGTAACCTGAGGAGAACATTCCCCTCCTTGACAAAGCCAGAGTACTAAAAGTTGGAGCATTCCATCAATATTCAGCCAGGAGTACTGTGGATTCTGCATCTAGGCTTCCTCCTGCAAACCTCAGAGAAGTTCATCTTCAGCAAGTCCAACATCAAGAAATGACTGAAAGAACTGGATGCAACAAGTGACTGTAGAGCCAGACCACACACTGCCTGCTGTACTGAAGGTCTGCACACTTCTGGCCAAATTCTTTCAGGACAGTGCCAATGCTAGCAACTCCTGACAATGAGGAAAATTGCCCAGGTAAATACCATACACAAAAAAAAAGTCATCGAGTTTATTGTCATCTGATTGCACAAGTACGACCTGAAGAAACAGGATTCTCTGGTCCTTGGAGCAAAACACACAGACACACACACAGATATAACACAAAAACAGACAAACAATATATATAATGTGGGCTAGAATTCAAATATACAAACAAATACATGAATATTGTTTTGTAAATATGAGAGTCTTGGATGGTGAGTTTGCATAGTTCCCTTTATCGTTCAGTATTCCCACTGCCCGTGGGAAGAAGCTGTTCCTCAGCCTGGTGGTGCTGGCTCTGATCCTCCTGTATCTCTTTCCCGATGGGAGCAGCTGAAAGGGGCTGTGTGTCGGGTGGAAAGGGACCTCAATGATTTTGCGTGCCCTCTTCGGACAATGAGCCTGGTAGATCGCATCGATGGTTCGGGGGGGGGGGGGGGGAACACTCCAGTGATACTTTCTGCCACTCTTATGGTCTGATCCATTTCTCTGCAGCAACCATATCACGGCGTAGTATGGAAAAAAAGCATAAATTCAAACTGGTTATATCGAAGTCAATTATTTTTTTTGCTTAATAATTGGTAAAGTGATGGCAGGTGCCTGGATAGTGTGATCACGAAGTAATTACTCATGAATCACCCATCCACAGATACTCAGGTTGATCCATGGTCAAAAAATGGATCAAAGAGCTGAATTCCAGAGGCAAGGTGAGAATGACTGCAATTAACCTCAAGGCCACGTTAAACCAAGTGTGATATCAAGGCATTCATTTAAAATTGAGGTCAATGGACCAATCCTTGCACCACAAAAGATGCTTTTGTTATTCAAAGTTATTCAGCCCTGTCCAAGGATTACACTGCAGGGGTTCCTTTGGGCAATGCACTTGGCCCAATCATCTTCAGCTGCATCATCAAAGAACACCAATCCATGGGGATGGGTGCTGATGACTGCATAATGTTCAATGACACTCCCAACTTCCAAAAGTGAGGCAATCCAAAGCTGCAGGCAGAAAGACTAAAAATTGAAATCTGAACCAAGAGGTGGAAAGAAACATTTAAGTTGCAAAAATGTCAGGCAATAATGATTTCTAACTCTTTAGTGACAATCCATTGCTGGGTCTCTCATCATCCACATTCTGAATCCAAACATTAAGGTTGTTGCAGGTCAAAGGTTAGGTATCCTGACATGAGGGTAAACAACGAGTTTGCTGGAGAACTGGAGCAATACACTGAAGTGCGAGAGGAACTCAGCAGGTCACCCAATATTCACGGAGAGCAATAACCAATCGAAGTTTCGAGAAGATTGCCAGAATTCAAGGTGATGAGGGGTTTAGGAAAGCACAGGTTTCAGGTGACAGGTAGATACAGGTAGGTAGGGGAAGAACTGAAAGGGGCTGAGAGATGATAGAGAAGGCGGAAGAGGGCTGAGAAGAATGTTCTATGATAGGAGAAAAGGGAAGGGGTGGGGAGCTAGAGAAAGGAAAATGTGGGTGACAGGCAGGGGAAAGAGAAGTTGCTGGATACTGAGAAGTCCTTACTGTTACAGTGAACAATGAAGTGATCTCCCAGTCTGCATCCAGTCTTGCTGATGTTGAGAAGGCCACACTATGAGCACCGGATAGAGTAAATGACCCCAATCCTGACATGTGATAAACTAAAGCTCTTCCACTGTCTAACACAGTGGTTTTCAAACTTTTTCTTTCCTCTCAGACACCACCTTAAGTAATCCCTATGACATAGGTGCTCTGTGATTAGTAAGGGATTACTTAAGGTGGTGTCTGTGGAAAGAAAAAGTTTGAAAACCATTGTTTTAATTGTACCTAATTGATTCGTTATGTGTACTGTTTCATCACTCCAAACGAAATGGGCCAATGACAATTTTTCTCAAGCAAAATATTTCAATAACAATTGGGTCAAGACCAGTGGTTCTCAATCTTTCCTTTCCCACTCACATTCCACTTTAAGCAATCCTTTACTAATCACAGAGCACTGATGGCAGAGGGATTACTTGAGGTGGTATGTGAGTAGAAAGAAAAGGTTTGAAAACCACTAGTCTTACAGAAGACATCAAGAATGTGATGGAATACTCTGCACTACCCTGGATGAGAATAGCTCCAAAATAACCCAAGAAGCTCATCACTTTCCAGGTTAAGTCAACCTCCCGGATAGGCATCTCACCTCACCACCCTAAACATACATTCCTCCACCACATGCAGATAATGGTAGTCTCGTGTACCATGTACAAAGTACATTGGTGTTTACTTGCTGAGGCTGTCCTGACAGCATCTCCCAAAAATGTAAGTTCTGAGATCAAGGATGAGATCTTCAATGCAAACAGGAACCCCAAGAACTGTAATTTCACCTCCAAGTGAAAATGTATCGCTATTCCTCAATTCCTGTTGGACCTAAATTATGGAATTTGTTCTCCAGTAATGTCATGGGAGCAATGTCACTAGAAAGGCTACGTTGCCTTGAGTAGACAGTAGCACAGGGGAATGAAATATGTGCAATAAATCATGGATTTGGTACCTGCCCTCAGTATCATCCAAGTAGAAATTCTACTTATAGTTTGAGAGTGTCTGCTTGAGCTATTCCAGTTAGTAATGGTGATGAGCTGTTTACACAAACATATTAATTGAAGTTACTTGTGCCTTACTTATAAAGTGAGGCAAGATATGACCTATGCTGGAGATAGAATTTTGGTTGGAAAGGTACTGAGTTGACAATGTTTCAACGCACATATAAATTTCCAATTAATGGAGTTGTGTGTGCTTAGCTGTTCTACTGGACAATCTATTAAAATGCATTAGAATAAAGCACAATTAAAATATTCCAGATTTGGACCTCCTCTGATTTTTCTTGTTTGGCCTTGATAGGGCTGGAGTTTGCCCCTGCCCCATGTAGAAGGGATGGAACTTGATGGTGGGATTTCCTTTCTCTGAAATGAAGGACCCAACGTAAACCTGGAGGTCAGCATGTGGAAAGAGATGAGATGCATCTACTTTCAGAAAAGTGCTGTGAGGTGTCATGGGGCATTCAGGAACTATTATGGGAAGGAACTAAGCAAGGATGTGGCAAGAAATGGATGCCCTCCCTTCTAAAGTCAGTAAGTAGCATTAATAATAAGTTTTATTTACTCTTCGGCTATGTTTTTAAAAAAATACTTGCTAAAATCCTCTGAAAAAGGCTCTTAAATTTCCGAGAATGTTTTTAGCAGTCAGTTCCTGGATCTCAATATCTCTACGTTCTCAACCATTGTTCCGTGTCTTCCATGGGTTACAGTACAGTTTACATTTTATTCGCTTGACTGCAATAAATTCTTATGGACCAAATTACATCTATTTACTGGCACCAGATGAAATATGACTGTCATAAGGTAATGGGTGATCAAAAATTGATTTCTTGGTAAATTAAAGCAGCCTGCTACAAGTTGTTACTTGAGGGAATTAAATATGAATGCATTTATACTTTAAAATAAGATGGCTTGACAGTTGAAAAAAATACCAACTGATGACAACTGATAGAAAAACCCAGTATTAATCTGAAACTTCAGTTCAATCAGATATCTTTTTCACATTTCTCAAACAAATATAAAAAGGGGACCAATATACAAAAATATCAATGTGGATTTACCATAAGCATCTTAAAAAGTGAGAATGGCATTTGACACAAGGGAGGAGATTAAAAAAAAACAGATCCATGTTATCTTCTGAGTGATGAAAAGTGCAGAGCCTATAAATTCCCTATAAAGCAACACAATAAATGTTTCAGGATGAGGAAGGGGGATTTTATTAAAACTGGCCTGCAGATAAATATTTATATCTTAGGCATCCTTACAATCACGTGGCAGGGGAATTAACTGATATTTTTAACCTTACACTGCTATGGTCTGAGGTTGCAACCTTCTTCAAAAGGACAGGTCTAAGAGCAACAAGGTGACCTGCTTCAGTGGCTAACAGCCGGTAGACTTGAGTCCACCATGAGAAGATGATTATGGGGCTAAAGAACTCGTGTCTCAGGAGACACCTGGACTCAATTTTGCCTATCGTTAGAACATCTTGCTGGCCCTCCACTCTCCATTAGATCAACTGGAACACATATGTCAGCTGTTGTTCATTGACAACAGCTCGATGTTCAACCCAATCAGACCAGCAAAACCTGTGATTAAACTAAAGGATCTGGGACTCTGCCCTTCTCTTATTCTCTTGTAGACAGACCCCAATCTGTGCATTCAGCAACATGATGGTCAATCAGTCATCAGCTGGCCCTGCCACGATATACATGAACGATCCAGAAGAGGGGACAGAATGTTCTGTATCTGATGTAACTTTACTGATGACATTAAAATTGAGCGGAAAAGCAAGTTGTGCAGAATATGTAGAGACATATAGATAGGTCAAGTGAGTGGGCAAGGGTCTGGCTGATAAGGGTACAATGTCGGCAAATGTGAGGTTATCCACTTTGGAAGAAAAATGGAAGAGCAGAATATTATTTAAATGGCAAGCAGTTGCAACATGCTGAAGTGTAGAAGGACTCAGGAGGGCTTGTGCACGGATCACAAAAGGTTGGTTTGCAGGTGAAGCAGGCTGTCACATTCCCAGTCAAATTCATGCTGCAACTGTACAAGGAACTGGTGAGACCTCATCTCATCTGGAGTACTGCGTGCAGTTCACCTCCTTTCTTGAGGAGAGTTGCAATAGCTTTGGAAGCGGTGCAGAGGAGGTTCACCAGGTTGATTCCAGGGATGGAGTTAGCCTATGAGGAGAGATTGAGTAGTCTTGGACTGTACTCTCTGAAATTTAGAAGAATGAGAGGGGACCTTATAGAAACATATCAAATTCTGAAAGGCATAGATAAGATAGAGGGCGGTAAGTTGTTTACATTGGCAGTGGAGACCAGAACATAGCCTCAAGATCCAGTGTCTTAGATTTCGGACGGAGATGGGGAGGAACTGCTTTTCCCGTCGGGTGGTGAATTTGTGGAATTTGCTGCTCATTGAAGCAGTGGAGGTGACCTCAGTAAATACACTGTGTTTCAGACAAGGTTGGATAGATTTTTACATAGTAAGGGAATTAAGGGATGTGGGGAAAAGGCAGATAGGTGGAGTTGAGCCTATCATCAGATCAGCCATGGTCACGTTGAATGGTAGAGCTAGCTCGATGGGCCAGATGGCCTGATCCTACTCTTACTTCTTATCACCTCCTACCTGCTGACCACCATCACAGGGCCGCTTCAAGACTGCGTGCTTGGTCCCTGTTTATGTATTATTAGGTCAGAACCTTATTGTTAGTTGATTTTTGGGTGTACATTACGGTTGCCTAGGCAGTCTAAATTTGAAATTTTACTTACTGAAGGGGGTAAGAAAGAACTTATATCTGAGATGTATGCCTTATTCCAGCATAAAATGCCTAAGCTGGATATTTATAAATCTCTATATCTATTTCTCCGGATGACTGGATGACTTTATGTGAGGATAGCATGACTAAAATTGTAAATGTACAGTACAGATTGGTTCATCATAACTTTATACACCAGTTATGCTTAACTCCTATGAAGTTAAGGAAATATAAATTTATTTATTCTTCTTTCTTACACCCTACTTGGTTATGTGAAACAGTGAAACCTTTCTGGAATAGAATTAAGGAACTTTTAGAAGTTTTATTTAAATTTAAAATTTTGCTTGAACCTATAGTATTTTTATTGGGTTTGGAATTAAAATTAGCTAAGTTTCAAATTGCCTTTTTGAGATTGCCATTGGCTGTGACAAGAAAATGTTTGGCAATTACTTGGAAAAACGAGACTAATTTGAGTATCCAACGGTGGCATTCGGAAAAGATAACATATAATTTATGTAATAATTATTCATTTTTTGTTAAAGTTTCGAGCCCGTATATGAGATATATGGGTTTGAATACGTAATAGTTTTTTTCCCCACGGTTAGTGGGGTTGCACCAAACCATGGCAATAGTTGATGATTGTTATATGAGTTGATCTCCTCTTCTATCTTTCAATTTCTCTTTTCTTTTTTTCAAATATTCTCCATTAATCTTTACCCATTTGAATTACACTTTTCATCCAAATTCCCCCCTTCTCCTCTCATACACATATTCTCCAGCCAAAATCTTGTTTTACGAAGGAACCTTTGCTCTAATTGTTTTGTGGAAGCCTCTCTCCAATCTTTTTACACATCCTCCACTCCTATCTTTCCCTACTGCGTACAAGCACTTCCTCTCCAGCCTCTCCCCTTGGTTCACCAATTCACTAACACGACCATCACCTGGTTAACTTTGAACCCCATTTCATAAAGTACAGGTCGACCCTGGAGTTTGGTTCTGGGACTCACATCTTAAGTCAAAATTATCGTGTCAAAACATTACCGCACTCCAGCTTTTTTTTATTTAAATGCTGAAATCCATTATTCAAAAGCCATTTAAACTGTAAAAAATCATTACTGCAATGTACACAGCTGAAAGCAGACTAGGCTTGAAGAATATTTGAAGCATTGCACTAAGATTGATTGTTGAATGGTATGAATTGGATGCACAGGCTGCCGGGGAGAGGACCTGTGGTCAGGAGCTCAGATGCATGGGTGACTGGCAAGAATGTCACTATGTAGCGTATCTCAAATGTGGGGAAACATCGGAACTCGAAAGAGAAAGTATAGATTTCTGACAAGAGTAACTTTGAAATATTGTAAGTCAGAACATCGTAAGTTGGGTCTATCTGTAGTTGAAACTTCTACCAACTTTCCAATGTAATGAAAAATCCTCCACTTCCATGTACCAAACAAGTCAAAATTCAACCTGGATGATGGGAAGTATCAGAGCAACTGCACATTTTTGCCCAATCCATGGGCAAATAATGCACAACAAAGATGGGGAGGTGGGGGGGGGGGGGGGGGAACCAAAAAAGCCACAATGAATTTTAATGTCCTCCTGCCATCATAACGGGCTCCCTGCTTCAGAACTTCCCCAGCTCTGAAATTATAGACATTTCCTGAAAATGCAAAAATATCTTCATCCTGAGAAATCACATCTCTGCTGGTTAAAAAAAAGCCCAAGTATAAACACATTCAACAACAAATAGCTCCGGTACAAAGATCCACAGCATTGTGGTCGACCCTCAACAAATCAAGGAAGGACTAGAATATTTAAGATGACTCCCACATCACGGGCACGAATCACGCGCTTCAGAAAATAATGTGAAACACGGAGGTTTGTAGACTCTGTGATGGAAGGAAAAGCACAAAATGCTGGAGGAATTCTGCAGGTCTCGCAACGTCCAGAGGAGATAAATGTATATAACCAACATTTGGAGCCTGGGCTCTTCTTAAAGGTATAAGGCAAAAGCAAGCAGACATCTGAATAAAAATTCTGGGGAGAAGGGAAGAAAGGGCAGGAAAGAGGAGCCCAGGCCAAGAAATAAATGGTGATAATGGCTCATGGATAGGTGGACTGAAGAGGAAAGGTGAGAACTGATTAGGGGAGGGGTTGGTTCTATGAATGCAATACTGGAAGGAAGGAGACAGAGGGAAAAAGAAAGAGAAAGGGGACAGCGCTAGAGGAAAGAAGAAATAAGGATAGATGAAGTGGAGATGGGGATGGGGGAATTAATGAAAATTGGAGAAATCTGAGTGGCCTTCTCCCTCATCCCCTCAAAGCTAATTTTTGACCCTTCTTTCAAGCTATGTGGACTGATATTTCTGAAAGATCAACCAAGACTTTGTAAAGCTCTACAATCCAAAATGAGATTTTGCACCCTGCTTTTTCAGTATCGATTTTTTTTTGGAAATAATTATCCTCTTGTCCTGCAGAAACTGCAACGATTTCTCTTCAACCAATATGACAACCATCCCACGTTGAAATTAAATCAGAGAGATGTACATCACAGGCTGTGGACACTGTTAAAATATCTCTTGATAGCTATTATATGCAATTGCAGTTGAATCTGGTCTATGTCCTATTTTAATAGACCTTAAACATGCACTTAACAGCTGATAAATTGCCACTGGGGACATAAAATTTAACATTTCTTTCTCTCATACAAAATTATGGATGTTTAAATC
Source organism: Narcine bancroftii (assembly GCF_036971445.1). NCBI lineage: Eukaryota > Metazoa > Chordata > Chondrichthyes > Torpediniformes > Narcinidae > Narcine > Narcine bancroftii. The sequence continues at coordinate 26,472,908 of NC_091480.1, read as the reverse complement.
CTTTGTTATTTATGTAAATTTTTTGCTTAATTAAGCCTTTGTGCCAGCAGCTTAGGAAATATTTCTGCCTCAAACGTTTGACTAAATTCAACAGTGTTAACCATTTCCTATGCTTCATATGAAAATATTTAATTATCCACAGTTGTTTCTGAGGGCAGATTATTAAGCAGGACATTCAGATGTTACTTTGCAAGAATCCCACTTTTGAAGGTAATTCAACTATTCAAATTCACCTCAGCTAAAGAAGTCATGTCCACTTAAGAGATTTCTTTTATCCTAGCCTCAATTTAACGATATGTTGATTGGGTTTCCTGGTTAAATTATTGCTTTATCACAGTCTTTAATGTGATTTTTCATAATTTTTGATCTGACGACGAGATGTTTGGCGCAGATGCCTCAGAAAATATCCTCTTTCCTCAGACCAGGCGTTCTCCTAAACCATAGTGACCTTATCACATAATTTTCTGCCTTTCCCCTCTTACTTCTTCTCCTGGACTGAGCAATAACCGAGTTCCCCTTTTCCTTACCTTTCACCCCACTAACCTCTGCATTCATTTCCAATTTTTACCCACTTCGTGAAGGCAGCATGGTTTATATTGCAGATAGCGCAATACCATTTCAGCAGGAGGTGTGAGTTCGAATCCAGCACTGTCTGCAAGGAATTCGTATGTTCTCCCCATGTCTGCATGGGTTTCCTCTGGATGTTCTGGTTCCCTTCCACCCTCCAAAAACACAGGGTTTTCAACTGAAAATCAAGATACTGGAGGAACTCAGCAGGTCTTGAAGAGTCCATAGGAAGTAAAAATACACAACCAACATTTTGGGCCTGAACCCTTCTTCAAGAAGGTTAATACATACCTTCACCCACAGTGTCTGCAGACTTTCCTATTTGACTTCTCCCCACAAGAAAACTACTCATCTCAGGTTTGATCTGTCCAGGGTGTTCTCACCAGATTGTTGCACTGCTATACAGTGACTCGAATTTTCTTGATTCCAGTCATCTAAGCAGCCAAATCACTATTAACATTTGTAAGACTGTAATAATTTCAGATCTTTGGACCTTCACTACTTACAGCGTTTTACATTTAAAAAGCAATTTTGATGAGAAATTTGGCTTTGCAGTGGCAGCCTTTAGAATGTCACATGCTACGATCTCTCCAAAAAGTAAATTGCAAATGAAAAATCATTCAGTACATGACACACAGTAAAATAGCTTGAGAGGCTGAGACAGAGTCACTGGTCTACAGGCCTTTATTCACAATGGACAAGGACCTCATCCTGTGTCGTGACTGGGCTTTCTGGAGAAGGGTCAGGGTGACGAAAGCTTTATACAAGGTCAAAAGAGGGAAGGGCCCCAAGTACAGTCGCAGGACGGGGCTGAGCCAGGAAATCAGGAATACAATACGGTTCAGCAGTTCGCCCACAGTACACAACGTGCTGGAGAAACTCAGCAGTTCACACAACATCCACAAATAGTAAAGCTAAACAAAGTTTTGCACCTGAGCTCTTCATCAGGATTCTCTTTTATGTCCAAATTGTATAATTTTATATTTACTTGAATGAAATCTAGTTGTTACATTTATTCTTATTCATTTATCAGGAAGTTTTCATCATTTGAACACATGGCCCACAGGAAAAAGTATCTTAGGTATGCGGTGTGATATATGTTCTCTGACAATAAATCTGAAATCCAATTACCATAACTTTTGGTGTACAAGTTGAGTTTTGAAATTCTAAAAAAAATTCTGAGATCTTAAACTCACTGAAAAAAAAACAACCAGATTTATGTCAATTTGGTGTAGAAGTCAATGCTGGAAACACCTCCCCGCTGCCGCTCTCCATACTTCCTCACTGCTGGGTGCCACCATAACCGCTCCTAAATGGGACCCTGAGGTCACTGTCGCCACTCGTGCCTGGTAGGCCAAGGTTCCTGCTCCCGCTGTGAGCACAATGGCGGCTTCAACTCTGTGGGTCGTCGCCATTGCTGGCTGGTAGGCCAAGGTTTCCACTCCCTTCTGGAGCACAATGTCGCCACTCCAGCTCCGTGGCCCATCACCGTTGCTGCCTGGTAGGCGAGGTTTTTTTTTAACTTAATTTATAGCTTTGTTACTTGTGATGGGGTGTTTTAAAAAATTTTGGGTTTTTCCTGGGAGGCCCAGACAGCCTGAAAAAATGGGGGTTGACTATACACCAGATATACCATAAAACCCTTAAAATTAGACTGAAAAATGGGGGTCGACTTATATGCCAAAATATACTGTAATCATCTCTCATTTATAAATATAGTGAATAGATGCAGTCCCAGCACAGATCTTTGTGAAGTGGCCACATTCTGCCAATTTGAGTAACTGCCAAACTCAGCTTTCTGATGAATACTTAATTTTCTGGGCAAGTCATAAATACCGCGAATTTGAACCTCAGTTAGCTTAGTCTCTTATGAAGGACTTAATCAAATGGAGGTCCACATAAATAAAATCTGTTGGTATTCCCTGCAGAACAAATTTAGTCAGCTCTTCGATAAATTCAATTGAGGTTGTCAGGCATAATGTTTCGTGTACAAATCCTTGGTGATTTTTCTCTGTTTAACTACTGAATGAAAAAACATAAACTGGATGTCCAGACTACATTTGAATCTCAGAAAACATGCCCTCCAAAAATGATGCATAAGAGTGGATAATTTTCAAGATTCCAACATACAAAGGGAAAATGGGAATATCACCAAACTACAACTTCCAAAATACACCAGAAAAGCTGAATTTGTAAATAGTTTTATGCCTTGCATAATGTTAGCATTAAAATATAAAAAAAATTATTGTAAAATATTACTGTGTCGCGCAAGAATGGAGCACAAATCTTACAGGAACACTTCAGTTTCTGCAGATAGGAGATAGTATGTATTTGAGCATCAGTGCTACTTTACTACAAACTTGTGCACATCGATTTAAATATTCAGTATGTATTGATACATTGTGTTTCTTTTATGCAACCTAAAGATCTTAATATGAATATGTTCTGAAAGTCAAAGGAGTGTGCTTTGATTAAATGTGTCCAAAGAAAATCAATGTGTTCTAGTTACTACACGAAAATGAAAGTGTTACTGACAGCAATAAACAGAAATGAGGACTCCCCTGATGATTCAGAAAGCTTATCACATGAATACTCGAGTTATAAGGACTGTGGAAGTGCCAAGTTTGGTCACTATGAGCTGGTGTCAGTGGGTCAGCAATACCAGCAATCAATCTTGGCTCTCAAGTTTAGGGAAAAGAACATTAACGTGGCTCCTTCCATTAGTTGCAATACAAAACATTGGCTAAAAATGCTCATGGATGTCTGGTGTAAACAGGATCAGGTTTGGATGTGTAGTCCCTGAAGCTGAATAGTTTGCCAGCTATTATTATCTGTGCTCATTTGATTAATAGTAGCTACAAAATCAAATGGCATGAGGCACCTCTGCAGTAGTCCTCAACTCCAATAATTAATAGCTTTCAGAAGCAGAGAGCAAAGGTGGAAAGGTGGCATGTAATCTGTTCGAAAAGGGGAAAAATAATGCAGGGAAAATTGGAGAGATTCATTGAAATCTGTTACCTTGATCTTTCACTATTTTTAGAATAGAATATAACCTACATCTGTGGTCTGCTTGGGATCAAACCTTTGGGTCTGATTTAAATAATAGAAAACTGTCCTGTCGCAATCACCCAAATACTGTGAAACAAGAGGTTGTATTATGTATTTTGAAACTCCAACAGGTTTAAAGGGAGAGTTGAAAATAATTCTAATTCTTTACTTTTTTATTTCTGAAGCATTGTACAGTGATAATTAATGATCACAATTGACATTACAAAATTGCAGAAGCACACTGGGTTAATGATCATCTGTGATCAACCCTTCCATCCCACCCACAGCATCCTTCAGCTGATCCCGTTGGCAAAGAGATACAGGAATGTCAGAGCCAGCTCCACCAGGCTGTGGAAGAGCTTCTTTTCACAGGCTGTGAGAATGCTGAACGACCAAAGGAACTGCCCGCATTAGCCACCTGAGACTTTCATATTCACAAAACAATAGCTATTTATTTATGCCCTGCATATGTATTGTTTGCCTGAATGTGCCTTATTTCTAGGTGTGCGTCTTGCACCACGGACCGGAGAACACCGTTTCGCCAGGTGGTACTTGTGCAAACAGACGACAATAAACTTGACTTGGAGGTAAGTTTATCTCATGCAAGTCATTGGCCACTGCAAATCTTTAAGTTCACACTCCTTCTGCACCTAATACATCATCATTTAAGCACGTAAATGCCTTGCTGCAATGTGCTAATATTCATTCATCAATGACCTGCTGAATTTCTCCAGCATCATGTTTTTACTTCAACCATGGTGCCCGCAGACTTCGATGTTTTACTTATTTTTAATGATTTGATTTTAAAAATAATTCTGATTGCAAAATTGACACTCTCACAATGGACAAACTTCTTTGGCTTGGCTTCGCAGACGAAGATTTATGGAGGGGTAAATGTCCACGTCAGCTGCAGGCTCGTTTGTGGCTGACAAGTCCGATGCAGGACAGGCAGACACGGTTGCAGCGGTTGCAGGGGAAAATTGGTGGGTTGGGGTTGGGTGTTGGGTTTTTCCTCCTTTGTCTTTTGTCAGTGTGGTGGGCTCTAAGGTCTTCTTCAAAGGAGGTGGCTGCCCGCCGAACTGTGAGGCGCCAAGATGCACAGTTTGAGGCGATATCAGCCCACTGGCGGTGGTCAATGTGGCAGGCACCAAGAGATTTCTTTAGGCAGTCCTTGTACCTCTTCTTTGATGCACCTCTGTCACGGTGGCCAGTGGAGAGCTCGCCATATAACACGATCTTGGGAAGGCGATGGTCCTCCATTCTGGAGACGTGACCTACCCAGCGCAGTTGGATCTTCAGCAGCATGGATTCGATGGTGTCGGCCTCTGCCATCTCGAGTACTTCAATGTTGGTGATGAAGTCGCTCCAATGAATGTTGAGGATGGAGCGGAGACAACGCTGGTGGAAGCATTCTAGGAGCCGTAGGTGATGCCGGTAGAGGACCCATGATTCGGAGCCGAACAGGAGTGTGGGTATGACAACGGCTCTGTATACGCTAATCTTTGTGAGGTTTTTCAGTTGGTTGTTTTTCCAGACTCTTTTGTCTTCCAAAGGCGCTATTTGCCTTGGCGAGTCTGTTGTCTACCTCGTTGTCGATCCTTGCATCCGATGAAATGGTGCAGCCGAGATAGGTAAACTGGTTGACCGTTTTGAGTTTTGTGTGCCCGATGGAGATGTGGGGGGGCTTATCACGTAACATATTTTGAAATGTGAAATATGGAAATGATATAACTCCTTACATTTAAAACACAAAAATTAAAAACAACTCTTTATTTTCTAATTGCAGTGCGTTCCAGTTTAGCGTTAGTCTGCAAAGCCCTGATTTGTTACAGTGCTTGCAGATATCTGTCCAAACACACTGCCTTTTATGAAACACTTCCACTTGTGCTACCCACTTCTGGGCATAGAACCTGAGGCCACCCTCTGCTGCATGGTGCAATACTGGGAACCCGGTGAAATTTTCTGCTGTTGCTGCTCCAGCAATTAAGTGCCTAGCAGCTTGGTGTGCAGAGACTGCCTTCGAGGGCTTCAGCTGAATGAGCTGAGTCCCCCAGAATGAACACTAAATGCTGAAATGCAGCGGGGGGGGGGGGGGGGGGGGGGTACTTAGAGATACTAGCTGGCTAAGTGTGGACCATTGTTTGGGGTTGGGAAACACCTACTCCATGTACAGACTGACCAGTCAATTGGATTGATGCTATCTGCTGCCTCCCCTTTGCCTTGTTCATCGCAGAATTTGTGCAAGCTCACTGACAGCCGGTTTTCCTTGCTCCTGGCACTACATCTGCACCAGCAGGGAGGGCAGTGTTTTATGTCAGGTTCCCAGTGCAGCAGCAATATATCTCACTCTATTTTTCATTACGTAATGACTTATTTAAGCACCAATTCAATCAACGCTCTCACACCTGGTAACACATCGTGAACACTGAGAGACACATCAATGTAATTTGAAAGCACCATTACCATCACATAAGCTATCCACAGATGAAATTCCACCAATTTATCGATGTAGTAATAAGAAAATAAAAAGTAAAATATATTCAAGATCATTTTCATTAAAAGGCAAATTATAGTTCCATTATGAAATATTATGGACATAGAGTTGGGAGATAATACATTTCCTGAGAAGGTAAACTGGATTTTCAATACCTCCTTCTGCCAATTGCACTGACCCCTGCATAAGGGAATACAAATTCATTAGAGATATTTTGTTAACATTATGGTTGTCATCTGCCTGCCTTACATCCTTCACTGACTGATATCCATTGTCGTAAAAGATGCTCAGTGGTAGAGTTTCTTGTCAACAGTACTTCATAAAACACGGTTCATTCAGATGAAAGCAGGCTAATCAAAGAGCCTCAAATAGTACTCACTGTTTTCTGATAACTCCACTATGTAGTAGAGGATAGGGCTATTTCCGTCAAAAGGCCGAGTCCATGATAAATCCACCATCCGGCTTTTCGAAGCGTTCAATGTTGCGTGCAGGTTCCTGGGTGGATGAGGAAGCTCACTAAAAGAAAAAAAAAATGAGAATTTACAAATCACAAACAACCTGGTCTCTTCTACAGTATAAAGACAGACCTCAGTCTTCAAGTCATATCGGGCATGGCAGGGATAAATGGTACTCTGTGATAATTCAGTCCTACATTCTCTTTGTGTTTTCAAATAATAATTTGTTTTTTGTACAGTCATTTAAAATTAAATTGTTAAAATAACAAAACACTGCAAAGAGTGCGAAGCAGAGAAGTAGAAACTCTTTGCTTTCCATTTGGAATAGGAGTGAAGTTGGCCAAATGGACCATTCACAGGTGATGACACCAGGCCTGAACGCATCAAGGCAACCTCAGGTGTGTTGGCACCAGATTACTGTCTTGTTCTCTGAGCCACGCGTCCCCAGGATCCACCGTAAAGCATCATAAATCTTACGGCCATTTTCTTCTGAAAATAAGTCTCTTCAGATTAGCCAGAAATTCATGGAGCAAATTCACTTATTTCCACCTCCACATGGAACTTACTTCCATGAGGTTTTTTTCTTATTGGCAAGTGAACCTCGATACCATCCACACAAATAATTTTCATTCGCTGACTGCCCAAAAGCACAAAAAAAAATCAGCACAGCCAAGAGAGAATAATTACAACTCGTTTACAACAGAGATGCCTTCCATTCTAACTGGGGACACCGGGATTTATGGCTGAAGTACAATAATACGGAGAGAGTGTCTGAATTTAAAATGATAACTGAATAACGTTTCGATGCCCTGGTCACATTATCCATTATTCCATAACTTTTTCACCTGCAAGTTCATTTTGATCTTATGAGGGACACTGCACACCAGGAATAAACTTGAATTATGTATGGGGATAGATATGATAACAATTACATCTAACTATCAAGTGAAGCTTAATCCCACTGAACCACAATGCAGAAAATGTTCCAGCCTTGACTGCTTGTCAATGTTCTAGAAACATTTATTCATATTGCACTTAGGAAGTTTCTCAAATATAGTCACTGATAGAATTGTACACATCTTTCTGATATTCCTCCGTATAGTAATTTAACAGAGCTCAACTTAATACTTCAAACGAGTTAAAGTAGCCCACATAAAGATGTAATTTGAATGATTTAAGCATGCATACCATAAAGAGGCAGCTACACAGCTAGCATTAGTATGAAAATAATATGTGGCAGATTAAATTTTGATGCTAAATCTGATTGTTATTCACCAGGTGCCAGAAATTCAACATGAAACGACTGGGAAACCGCTGTCAGCTAGATTTGAAAAAATTTGTTTTACTCACATCACTTCGAGGCGGGCACTTCGGAAGTCATTCCCTCCTACGGACAAAACCTCACAGGTGTAGTCACCAATATCACCTGACCATGTTTGGCTGATATGAAGTGAGCCATTTTGCCCTGCAGTAATTCTCGGTACAGCATTTACATCAATAATTTTTCCATCCTTTTTCCAGATAAATCTAGAAAAAAAAAGCAAATTGCCTTTAAAAAGGTGAGTAATATTACCAAGTGGCAGACTGCAGAAATTCTAACATCGAGCTCGGGTGGACTTTGCGCGGGCGAAAAGAAAAAAAACCCACGCTTTACCTGAATTTGCCACTGAGCTGGGATGCGCAGAGGATGACTGATCTGCTGCCCCAAGGATTGTACACTCATCAAATTGTTTAATGAAGCCCTGTCCCTCAGAATGTTTCACCTTTTTGCTGCCCGGCTGCGCCAGAAAATTGATCAGCAGGATGAAGACCAAGAACTACATCGCGGAACAGGTAAAAATCATTTGGAGAGAGATGAGCTGGAGGGAGTTGCCTTCAAACAACTCCTCCAATAATTCACAGATCGCTCTCCTCCCTCATGTTGCAGAGCACCCTCTCTTATTTTGCATTGATAATCTTCCATCCTTTTGTCACTGGCTACCCCTCTGCATTGCTCATCGAAGATTCCCCTCCTTATTTCATCAACAACTTCTCCATTTCTTATCCATAAACTTCTCCACCCTCACTGACAATTCCTTCCATTATTTTTGCTAACAATCCTCCTCCTATTCTCATCTTTCCAATTTCCATTTCTCATCGACCAACTCTCTTACTTCTCATTAACGGACTCCTTTTTCCGTCCATGAACCACTTCTCGTTAATCACCTTTAATTTCTCACTGATGACTCGCTTCATCTTTTTCGTAGATTTCACATCAACAATCAACTTTTCATTTATTTTTCTGAACCCGCTATCTCCACCTCTGATTTATTATCCTTACCTCACATTTGCCATCGATCTTTTTAATCCCAATGTATTCACCTGCTTTGTTCCATTCTGTGTCCTGAGTATCATGATGTCCACTTGCTCCAGTATGAACAGAGCAGTGCAGCAGAGAACAGGCCCTTTGGCCCACAATGCTGTGCAAACCCGCTCCACATCAATCCAATCCCTACCCCCAGCGCACTCACAACCCTTCACCTTTTCCACATCCATGTGCCCATCTGAAAGTCCTCTGAATGTCCTTACTCAACCAACCACCAGCACCGTCCCTGGCAATGCACTCTAGTCACGTACCAATCTCCTCGCAAAGAAAACATACCTTTGCCATCTGCCCTAAACCTTCTTCCACTCACCCCAAACAGATTCACCATCATCACCCCAGGAAAAGGGTGCTGCCCGTCCACCCATCCATGACCATCCACGTCCGCCAAGTCTCCTTTCACTCCTTGGCGCTCCAAAGAGAAAAGCCCCACCCTGTCAACCCTGCTCCATAGGACATGCTCTCCAATCCAGGCAACCCCAGCAAATCTCCTCCACATCTTCCCCAAAGCATTCACAACCTTCCTCCAATGAAGCGACAAGACAGCACACAAATACTCCAAGTATAGTCTAACCAGAGTTTCGGAGAACTGAAAAAAAATGATCTTACAGTGCTTGAACTCATTCCTCTAACTACAACACAGAACATAAAAATCTACAGTACAGACACATCGGCCCACAGTGTTGTGCCTAATAAATAACCTAGTCTAACAACTGCCTAGAATTTCACTGCTACATAACCCTCCAATTTTCTCAGTTCTATGAACCTATCTATTAGACTCTAAAGCAGTGGTTCTCAACCTTTTTCTTCCCACTCACGTACCACTTTAAGTAATCCCAATGCCATCGATGCTCTGTGATTAGTAAGGGATTGCTTAAGGTGGTATGTGAGTAGGAAGGTTGAGAACCACTGCTCTCGACCCAATTGTTACTGAAATATTTTGCTTGAGAAAAAATGTCATTGGTCCATTTCCTTTGGAGTTATGAAACTGTGCACATAACGAGTCAATTAGGTACGATTAAAGCAGTGGTTTTCAAACTTTTTCTTTCCAGCCACATACCACCATAAGCAATCCATTACTAAACAAAGAGCTCTTACGGCATAGGGAATACTTAAAAAGTGGTAGGTGAGTGGAAAGGAAAAGGTTCAGATCGACTGCTCTAAAGATCCTATTGTACCTGCCTCCATTACTGTTGCAATCAGCGCATTTCATGCACCCTCTGCTCTCTGTGTGAAAAAACTTACCTCTTCCATCTCCCCCATACTTACTCCAAGCACCTTAAAACTATGTCCTCTCATGATAGCCATTTCAACCTTGGGAAAAAGCCTCTGGCTCTCTGCACAATCAATGTACACCTTGTAATTTCTTCTGTAGTTTTTCCTCACCACAGTGAGACAAGATTCTCAATCAGACAGACATCTGGATGGAGTACCTATACAATGATTAATGCATTGTGTAGAATTAAAATGCCATGGTGCTGTTCTACCTGGAACTCTCCCTTGCTTCACTCTTTTATGCCTCAGTAAATATTGGGACCTTTATCTCAAACATAAAAGAGGGCAAAACATGACACAACTCAGAGCCACTATCTCATAGTGCCAGCAATCTAGGTTCAGTACTAGCCTCCGTTGGTGTCTAAGCAGAGTTTGTACATTACCATGAATATCCTGCGAGCACCCCAGTTTCCTCCCACATCCCAAATGCTTGCAAGTTGTTAGGTTATTTGGCCACTGTAAATTGCCCCTGGTATGTAGCGAATTGATGGGAACATTTGGAAAAGAGGTGGGATTTTGTAGGAGTGGATGATTGATGGTCAACACAGTCTACTCCGAATAGTTGGGCCAAAAGGGCCTTTTCCATTCTTCATGCTCTATGACATTGCTCGTGGAGAATTTACAATTTCCACCCCAAAAACCACATCCACATAGAAATACATGAAGGACCAAAACTCTCATTTAAAAAAACCTGGTCAATTACAAACCACGAAACAAAAAAAAAGCAAGTAAGAGATGCAGCTTGGATGAACTGTCAGCGACAAGGTATAGAGGGCAGAGTTGTTTCCCGTTATTTTTTATTGATAATGAATAGATTGAACTTAATGGGAAGTCTACCGTTGATTCAGATAATACTGAAAGTAAAAAATATTGCATGAGTATAAGTCTAAGACATCTGGAAACCACTTTTGGCCAGACATCAGTTCCAGATAAACCTACTGGCATTCATTGGCAATGGACCAACTGAAAAATTGGAATTAAACAACAATTTGCATTTAAAAAGCACCATTAATATAGAAAAATATTTTGTGGGGCCTCACAGAAGATTAATAATAAAAACTGGTACTGAGCCAAAGGCAGGGACTTCAGAAATTTTACGAGAAGCATATAATTCATGTTGAAAAATAGAATGTGAGTTAAAGCCTTCAGACTGGATGTGTTTCATTGTGTTAAATACAACATTCTGTGCACGTAACGAAGCTCTCAGGCTATTCAAACAACCAAGAGCCATCCAATAAATAATAGGAGTACATTTGATCTTGCTGAGGGCTATTTCACCAGCTAGACCAAGGAAGCTAAGCAATTCAAATGGTTAACTCACTGAATTGTGACTCTGGGGTCATGCGTTGCTCCACACATCAGCATGGCTGTTGTTCCTTTGATTACACTGCGGTCCTCCGGTGGGACTGAAATGAAGGTACGTGCTAGAAGAAACATAAAGTTAATATCATAAAGCTATCCCTGGGTCATATACATACATATGAGGCAAGGAACCCACAAAGCCTGTGGGCTGCTGGAGACTGGCTCGAAACTGGCTGAAAGGGTACAGGTATCGGAACTAGGATGAGATGGGGTGCCAAAGGGTTTCTGATCGTGCCGTAAGTTTGAATCTGGAGCTTGGGTTGCCAATGGTTTGCACTGGACTCTGCGTGGCTGCGGAAGCACTGGAGGCGAATCTACGGACGCTTGGTGACTCTGGGAAGAAATCTCTTTTTTGTGTCTCTTTCTCTGTCTGTAAGAGGCGCTTCAGGGAATTTCTGCCAATGGCGAATCTGTTTGCCTTACAGCAGGCAAAAGCAATTTCATGTAATATGACACTGTTTTATTACAATGACAATAAATTGAATCTTGAGTTTCCCTAAGCTCAGCTGCGTATAATAATAATACCTCATTATGGCAGTGTTCACTTCCTGATTTTCATGATTACTGTATGCTTGCAATATTGTTTTTAAATTTATACAGTACAATTTATTATGCAGCAAAATAAATGATATGCTGAAGAAAAAGCTATTCCTTTTGCCTAACTATGCACAATATGAGAATCACAGGCGCTTTTCAAAATCTGTTGTAAAACACTTGTGCTGCATTTACCGTACACGTTGACCAAGGATTAGGTCAATTCCATAATCACGGTGATTAATTCAATTTTTATTATACTTACTTTCACAATTCTCATTTATACTAAAGCCCTCTGGCTCATAATGGTTGAATAAATCAAATTCACTTTTGATTTCATTGGATTTCACGATTGTGCAGGGATTGTTCAGGATTAGGTCTGTAAAATCGGCAGCCTTGATCATCATCTTACCACACTTCAATATTACTCTCAGCCAAGGACATTGGAACAATAATGATTCATTTCCCCATCAGCAAGACTTTTATTTGAGTAACTTTCCTTGCCTGTCATGCTGACAATGTTTTGAGGAATGTGCTGAAACAAAAGGCAGCCCAAGAAAGACATAGAATTCCCAATCATACAGCAGGTTATTCCAAATTCAACAGACAACATTTAAGATTTCACTACATCTGTTTAACATTTATTTAGTGTGATTGTAGTAAAATAAAATATTTTCTTACTCTAAGAAGCTTAAACACAAGGTTAAGTACATTATGTTAAGAGCCCACTGTAACTTTCTATTGGAAATGTACTTTTTGAATGCGAACCAGAGACACTACTTTCTCCTTTGGCAATGGCTTCATTATTTTTCCCAATAATATTTTCTCTGAAAATTGTTATTTCCTTTGTTATTATCACCACAAACTATATTTGCTGTTGAACATGAGTTGTATTTCTGTTCTTGTGACAGTAAGTTACTTTTTGAGTTAAACTGCGGCACTTCACAGCTCTATACATCCTCATCAAAACAGGTACCACCTCACAGAAATACATATTCAGCTTACTGCAATACTCAGCACAAGCTCAATGGAATGATTCATTTAACAAACATCACTCCTCCCCAACAGTAGATCACAACGTATTAATTCAACATTAGCTTGATGATCATTTAGGAAAAAAAGATTAATCTTGCAGCCAGCTCAAGAACATTCTGATCTTGATGCTTGCCATAAAGAGTGACTCAGTGACTTTATCCAGAAGAGTTAAGCAACTTCCTAGCATTTGCTTTATATTTTTTATTTCATGACATCAAGAATTTGTCTTCCTCCATAATACGATGTGATTTATTCAAAGGGCATTTTCTCTACTCCCCTTCTTTCCGGCTCTTTATATTGCACTAAATATTAGAGTCAAAGCTGTACAGCAGTGGTTATCAGCCTTTTTCTTTCCACTCACATCCCACTGTAAGTATTCCCTATGCCATAAGCGCTCTGTGATTAGTAATGGATTGTTTAAGGTGGGATGTGAGTGGGAAGGGAAGGTTGAGAACCACTGCTCTAGACCCAATTGTTACTGAAATATTTTGCTTGAGAAAAATGGTCATTGGCCCATTTCCTTTGGAGTTCTGAAACCATGCACATAACGAGTCAATGAGGGACGATTAAAAGAGTGGTTTTCAAACTTTTTCTTTCCACTCACATACCACCTTAAGCAATCCCTGACTAATCACAGAGCACCCGTGGCATAGGCCAACACCCAACCCCAACCAACCAATTTTCCCCTGCAACCGCTTCTGCCTGTCCCGCATCGGACTTGTCAGCCACAAACGAGCCTGCAGCTGACGTGGACATTTACCCCCTCCATAAATCTTCGTCCGCGAAGCCAAGCCAAAGAATGTGAGTGAAAAGAAAAAGGTTGAGAACCACTGCTGTAAGGCATAGAATCAGGCCCTTTCACCCATCGCACCAGTCCCATCCATCATGCCTGTTCATACAAATCCCACTCGCCTGCATAAATTCCATATCCCTTCATGCATTACTCCTTCAAGAAGCTGTCAAGGTGTCTCTTCAATGTAGATCCTGTTCCTGCCTTCACTACCTCCTCTGGGAGCTTATTCTGGATGCCAACTACACCTTGTGCAAAATCAGATTTACTTTCCCCTCATATTAAACTTGTACTCGCAAGGATTTGATATCCCTGCCATTGGAAGCGGACCCCAGCTATTCACTCCATTTATGGCTCTCGTGATTTGATATATCTCTATCATTTCGAGTTGGTGCGAGAACACAGCCTTGCTTCACGCCATTGTTAATGGAGAAGGGTTCAGAGAGCTCATTGCTGTATCTGACCCGACCTTGTTGGTTTTCGTGCAGTTGGATAATCACGTTGAGGAACGTTGGGGGACATCCGATGCGCTCTAGTATTTGCCAAAGCCCTTTCCTGCTCACAGTGTCGAAGGCTTTGGTGAGGTCAACAAAGGTGATGTAGAGTCCTTTGTTTTGTTCTCTGCACTTTTCTTGGAGCTGTCTGAGGGCAAAGACCATGTCAGTAGTTCCTCTGTTTGCGCGAAAGCCGCACTGTGATTCTGGGAGAATATTCTCGGCGACACTAGGTATTATTCTATTTAGTAGAATCCTAGCAAAGATTTTGCCTGCAATGGAGAGCAGCGTGATTCCCCTGTAGTTTGAGCAGTCTGATTTCTCACCTTTGTTTTTGTACAGGGTGATGATGGTGGCATCATGAAGGTCCTGAGGTAGTTTTCCTTGGTCCCAACAAAGCTTGAAAAACTCATGCAGTTTGGCATGCAGAGTTTTGCCGCCAGCCTTCCAGACCTCTGGGGGGATTCCATCCATACCTGCTGCTTTGCCACTTTTCAGTTGTTCGATTGCCTTATATGTCTCATCCTGGGTGAGGGCCTCATGCAGCTCTAGCCTTAGGGGCTGTTGAGGGAGCTGGAGCAGGGCGGAATCTTGGACTGAGCGGTTGGCACTGAAAAGAGATTGGAAGTGTTCTGACCATCGGTTGAGGATGGAGATCTTGTCGCTGAGGAGGACTTTGCCGTCTGAGCTGCGCAGCGGGCTTTGGACTTGGGGTGAGGGGCCGTACACAGCCTTTAGAGCCTTTAGAGCCTCGTAGAAACCCCTGAAGTCGCATGATGCTGAACCAAGCCATGAAAGACCCCAACAATGAAGACGCTGTTTACATCCGGTACCGCACGGATGGCAGTCTCTTCAATCTGAGGCGCCTGCAAGCTCACACCAAGACACAAGAGAAACTTGTCCGTGAACTACTCTTTGCAGACGATGCCGCTTTAGTTGCCCATTCAGAGCCAGCTCTTCAGCGCTTGACGTCCTGCTTTGCGGAAACTGCCAAAGTGTTTGGCCTTGAAGTCAGCCTGAAGAAAACGGAGGTCCTCCATCAGCCAGCTCCCCACCATGACTACCAGCCCTCCCACATCTCCATCGGGCACACAAAACTCAAAACGGTCAACCAGTTTACCTATCTCGGCTGCACCATATCATCAGATGCAAGGATCGACAATGAGATAGACAACAGACTCGCCAAGGCAAACAGTGCCTTTGGAAGACTACACAAAAGAGTCTGGAAAAACAAACAACTGAAAAACCTCACAAAGATAAGCGTATACAGAGCCGTTGTCATACCCACACTCCTGTTCGGCTCCGAATCATGGGTCCTCTACCGGCATCACCTACGGCTCCTAGAACGCTTCCACCAGCGTTGTCTCCGCTCCATCTTCAACATCCATTGGAGCGCTTTCATCCCTAACGTCGAAGTACTCGAGATGGCAGAGGTCGACAGCATCGAGTCCACGCTGCTGAAGATCCAGCTGCGCTGGGTGGGTCACGTCTCCAGAATGGAGGACCATCGCCTTCCCAAGATCGTGTTATATGGCGAGCTCTCCACTGGCCACCGTGACAGAGGTGCACCAAAGAAAAGGTACAAGGACTGCCTAAAGAAATCTCTTGGTGCCTGCCACATTGACCACCGCCAGTGGGCTGATATCGCCTCAAACCGTGCATCTTGGCGCCTCACAGTTTGGCGGGCAGCAACCTCCTTTGAAGAAGACCGCAGAGCCCACCTCACTGACAAAAGGCAAAGGAGGAAAAACCCAACACCCAACCCCAACCAACCATTTTTCCCCTGCAGCCGCTGCAACCGTGTCTGCCTGTCCTGCATCGGACTTGTCAGCCACAAACGAGCCTGCAGCTGACGTGGACTTTTACCCCCTCCATAAATCTTCGTCCGCGAAGCCAAGCCAAATAATCATTTTGAGTCCTAAAGAATACTCTGACAGCTCTGGGATTTTGCATTAATTGAGCAACACCACCAAAAATCTTTGGGGCAAATAGGGGATATAGCATTCTATCCAAAAATCACTTTCCTACCGAAATGGAAATAATTGGTCTGCCTACGGCAGCAAGGTTGGAATAAAACTAAAGAGCTACAAACACATTAAAGCATAAAATTAATCTAACAAAATAAGACAGGAAACACACAATAAATACATTTATCTTTAATTTATAAGACATTTCTCGATCTAGTGGACACAGAATGGGATTAAATGTCATCATATTAAACTGAATGATTTTTGAGATTCATGATCCCTTTCCAATGGGTGGTTTACTTTATTTTTCTCTCTCAATGACTTGTATTCATTTTTTGCTGGTTATTCTCCAATGGCATGGCTCCTGGCTATTCCCTTCAGTGCCACCTGTCTGCTTTCTGTTTAACCTGCTACAACAATCACATATCAACTTTCAACAGATGGTATGAAAGAGAATACTTGCTGTGTATCTGTCTGCTTTATGGAAGAGGAAGTAATCAGCATTTTTAGTTTGCACGTGCAAAATTCTCATTATACGGTCTTTTGATTTGTTTGATGTCCTTTGTTGTTTTATTCAATACATCAATGTTTAATAATGATCCTTGGATATGCTTGGAGTTTCATTTGTTTTTATTTTGGAGAGCAAAATTTTACATTCATTGCATGAAACAAATGGTAAGTGAAATG
The DNA here is from genome assembly GCF_036971445.1 of Narcine bancroftii. Classification (NCBI taxonomy): domain Eukaryota; kingdom Metazoa; phylum Chordata; class Chondrichthyes; order Torpediniformes; family Narcinidae; genus Narcine; species Narcine bancroftii. Next base: position 26,455,838 of record NC_091480.1, on the reverse strand, counting down.
AAAAGAATTTTTAAAATCTCCATGTAGTTGAATTGACATTTCGGTGAAACATTACGACTGCATTGGGAATTCCTGGGCCTGGAGCAAGTGAATTTGGAAGAATAATTATGCATAATTAAAGCAGGTGTGACTGATGAAGGACCTCATGAGTTTTCCTTTTAATTTCAACGATACAGCACAGAAGAAGTCCCTTCTGGCCCATAAAACCTAATTAACCTATTAACCCCACGTGGATTGGCGGGTGGGAGGAAACTTGCAGGTCACAAGGAGAACGTCCACACAGCTGACACACAGCAGCAGATTCAAACTTAGGTCGCTGCTGTTGTAATAGTGTTGTGATAACGGCAACACTAACCGTGCTACCCATGGATGCAGAGGGAATGGATGGAGTACTCAATACTTCTCTTTTAACCAAAAGAGAAGATAATGCCACAGGTATAGTAAATGGGGAGGTAGCTAAACTAAGCTCTGCATTATATTGAACCAGCTCCTCCCGCCTGCTCTTGCACACGCCTCTCTCATTTGAAAAACTCAGCAACGTCATCAATGCTGACTGACCATCCTCCACACCATCTCACCACAACTCCACTCCTGAAGGCCTAGGGCACTTGGTTCCTACCAATGACTGAAGGTAAAGGGTGCATGTTTCAAGCTTTGCTTTCAAAACCTTTCAATCTGGGCAGCAGGTTTTCCCATTCTTCGTACGATCTATCAGGTGAACAATTCTCAATTGTTTGAGAGAAAGGTGTTGGGGATTTTTAAGAAAGGTGTGACCTGGTAAGGAGAGGTTGTTCCAAATAACAAAGGGCTGATATATACCCCAGATGCCACTGAGCAATCAAGTCAATAATACCTTTAATCATATTGCTACTGACGAGCAATAACTAGTTGACAGAATTTGAATTTGTTTGGCTTTCTGTGGACTTGACATGCCTGGAAAGATATTGAAATATTTTGACTGGAAGGGTGGCTGGTGCTGGAGAACTTCCTTCATTGTCATGTAATAGTACAGAACATGTAATATTACATGAAATTCCCTTCTGCCTGACATAAGGCAGACAAAGACTTCCTCAGGTTCCAAACTTTTTGCTGTAATTCAGTATTCAGATTTTCTTCAGTATTACATAGAACAAGTCTAATTGGCAGAAATATCTCACTGTGGGTCTGAGTGCATTTTTTCCTGACTAATTCTCAAGATGTCAATGCTATTTGTTGTTAAGACAAAGTAATCTCAGGTCTTCATTAATAATAATTATTATTGTTATATTTAACATAGAAGAATGTTACTCCCACTCTGAGATTTTGTTGCTCTGTAAATACATTTAGAGTTTTGCGATATTCATAAAATGCAATTGTTTTGGTACTGAATTTAAAACAGTTGAACTGCTAGGAGGTTGTTGAAAGAATTAAACAGGTCTACCTGTCACTTGCTGACACTTTTTCCCAGTGGATTTTTTTCTGTGACACAACAGCTCCATCAAGGTTAATCAGTTGATACCTTGGAGGGAAACTGCTTCTTGCCTTTCGAACAGTGATTTTTTTTTTTCTTAATATCTGAGCTTCTGAGTTGGCAGGGCTAATGAGACTATTTTTAAGAATGTTCCTCTGCTTGAAAACTGTTGTAAAAATCAACAGCAGATTAATCAATACATATTTAATTGCAGCAGTACTGTATTCTTCCTTCCTGTATCAAATAAATAATTCATCTTTTAGAGGCTTCTTGATAATTGTAGAGCATATGCAATTCTGGGTAGAAATGTGTAATGTCTAGTTTCTGTAAAATTATGGTGGAATTTTTATTCCTGCTCTAAATTAACACTGAAGACATTTTTAACATAATTTACAAATTTAATGGATTCCTTAATACATTAAATATATCTTAATAATATAATCTCATCTTTTTAACTACCCTTCCCAAAACAATCTGCTGCCTTAAAATATAAATAAGGTGCTTGAAGATATCTTGAACTGACTACTGGGAGGCATAAATACCCAGGCCAAATTAATCTCCAATTGATTATACACAAGTGCTGGAGAAAATCAGCAGGTCCCACTGCATCCTATAACAAACATTTTGGGCCTGAGCCCTTTGCTCAAAAGTATGATCAAAAAGCAGGCAGAGAGATTTTTGTTTGAATCTCCAATAGAAGTAGCTTTAATGTTTTGCATTATGAAGTAGAACAGTATTTCTTGATTGATTAGATATACAATCTGTGACCAAAGCATTATTATTGTGGCAAGAAAAAGTTGTACAGTAAAGCCCCTGGTTTCTGGCATCTATGGGGATTGGTAGATGCCAGATAAGCGTATCTTCCGGTTGCTGAGACTTATTCCTCCGATGCCTTACTAATATATCTGCATTAAGAATAAACAGTTTAAAAGGCAAAAGACAAAAATACTATTAAATTAAATTTTAAATTTAGACATACAGCACAGTATCAGGCCATTTCACCCACGAGTCTGTGCCGTCCAATTTACATCCCAATAACCTACATCCCCAGTACATTTTAAACAGTGGGAGGAAACCGGAGCGCCCAGAAAAAACCCATACAGACACAGGGAGAAACCTTCCTTACAGACAGTACGGGATTCAAACTGCGGTCCAGTCCTAATCGTTGGCGCTGTAAAGGCGTTGCACTAACCACTCCACCAATCGTGCTGTCCAATACTGTACTTACACTGAACAAACTTCCATTGCATGAATATATAAACCTTAAAGCATTTTACTTTATTTTCAGTCGCATTCTTTGAAAACATTTAACTGTCGCTGCATCTGCAGGTTCCTCCCCACTCCTCAGAGCCACCCGAAAGATTAACAATAACCTTATAGATAATTAGTGATCCCTCCTCCAAGTTTACAGATAAAGTCTCTGACCGGGGCGACTCTTACTAATCAGGGATAAAGAGGCACTTTAAGAGAGTCACCCTAACGGCAAACATCAACCAGCTCTTCATCCATGTTAATATGTGGAGTTTAAAGGTTTTATTATAGGGTTTGAGTCACAGTATTCTGTTTTCCTGCTTCCTGAATTATGACGTATATGCATCTGTTCCGCGACTCGACTGTAACGCAGTATGAAATCTTGGACCCCAAACTACTGTGTTCTAACGAGGTTTTACTGTACTTGCTCCCAATTTCACCGAAGGTTTGTGTTATTTCAGAGAACATCCACTTTTACAATTTTAAGCTTACTTAATTTTTTACCTGTTATTTTATTCTTATTTTTTAAAATTTATTTTCCTCCATTTTTATTTTGCCAGTTGCTTGAGGCTGCCGGTTGCTTAAATTCCAGATACCAGGGTTGTTACTGAATTAGCATACCTGCCAGTAGTTCAATAAGTGCAAGCCATCCCAACATTCACCAATGATGTTTTGCAAAACCTCTTTCCATGCAACTTGGAAAGCTACACAATGTAAACTCAGATGCAGGCTCAGCCAATATGAAGAAGGTATACAACAAGGGCACGTCCTACCACTCGCCACAGTGTGTGAGAGCATCACTTAGTGAGAAGTTACTGCTCTTCCTTTCAATGAGCTAAAATGATGATGTGAGAATCATGGAAATTTCCAGATGGCTTCATGTAAATCTTTTATATGTACCTGCACATTTTATAAACAGGTTTTTGAGATGAAATCATTGCCATTCTCATCAGATTAAAATGGGGAAATATTTATTCAATGGGAAATAACCAGAATGTTTCAGCTTCATTATTTTAATACTGTATATTTTGGCGTATAATTGACCTTCAAATAAGACGGGTCCCAATATTCAGCCTAAATTTCATATATCAGGCATATAAGACAATACCACCCCCTCCCCAAATTTTCTGCAAGGAACATGACAAAGATTGGCAACCATCTAAACTTTATTACAGCACCCCAATCACCAAGTAACAAATCTGTAAAGTAAGCAAGTTAAATAAAACTCTTTACTTCTAGCCAGGAAGATGCCAAATGGAGCCAGGTCCAAGTTTTCAGCATCAACTGTAGCCAGTTGGCAACGGTGACTCCATCGGGTGTGGTGCCATCTGCACTGAAGAAGTCATCTCGCTGCCCAAGTGTGGTTGGTGCAGGAATTACAGCTATGTGTTGGCCTGCCTTGGAGGCACTGCTTCCCAGGCAGGAGCTGGGACCTCAGGCTCCTGGGCAGGAGCGGGGACCTTGGGCTCTACAATTATAAAATGTCTGGGTGGGATTTGACAGCAGTGGGGAGGTGTCGGGGAGCAGCGGAGGTGACACTGGGGAGGTGCTTCTGGGTCACCTTATATGCTGAGTGGATTTTTTTTTAGTTGAATTTAAGGTCTCAGTTTTGTACTTGGCGTATAAGACGACCCTGAATTTTTAGCGCTTTTTGAGGGTTCAAGGATTGACTTGTACATCGAAATATTCAGTAATAACCTTGTGAAATAGTTGATGAAATTTATAACTACAGGTTTCAATTACTAATGTACGAATCTGAGCACATTTGAGCAGATTGTAATTTATACAAAGGTAGCAACTAAAATGATTTGTGAGAGTACTTGATAGTTGGTGACTCTCTACCACAAAGTTGTTCAGTGCACCATGGAAACAGGCCCTTTGGTTCAGTATGTCTATGCTGACCACTATTGCCTATCTATACAAATCCCACTTGCCTTCTTTAGTTCCAAATCCCTCTATACCTTACTCATTCAAGAACCAGTCCAAATCCTTCCGAAAAGGTACACAATTCATTATCCAGAATCCTTCGGGGATAGTGTGTTCCGAATTTTGGATTTTTCCGGTTTTCAGAAAGCCAGATTTAAGCCCACCCGAATTGTGCTGCCGTATCCACCCCCACCCCCTTCCAGTCGCGCTGCCACCTCCCCCCCCCCACCTCGCTCACCCGACATGCGCTGCTGGACTCTCACCCCTTGCCCTCCCGACTCGCGCTGCCAGTCTCCACCCCTCACCTGCCCAGCTCGCGCTGCCATCTCTCTCCCCACTTGCCGGTTTCTGGAGTTTTCCAGATTTTAGATGTCCAGATAAAGGATTGTGTACCTGTAATATTCTTGACTCCACCATTTCCTCTGGTAGCTTATTCCAGGTATCAACTAATCTTTGTGAGGAAAAACAGCCTCTGTCAGATCCACTTTAAATCTCCATCCTTTCATTATAGATCTATGCCCTTTATCTTTAGGTATCCCTATCTTCGGAAGTAGACAATAGCTCTCTTGCCTCTAATAATTTTAAATAGCTCCATTACGTTGTGTTTCAGCCTCCTTCACTCAAGGGAAAATAGACCCAGACCATCCAATCTTTCTAATAATTCAAATCATCCCTCCAATCCAGGCAACATCCTTGTGAATCAGTTCTGCACCCTCTCCATCTTAACCACATCCTCCTTGTCAACGTGGTGACCAGAAATGCAATCATCTCTCCAAATGCAGACTAAGCAATATCTTGTATAAGTGTTACCTAACCAACCTCCCAAGTCTCAGCCTTGATCCATCTAGGCACTGTCCACCCACATTATCACCATGTACTTTAGAAAAATGTTTAATTATTAAAGCAAATTGAATCTTCCTTCTGTCCTACAATTAGCATTAAAATGAATGTATGAGGAGCAAAATTTTTCAGCAGATCCTCAGAGGGATTTACTGGGAAATTCCTGCAGTCTCTTATTCCTCAATCAGTCCACTGGCAGTCAACTGCAGAGAGTTGGCACTCGGCCAACGCCATCGCGAGCAACAGTCTTCAGTCCATCGAGGACATCTACAAGAGGCAGTGTCCTAAGAAAGCAGCCTCCATCCTCAATGACCACCCAGGTCATTCCTCTGCACACTGCTACCATCAAAGGAGTTACAGGAGCCTGAAGATGAGCACTCAGCTTCATCCACTCTGCCATCAAATTTCTGAATAGATAATGAACCACAGACACTACCCTGCTTTCTTTTGTTTTAGTACTAATTTTTTTATTTTAAAATGTAATTTATAGCAATACTTGTACAGTCGAAACAACGAATTTCGTAACATGTTCATGACAATAAATTCTGGTTCTGATAAATTCTGATTCTGAAATCAAAGCTCAAGTGTATTACACTGCACATACAACCCCGAGATTCTTTTTCTACGGGCTGGGTGGAATTTCTAATTACTGGTAACTGTAAATCGGAGGTGCCGCACTGCCAGCATTAATCAGAACGCCTACATCTGCTGGGGTGAGAAGGGGTGGGGGCAGTACTGAAATGCAGGCACTTATGCGAATGTATGTTGGCAGTTCCATTAAGGAAATGCCAGCAAGAGCCCACAGCTTCTTCAAATGAACTGTTCAAAATGAAAGGCCACAGGTGGTAATTGGACAGATGAATATCTACAAATGTCACAAATAATGACATGGAGGGCAAAGTTAATTGCCAATGGCATGAACTGGAGCAAGCAATTATCCTTAAAGGTATTAAAATAGGAATTTTCTTTGATTTACACTTGGGACAGTAGCTGGTGACATATATTACTTAATTTGAAGCAATCAACCAGAACCAAATGAAGGGTCCAAAAGTTAGTGGCATTTAAATCACTTGCTTTGACAATTTACTGACACAGAGCAGGTTAAAAAAATCTATTATAAACCACAACTACATTTGTATCAACAAAATTTCACACATCCCTGCTTCAAATTAATCACACGCTGAAGTTGCATTTACCTTTGCAGTCTTTTTTCAGTTCCTGCTTAATTGGATAATCTATTCCTTTGATTTATTTCCAACATATTTCAAAACCAATTTTAACGTGTTATTTTTTTAAAATGAAATTGTACTTCAATTTTTCTCCTAATTGTTTATCAGACAGTCAAATATCCTCAGCCACAAAAAAAAATTAGATGCAAGGACAAAGAGTTTCTGATTTTTGCAGAAGGGCAATTTCATTACCGCAACTTTTGGGATAAACTGCTTCACTCTAGCAGGGAACACTAAGCTGGTGTCCAGAGAGACCCCAGTTTGAGACCTAATGTAATGTATTTTGTTTCGATTTTTCTTTTTTCGTCGCCATCTTCTTTCCACCTTTATATTCACTTTTCTTTAATTTTTATGCCTTTGTGTTTTCCTTTGTTTTTTCCGACTTTTCTGGAGAGGGCTGAAGTTCACCGTCCGGCCACTACTCCATCACGTGACTCCTCCCATGTAATGTATTTTGTTTATGATTTATTGCCACAGTACATTATGTTTACAAGTACTTTGGACAGATTTAACATCAAAACTGCTTTTTAAGAACTTCCTAATGGTGCAGAACATTTACCTAGTGAGCAGTTAAATTACGTGGTCCAGGAGGGTCAGAGCACAATAAAAAATTCAATGTTTTTATTCAGTAAGTTTTGCCCAGTCAGGTCCTGTGCCCGACTGAACCATGGCCATGGTTCCACACCACTAAGTGCAATCCTTGGATGTGGGCATTTAGTGGGGAAAATTTCAGCTTAACTGTGGAACCTTTGTGGTGGAAAAACTTGTCAATGTTCATGGTTCAAAATGTTCAGGCATTCGGAACAATAATTAACTTTAGATTTAAAACATAGATTTGCTAATCTTACTTTCATATTATTTCCATGTACTTACTCCACACTGTGAGATTGGCCGATGCATTTACAGCTCCTTTCGAATTTGTTGCAAAGCAGGTATATGTTGCAGCATCTTCAATGTGTACTGGTTTTATCAACAGCCCACCTGATTCCTGAAGTATAAACCGTGGAATTTGTACTGAACCACTTGCTAAAACCTTATCACCTATAACGCAAAGATACCAGTCAGTGAATGTGGATATACATGCACAGACCATTCTATAAAATATTAAACTTGATTTACAAAGAAGCTACTGAAGAAATGCTAATCAGTAAATGGTTCTGCACAATTTTCTAATGCAAACAGGTTTTAATAAAATGCACTAGGTTGTGATTAAATATATCACAGAATACTCATTAATGCAATGCTTAGAAAAAATGTACAAAAGTTGCTAATTGCAGCTTTTACATGCAATAATATGCAAATAAGTATGAAAAGAAATTTGAACAAAATGATCATTTCCCAAAACTAATGTCGTTTTGAGTGCTATTCACACCTGGATTACAATTAACATACAAAGCAGACATTTTTCAACTTGATACTCTACAGTTCACCAAACAATAAAAAGTTTCAATAATTAATAATTTGTATCTGACTCAAACTGATTTCAAAACCTCTGATGGGAGCGAGAATTAAACAAGCTTAAACAAGCCTTTTAGTGAAATGAGAAATTTGATGAACGAAAGATAGCCATCAAGTTCAGATTTATTTATCACATGATATCTGGTACACAGTGAGAAAGGTTCATCCATGAGCAGTTTAGCAGGTCAACTCCAGCATTCATGCAGGTTTAAATATAGAAGGGCAAGAGCAGAGTAAAGAGTTACAATGAAAAAGATTAGAACTTTTTAAAACAAGCCTTCATGGGGCTCTTTTTAAACTCCATTCAAATATACAGAATATGCTCTTTGCACTTTTCAAATAGCTGCTCACCTATTTTCAGAAAAGAAACAGTGGTCTGACAAGAAAGTTACTTTATTTTGCTTTGGAAAGTTTTGTGTTAAATAAGGATCATTTCTCCAGGCTGCATGACATAATGTTGCAGCTGAGATTGTTCTTTGTCAATTACTGTCAGTTCTATGACACAGAATAGGTTGAAGCCTTTACAGAAAAAAAAGGCATGCTGTTTTAAAAATGAACTTACATTATAGATCAATAGTTTTCAAAAAAATATAATTTTGAAAGAGGCTGATTGACAAAAGGATCTAAACAAAAGGATTTTTCCTCAGTTACTGGAACAATACTCAGAAACCTGGCCAGGAATCCTGGGCAAGCATGGCGTCGGCAAGTGCAACGACAATGGGCGCCTCCTGTTGGAGCTCTGCGCAGAACAGCGACTTGTCATTACAAACACCCATTTTCAGCAGAGGGACAGCCTTAAGACCACCTGGATGCATCCCCGATCCAAACACTGGCACCTCCTGGACTACATCCTGGTGCGAGAAAGTGACAAACAAGATGTGCTCCACACCAGGGTCATGCCTAGCGCGGAATGCCACACTGACCACCGGCTGGTTCGCTGCAAGCTCAACCTTCACTTCAAGCCAAAGCCCAGGAACAATAAAGCCCCCAGAAAGAGGTTCAATGTTGGAAACCTGCAGTCAGACGAAGCGAGAGGAAACTTCCAGGCAAACCTCAAAGCAAAGCTCGACGTTGCAACCCGCCTCACGGACCCGTCCCCTGAAACCCTCTGGGATCAGTTGAAGACTACCATACTGCAATCCACTGAAGAGGTACTGGGCTTCTCCTCCAGGAAAAACAAGGACTGGTTTGACGAAAACAGCCAGGAAATCCAGGAGCTGCTGGCAAAGAAGCGAGCTACCCACCAGGCTCACCTTACAAAGCCGTCCTGTCCAGAGAAGAAACAAGCCTTCCGTCGCGCATGCAGCCATCTTCAGCGCAAACTCCGGAAGATCCAAAATGAATGGTGGACTAGCCTCGCCAAACGAACCCAGCTCAGCGCGGACATTGGCGACTTCAGGGGTTTCTACGAGGCTCTAAAGGCTGTGTACGGCCCCTCACCCCAAGTCCAAAGCCCGCTGCGCAGCTCAGACGGCAAAGTCCTCCTCAGCGACAAGATCTCCATCCTCAACCGATGGTCAGAACACTTCCAATCTCTTTTCAGTGCCAACCGCTCAGTCCAAGATTCTGCCCTGCTCAAGCTCCCTCAACTGCCCCTAAGGCTAGAGCTGGATGAGGTTCCCACCCTGGATGAGACATATAAGGCAATCGAACAACTGAAAAGTGGCAAAGCAGCAGGTATGGATGGAATCCCCCCAGAAGTCTGGTGGCAAAACTCTGCATGCCAAACTGCATGAGTTTTTCAAGCTTTGTTGGGTCCAAGGTAAACTGCCTCAGGATCTTCGTGATGCCACCATCATCACCCTGTACAAAAACAAAGGCGAGAAATCAGACTGCTCAAACTACAGGGGAATCACGTTGCTCTCCATTGCAGGCAAAATCTTCGCTAGGATTCTACTAAATAGAATAATACCTAGTGTCGCCGAGAATATTCTCCCAGAATCACAGTGCGGCTTTCGCGCAAACAGAGGAACCACTGACATGGTCTTTGCCCTCAGACAGCTCCAAGAAAAGTGCAGAGAACAAAACAAAGGACTCTACATCACCTTTGTTGACCTCACCAAAGCCTTTGACACCGTGAGCAGGAAAGGGCTTTGGCAAATACTAGAGCGCATCGGATGTCCCCCAAAGTTCCTCAACATGATTATCCAACTGCACGAAAACCAACAAGGTCGGGTCAGATACAGAAATGAGCTCTCTGAACCCTTCTCCATTAACAATGGCGTGAAGCAAGGCTGTGTTCTCGCACCAACCCTCTTTTCAATCTTCTTCAGCATGATGCTGAACCAAGCCATGAAAGACCCCAACAATGAAGACGCTGTTTACATCCGGTACCGCACGGATGGCAGTCTCTTCAATCTGAGGCGCCTGCAAGCTCACACCAAGACACAAGAGAAACTTGTCCGTGAACTACTCTTTGCAGATGATGCCGCTTTAGTTGCCCATTCAGAGCCAGCTCTTCAGCGCTTGACGTCCTGCTTTGCGGAAACTGCCAAAATGTTTGGCCTGGAAGTCAGCCTGAAGAAAACTGAGGTCCTCCATCAGCCAGCTCCCCACCATGACTACCAGCCCTCCCACATCTCCATCGGGCACACAAAACTCAAAACGGTCAACCAGTTTACCTATCTCGGCTGCACCATTTCATCAGATGCAAGGATCGACAATGAGATAGACAACAGACTCGCCAAGGCAAATAGCGCCTTTGGAAGACTACACAAAAGAATCTGGAAAAACAACCAACTGAAAAACCTCATAAAGATAAGCGTATACAGAGCCGTTGTCATACCCACACTCCTGTTCGGCTCCGAATCATGGGTCCTCTACCGGCACCACCTACGGCTCCTAGAACGCTTCCACCAGCGTTGTCTCCGCTCCATCCTCAACATCCATTGGAGCGCTTTCGTCCCTAACGTCGAAGTACTCGAGATGGCAGAGGTCGACAGCATCGAGTCCACGCTGCTGAAGATCCAGCTGCGCTGGATGGGTCACGTCTCCAGAATGGAGGACCATCGCCTTCCCAAGATCGTGTTATATGGCGAGCTCTCCACTGGCCACCGTGACAGAGGTGCACCAAAGAAAAGGTACAAGGACTGCCTAAAGAAATCTCTTGGTGCCTGCCACATTGACCACCGCCAGTGGGCTGATAACGCCTCAAACCGTGCATCTTGGCGCCTCACAGTTTGGCGGGCAGCAACCTCCTTTGAAGAAGACCGCAGAGCCCACCTCACTGACAAAAGGCAAAGGAGGAAAAACCCAACACCCAACCCCAACCAACCAATTTTCCCTTGCAACCACTGCAATCGTGTCTGCCTGTCCCGCATCGGACTTGTCAGCCACAAACGAGCCTGCAGCTGACGTGGACTTTTTACCCCCTCCATAAATCTTCGTCCGCGAAGCCAAGCCAAAAGAAGAAGAAAGAAAAAGGAACAATAATTCTAATATAAATATTGTGACACGGGGAATGGTGAATGGAACTAGTTCCAATTTTATCAGAGCACTATTTGAGTATACTGGCCTATCATCCAGGTAATGCCAGGGTTTGGTGCTCCCGAAGCTCCACAGTGTAAAACTGCAGCTGCTCCATCTGTCACTGCAGTGTCTGACGGGGCTCTGATGAAGAAAGGTGCAATGTCTGAAACAAACAAAAAAAAACTTTGAGACTTACTTTTTTTGTGATAAGATGAACAAAACTGGGATGCTTTCATTTAAAATCTCATCATCTTGTATCTCTTTGCATAATCGCAATCATGGAAAAAAAAGTTATTTCTTTCCCTCAAATTGACTGTGCACATAACCAATTTGTGTATCAACACACAGAACATAATCGGACACCACAGATTATTTTCATCACAACATTCCTGTGTTGGAGTACCTCATGCATGTAAGATTGATGCTTGTTTTATTTCTACCTAAGCTTTCAGAATTGTTGCCAGCTGGAAGAATAACTTCAGCAAAACGACTGTACGTGGTTAGAATACATTTCTTTTCTAGTTGATACATTTTAAGATGACAAATGATAGAGATATGAAAGGCTTGATAAAGGATAGAGAAACTAGCTTTCATTAAAAAGCAAAATTAAAAACTGGTGGGACTGGAAAGTTGAAATAAAAATAGGAAATGAAGAAAATACTCCCTAGGTTGGAGAGCAGCTGGCGAGAGTTAAATAGAGTTAATGTTTCAGGTTGTTAACCTTTCAATGAAAAGTTAACACCAACAAAGATTAACTCTGCTTCTCTCCCTTCAGATGCTGCCTGACCCGCTGAGTATTTCCAGCATTTTCACATTTTATTTACTGACTTGCTTGATGCTTTTCAAATCATGGCCAATACTAACATCTCACTGTCTGTGGCATTATGTAGTGTTCCCTTGACGTTAGTGTCATAAGAAGAAATTATCATGACACAGTAATTAATAATTTTTTTTGCAGCAACTATGGACACTGCACTATAACCTATTAATTTGTGGAGGTTTTATTTTTCACTTTAAGTAATATTCAGTGGATCTTTTGATCAAGAACAGGTGCAATCGAAATTGGAATTTAAATATACAGGAAAGGACAGGTGAATAGTCAGCCAGACTGAGAGGCTGAAGTGAGTTTATTTCAATGCATGGAGTATTGTGGGTAAAGTACGTGATCATTACTTGGAATTATGATGCTGTGGCCATTATGGAGACATAAATCCATAAGGGGCGGGATTGGCAGCTCAATGTTCTTATGCCATGTTCTAGTGAACCAAGAAACAGAAAGGTAGTGCTGTTCAATGTGTGACCAAGGAACTGGAAGGAGGGATTCAGATATTTGGATCATTGGGAGGTAGGGGAAAAGATTGCAGAAGCAACAAGTTTGTTGTAGTTGCAGATGTTAATTTCCCCAAAGTAGACTAGGAAGTCCTTAGTGTCAGAAGTTTTGATGGTGCAGAATTTGTTGAGTACATCGAGGAGAGTTTCTTAAGGCAGAATATAAGTACCCCAACCAGGAAGGTGGCCAATGTCAAATAAGCCTATCCAAGTGATTGGAGTTTCAGTTGGGGAATATTTTTGAAAATAATGGAGAAACACAGGATTCTGTTGACACCGTGGTTAAGTGAAAAAGCACACAAATGCAGGGAAAACTCAGCAGGTCAAACAATGCCTTTATGTAGCAAAGGTAAAGATACATCACCAATATTTCTGGCTTGAGCCCTTCATCAAGGTGTGGGGCAACATGATGAAGGGCTCAAGCCTGAAACGTTGGTGATGTATCTTTATCTTTGCTACATAAAGGCACTGTTTGGCCTGCTGAGTTTCTCCAGCATTTGTATGTTTTTGAAAATAGTTATCACTCCTCCTTATGTTTCAAGACAGTTCTGGACAAGGAGAAGTTTGGGCCTTGTAGAAACGTACTAAATAGGGGGAGAATAAATTACAACAAGATAAGATAGAAGGCAGGAGGACTAAACCAGGAGCAGCTGTTACTGGGCAAGCCCACATATGACATGTGGCAGTTGTTTAAGGACCAACCAATCAGAGTCCAGGACCAACAAGTTCCAATGAGAGAGAAGAATAATGATGGTAAAGAGAATCTTGGAAGACAAGAGAGGTTATAAATTTAGCCAAAACAAAAAAGGATGCAAATGTAAGGTTCAGGAAACCTCAACCAGATATCGTAGTGAAGGAATATAAAGATCGGAAGTACAAGCTCAGGCAAGGCATTCAGAAGGGGCCATGAAGTGTCTTTGGCTAGCAGGATTAAAGAAAATCCCAAGACATTTTATAATTAAATTAAAAACAAGAGGATGACTGGTGAGAGATGGGACCACTCAAGGAAAAAGGAGGGAAATGCTTGGAGTCACAGGAAGTCTATGAGGTACTAAATGAGTACTTTGCTTTGACATTGACCAAAGAGCACAGCATGATGATGTTGAGAATACTCATGTGTTAGGGCATTTTGAGATTAAGAAAGAAGAGGTGTGTGTCATTTGAGATGAACACCCCCTGGCCTGATGGGATATATCCAAGTGGCAAGTGACGAGATAGGAGGTCTCTTGACAAAGGTGTTTGCACCCTCATTAGCAACAAGAGAAGTCCCAGAGGTCTGGAGAGTGGCTAATGTTGTACCTTTGTTCAAGAGGGAAATTAAAGGATAATCTTGGAAATTATCAGTCAGTGAACCTCACATTAGTGGTAGGGAAAAAAATTGAAAAAGATACTTAGGAATAGACATGCACAATTAGAAAGTCATGTTCAGATGAAGGATAGTCAGCTGGGCTTTATAAGGGCTGGACATAATGTTGAGTTTTTTGAGTTGGTTGATCAGGAGAAGATTATATGGATCTTGGTATGGCATTTGAGAAGATCCCTCATGGTTGGCTGCCCAATTTTGTATCCAAAGGTAGTGGGTTGTGGTGGAAGGGTGTTATTCAGTCAATTGGGATCAAAATACAGATATGGGTAGAGAGATGACAGATGGAGCTTTATCCAGATGAATGTGAGGTGTTGAAATTTGAGATGGCAAATGCAAGTGGAATGTATCGAATTATGCAGGGATCTTAAAAACATTGATGTGCAGATGGGTGCATGAGTCATTGAAAGTGGATTACACGAGTAAATAGGTATCATATGGTAAGCTTGGCTTCACCAGGCAGGGGAATGAGTAGAAAGTCATGTTGTAGCTATGTGAAACTTTGATTAGTCTGGACTTGGAGTACTGCGTGTAATTCAGATTGCCCGATTACAAGAAGGATGTGGATGCTTTGGGAAGGGTACAGAAGAGGTTAGAGGGTATGAGAATTGGGAAGAGATTGGACACATTCAGGTTGTCTTGTCTAGAGCTTAGGAGAAAACTGATACGAAAATGAGAGGCATTGATAGGGTGGACATTTGAAATCATTTCCCCAGGTCAAAAGCTTGACACATGACAGGCATATAAGGCAAAGGGGCTTAAGGGAGATGAGCAGGGAAAATACTTAGAGCAGAGTATTAGATGTCTAGGAGTTGTGGCATAAGTAGATAAAGCATTTAAGAGGCTTTTAGACACGTATCTATCAAAGGATGGAGGGATATCTATCAAGGGCAAGCAGCAAAGTTTTAGTTTGATTTAGACTGTGATCAGCACAGATATGTGGGTTGAAGGGGCTGTTCTTGTGCTTCACTGTTATGTGACCGTCTTTGCCATTGATGTCTTATGTGACTGAAATTTAGGCTTCGTCTCCTCCCTTTTCTTTCATGACACCTTTGGCATTTTTGAACACCCCTACGTGTTCTTCCGAATCTCTTCTCTATCGTTGCACCTCCTGTTTGCCCTAAAGCAATTACCATATGGTCACTTCTTATGATACCACATCTCACCAGCATCATCTGTAAACAGGTTTACTTTCAAATCATTGGAGTTACCTCCAATTCTGTTTACCTGGCATTGATAGACAATCAAGAACTGTTGGTATTATATTCATTTATCAACAAATATTCCAGAAGAAGCCAATCCTTTATTCAGTTAACTTCATCTTCAGCCTTTTTTTAATTTCAAGATCTGGCCACACACATGCTAAATTTGTTGATGTGAACATTCCTGACCAATTTTAATGTGATTTTTTTTAAGACTACTTAAATAATTTATTGCCAAATTTCTGCAGAACAATGTGCTCCTGCATTTCTACTGACGATTACTGATCCCTTAATCCACATCTTAGCTTCAAAGATTAATTTCTTAAAAGCACTTCTTACTAACATTGTCCCTTATCCTTACAGACTTCAATTAATTCAGAACCCTGGCATACATTCTTCCTCTCTCACACACACACACACACACACACACACACACACACACACACACACACACACACACACACACACACACACACACACACACACACACACACACACACACACACACACACACACACACAAAAAAATCACTGTCATGTTCTGTTGCCTATCGGTTTCCCAACAAATTGATTTTAAAACCTTCACATTTATACATTCCCACAACCTCACACCAGGCACTTAGACAAATCATCACAGACCATATGCTCTAGCTTCCCTGACTGGATTTATTGCTTGCTCTTTATTCCTGCTGCACCTCTATCTGAGGATGATCTTTCAGTCACTAAGTCTTATTCTTTGAAATACTCTCTCAGAACCATTCCATTTTATTCAATTTCTCCCAGTCTTGAAAAGTCATTGAACACTCTCTTCATTATATGTGCCTTCAGCTTAACGGTCCACATTCCCCTTTTCTTCTTTATCTTGAAAAGTGCTTTCATTCTGGGAACTATGGATGAAGTATTTTGGTCAAGCCAACGACTCAATATTAACATAATTCTACATTTGCAATCTCTTCTTCAATTCTGGAGTGAGAGTAAACTGGATGTAAAAGACATGTAGCAGTGTAGGGGTCTGGGGGACATAGAGGTTTATAAAGTCATGAGGGACACAGATAAGAAAAATAGTCGTATGCTTTTGTACAGGGAAGGAAAATCTAAAATTCAAAGACACGGATTTAAGGGAGAAGATTTAAAAGGGATCTTAGGGGCATCTTCTTCATCCAGAGGGGGGGTGCGTATATGAACCGAGCTGCAGGAGGAAGTGGTAGAAAAATGTACAAGACATTTAGAAAGGTTCATTGGTAGAAGAGGTTTTGAGTGATATGGGCCAAACTCAGGCAAATGGGACCTGCATGGACACACTTGCCCCAAGGGCCTGTTTCCTTGCCTCAAAGCTTTATGGCTTTCTGTATAAAGTTGAAAGAAGTTGGAAACAAATTTATTTGCAGAAACTGCAAACAGAATTCCACAAATCAAACATGATCTGATAAAGATGATTGTCTGTTGACGACAAGGTTTGTCGGTGTTTCAAAATGCCAGCACATAAACCTGTTTAAACTATTGATTTTTAATTCCTGGAATATTAACCAAGACTGTAAAAAGCCCACCAAGCAGGATCAGTTGTTTCTATCCCCATGCAAGGAAGTGGTATTTAAGGAGTCAATTGATTCATTTTCTGATATTTAAAGGAAGTAAGTGATTTTTGATAAACAAATTAACACATTTTTATACATGTAATGTTGATAGACATTACTTTTAAATAGATTTTATATTAATGGAATATTTACTTGTTTATAAGTACACAAAAATAAATATGAAACTATTAATTTTGAACATATGGTAGGTTTAAAATATAACTATGATGTCGTAGCAGTTTAATGTAATGCTTAAACAGGAATTCTTTAAAAAAAAAACAAATAATGTGTATGCCTCAGTAATGTGTTAACTGTGGAATGTGTTCCACTGCACTACATTTTATTTGATTCTAAAGGTTTAGAGGCAGGTATGATTTCCTGTAGAAAAAAAAGTCTATTTCATGCTTACTGGTAACAGTGAGATAGGAAGGTGTCTGAATATCTCCTGCTTCATTCCATGCAAAGCATTGGAATATTCCTGAATCTTCAGGGACCAGCCCTTGGATCTGCAAGGTTCCGCTTACCATCTCCTTATATCTGCTGTTATTCAACATGATTACTGGGACTGAATCTTTGTACCACTCCAGACTCGGTAGGGGTATACCTGCATATAATGAAGAGTTAAATCACACAGTACACAGGCTGTTTTTTTTGACCTTGGTTTGAAGCTTGAACGCGATATTATTTCATCTCTAAAACAACAAAATACTGTCAGTTGTGCAACTGTTCCAAACTACATGGACAGACATCTCACAAGAAGTTACACAAATAAACAATGATGGTGGAAGCTTCTATTTCAAAACTTATGACATAAAAGGAGGCCAGCTAGCTCATCCTGTCTCCCTGCAGAGCAATCCCATCAGTCCAACCGCCCATCTCTTCCCCTTTTCTAACTTGATCTCATGGCAGTAAACATTTCGTTGATTTCTTTTCCATCTACCCACATAGGATAATTTTAACCTACTCTCAACCCAAGATAAGTGCCACTGGAAATCTAGATAACCTATATACATTCCGCACAGACTGCACCAGGGGTCAGGATTCAACTTGCTAATGTGTACATATACAATCTTTTAGGAAAGCAATTCAATTGTTTTTGGAACATTTGTATGAGATTAAAATACTTTTAGACCCAGTAATATTTTTGTTGGGTAAGTTGAAGCCTTTGAAAGATTTGGGATTAGATAAATTTCAGATTGCTTTTATATATTTAGCTTTATCTGTAGCAAATAAATGTATAGTAAGTACTTGGAAAACTGCTAATGTGATTGATATTAATAGATGACATAATGAGATGAAAACTTGTTTGGTATGGAAAAAATCATGTATGTTTTACATGATAATTATTCTTTTTTTCTTAATAAGTGGTCTTTATATTCAGAATATTTACATTTAAATTAACTTTGATTAGATTTTAGTAAATATATTTTAGTTTTTTTTTCTTTTTGGCTCTCCTAAAGAGAGCTGGCTGAGAAGGGGAGGGGGGGTTCTTTTTTTTTCTTCTCTCTTCTTTTTTATAAATTTTTTTTATTGTTCACAATATGTACTTTTTTTTAATTGTATGTAATAACTTTGTTGAACGAATAAATAAAGTTGTGAAAAAAAAAAGGATTCAACTCGCTATTGAAACTGTGAGGCAGCGATACTAATGACTGTAACACTCTGGTAAACGAGATTTATCAAGGATTAAACATCATTAAAACCTAATTCATGTAAGGATTAAGGGACCATGGCAAGTGATGAAATTTACACCATGAAAAATATTAGCCAGGGTGCTTTGGGGTCTGAAGGTCAAGTCCTTCTAAGCAATTTTTTTCAATTAAATTATTTCTATACTTCCAGATACATTGAATATAGTGCGCTGAAATAGATACTGCTATTTTTTTTACTGGTAATTACTTTTTATTTTCCAGGTTTAGGGATTACAGCTAATTGTTCAACTTCTTATTTTTAAGGTCAACCTGAGTTAAAGCCATTTTATTCAGACAATGGCAAACAATTTCTTCCAACAATAATGGTCACCTGGAGAGGGTCAACAAAGGCTCCTTCACCAATGCCAATATTGAAATAATGGTACCCCATTAATGGTGTTTTATGGATATAATGTTAACTGAGAGTCACACGTCCTCTCTGAAGAGTATAAAGAGATCCAATGGTACAATAATGAAGAGGGACAGGTTAGTTATCACTAATGTTTGGCCATCCTTGAACATTTGATCAACATTTTTAAAGCAGATCACCTGGTTATTATCATATTTCTACTTGTGTGAATGTGTAATAGTGTACAATGGCTTGGTGCTTATGTTACTGGATGAATTTGCAGATGTTTGAATTGCCCTCCTGCAGACACAAGTTCAAATTCAAACTCGGCAATTAAAGATTTTAAATTCAAGTAATTTGAAACTATAAATTCAAATAATGTTTGGGAAATTAAATTTGCACCAATTCTTAATCACCGCAGGGATAATCCACAATTCAAACAGGGGTGAGAATTTCTCTCTTTAATTGACACTCACCCATAGCTCTGCATGGGATATCAACAGTTTTTTCTACTTCACCCTGGATCTTCCTGTTGGGTTCTTCAGTGAAATATGGTGGTTCTACAAGATGCAGAAAATGCTATTAAACCAATATCCCTCAACATGTACTAGTAGACATTAAATATAACGTGAGTTTATCTCTCATTATCCCCTAGATAAATGGTTTCTCGCCCATGAGTAAAATAACTTCAAAGGATTTCGCTCAGAAACAGGATGACGGGAACAACAAACCCAGCACTGACCTAATTTAGTATGAACTGATACTCACTGGATAAATGAGACATTTATCCTTGCCCAACCCAAGAACTCTTGACAGCAATATGCTTGATTAAACGTCCAGTTCTAACAAGACATATTAGAATCTGTATCTTAAGTGAAGATCACAAAAGCTATGAATTTTTTCAGTCCTAAATTTCAGAAGCTAATTGAAAATACTGATGAAAACCCACTATTTCTGCTTCAGCTCATTGCAGCATACAAGAGAAGCAGCGTAATAATTAAAAAAAAACTTTTACCGATAACTTGTTTGAAAAGCTTTAATGCCGTGAATATTTTTCCTCCCTTTAAAATCTGGAGAGGAAATACTATCTGCAGAGAACACAGAGTTGTTACCTATGATGGACACGAAGGCATGTGCATGGACAGGAAGAACATTGCTGCTCTGCAACGTGGCCTCACACTCATACTTTCCAGTGTCAGCTGACGTTGGATTTATGATCGTCAGTCGCCTTCCAAAAACACCAATTCCACTTTTCAGTTTCACACCATTTCGTTCCCAGGTAATACTCAGTCTATCCACAGGCCTGTTGGAAAGAATATTAATTTGTACATTAACATTCAGTGGCCTACCAGTTTTATTAATCGAGGAAGTGAGCTACAAATGAATTAGATCAGGTTCTGCTGCCAAAAATAATGTCGAGTTTAATGGTGCATATTATCCGGCACTCGTGATAGGGAGAGATGGCCTGTGAACTGCAAATCACCACAAGTTATTGGATGATTTTATCTTTTGTTTCTCTCTTTCGTTACTCTGCAGCTCTTCAACACCCTGACAATTTCATTAAACCGCTGTACTTGCATATGAATCGACAATTAAACTTGGTACTGGAATTTAGAAAGTATCGTTTGAATGAAGAGATTCACTCTATAGATGACAGTTATTGGGAACATTGTCTAAATAGTACTCAAGACCCTTTCCGTCCTTTGCGCAGTATCTTCAACCTACGATCACCAAGAAGGTAGTATGGGAGCATCAAAATCAGGACTGCCAGGTTAGGGAATAGCTTCTTCCTACAGGCTGTGAGATTAATGAACAGCATCCTACAACTGTGTCAATCATCCTATTTATGTGTTCTTTATGTACCGTGCATTGTGTGTTTTTGTAGGTGCATCATGGAATTAAGAGACATTGTTTCATCAGGTTGTATACGTATAATCAGATGATAATAAACTTGAACTTGTACTCCTACAATGTCACTCAACCTCTTGCATCCAGAGAAGGAACAATTTGACTGGATTATCTCTTTATTTTTTGCAAGCAATGCATTGTTCAGGATTTGAAATAAACTATTTTTAAAATCTTTGTCTCTTTTAATCATCTTCCCCATGTTTCTCTATCAGTTCTTGACTTAATCTAACTCCTGCTACTTCCTTCCCAGCTGTTCCGATTTCTTTCCCAATACCGAAATCCCCATCAGTTTTAAGAAGAGAGTGCAGATCCCATTGTTCACTGTTCTCATAGACGCCCATGATCAGTTTGCACTTCCAGAAACTGACGAACAAAGTTTCCTTGAATTTAAGATTGATGAAAACATTGAACTAATTGGGTGCAAGCATAATCTCCCAGCTCCAGCACAATTTGGGCATTTAAATCAATTAATTTGCTGGTTAATGTGGCCAATGTTAAAGTTTGATCTTCTCTGAAGCCTGTCCCCAGTTATCAGCCTGGCTCCTTGACAACATTGTGCAAAACAAGCATCTCTCAGCTGCGCTTGGTGAAGGGTTTTTTTTATATAGCTGGTGAGGATTTCACCTATCAACAGCATTAAAAAGAATTTTAAAAATTCTCCAACTTAAACCTTAAATATAATTAAACTGAATTAATTAAATAAATTCCCCCCCCCCCCCCCCACTGGTTTTCAATGGGATTAAAAACTCTACTAGGTTTAACCCAGAGATGGGAAATCTGCACTCAGTTTGACTCCTTCTAGCATCCACTGGTGTAGCAGGCAACACAAGTTGCATAAATAGAAGATAAGTTCTCACCAGTGCTGGACCTCAGGACTTCCACAGAGAAATCCTGGACCCTGGACAGAGGATCAGTCCCATTCCTTTTCATTGCGAAATCTCCCTTTTATGTAAAGGCAGCTATTTGTCAAACACTCTTCAGAAAGCGCATCGATGTGTTGCATACTGATGAACAGAGATTCGGTACGCTAGCTACCTAACCCAATTTCTGCCCCATCTTTAGGCATTGGTGTATTACACTATTTGGCAGTATTGGTGCAGGATTGAAGTAGCATTGCTTGATAGTTAACTGTGAGAAGGGACTAAGGAATGCCCATCATCATTCTTCATTTGATCACTCTTTCACAAGTGCTAGATAGCTTGTGAGACAGGGAAAATAACACTATGGAATATGTAATAGCAATTGTTTGTTATCACTTATTTGAACAGCAGTTAGACAACAAATGCACTGTACCAATGGATTGGCTACAGCTTCTGAGTTTAATATATCATTTAATCATTTGCATTCTTCAGCCTAATGTACTGTTCAGTCCACAGAGATTGCTTGTGTAATGATCCATTAATACTTGGCTTCAAACTAGCATTATCATTCCAGATATCCTAGACTGATCATAAAAGCGGCAAAAGGACATCTCAGACAACCTCGTTGGAAATACTGCAGATATCTAAGAATTTGAGAACTGACAGAAGATTAAATTAAGTGCATATAATAATTATATTCACGTTATGTGATATATTGTGCAGTGGTTTCAAGGCTTGAATGAGTAAATGGACACAAAAATATAATTTGGAACTACAAGGGTAAACATAGCAATTTACTTGATTGTCAACAATATTCTGAGTCACTGAGATTTATTTATGGTACATCGGTCAGCTTTCAATATCAAAATGTTAACACAAATTAGACCTTTCATTGCAATTTAAACCACAAAATATGAATTGCAATGAAGCTATTATTTACTGACACCAACAATAACATTAAGATGATCAGAAACATCTTGAAAACAATAAAATGATACCGAAGAAGATTAAGAACATGGTAAAACTGCCACTCTAGGATACCATCATAACAGTGAGATGTTGCAAAGTCTGTTAAGTTAACTAACTTATAAAATGACAAAGGCTGACCGAGTTCAATGCACCACCACTACTGCAAATCCAAAACAGCACCCGCCCAGTGCAACTGCTACCAGCTCCGTACAGATTACGAATGGCCTGTTCAAGGAGCCAATGGCAGTTTTATTTAAAATCCCGCAACAACGGCATCTGTGCCCAAGAAGGCGATGCCTATGATCGTCAGCGGCCACTAGGGGTCGCAGACTCCTGGCAAGTGAAGGACTGGCGCACGGCACCAGAAAACGAGGAGTCTACCACCCCTCACCCTCCCCATCTGAGAATAAGCAGAGAAAATCAAGGGATACCTTTGATTTATCGGAACTGGGATGCGAGAGGGTGTCCCAATCATATTGGAGATTCTGATCTGGCACTCAGGTTGTAGATGGCTTGGAATAGTCTCTGTGTGGCTGCGGAGGCTGCGGGAGCGCTGCAAGCGAATCCACGGACACTCAGTGACTCTGGGAGACTCTTTTGGTTCTCTTTCTCTGATTTTAAGAGGTACATCAGGCAATTTCTGGCAATGGCAAATCTGTCTGCCTTACAGCAGACAAAAAGCAACTAATATGATCTTGAATCAATGATGGAGAAACACAGCAGGTCAAAAGTGTAGAGATGTGTGTGTGTGTGTGTGTGTGTGTGTGTGTGTGTGTGTGTGTGTGTGTGTGTGTGTGTGTGTGTGTGTGTGTGTGTGTGTGTGTGCATATTTATATATTTATATGTGAGTGTGTATATTTATATACATATATATTTGATATATACATATATAAAATGCTTGGGACCAGACTAAGCAGCCCAGTTGCATCAGCAGAATACTTGTATCAGCCGTCAACGATCCCTGACACCTCCCCACCGCCGTCGCCGATCCTGTCTGGGAGTCTGAGTTCCCCGCTCCTGCTTGGGAGGCCGCTCTCCTTGATGACACTGGGACAGCAGAGATGCAAGTACAGTGGAGGGTAAAGAATAAATGAAAAGAGTGAGGGGAGGGAGTTATCTGAAACAAGGACAATTTCCCCATGTGCTGCCTGACCCACTGACTTCCTCCAGTTGCTCATTGATGGCTCAAGATTCTAGCCTGCTTCTCTGAGCTGGCATCCAGCCATTCAGTGTCTGCCTTCCTGGCTGATTCTGAGCTCAGTTGTTACCAAACTGGTGCTAAGGGCGCATCAGAGCCCCACATGAGCATGTTGGGTGAAACTTTTTTTCAACTTGTGACGTGATGTTGTGGTCACATTTTCTTTTAGATAACAGATTTTTGATTTGTGTGTGTGTGAGTGTACCCACGCGTGTGTGTCTACATTTATATATCCAACATTGTTTTTACTTTATCTCTCATCTTTTGTTTCTGGTGTCGGTGCTGCACCATTACTCAAAAAAAGGTGTAAACACTCCTTCCGTCCGATAGCCTACAGGTCACCCTTTAGAAAAGTGTAGTACCCGTTTAGCCTTCCAATCAAGGTCAAGAGAAGCCATGGATTGCAGATGGTGGATGGTTTTTACAAGTAGATTCTACAAATTGGTATTTATGGCTGTAAAACAAAAAATGCTGGGCAGATGAATCTGCTGATCAAAGGATTACCCGTCCAGCATGGATACTCCAACTGAAGAAGGCAACGGGAAACCACTTCAGTATTCTTCCCTTGTATAATCATGAATTCAACCTTGATTACAGTCTCCGCTCAAAGCTTGAGCCTTCATGGAAGAAGAACAGGAGAGGCCATAACTATAATTCGGAGGGTCAGAGATTGTGACAGATGAAGAGACATGCTCATCCAAGCCAAACAGCATAGCACCTGAATGAATGAAATCTTTTGTTTTCTTCTTGTTGTTAAACAAGAAACCCAAAGTGGGTTCAAAAGATAACCAATCTCCAAGAAGATCAGTGACGTCGTTGCTCCAACACTTTTTTCAATCTTTCTCATTTGTTCCATCAGTAGATCACCATTCCTACTGAACTCCAAGCCACTGTCACCTCATCCCTGACCAACTTCCTAACCCCCCTCTCCCTCCCCCACCCATGGGAAATGAGTTGATTGTCAGAGCCAGTAGAAAACTGTTCAGGTTATCCCTCAGAACCAAATTCAAGAGAACTGCAGTCGCCTTGATGCATGTAGATAACACTTACGTTTGTGCACACTGTTGATCAGTGATTATTCTCATGACCATCCCCCACTAACTTACCTTGCTGAAGAGATAGTTCAAGCCCCTCATTCTCCTGAACACCAAAACATTGTTGACTTTTCATTGAAGTAGGAGAGGATGGGCCTTACACTCAGTATCCCCATGAACAAAGGTTCTTTACCGACCTGCCCAAAGCAAACCTCACTGTGCTCTGATTCTGATGAGACCCTAGAAAATATGGACCATTTCACATATTCCAAGAGGCACCTTTCACCAAAGGTAGATGCCAATTAAAAAAAACCCCACCAATTTCATAATGGACAGTTAAAGATCAAAACCAGCCAAGACCATAGACCTGGCACAAAACTTATGGTTAACTCAACAGCAGGGACATATGTTTCTGAGACCTTCACTGCCTACTGCAGACCTCAAGATATCATCAATTGTGCCTCTGCACACTCCAACAAATTCACTGGAGGGATAGATGAAGCAATGCCAGTGCCTGCTCCATGCCAAAGACCAACATACCAATTATTCAGGGCCCAGTTGACCATGCTGAAGTGCCAATTAATGAAGAAGATGAAGGCTGTGTAGTTAACCAATAATCATGGCTTTTATTAGCAGAAACTAGTGGTACAATAATGAAAGACAATGAGTCTTTCATTATACCCATTGGGTATACCCAAGGGAAGTGTCTTTAGTGGTAGAGATAATACACGTCCAATGTCAGTAAAGCAGGATAAGCAGAGAGAGAGAGAGAGAGAGAGAGAGAGAGAGAGAGAGAGAAGAGAGAGAGAGAGACAGAGAGAGACAGAGACTGACAGCACAGATTGACTGCACATGCCCAACACCAAAGTCCCAAAAAAGATCTTCCACTCTCAGCTCCACCTAAGGAAAAGATGACCATACAGAGAGATGAAAAAAAAAATCAAGGCCACCTGGGAATAAAATGCAATAGCCACACACAAGAAAGTTTCAGAGAATGCACCTGAGTGGCTCATCATTCATGAAATGAAGCATTAGGCTAAACAATGGACACAGGATTCGCAGGAAATTATGAATGCCATTGGGTTGTTAAACAAAACAAAGAAAGATTGACAATATTGTACAAATATTAAATTGTTCAAACCACTGTAAAATAATGAAGCAATAATATATTGACCTCAAGGAATTAGAGAACAATAGGGTGTGAAAAAGACAAGGAAAATTATGAAAAAAATGAAAAGTAACAAAGAAGCAAACTAATCACAATTAGTTTGAGGTGCAGGCAGATGACAACATGAAAACTGCATATGCACGTCCCTCAAAAACAATGCTCAAAACACCGAGATGGTGGAGGAGATGACTTAAAATCTAAAATTTTAGAGTAATCAGGTAAGACATGGGTTCAGAGAGCCAATAATTTACAGCAAGACCACAGTTTTGGGTCCATTTAAATTTGGAAAGGTAGGCAATGAAAATGAAGAAGGTGAGGCTGAAATTGATGCAACAAAGCCAGTGGTACCAATGTTGGAAAAACAACATAAAATTCATATTTCAAATGTATACATGACATCACATATAACCTTGAGATTCTTTTCCTGCGGGCCTGGCAGAATTTCTATTTATTGGTAGTGTAAACTGGACTAAAAAAAAGATATGTATACAAAAGAGAAAAATGCAAAGAAAGAAAGAAGCAAACCCCCTGGCCCACGGTCACGCTGGGCAGTGCTTTGGAAATACAATGCTGGGTATTTGTGGTCTTGTAGTCCTTCAGAAAATGGATAAAAATCTGAAAAAAAAAAATCAGAGAACAATGGAAACCCTTGGGAAGTGTCTGAGAAAAAGGAGAAACTTGCAAAAGCTACAATCGGGTTGCAGGTCATATCACAGAATGCCCAATCCGCAAGAACCAATGGTGAATTTTGACCCAGAAGATGGAGATAACACCAAGAGCAGGGTTCTGTCCAAGTAGGGCTCTACATTCAGATTGATGAGTAATACAGGGACAACAAATGCCAAAAGACAGAAGATCTGGCAATGCCTATGTGGGAGCTTGAGAAGCCCACACTACAGCACCCAATACTCCAAATGTGGCCTCATCAATGCCTTGTAGAACTTCAATGGAACATCCCAACTCCTGCACTTTGATTTATGAAGGCCAATGTATTAAAAGCTTACTTTGTGACCCTAACTACCTGTAAAGCCATTATATATCGGTATTCCCTATGTTCTACTGCTCTCTAATTCTGAATTTAATCCTATTTTTAAAAATGATTGTCTTCTTGTAATAGAGCCATTGGAGCTTTTGACCAGAGGTTAGACTTCGTAATATAAGAAATTACAATTTTGAAAGCGGAGCAAAAGTATGCAACTCATGTACAAGTTAGATAAGAATAGGATAATAAGGCTTTTGAGATGTGCCAATTTCTATGGGATCAAAGGAGGGAAGATTTTAAGCCAATACGAAAATAAATTTACCAATAGAAGATCAAACAGAAAACAAACAGTACCTCTGACATCTTGGTAAACTAATCCGACTTACACAAAGAAGCCAATCAATTCACCAATATATCCAATGATGATCTTGTTAATTACATAATGTTAATTAGAAGCATCTAGCTTTTGCATGAATAAAATGTCTTTTGAAAGATTCTAACTTTCACTGATCCACAGATTTAAATTCTAAACTAATCTAATCAATTTTAATCAATCTCACGTATTGCATTAAACAATTATTACTGAATTATAGTGACATAACCATTTACCACCACCTTTGTAAATTATTTTGTTAATTAGTGCAATCTATTGATTATTTGATCATTCAATATATAAATAGCATTGATTAAATGGTTAATAAAGTATACAATTTTTCATGTGTTTATTGGCTTCTTACTAATAAACAGTATTGAAGGGTTAATTAATTGACTGAAACTTTTTGGATCCTATTTTGTGGTTGGTAATATGGGAAGATGTAAAACTCCATATTTCAAATAGATCACAATTTTTATTTTCAGGCACCTCATGTAAAAACAAATTTGATATTGAACCATATAGTGATAGTGGAAAAATGTCCAGGAGTTTAGTAGAAAGGTACAATTGGTGACCACAACAGGTTCAAACGCCTTTGAACCCAACATGAGCGACCCTTCGATCAGTGCTATAGCCGTCAATTAAGTTATAATTTAAAATAAGAAAGAGCTTCAGAACATTTTAAGGAGGGAGCACCAAAGTATCATCAGATCTTGGCTGATTACGGAATGAAGTGAAACACGAATGTCTCCAGATGCTGTGGCTGTAGATGCTGGAGGAACTCAGCCGGCCTCAGAGTGTCCATATATTACCGACATTTCGGACCTGAGTGCTTCTTCACAGTATAAGCAAAAAGCAGGTGTCTGAATAAAGACTAGGAGAGGAAAGGGGAAGAATGGGAGGGACAGGAGTCCAGACTGACAGACAAAAGGTGTTAATTGGTCACGATAAGAGGAAAGGTGAGATTTTTTGTTCTGTGGAAGGAAACGGTGTGGGGGGGGGGGGGGGCGGGGGGAAGGGAAAAGAGACAGAACTAGAGGAAAGGAGATGGGGGAACAAAGATTGGGGCGGGGGTGTTGAACAGAAACTGGAGGTCAATGTTAATGCTGCCAGGTCGGAAGGGTCCCAGATGGAAGATGAGGTATTTTTCCTCAAATTTGCGGATAGTCTCAGTCTAGCAGTGCATGAGACCTTGGACAGACATGTCAGCAAGGAAATGGGACAGGGAATTGAAATGGGTGGCCAAAGGGAAATCTATGTCCAGTCTTTACTGCCTAAGGATGGTGCAAGATCGACTGAGTTCCTGCAGCATCTCCGTGTTTAGACTAGATGACTGAATGATAATGCAGCAATGACCAATGGAAAAAACGTGGATGTGGAGGAGCTCAGACCTCTCACGGGATTGTAAGGGGTCATACAAAAAGGATATTAGAATCATAATACTACAGCCAGGAGTCAACAGAAGCATGGGTGAGGTAAGAACAGTGTCTTTACTTATTAAGGCATATCTCAAGTCAAATTAAATTTTGATCCATCTGATTCAAAGTCAGGTGAGGCATAGAATTAATCACTTGGAAATGAATTTCAAACTGGAAGGTCATTTATGTATGTTCACACTGAATATTGGGGAAATAGTTTGACCATTTTTGGGTAATAATTAAAAATGACAGAAAAAGCATGGGGAAGAGTTTGGAGTTATCTACAGACAGGACACGTTGAAGCTGCTGCTGAGCTTCTCGATGACATTGCTGGAGGGAGATACAGATGAGAAAAAAGGGGCGAAATAAAGGAAGCAAATACTGCATCAGAGAGAGAAGCCTGTTCAGGGAATTACTTGATGATTCTTCTTTTCTTTTCTTTGGCTTGGCTTCGCGGACGAAGATTTCTTTTCTTTCTTTGGCTTGGCTTCGCGGACGAAGATTTATGGAGGGGGTAAATGTCCACTCAGCTGCAGGATCGTTTGTGGCTGACAAGTCCGATGCGGGACAGGCAGACACGGTTGCAGCGGTTGCAGGGGAAAATTGGTTGGTTGGGGTTGGATATTGGGTTTTTCCTCCTTTGCCTTTTGTCAGTGAGGTGGGCTCTGCGGTCTTCTTCAAAGGAGGTTGCTGCCCGCCGAAATGTGAGGCGCCAAGATGCACGGTTTGAGGCGATATCAGCCCACTAGCGGTGGTCAATGTGGCAGGCACCAAGAGATTTCTTTAGGCAGTCCTTGTACCTTTTCTTTGGTGCACCTCTGTCACGGTGGCCAGTGGAGAGCTCGCCATATAACACGATCTTGGGAAGGCGATGGTCCTCCATTCTGGAGACGTGACCCACCCAGCGCAGCTGGATCTTCAGCAGCGTGGACTCGATGCTGTCGGCCTCTGCCATCTCGAGTACTTCGACGTTAGGGATGAAAGCGCTCCAATGAATGTTGAGGATGGAGCGGAGACAACACTGGTGGAAGCGATCTAGGAGCCGTAGGTGATGCCGGTAGAGGACCCATGATTCAGAGCCGAACAGGAGTGTGGGTATGACAACGGCTCTGTATACGCTTATCTTTGTGAGGTTTTTCAGTTGGTTGTTTTTCCAGACTCTTTTATGTAGTCTTTCAACTCTATCAGCCAGCTCCCCACTATGACCACCAGCCCCCCCACATCTCCATCGGGCACACAAAACACTTGATGATTACCAATGAACAAACAGCACGGTGACACACCTATATTATAGATCAAGGGGTCAATGTCTGATTTAAGTGCTATCCGTATGGAGTTTGTATGTTCACTTTGTGACTGTGCGGATTTCCATCAGACACTCTAGTTTCCTCCCATACCTCTGTTGCAAATTATCCCTTAGTACAAGTGTAGGCAAAGGAATCAAAGATAAATGCGATGGAATAAGTTGTTAGGCTCCCCTGGGCTGTGACTCATGGTAATCCTTGGAGCCAACATGAATACAATATGTTGTATGGCTTCCTTTTGTGTCTTAATAAATAAGAAAGGAATCAGGAAATCATACATGCACTGAAATGGGTAATGACAGGATGGCTTTGGAGAAGTTTGAGATGACCAATCTTATGAAATTAGGTGATTAATTTGAGAAAATTCCTTGATGAGGGATTGCAGTTAACAAATCAAGAAGTCGACTCACATTTTACTTACAACATACCTTTGTTTCCATTTTGTCATGAGAGTCAAATCTATCACAAATCCATTAGTCTGTGGGAAGCCTTTTAAGTAAGAGAGGCCAACCTTTTTTTTAGACTTTCTGACTCTTAGAATAGGCCATTGGGACCAAAGTCATTAAAATGGTTCCAAGTCACTTCAAAGCAGAAATGTAAAAAAAATTTAAATTGCTGAAATGCAGTTTTACACGGAGTGTGTCTCTGAATGGATTGGATGAAAAAGGATTCTGAATATTAAAATTATAATTAAAAAAAACTTTATTGTAATTATGGAGAATCTTAGAAACACGGTGGACGGAATAAATAATAGAATTGAGCTCCACATTCGCCCGTGATGATAAGCACCAGCTAGTGAGCAGTAGTTCATCATCCATGGATACAGCGCCAACCTTTTGTTTATTAACCTAAAGCAGAGCCAGTGGCTTCAATGTTGCATCTCATATTCCCAGCTGATGCCATTCAATTGGTCACCAAGAATTTCACATTGAATGAGCAAACAGAGATACACACTGCTCAGGCAGTTAAGTGCTTAATCTCAAGTAAATTCCTGTGTTATTTATGATGTTTTTGACTTTATAAATGATGTACTACTGAATTATATAGAGGAAAGAAATTTACATTTGGAATATTAGTTTTGACATTGGCAGCAAAGCAACATTTGAGCAAAGCTGCCCATAAAGCTTTCCCTTGTGGCGGCACACCATTAGGCAGGCAAACTGGCCCCGCTTGTAACACATGCGGCGGGGCAGCGGCCAAAATGGCTCGGTCGGGGGTTTCCCCTTCGGCCTCGGCACTGGGCTCAGAAGCCCACGCTTGGGGACCCACGTGATGCCCTGGTGTCGTCAGCGTCCCCAGCACGGTTCTCAGCCAGGTCCGGGCTGGGAGTATAAAGCCAGCCATGCAGCCTGCAATAAATCAGTTCTGCTCACTGAGCTCAACCCGTCTGGTTGTGTGTTATTTCAGTTAGCAGTGTAGCTGCCGCTACAATTGGTGACCCCAACAGGTTCAAACGCCTTTGAACCCAACATGAGCGACCCTTCGATCAGTGGCATAGTCATCAAGCTTCCTGACTTCTGGGTTCAGGAGCCGGAGACCTGGTTCAGCCACGCAGATGCTCAGTTTCACCTCCACCAGATTTCATCAGACATGACCAGGTTTATCATGTGGTTGCCGCCCTGGACCAGGCCACCGCCAAACATGTGCTGCACCACGTTCAACACCCACCCGCGGAAGATAAATAGGGGACCATCAAGCGGGTGCTCAGCGGCTCCCTTGGACTATCTAGGCACCAGCATGCCGCTCGGATGCTGCACCTCGACGCCTTGGGAGACAGGACCCGATTGAGCTAATGGACGAGATGCTCGCACTCATGGGTGATCACACCAACTGCCCACTTTTTGAGTGCATTTTTCTCGACCATCTGGCTGCTACTGGCCCAAGAGAGCTTTGCTGACCCGAGGAAGGTTGCTCAGAAGGCACAAGAGCTATGGCGATTCCCGGAGGGCTCTGCAGTCCAGCAGATCGCGAGTCATGGACATGACCACTCCAAGCCTTCCTCTAGCACTGTGGTAGAAAACCCAGTCCCTGCAGGGACCACAAACAGCATAACCAGAGGCAAGACATCTGCTCCGGGCCTCTGTTTCTACCACCAGCGCTGGGGAGCCAAGGCTCAAAAGTGTCGTCAGCCCTGCTCGTTTCAGGGAAACGAGCAGGCCGACCGCTGTTAATGGCTGCGGCGGCTGGCCAAGGACACAGCCTTCTCTACCTGTGGGACTTAGTCAGCGGCCGACGTTTCCTCGTCGACACTGGGGCCTAGATCAGCATCATTTTGACCAAGGCCATCGAGTCCATGAACCAGCCTCAAGGACCTCCCCTCCACGCAGCCAATGCAACAGAGATCCAGACGTATGGAGACAAGGCCATCCACTTCCAGATCGGCTGGCAAAAGTTCTTGTGGAGGTTCACCATCTTGTTCCTTCCGACCGCCATCCTGTGTGCCAACTTCCTCCTCGCCTACAGGCTCCTGGTTGACATTCGAGGTAGGCTCCTGGTTGACATTCGAGGTAGGCACCTGGTAGATGCCCGTACCTTTCAGGCCATTCGCCTCAACACCTCCCACAAAAAACAGCCGCAGATGGCCACGATCAACACGCCCAAGGACAAGTTCCAGCGTATCCTGGATGAGTTTCCGGCCCTCCTCAAGCCACAGTTCTCCACTGCCTCACTGCACCACAGGGTGTTCCATCACATCCCCACCCAAGGCCCACTGGTCCACGCCAGGGCACGCCGGCTCCTGCCGGATAAGTTCCAGGTGGCGAAGGAAGAGCTTTCACATCTGCTGGAGCTGGGGATCACTTGGCGTTCTGACAGCCCTTGAGACTCACCGCTCCACCTGGTCCCAAAAGTCTCTGGTGGCTGGTGTCCCTGCAGAGACTACTGGCGGCTCAATGAGGCGACAGTTCCTGACCTTTACCCGGTCCCTCACATCCAGGACTTTACGGCCAACCTGCATGGTGTGAGGGTATTCTCCCAGGTCAACCTGGTGCGCGGGTATCACCAAATCCCAGTGCACCCCGAGGACATACCCAAGACAGCCATCATCACCCACTTCGGCTTGTTCAAATTCCTTTGCATATCGTTCGTGCTCAAGAATGCCACCCAGACCTTCCAGCGCCTTATAGACTCAATTGGCAGGGACTTGGATTTTGTCTTCATTTACTTGGACGACATCCTTGTTGCCAGCAGGGATCGGGCGCAACACAAGGCCCAGCTGCGCACTGCACCCACTTCTCCCGACTGGCTGACTTCACCCTCACGATCAACCCAGCCAAGTGCCAGTTCGGGAAAGAGACCATGCATTTTCTGGGCCATATCATCACGGTCGAAGGAGCCACGCCTGATGCTATGAAAGTCGCGCAATCAAGGAGTTCCCACGCCCGGACAACCTCAAGGGGCTGCAGGAGTTCGCAGGTATGGTCAACTTCTATAACAGTTTAATCTCAGGTGCTGCGTGCAGCATGCAGCCACTCTTGCCCCTCATCGCGGCCAAACACAAAACGCTTGACTAGACTTCAGAGGCCTGCCCTTGCGGAGGCTAGCATGCTCACCCACCGACCTGCATATGGCGCTCTCCATCGATGCCTCTGCCACAGCCGTCGGCGCCGTCCTGAGCAGCAAGTGAATGGACAGTGGGAGCCACTGGCTTTCTTCAGCCAACTTCTTCGCCCATCAGAGCGCAAATATAGCACCTTCAACCGTGAGTTACTGGGCATGTACCTGGCGGTGCGACATTTCTGCTATTTCTTGGAGGGAAGGACATTTACCATCTTTACCGACCATAAACCCCTCACTCAGGCGCTCACCATGGCAAAGGATCCCTGGTCGGCCCACCAGCAGCGTCACCTCTCTTTCGTGTCAGAGTTTACCACCGACATTCAGCACAAGGCGGGGAAGGACAACGTGGTCGCCGATGCACTCTCACGACCGGCCATCTGTGTGCTGACACCCTGCCTTGACTTTGACCAGTTCGCCCTGGACCAGAAGTCCGACGAGGAGTCGCGGGCCTTTAGGACCGTCATCACGGGCTTGCAGTTCCAGGACCTCCTGGTTCCTAGCAGTGAGGGCACCATCCTGTGTGATGTCTCCATGGGCACCCCGCAACCAGTGGTTCCCCAGCAGTGGTGCAGGCAAGTCTTCACCATATCCATGACCTTTTGCACCCTTCCATCAGATCCACGGTCCATATTGTGGCAGAGCATTTCATCTGGCACAGGCTGCAGAAGCAGATTGTGGGCTGGGCCAGAACCTGCACCCATTACCAGCTTTCCAAGGTGCACAGGCACACCAGAGCGCCCGTACAGGAGTTCCAGCACATCCGGGAATGGTTCAGCCACATTCACGTGGACATCATCGGGCTCTTACCTATTTCCCGGGGTAACCATTACCTTTTCACGGTGGTGGACCGCACCATTTGTTGGCCCAAGGCGATCCTGATGCCAGACGCCTCCACAGACTCCTGCTCCTGAGCGCTATTACACGGTGGGTCACCCGGTTTTGTGTCCCTAATCACCTCATCAGTGATCGGGGTGCCCAGTTCACCTCTGCGCTCTGGGCACAGCTCAGCAACAGGCTGGGGTTCAAGCTACACCACACCACGGCCTATCGCTCGCAGGCCAATGGGCTGGTCGAGCAACTACACCACCACCTTAAGTCGGAACTTATGGCCCGCCTCACTGGTCCTGACTGGGTGGACGAACTGCCTTGGGTGCTCCTGGGCATCTGCTCGACGCCCAAAGAAGATCTACAGGTGTCATCAGACGAGCTGGTCTACGGCGCACCGCTAGCGCTACCCAGTGAGTTCGTCAATGCACCTCACAACCCCCAGCAGTCATTGCATGAGCTACTCCCCTGCCTCCGGGCCCAGTTGGGCTCCTTCGCACCCCCACTACCGCCAAGAAAACGCCACAAGGGCCTCTTACGTCCCCAGTGAGCTGCACTCCGTGGAGTACATTTTTATTCGGCGAGGCCCATCCATGGTACCTCTGCAGAGGCCTTACGAAGGGCCATACAAAGATGTCCAGCGTTCAGGGTCCACGTTCACGCTGGACATCGGCGGTAGGAGGGAACTGTTTATGGTGGACAGGCTGAAGCCGCACACCTTGACCCCACCGAACCAGTAGTTGTGGCCCAGCCCAAGAAGCGAGGCCGTCTGACTAAAAAGGACATTGGCACCGGTTCTGGGGGTGCTGTGTGGCGGCATGCCATTAGGCAGGGGAACCTGCCCTGCTTGTAATACACGCGGCGGGGCAGCCAGCCAAAATAGCGCCGTCGGGGGTTTCCCCTTCGACCTCGACACCGGGCTCAGAAGCCCGCACTTTGGAACCCACGTGACGCCTTGGTGTCGTTAGCGCCCCCCAGCTCGGTTCTCAGCCAGGTCCAGCCAGGCAGCTTGCAATAAATCAGTGCTGCTCACTGGTTGTGTGTTATTTCAGATAGCAGTGTAGCTGCCGCTGTACCCTATTGTTTCTCTTCAATGGTGTTAATTGCATCAGTTCAAAGGATTCCAGGTTTTGACGGACCTTTCTTCCATCAACTCAGCTGAGCAGTCAATCACATGAAGGAATTCTCAAATACCATAAACCAGGAAGGAAGACACAATATTCAGCCATTTTTTAAACATTTTACTGACCATGTGGAAATATATACAGTCTTAAGACAGAAATAAACATCTATCTTAAGATATAAAAATTAAATTCTATCATATTTTGATCATTATTCTGAGGGATAAAATTGCCAAAATTGGATCTATTTAAAGTTGAAACCAAGGGTGTGAAAACACTCATGTTTGGAGGGCCATTTCCCAACTACCAATTTCCAACTGACTCCAACAAGGATTTTCTCTCTCTCTCTGGAACAGCTTTCTTCTCTTCTACCCTCCCACTCATATCCACCTATGACCTCTTACCTGCTAGCCTCCACTTCTTCCCCCTACCCCCTCCTCTCCTTACCTTTTAATTTGGGTATCTGTCTTCTTTTTTGCCCAAAACGTGACAAAGGGCTCAGGGCCTAAATAATAGTTATTCTTTTCTTTGAAAAGATGCTGTGTGACATGTTGAATTTCTCCAGCATTTTTGTGTATTGTACTGCAAAATTTGAAACTAAACGTTTAACATCAGTCTTGGTAAAAGAGTAGATGGGAATGAAATCAGAGTTACAAAGGTTGGTAAAAGTAATGGATGAACTCAATAATATTCAAAATTATGAATTCTGTGATTCATATATATTCATATAAACTCATTATATTAACCATCCATGGTGCTTTCTTTTTCTAATTGACCCAGTTCTCTCTTATAATCTTTCTTTAATTTAATGGTAAAACATTATTTTTCCCCATAAAAAAGTTTTCAATGCAACCCAAATCACAAACTTATCCAAGACTGAGTGTAAATTCAGGTTACAAAACTGTTGAATTTGCTCTCTTACAAAAGCACAAAAATCTACTCTTTTCAAAAATAAACTATTTAATCTCCATCTATAAATTGATTTCTCTTTATCAGGCATTTCAATCTGTAACAATAATGGTGAATGGTCAGACAAAAGTCAAGCTTTATAATCCACCTGAAGCAAGAAAAACGCCCATTTTAGAATATGAATCGTGCTATAAAAAGGGTAGTTCCTATCAGTCGTATGTAGCCTTCGCAATATATCTATTAAATTCAAGTCTTAATTAAAGTCAAAGTTGTCTTGGCTGTTTTATTTCTATCTGTTCCTCTTGAAGATTTATCTAACAATCGTTTAAATAAAAATTGAAATATCTATCTACCACTAGATTTTTGTGTGTGTTTACTAAACTTCTCATAATCTGCGTTAGGCGCATACATATTCAAAATGGTCCATAGTTCAGAATATATTAATCCAATTAATATTAAAATTTAAAAATTTAATCAATTTACTCATGACATTTTATTGCAATACTCTACTTCCATCGCCTTTTCCCACAAACCTTCACCACTTTACAATATAATTTATCATCCTCTGTGTTTCCTCTTTGCCCCCTGACAATCCAAAGATAGAAAGGAAAAGTAAAAATACAAAGAAGGAATAAGGTACACTACTAAATATAATCTTTGGCTTGGCTTCGCGGACGAAGATTTATGGAGGGGTAATGTCCACGTCAGCTGCAGGCTCGTTTGTGGCTGACAAGTCCGATGCGGGGCAGGCAGGCACGGTTGCAGCGGTTGCAAGGGAAAATTGGTTGGTTGGGGTTGCGGTCTTCTTCAAAAGAGGTTGCTGCCAGCCGAACTGTGAGGCGCCAAGATGCATGGTTTGAGGCGATATCAGCCCACTGGCGATGGTCAATGGGGCAGGCATAAAGAGCTTTCTTTAGGCAGTCCTTGTACCTCTTCTTTGGTGCACCTCTGTCTCGGTGGCCAGTGGAGAGCTCGCCATAGAACATGATCTTGGGAAGGCGATGGTCCTCCATTCTGGAGATGCGACCTACCCAGCGCAGTTTGATCTTCAACAGCGTGGATTCGATGCTGTCGGCATCTGCCATCTCGAGTACTTCGATGTTGGAGATGAAGTCGCTCCAATGAATGTTGAGGATGGAGTGGAGACAAAGCTAGTGGAAGCATTCTAGGAGCCGTAGGTGATGCCGGTAGAGGACCCATGATTCGGAGCCGAACAGGAGTGTGGGTATGACAACGGCTCTGTATACGCTAATCTTTGTGAGGTTTTTCAGTTGGTTGTTTTTCCAGACTCTTTTGTGTAGTCTTCCAAAGGCGCTATTTGCCTTGGCGAGTCTGTTGTCTATCTCGTTGTCGATCCTTGCATCCGATGAAATGGTGCAGCCGAGATAGGTAAACTGGTTGACCGTTTTGAGTTTTGTGTGCCCGATGGAGATGTGGGGGGGATGGTAGTCATGGCTGATGGAGGACCTCAGTTTTCTTCAGCCTGACTTCCAGGCCAAACATTTTGCCAGTTTCCGCAAAACAGGACGTCAAGCACTGAGGAGCTGGCTCTTAATATAATATAATATAATATAATATAGTATAATATAATATAAATATAATACTACTTAGCAAAAATCTTGTCTTGTGTTGCTATCAACAGCAACACTGTCTTCCTCCCTTGTGCGGGCCGTGACCTAAGTCACAGATAACCACATGAATCTGCCGCTGTCAGTACCCTCCTTTTCCCTCTCCCCACCCTCCTGAGATTTGTAGTACATTTCTTTTATTAGTTAAGAAAAAAACCCCATGGCCACATAGTTTAACTCCTGTTCAATTTATACAGAGGTATCATTAAAAGTAAGGATCGTATTTAGTCCTCAAGGTTTCATCTCGACTGTAGATTTGGCAAGCTTCCAACAAATTTCTCCACTTCTAAATGGTTTACAAAGAACCTGCTTTGTCCATTTGGTGGCAAATATTTCAAGGTTGCTGGGTGTCACAAAAAGGAACGATATCCTTTCTCCCATAAAGTCTTTTTTTTACAGGATTGAAGACTTTTTTCTTCTTTTCAAAAGATCTGGATAGAATAAAATTTTGCTCCCTTGACATTCAAGTGCTCCTTGTCTCTGCTGAGCTTTTCTCAATACTTTTTCTCTATCTTGATAACACAAGAAAAGGTGAATTTGTACCACTTTTGTACTGGGAAAATATCTTTTTACTCAAAATATCATCCGCAGTCCAATAGCTGGTTTGGGCAAACTTTTCATGGCAAGGAAATGGCTAAAGGAGAATGATGTGGTATCATTAATACCAACAAGCAAAATATGATAGTTGGTACATAAACTTCATCTCAAGTTTCATGGTGCTTGAATGCTAAAGGTTTCCTCTCTCGAAATAAGAAAGTGCCATTCTTATTCTTTGTAACGTTGGTAGAAAGATCTGAAGTAATTTGGAAAATAAATGGGGAACAATACCAAGTTAGAAAACTTTCTCGCAAACATCTTAAGATATTACTTATTCAAAAAACTAATTAAAATGTCGTTGCATATCCTATTTCTATTGGCCTGTCTGGATGAAGATACCTGATGCTTATCCCAAAAGTAAACTGTTAGATCATAATCCAAGTTATGATAAAAAGACCCTGCATGACGATCATAATTCAATTTCATCGTGCCCAATTTGATTGTATTTGCTGCTAATTCTTAATTACTTATGCCAAGAATTTTATAGCTTTTTTATATTCCTTGCCCAGGAAGTTGACTTGGATAATTTAAGATAAGAGAAGAATTCTATTTTCAACTCCTGCAAAATGTGTCATAATTTGTCAACATTGTAAATTGGATTATTTGTTTGACATTTTTCTAAAATCAATTCCATGCCCACTGTCTAGACAAGAAGCTACCTCAAAATAAGGTGTTGAACAAGGTCAAGTGTCTAAGCCAACATGCAAGAGTAGTTCTGCAAGTGAATAAAGTGAATAAATTCTTCTTTCTTTTGAGGGGGAGGACGTGGAGGGGGAGGACGTGGAGGGGGAGGACGTGGAGGGGGAGGACGTGGACCTGTCCTCGGTCCTGCGCAAAGGAGCTTTTAGGTGGAGTGCAGTGTGCGCAGTACTGGCCCCACCCTTTACACCCATGGTTCGTGTGCCGTGGCCAAGCAAGCTGGGACATGGCAGCAGAGGATAAGAAATTTACAAAAATCAAAGCAAGTCAAAAAAGAAATTGCACGACCATCATATATGTATGAAAATAACTGAAAGTATTTCCAAGATGTCATAAAGTTGCATTTTAACAAGTGGAAATGGAATCTGGCAAAATGAAATGTGTCTCAGGTTTCCTGGGTAACAATTATGGCTCTAACATTTGAGATGTATAAATAATATAGCCAACCATTTATACTCATTGATGTCAACCTTGCAAAGTCCTTTTGACAAGCATTTGGGGCTGGTTTAAAAACTGAGCCATGTTTCATGGACTACTCAAGCAACAGACTGACATGGAATTCAGAGAACTGCACCAATTGACAATGTTTCACACTCTCCTTCATTGAGCTGGTGCTACCTGTCTCACCTGCAAGGCAGTCAGATCAGAAATGGCAGTACAGTGTGTACAGGTGGGAGTGAGTGGACCTGAGAGTCCTCAGCATTGACTCCAGAACCAAGGAGTCTCTCAGTGTCATGTCAAACATGGACAAGAAAGGGTTCTTCAGATTCAAATATACTGATGAACGAAGAGATGAAGTGAGAGCAGAATAGAAATAATTCAGTGCAATCTGATGAGCCATTCCTGAGTCAGGGCTTAGGGCTGAACATGAAAGGTAGAAAATACACGATGCTGGAAATGACTGCAATTAATAAGAGTGGCTTAAGTTCAGAAATCAGGATGTGGAAGCAATGAGATACAATAACGACATTCCCTTTTGGGAGTGGAATCCAGGCCTTTTAACTGTATTGGCATGGTAGCAAAGAATATTAAGGAAGGAACAATGGAAGTTTGTCAGAAAGGTGCAGAATTTTAATGTCCATAGATCCGTAGAAAAATACAGCACAGAAAGAAGCCCTTAGGCCCTTCTAGCCTGTGCTGAACTATTTTTCTGCCAAGTCCCACTGAGCTGTACCCAGACCATATCCCTCCATACCCCTCCCATCCTTGTACATATCCAATTTTTTCTTAAATGTCAAAATTGAACCCACATTTACTAGTTCAGGGGCAGCTCATTCCACACTCCCACCACTCTCTGCATGAAGAAGTGCCCATAATGTCCCCTTTAAACATATGGAATGGAATCATTACATTGGCAAGGTTCGCATGGATGAGTAGATCTTAAATATTTTGGGAAAAGTTTCTTGGAAGTGCATGTAATTGAGCCAACCAGACTGCAGGCCATAAGAATACACAAAAGTGCTGGAGAAACTCAGGTCAAGCACCATCTTAAGGAAGCAAATGGCAACCAATATTTTGGGCCTGAGCCCTTCATCAAGGAATGAGGAAAATGCATGCTGGCATCTGAATGAAAAGATGGAGAAGGGGAGCGGGAGGAGCCAGACCAACAGGCAAGAGGTTATTGGTGGATATGTTGGAGAGCAGAAGAGAAAAAAAAACCTGAGAATTGTTGGGGAAGGGGATAGATGTGAATGGAGAGGGAAGGGGGTGGGGAGCTAAGGGAAAGATTACTGATAAACAGGGAAAGAGAGAGATGGGGGAATGGCCTAAGGGAAA
Source organism: Narcine bancroftii (assembly GCF_036971445.1). Taxonomy (NCBI): domain Eukaryota; kingdom Metazoa; phylum Chordata; class Chondrichthyes; order Torpediniformes; family Narcinidae; genus Narcine; species Narcine bancroftii. The sequence continues at coordinate 26,414,382 of NC_091480.1, read as the reverse complement.
CTGAAGAAGATGATGTCAATTCTATCTGGTTGGAGAGTGCGCAGATGGAATATTAGGTGTTTTTCCTCTAACTTGTGGGCGTCCTTAAATGACATGACGCCATGGACAGATATGTCACTGTGGGAAAGGGGTGTGGAATTAAAATGGCTGGCCACTGGGAGGCTCTTGTTGTTGCAGCAGTCAGAGCAAAGTTGCTCAATGAAATGACCTCCCAGTCTCCAACCAGTCTCTCTGATGAACAGAAGGCCATAATGGAAGCACCGTAATGCAGTAGATGACCCCAGCAGATTCACAAGTGAAGGGTGGTAGGTACTGATGGGGCGATTAGTGGGAAGGAATGAGTGGACGAGGGAGACCCCCGAATCAAGCAGTCCCTGTGGAGAAGAGAAGAAGTGTCTGGTGGTGGGATCCTGTTGTCAGTGGCAAAAATTGCAGAGGATAATGCAAGATGAAGAGGCTGGTGGGGTGGTAGGTAAAGACAAGAAAAATCCTGTCCTTGATGTATCTGGGGGAGATGGGGGCCAGGGCAGAAGTACGGGAAATAGAGGAGATGCAGGCAAGAGTTGGAATGCTACACCAGACTTGGGATTAGGAAATGAGTAATGATTAATTATCATCTCATTATAAAGACTCCCCATGTAGAAACAATTATGATATGATTGAATTTTGCATTCATTTAGAGCAGTGGTTCCCATCCTTTTACTTTCCTCTCACATACCACTTTAAGTATTCCCTATGCCATAAGTGTTCTGTGATTAATAAGGGATTTCTTAAGGTGGTATGTGGGTGGAAAGAAAAAGTTTGAAAACCACGGTTTTAATCGTACCTCATTGACTCCTTATGTGCATGGTTTCATAACTCCAAAGGAAATAGGCCAATGACAATTTTTCTCACAAGCAAAATATTTCAGTAACAATTGGGTCTAGAGCAGTGATTCTCAACCTTCCCTTCCTACTCACCTACCACCTTAAGCGATCCCTTACTAATCACAGAGCACTTATGCCATGGGGATACTTAAAGTGGGATGTGAGTAGAAAGTAAAAGGTTGGGAACCACTGATTTAGAGGAAAGAGAAGAATGGATCCAATGCAAGAGCAATTATGACGACATGACAGCAGTCAATTGAAGTAATGTAACATGTATGGTTGAGGAACCTATTAATTGTAATTTTGTCAGTCGTGAGGCAAAATCTTGAGAATATACAGAATAAAGGCAGTTTAGTAAAAGGGGAGGGGCTCCATATGTAATGAACTAAAAACAGAACCAGATTTGAAAAAAAAATTATTGGACAAAAAACGGCATTAGATTCAACAGAACTTAACAAAATGTACCAGGGGTTGTAGGTCAATTGGGTGTAATTGGATGGCATGGGCTCATGGCCAAAAGGGCCTCATACCGTGCTGCATGTCTGTCTGTATGTATGTACGTTTGAAACAGCAAGGAATGATTAAAAGCTCAATAAGGAGGAAAATAAATTAGAGTGCGAGACACATCTAGGTTGGCAAATAAAGACAATGTGGTCCTCTAGAAAATAAGCACAAGAAACAATCCAGAACAAAAGAACAATAATGAGGAATTGGTCAGGAAGGAACAGAATCCCCAAACCTGCAATAATCAGAAAGTGGTACTGAGGATATTGTTAGAGCTGCAGGCTGACAAGACCCCAGGCCCAGATGGATTTCATCTTATGTTCTCAAATGCAGCGAGTGAGGCAGTTGATATGAAATTTTAAAAATTCCCTCAACCTCAGATAGATTCCATTAGATTGGAAAATTGCAGATGTAGCTAAAAAGGAAGATAGACTGAAATCAGGAAACTGAGGTTCAATTTAGCTCAACATCATTGGGAAATTTTAGATGGTGCAAGTAAAAACTTAGTGAAATATATGATGATCAAGCAAAACTGTCTTTGAAAAGGAAATAATGTTCAACCAATTTAATAGAGTTCTTTGAAGAAGTAACATGCTGTAATTAATGAGATACAGGTGAATGCACTGTCCTTCGATATTCAGAAGGCATTTGATAAGGTACTGGCCAAAAGTTAATGAAGAAATTAAAAGCTCCTGGTGCAAGGGTTAACATATTGGCATCATATGTGTGGCTAACAGGAAACAGAAAAAAATGAATAAATCTTTTTCTGGTTGTTAAGATTAAACAATCAGATGTTTAACATTTGATCACTTATGGAAATGACTTGGATGAAGACTTGGAAGATATGGACCCTATATTTGGTCATGGCATAGAATTGGTATGGGAATATATTGTGAAGGGGCTACAAAAGGTTGTAAATAGGTTGAATGACTGTACAAAGGTCTGCCACAATGGGAAAATATAAAATTGCCAATTATATCAAGATAAAAAATGAAAGCATATTACCCCGATGGTAAGACATTGCAATTGGTTCAAAAATATAGTTTATCACCACCTTTTAAAGATCAATTAAGGATGGGTAATAAATGTTGGTTTTACCAATGCCACCTACAGCCCAAAAAATTAATAAATAGAAAAATATCAAGTCATTGAACTGGGTCAGAGATTTAAGCGTCATTATCATTAAATAACTGGTATGCCTGAATCATTTTTTGAAGGGATTGTCTGAGCACTTGCTCATCATTGCCCCTGGGAGAGTTTCAATTCAGTGAATTGATCTGTCAAAAAAAATCCCTCTTTTTAAGTGAGCTGAGTGCTTTACTGAACTGAAACCCAACAATGGGAACAAAGTGTGCATAACCTCATGGGATGTACTGTGCTGTCTACTGATACACTTACTTGGAACTCTTACCAGAGGTCAATTCAGTCTCTGACCCTTTCTATGTTGCACTTCAACAGAATTTCCACCTCTTGACCAGGTGAGTAACAATCTCCCTGAATGTCTTCAGGGGATTTTATCAATGCCCTATCACCAGTACAGAGGGAGAAAGACAGGATCTCTAACGATATTAAAGCTGAATCTCTCAAATAATCTATTCAGAAAAATCAAGTAGAAGCTTTAGTATTACCCAATATTGCACAATTTTAATCAGCATAAATAGAAGTGGATCCCTTAGGATGTCATTCTTCCTAAACCGTTGCATTTTACTAAAAGCAATCACTGCATTATAAAATAGCATATATAGCTGATGTTATAAGTGATTCCTTGTGCTTTTTCAAGCCTTGAATGTCTTTATTTAATGCAGAATTCAATTTGGCACGATTGCACTCCAAATCCAGGCAGTTATATATGCCCATAATGGTCATAATGGGAAATTCTGGGAAAGATACGATGTTACTGGAATACTGGAAGAGTACAATGAAAGAGAATATACGCTCTGCTGATCTGATGTTTCGATTATTCGGTCTTCGACTGAAATGAAAAGTGACTTCCCACCAATGGACTAAAGATCTTCGTGAGCTTTCTGTCAGTCACAAGGGTGGCAGACAGAAGAGGAAAGGAGAAATGGGAAGCATTGGAATTTCCTTCCAGTGAGAAGATAGACCCCAATCATGGCTTTCCGATGGAGGGAGAACAAAAAGCTGATTGGAAAAATGAGAGTTAAGTTTGAAACCCTTGCTTTTATTGGATTTCCTTGTTATGGCCAAAAACTGCCCCGCCTAAACTCACATTCCAACTTAAGTAATCCCTATGTCATAAGTCCTCTGTGATAAGTGAGGATTGCTTAAGGTGGAAAGAAAAAGGATTGAAAACCACTGTTTAAATCATCTCTAATTGTCTCGTTATGTGCACGGTTTCATAACTCCAAAAGAAATGGGCCAATGACCATTTTTCTCAAGAAAAATTATTTCAGTAACAATTGGGTCTAGAGCAGAGATTCTCGACCTTCCCTTCCCACTCACACACCACCTTAAGCAATCCCTTACTAATTACTGAGCAGAATGGGAGTTTGGGGGCGGGGGCTGTTCGAAATCACTGGTTTAGGGTAAAGATGAAGTAATGAAGGGAAATCCCATTACATCTTGAACAAATATTTAATTTTTGACTTTACGTATTACCATACTAACACTCTCTGCCAGTATTTTATAATCATGTTCGAGCATTCCACAGTATAACTACATTGCAGCATTTCACTGGCAGGAAGATGCCACTACAACTCAACAGGATGACATCAGCAGGCTTAATTTTAAATTTGAATGCAACTATTTATCACGTAAACAACCAACAGGATATCATTTTTCTCCATTACTTTGGTGCCGTCAGTCTGCCTTCTGCCATATCCCTCTCAACACTTCATTATTTATTTTTCGCCATTCACCTGTTTTTTTTTTTGTTTATTTTAATGATGTGACTTGGTGTACCATAAGGCACAAGAACCATACAGGCTGCAGTTAGAAAGGAATTGACCAGTTTGCCTTTTCCCATCCCCATCAAAAGCAACTGACTAATATTTGCGTTTCTTCACATCCTTCCCAATCCATTCAGCATTCCAATTTCCCACCATTTGATTAGCCCTTATGATTTTGTTTGATTTTAAAAATTCAAATTATTTTTATAGCAGGAAATTAGAATTAAGAAAGAAATTAACTTCTCTTATTTCTTGTGTCGGTCTTTTGCTGCATGGATCTCATTTTCCATCAAAACAAAAATTGATTCATGGTACAATGTTTGCATACCATCAACTGAAAGCCTACTTAAAGGATAAATTGGGAAACAGACTGAGATTACCAGAAGTAAGCAGCTTTGAATATGTGATTACAGAAACAATGATAATAAAAAGATTTATAATGAACATCAACCTGCAAGAGAAGGAAAATGATGAAATAAGCTATAAACCCAAACAAAAGTGGGAAAAGGATTTAAACATAAAGATAAAAAATGAAGCATGGGAAAAGTTATGTTCTGGACCTATGAAGAATATAATAAACACAAGGTTATGCATGATACAGTATAATTGGTTACACAGGTTATATATCATGCCCCAAAAGTTAAAAAAAATGGGATCCAGCATTATCAGATGGATATTTTTGCTGTAAGAAGGAAATGGGAACAACAGTACATGCAATTTGAGCATATGAGAAAGCGAAAAAGTTTTGGGAAGATCTAAATCAGGTATTAAATAAAATCACAAAAAGCAACATACCAAAAAATCCAGAGATCTTTCTTCTAAGTAACATAAGAAATAAGGAATTAGGCCTCAAACTGGATGAAGCGCAAAAAATATTTTTTATGATAGCCTTAGCTGTAGCAAAAAAATGTATAATGTCAACTTGGAAATCAGAAGAGAGCCTGAGAATACAGCAATGGTACATGGAAATGAATAAATGTATTCCATTGGAAAAAATAACATACAATTTAAAAAAATAAAGTCACATTTTTTGAACAAATTTGGGAATCATACTTGGAACATACTTGCCTCGGACCTCCACCCCCCAAAAATGATAAAATGGTAAGAAGACAAAATGACTTGATCCAGTGTGTAAAAGTAGATTACACAATTTTCTTGTTCATTTTCATTGTGTGATGACATCGTTTAATGGTTTTATTGTATTGTATATGTTGAACGTTTAATGGGTTTGGAGGGGGGTGGGAAGGGGGGAGGGAAGGGAGGGGGGAAAAAGGGGAGAAAATGCCATTGTGTATATTTAAGAGGGAAATGTTTGTATGTATTTTGATTGATATGGTTCACAATGTGAAATTTTTTTTTAAATTGTTTTACAATGTTTAGGTGATTAGACTTGACCCTAACTATGAATGGAACATACTGTGACAAACTGATATTTTAAGAATTTAACTCAGAAATTCAACATGATAACAGGGCCTTCTGGCCCACAAGCCCTCACCACACAAGAACAACCCATGCAACCAATTAACCTACTAACCTGCACATCTTTGGAACATGAAAGAAAGCAGGAGAGACTGGAGGAAATCCACATAGTCACAGGGAGAACATACCAGATTCGAACACTGGCACAACTGTGCTCTAATTACAAATATTCTAAAATTAGTTTGAATCAATGTCAGAGGTAATTAGAATCATTAGTTCTCTTTTCAAGTTTAAAATACTTTCTGACATTAAACAAACAGAATTTATAACTGGTAGTTTTTCATCTTCCTTTCACATCACAAAAAAAGTGAACAGAAGTTTTGTCTCGTCTCAAATGTGGAAATCAACAGAAAGGTATGAACAGAAAACATATTGAAAAGTGGTGAACCATCATAATGTAAAATGATTAAACACACCAAAAATTGCTATTTTTTAAAAATCCCCACTAACCTTGCATTTGCAACACATTCAAGAGTGACCTCATTTGTGCCAGCCACGATACTGGTGTTTTTTGGAGCAACAATAACCTTTGGTGCCAGAGGGTCAGCTTGACCTGCAATATCTGTAAGAAGAAAGCAAATCTCAACAAAAGACTGAACTCATCAAATTTTTTTCCAAAAGTTGTAGAACATACCCATCAATTGAGGGGGTGGGGTACCATACGGGAGGCTCTTGATGTGTTGGTCAGGTGGAGGTCAGAGGTGACAGGGTGACCTGGGAGCTCGGCCAAAAAGGCAGCCAGCGTCAGCTGTTCGGAGCTGGCGGCCAAGCAGGGGCGAAGGCCGGACATGAGGGGCAGAGCTACAGGAGGAGCGGGGCAGTGGAGCCAAGTACCAGCGGCTGTCGATTATGTATCTTTACTCTATAAAATACATGGTTTGACCTGCTGAGTTTCTCCAGCATTGTGTTTTTACTTCAGCCACAATGTCTGCAGACTTTCATGTTTTAGTCCTTGTTGCAGTGAGACTGAACTTTTGATGGTGGAATAGGTGGAAATCAAATTTGTCCAGGATTTGTCCTGGATGATGCTGAACTTCCCCAGAGTTAATGGAGCTGCCCTTATCCATGGGAAAAGGTAAAGGTAAATGTTCCATTATTGTCATGTAATACTACATTTAAAATGCAACATACACAAAATTCTTTAACTTTTGTCTACTGTAAGGCAGACAGTCACCACTTTGCCAAGCGCTCTTCACAGAAACCTACAGCACCTTGTGTTCTTAGTCAGTCTCCCCTCCAAGTACTGACCAGACCTGTGCTTGCTTAGCTTCCAAGATCAGACAATCTCAGGCATATTAAAGCTATTAGGTGCTGTGTGAGGAGTATTCCATCGTCTCCTAGCATGTACCAAGATGTTTCAATGGCTATAGGGAATCAGGGAGTAATCAATGCATCCAACCAGACCTCCATTCTAGACTCACTGCACATCATTCACTAGACTAGTCATCCTGCTTTGAGTTAACTATAAACCATCTCTTCTCTATTTATGCTGCCGATTTAAACAAATTCACCATTTTGATCAGGTAATCATGTGCGATGGTGTGAAATAGTACTCCAATTCACTATCCTGCACTTACTGCCAGTGGATTACAACCCCCTTGTCCTTAAATATCCTACACATGCTTCCTGCTAAAAATAGATAAACATTACTAAGGATTCAAAAAGTAGTTCACAAAATACAGTGTTTCAGGCTTTTGTTGTCAGAATTGCAACAGCTGTAAAAGGCACCCAAGTAGGTCATTTTGTGTCAGTTATAACATAAGCTCAAAATTGTGACCTGTACTAACTATGAACAGCAGTAGAGGATATTGTGGATGGTGAGACAAGAGAATTTTTTTTAATAGAGCAACAATCTGAAACTTCATCTTTTGCAATCATTTTACAAGATTTTGTCTTCAGATATGAAGGACATGAGCGTTTTTCCACCATACATTTGGCCAAAACATATGATGTTAATGTCAATTCAGAATTAGATTTTCTATTGAATTCTGGATCACCATTTTCAGTGCAAAATGTTCCTAGTAGCAATGGACTTCTTCAGAGAGGCTGGTTTCCACCTGAGAAGTGCCACATAAGACAGTGTTCTTTGTTCACTGGATGCTGGCTACACTCCTAGGAAGGCTTTGACCATTTTTGAAACCCTGCTTCAGTCTCACACAAAAACTGAATATGTGTGACAAACATCCCAGGACACAAGAAAATACCAGAGAGCCTTTGGCATAGAAACAAGTCTGTCATATCATTGAATCCTCTCAATCAAACAAACACCTATCTGCATCATCTTAGCCAAACCATTTTGTTCTCCCCACATTCCATTCAACTCCTGCCAGATTCTACCACTTACTGATAGACTCAGGATTACTTACAGAGTGGCCAGTTAACAAACCAGCCCGATCAAGATGTGAGAGAAACCTATGTGGTCACTGGGAGTGTGACAGATTATGTAATATTTAATATTATGTTTTTGGAAGATAGATTGTGGGGATTTTAGTTAGGTCACAGATACAAATACTTCAAAACAGATCTCATTTAAAATGCAAGAGCTTGGCTCAGAATCCAGGCTCCGAGTGCCTTTGCACAAACTTTGAAGAATGCCTATGGAGACTTCACAAGTAGGTGTTAATTGGACCTGCTGTGGAGTAATGGATAACTGTTTTGGAAAGCAACAGATGAACAAACTCAGAAGATTCAGTCTGGTTCTGCAGTCTGACTGCAGTCTGCTGTTCTAAGAGGGTCATGTGGCTTTTCTCTGAGAGAGAGAGAGAGAGAGAGAGAGAGAGAGAGAGAGAGAGAGAGAGAGAGAATTCAGTTCTACAGTTCAGCAGCAGCAGCTGGGACTGGAACAGGACAAGCTGACAAGCTTGTGGAAAAACCCCATTTTAAAGATGGGTTGTGAGTTCTTAGTTCAGCCTGGTCAAAGCCCTTGTGGTCCATACAAGTGGAGATGGTTGGCTGTATAATGTTTCAATTGAAATAAGGGAAACAAAAAGGAACTCTGTGGTGACCTGAAAGAAAGAGGTTACCATCTGGAAAACCCTGATGGGGCAAGTTTCTTCGGCAAGACACTGCAGTAGCTGATCAGAAGGAATCAATTGTGGGTCTCCAACGAGCGATAAATCTTTCTCTGAAAACCAACGAGAACCTTCCTGAGCATTAACCATACGCCTTTCAAGCACCAAAGCCTAGTGAAATACATAAATGTTAAATTCTGTGCACAATATAAGGATTGCCTGATACTGGTGAATGTGGAGGAGTGAGAAGTGAGATTGGACTGTGAACCAAAGAACTTTTCTGAACATTACATACATGTGTACTTAGAATTAAAAGGGGGTTATGTTAGGTTAAGTTAATAGTAATAAGTTAAAGTTTGATCCTGTTTTCATGTTTGAAGATATAATTAACCATTTGTCTTGGTGAATGTCTATGGCTGCTGGGTTTTGGGGTCCTCTGGGCCCATAACAACAGACAGCAGTGAAGAACAGGATTGAACCTGGAACTCCATGGCAACAGCTGCACTAGTTGCACCAAATGCAAAAAAAACTGAACAGTTTAATAGTCAACATTTTTAAATAAACTGCAATGTTAAATAAGCACTCAACCATTAAAAGAATTAACTGCATTTAACTTGACTCACTTAAGCAAAATAAAGATGACGTTCCATGGAGAGTTCAGCCCATTGAATTCAGTGGAATAGCTGTTGAAATGTCACATCATACTAGTGTAGATTTAGTTAACACAATTCCTTGCCTAAGGCAAGGCGGTTGACAGAAGTGAGTACTGCCCTGTTGGACCAACAGAAGTTCTCCAGTATAATGCAAGTATCCTGGGGCTGGAACTGCAATGGAGAAGAATGGAACATTCAGATCGCAGCATGTTACTGATCTGAGCGAATCTGCTGACATTTAAGATCTGGGAAATTAGTTAATGCAATGTGGTCAGTCAGATTTCAAAGCTCAAAAACTTTCTTCAAGTCCTAAAACGTGTGTGTCCATGTAAAACAATACAAGGCTGCTTTCTTTTTAATTTTAAATACTCCAAAAAGACAAAAAGAAAACAATCATAATTTTAAATGATTAGCTGAACTAATTTTTTTTTAAAGCAGCCCTTCCTGTCCATGAGCCCATGCTCCCCAATTAATCTATAACCCCTTAACGTTTTGAAGGTTGGGAGGAAACTGGAGTACCCAGAGGAAACCCATGTAGTCACGGGAGAACATACAAAGCTGTTACAGACAGCACCAGATTAGAACCCGAGTTTCTGGCATTGTAACAGTGTTGCACTAACCGCTACACTAACCATGCTACCCAAACTAGTTCACTCTAGTTTGCCCTATCATTGAGATTCCCCTTCCCCCAGCCTCCCGACAGCTTAACATGCTTCCTTCGCCTCCCTCCCAGTTTTGACAAAGGAGTTCAATTTTAAATTGATCATTTATATATATATATATATATATATATAGCATAGTTACAAGCCCTTTGGCACACAGGGTTGTGCCAAAATAACCACCTATTCTACCAAACCACCTAGGATTTCCCTACTGTATAATCCTCCATTTTCTTCTTTCCATGTTCCTACCTCACAGACTCTCAAAAGATCCTATTGTACCTTCCTCTACCACTGTTGCCAGCAGTGCATTCCATGCACCCACCACTCTCTGTGTGAAGAACTTACCTCTTACATCCTCTCTGCATTTACTCCAAAGCTCATTAAAACTATGCCCTCTGGTGTTATCCATTTTAGCCCTAGAAAAGAGCTTCTTGCCATCCACACAATCCTGTCGCTTAAAGGAGAAAAGACCAAGTTCACTCAACCTATCCTAATAAGGCATGCTCTCCAATCCAGGAAACACCTTTGTAAATCTCCTCTGCACCCTCTCTAAAGTATCCACATCCTTCCTGTGGTGAGGTGTCCAGAACTGAACACAATATTCCAACTGGGGTCTAATCATGGACTTTTATACTGTAACATTACCTCTTGATGAAAGCCAGCACACCATACACCTTCTCAATCACACGATCAACCTGTACAGCAGCTTTGAGTGTCCTATGAACACGGGCTCCAAGATCTCTCAGTAACTGCCTTGCTCAGAGTCCTTCCATTGTTTTCTGCCTTCAAATTTGATCATCTGACACGAACCACTCTGCACTAAACTCCATCTGCCAGTTCTCAACTCAGCATCTCATCATTATTCCTTTGCAATTTTCAACAACCCTCCAGACTATCCACGCCACCACTCACTTCCGAGTCACCTGCAAATGAACCAACTTCCACCTCCTCATCCAGATATAAAAGTCACAAAGAGGAGGGGGGGGGGTCCCAGAACAGATCCCTGAGGAACACCACTGGTCAGTGACCTCCATGAAGAATATCAATTTTCTACCACCACCCTTCTGTGGGCAAGTTAATTCTACTTTACAGAATATCCACAAAAGTAGGCTTCCTTGAATTCCAGGCCTCCTTACTTTCTAAATGGGCTTTCCATGGGTTATCTTTATCAAATGTCTTACTGAAATCCGTATCCACTACAACCTCCACTCTATCTTCATCAATATGCTTTGTTACATCCTCAAAGAATTCAATGAAGCCCGTGAGATATAACCTTCCTCTGACGAAGCCGTGCTGACCATCCCTAATCAGATTATACCTCTTTAGATGCTTGTAAATCCTGTCTCTCAGGCTTGCCCACCACTCAAGAAAGACTCACTACTATATAATTTCCCAAAGATCATCTTGAATGGCTCGTCAATCTCCTCCCTCGCTCCCCATAGCAGCCTTGGGTAAATCTCGTCCTGGCAACTTATCTAACTTTATGGTTTTCAAAATTTCTCACACATCCTCTTTCTTAATGTCAACATGCTCTAGTCTGATGCAAGTCATCCACTTAATTGCCAAGGTCCTTTTTTCTGATGAAGAATGAAGCAAAATACTCAAGGACCTTTGTTACCTTTTCTGTCTCCATATTCCACCTCATGACAGAAAATATGGTCATCCACATTTGAGTATTTCGATGGCTTTGTTTTTTTTATTTCCAGAAGCTGAATATTATGGATGTATAGATGTTCAGCAATCAGATACATGATTGCAGGAGTTTCCTGGGTTTGGTAGAAAGTCTGAAAGTGTGTTGACCAGCTGCATCACGTTCTAGTATGGGAACACTAATACCCCTAATTGAAAAACCCTGCAAAAGGTAGCAAACACAGCCCAGGACATCACAGGCAAACCACCCCCCCCCCCCCCAATCAAGAACATCTGCAGGGAACGCTGCCGTTGGAGATCAGCAACAATCATCAAGGATCCACCCCACACTCTCTGTTCTTGCTGCTGCCATGAGGAAAGAGACATACTGTAGGTGCCACAAGACTCAGACCACCAGGTTCAGGAGCAATGGCGATTCCTCCACCATCAGACTCCTCAATGACAAACTCAATCAGAATAACTAATATTGGTCTAATTTCTCTCTCTTTATTCCTTGGCACCCCTTCAACTTAATTTCTCACACACATGTCCATCAGCTTCCATTTTGGCCATTGTTAGGCCAGCCAGCAGCAAATTTATTTTCTTTGCTTTTGCAGAACATTCCCAAACTGGGCAATCCAGAGATAGCATATGGTAAACATGTTTACATTTGCCAGCAAACTCTATCATCCTGTTTTGGATGCTGACATTACTATTGTACATTTCCCAATTGTGGCTCTTGCAAGGGAATATTGCTGTCTAGGGTTACCGTCTGAGTGAGTGAATGAGTGAGATGGACACCGTTCCATCTGATATTCATTTGTATCATGATCGAGGAACCAAAAGGAGCTGATTGGTTTGGATTTTGTTCCATTCAATTCCATTACTGGCATAGCTGTGTACCAGGAGAAAACAGCCGCTGTTGAGTATTGCAATAGGGTCAAAGTCCCTCTTACAGTGTTATATCTGGTCAACTCCAGAGACCAAAAAAAATTTTTTTCCATCGCTTGATGTGTTTGGCAAAGGAAACCATTTGTTCATATGAATTCTCTTATTTCACAAAATGCTCCAAGGTTTTTTTTTGCTTAACTACAAATAATATTAGATATCACAAAAGGATTCCTTTAAATATAGCTGCAGGTACTTTGTGTTTCATTACTATTCCTGAAGCAACTGTCCACGTCCTCTTCACCTCTGCATTTAGTCTCAATTGTGCAAATCACACTTTTCTGAATTAGGTTGGATGACGATGTTCATGTATTCAATGTGGACACAATGATAGGGAAATAAGTTTTTTTTAATATCCCCACATGCTATTGCATGAAGCACCATAGCCTGGAGAAGAAAAGGGAACACTGCATTGCTGCACAATTTATAAAAATGGACTGTATTTTCCAAGTTATTAGCCATCGTTATGGCAACTGCATTTCCACATAAAAACAAAGGAGGAAAATCCCAACACCCAACCCCAACCAACCAATTTTCCCCTGCAACCGTGTCTGCCTGTCCCGCATCGGACTTGTCAGCCACCAGCGAGCGTGCAGCTGACGTGGACTTTTACCCCCTCCATAAATCTTCGTCCGCGAAGCCAAGCCAAAGAAGAAAGAAAAATTACACCCATGAATGCAAATGGATGAAAATTTATTAGAGTTTTTATTCATTGAAGCGGTTCATGTATTTTGTGATACAGTTCATGACTTTTCATCATAGAAAATTTCCAGTCATAAATGGCATTAAACATCTGTCCAAACTATTTGCAGTTCAAGCCTGTCAACATCAGTCTTCATAAAAGGATAGAGATTTACCCATGTTATACTGCAAAACAAAACCTTGCAGTACTACAGGTTTTCCATCAAAGTATGTATCATGGCTAATGTGGTTTATGGTGTGAAAAAAAAATAAAAAATAAAATGATGGATATACTACATCATAAAATCAATAGCATCTTTTTAGATTTACACCATAAAAACAATAATACCCTTTATGCTACGTCATATTTCATTTTTTCATCTTCACAAGATAACAGAGAAAATTTACAGCTGTATATACTTTAAGAATTGTAATGGACTCCTCTCAGCAAAATTTCAGGCAGAAGTCAAATCCTGGAGTGAGATAAACAACTTGAGACAAAAAAAAATCCAGAAGGACTCAGCGGATCAGATGGAAGAGAAATAGTGTCCATTGTTTGGGTCAAGGATTCAACGCAAGAACTTGAAAAGCTTATTATGTTGCAGAAGGGGAGGAGTGGAGACAGCAGTGGGAACCTCTGTGATGCAGTGCATTTAAAAACTGGTTGGACACGGAAAAGGAATTAAGAGATAAATTTAAAAAGAGAGCAGTACCCACATTTATAGAGAGGAAAATTCAAGTGGTCCCTGAGGTCTCGGGACTGAATTTGTGAGATTGATGATGGCAACCAGTGGTCCCGAAGGGCCTCAGATGTAAACAGCTTCCTAATTCACTGGAGGTTCAGCAGAAGGAGCTTGGGTTCACCACTGGAATGAGCAGGAGGCCATGTGGCTGCAGAAGTTGCAGAAGTGCAGGAGGTGAATTCACAACACTCAGAATCTCAGAAAGGATTCTCTTTTGCTTCTCTTTTCCTTAATAGTGGTGGCACTGGGCTAGTGGGGCCTCTTTGTGTGCCTTTAGGCAAACAAGTTAAAAATGGTGTAAATGACATTGCAATAAAGGAATCATGAATTTTGAAAGTTCACGTGGTTTTTTACATCGATGAAAAATTAGTTATGCCTGCACATGACTGAGAGGTTTACACCAGAGTTTCTTGAAGGCACAACTCGGGGGCCCATCAAATGGTGGTTTCTAGAATTGACCTGTCTGATATTTCATTCTTTTAAGACAGAACCATTAAACCATTCTCTGCCTTACCCCTCAGATGAGTTCATTATCAAAGTAAGATGCCACTTGTTACCCAAGTCAAGTTCCAGTGATTTTCAGTTTGATGACTCATTGATAAATTGCCTGCATTCTGACTGATAACACAGAGATCTTACTGGTTGCTACTTGCTGCGTTCTATGCCGCCTGCTTTACTTTGTTATACACCTATGATTGTGTGGCTCGGTACAATCACCCATTATCTATAAGTTCGTTGATGATACCCCGGTAGTGGGTTCTATAAAAAGAGGTGATGAATCAGCACACAGGAAGAAGATTGAAAACTTGGCGGAATGGTGCACCAACAGAAACCTCACACTCAATGTCAGCAAAACCAAGAAGCTGATTGTTGACTTCAGGAAAGGAAGACCAGAGGTGTATGATCCGGTGATCATTGAGGGATCAGAGCTGCAGAGGGTGAACAAATTTAAGTTCTTGGGAGTCACTATCTCAGAGAATCTTTCCTGGATCCAACACACAAATGGCATCATGAAAAAAGCACGTCAGCAACTTTATTCCTCAGAAATTTGCGGATGCTTGACATGACACAGAAACACTGAGAAATTTCTACAGATAAGTATTAGAAAGAGTGCTAACTGGCTGCATCACGGACTGGTGTGGGGACATCAATACCCGAGTGTAAAGCCCTGCAAAAAGTAGTGGACACAGCCAAGGACATCATGGCTAAAACCCTCCCCAACATCAAGAACATCTACCGGGAACACTGCTGTTGAAGAACAGCAGCAAACATCTATGATCCACATCACCCAGCACACACTCTGTTCTCGCTGCTACCAAGACTTGCACCACCAGGTTCAGGAACAGCTGCTGTCCCTCCTCCATCAGACTCCTCAACAACAAGCTCAATCAGGGACTCATTTAAGGACTCTTACTTTTGCAATTTATTGATGTTTTTCTCCCTGTATTGCAGAGTTTGTTTACATTTATTTATTTGTTTACGTGTACATTGAGTCAGTTTTATTTTGCACTGTCCATAAGTGGTCATTCTGCCATGTCCGCAAGAAAAAGAATCTCAGGGTTATATGTGATTTTATGTATGTACTCTGACAATAAATCTGAAATCTTCATATAAAATACACTCAAAATCTTTGAAATTGAAGGCAATATTTTGATTTATTAGTCAGGGAGCAACATCATAAAGGGTGCCTCTATTTCATAAGTGAACCTGCTGATAAAGCAAACTGAAAGGTTTTAGAATGGGCACTTTATTGAAAAATGTTCCTATATTTTAAGATAGAGTACGATATTGGGTCAAAGGATAAGCATAAGAGAATACTTTAGTGAAATGCATTGACGTTCCTCACACTAGTCCCTGAGGACTTTTTTTGACAGTATGTTCTTGTAATTGTTCTTCCGTGTGCAGCCAAAGTCTGCAGAACTGGATTACCCAATCTTGCACAACTGCAGAGGGACTGACAGGTAACATTGCCTTGGATTTGATGAGAGGGTATTGCATAAAAATTAAAGCCAGTTCCATCAATGGTGAAATTGGAAGTCTAAACTGTCTTCTGCAAATGGAATTTAAGGTAAGAAATAGTTTCAAATCTGAGATATATAAAAGATTTTTGTTTCTCGTAGATATTGGGACTATGGGGCTGAGGCCAAGAATGGTTCAATAACAAACAGGCAAGGATCCTGTTGGATGGTGAATAAGCTCAGGGGCCTAATTGGAAAACCCTTGGTCATACATTACCATTTCAATATGTACTGCCTTGATAGAAAAGATGGCAAATGTTCCAAATTTTCATTAAAAGAAACTTCAAGCAATTTAATAATGCCACTATTTATTATCCTTTATTATTGCTTCAGAGATTCCTCCGGCTGCTTGAAATCAGTTTATGCCATAAACGTTGAATGCAGTAACAAATTCAAAGAGATGGCTAGCACTGCAGGTCCTTAATGGTTTTTATTAGTTCATTTACAAGATACTCTTGGAAAGGGGAGCATTTATTTCACAGTTCGAATTGTCCTTGAGAAGGAGATGGCAAATCCCAGTGCTTCTGGTGAAACAGGGGAATTCCACGTTTTAGACACAACAAAGACTGGTTAAGTATTTACAAATCAGAATGGTTTGCATTTTGGCACATAACCTGAATGTTGCCTTTCACCTTTCTGGTGAAGTGCTATCTTCTTTGAAGCCTTCTTAAAGAATATATATTTTATGAGGAGCTCACTCTGGGTGACGAGAGTGGATTTTGCAGTTCTTACAGTATCAGAAGCACGTCCCGATTGAAAAGGAATGGTGCTAGAAACCTTAGCACGTCCTCACCCAGCTGCAGAAATCTCTGGTGAAATAGTTCATGCTCTTCAGGATTAGGCCCTTATTCTGCTTTGCTGCCAAAGTTGGCAAGAGTTGCAACTCATTTTAACATGCACTGAATGGTTTATAAGAATTAGCTAACTAACAAGTGGACTATTTCTGCCTTTCATGTACATGAGATCACTCAAGCTTTTGTGCATAGATACCAAAATGTGAAAACGCTCAATGGCTTATAACCCATGAGTGACAAAAGGTTTCATTACCACAATTGGGATATATTTTTTAAAAAGTGAAATTTCCAGGTTACATTTATATTAGACAATAAGTTTGAGTAAAAGCTTGCATTAGGACAGATAATGGAATTGATATCAACTGTTTCACACTACCCCAAAATAGAGTGTTTGGGGCTTGGACGCTTCACCAAGCAAAGGTAACTATAGAAATAGCATTTGAAAACAGAAAACAAAACTTTTTTAAAAATAAAACCTTCATTGCTCTTTCAATCTTACCACATGACATGTCACTATTCAATGTCAATCCACTGATCAGGCAGCATGAGAAGATGCAACACTTAACGTTTCTTTGCTTTTAAAATTTTTATTTTTGAGTTTAACATATAAACTTACATACAAAATTTTAAGGAAAGCACATAACAAGTCATCTCATATACAGACAAGTACCAAAAGAAAACGATGAAGCCACATAAGACAGTTAGCACTGCGTTTTTCATGAGAAGGGTTTGCTTTAAACATGACTGCGGCAGTCACTGAAGGAATTTCCCTTTTTATTTTACATGAAATGAGGCAATATAATCAATAAAAAATGATACCACTTTTAATTTATTGCTTTCTAAAACGATAAATCCAGCCACAGAACCCTTTGATCACGCCACAAAATAATGTCAGGGTATTCTGAAATGTGCTATTGTGAGCAAGATGTCTTTGGACTCTCAAGATTGCTCATCAAATCTTTGAATCATTTACAAAGGTTCATTTTGCAAAAATTTTATCGATCTTAACAAACCAAGACATTATGCTATGGCCACCACATTAATCTATTTAAAACAGCTTTAAGGCACTGCTTTGTGGTGTTTTTTTATGGCCTAACTGTATTTGAACTATGACAATTACACTGGATCTTCCCGCGTCACCTCTTAAATTTGTAATTTTGATGTCATTCAGAGCAAAACACAGGATACAGTGTCCAAGGTTTCTAAAACACTCAGATTAGGAGTGCTTTCACTTGGATAACAGCGTTCACAATGCTTTACATTTGAAAATATTTTGTGCAAGACTGCCATGGGTACAATCACTAAATTA
The DNA here is from genome assembly GCF_036971445.1 of Narcine bancroftii. Taxonomy (NCBI): domain Eukaryota; kingdom Metazoa; phylum Chordata; class Chondrichthyes; order Torpediniformes; family Narcinidae; genus Narcine; species Narcine bancroftii. The sequence continues at coordinate 26,396,176 of NC_091480.1, read as the reverse complement.
CACACAGCTATTTCCAATAAGAAAAGTAATGAGATGAAGATATTCACAAAATATCTCCCTTTGCAATGTTGTGAGGATAAATATTAGCCAGGAGAGTGGGAAAGGATCCTCATTCTCTTTTGAAATATGTGGGGATTTGTTCCGGCATGGACTAGTAGGGCCGAACTGGCCTGTTCTGTGCTGTAAGTGGTTATATGATTATGGACCGGCAAGACCCTGGCTTAACTTTTCATCTCAAAACCTGTATTTCCATTTGAGCACTGTGCAGATGTGACTTCAAGACTTTTTGAGCTCGAGTCTTTGGAGTGTGACATGGGCCAGCTCATAACCTTCTGATCCAAGAGCTAAGATTATTACTGCTAAGCTAAAGAAAACCACATTTCTCTGTGGTGAATGCAACTTGATTCTTCAGTTAAAAAAGGGAGCACTTGCAGATCAAGTTCTCAATGGCTTTATCCGGCATGAAAAGAGCTACCTGATTGAATATAAATTTGTGATCAATTCTCTTTCACAGGGCAACATGTTGGATTGAGTAAGGGGATTTTGTGTCAAAGACGTCAACGGGGTTAAAAAAAAAAGATGCTTCAGCAAACTCATTGAAAAAGCTTGTCTGGGGTTTGAACATCTCTGTATGGATCTTCATGATGGGCAATTGTTTCTAAACCTGTCAACTTCTCCCGTTTTGCTTTGCATATCCTAACCAAGGTTCTGAAGCCAGGTGCCTTGTACTATTTCGATAACAGCTTGGTGGATGGTGCTCAAAAACAGAGACCCCGCCTAGCTCTCCTTCCTTTCAGCTTCGACAAGCTGAGGTCCACAAAAAGTACTCCAAACCAACTGATATCAGCTGCCACACCAGATATATTCCATTATGAGAGGGTTTCCTTATGATGGAGAAGCCTGGGACTAGACTCACTGGAGTTCAGAAGGGTGATGTGAAGGTCTATTAGAAACAAGTAAAATTATGAATGGAATATCTAGATAGAAGTGAGGAGGTGAGATCAGAACTGGCAACAATGCCTCAAGATTCAGGGGGATAGACTTAAGTCAGACATAAGGAGAAACTGCTTCTCTCAGAGTGTAGTGAATATGGAACAGTAAAGGCTGCTTCATTAAGACAGATTGATTTTTGAATAATTAGGGGTTATGGGGAACAGCTAGTTAAGTGGCACTGAGCCCACTGCCAGAACAGCCATGATCTTATTGATTGGTGGGGTAGGCTCGATGGTCCAGTTGGCCAACTCCCACTTCCTATTTCTTCTGTTCTTAAGTTTTATTCCCTGGGCTATGTCAAAGCACACAAAACTGACTGAAGCAAGATGGTACACAGAGCAATTCCACCATGCAAATATAACCAGTGTGAGTTGAATGGATTGCTTAAATTAGGTATTTGATCACCATGGGAATGTAGAGCAGAGGAGATAAAGGGTATTTAATGACATGCCAAATCTCCTCAAACTTCTTTACAAGTAGAAGTGCTTTCTTGATGGTTGATCAATATACTGGCCTCAGGAGAGCTCTTCTGATATGTGGATAACCAGGAACTTGAAGGCACTAACCTTCCTCATCTCCATTCTGCTAATGAAGACAGGTGTGGGGTCACTCAGCTTCCATCTCCTATAATTTACAATCAGCTCCATGGCCTTGCCGACACAGAGCAAGATTATTGTCTGGTCCAGACTACACGACCAGATTATCGATCCCCATCCAATATTCTGACGTCATTTCCCATTTTTTTAGGCTATCCATGGTGGCTTTGTCGGCGGATTTGTTTTGGAGCTGAACTTGGCTATGCAGTTGTGAGGGAACAGAGGGAATTGAGCAGGAGACTATGCACACATCCTTGAAGTATCCCCAGGTTGGTGGTCTGTGAGGAGGAAGGGATGTTGCCAATTTGCAATGATTGGGGTCTGCATATCAGGTCACTGAAGGTCTAGTTGGAAAGTGAGGAGATTCCCAGATCTGTTAGTGTGAATGTCAGTTTTGATGGAATGTTGGCATTAAACACAGAGCTGCACCCAATGAATGGCCTGATGTTGGTGTTCTTTGATCCAGCTGGTCCAATGATCATACCCAGAGGCTGGTGGAGAAGCTGTCCTCGATGGGACTCAACATCCCTCTCTGTAATTGGATCCTGGACTTCCGAACGGAAAGGCCACAATCTGTCTGGGTCGGTAGCAGAATATCGAGCACCTCAAGGGTGTGCGCTCAGCCCTCTATTGTTCATGCCACTGACCCATGACTGCATTCCAGATTCAGCTCCAACAGAGTCATTGAGTTTGCTGACGACACGGAAGTAGTCGGCCTCATCAACAACAACAATGAGTCGCACCACAGAGAAGAGGTGAAAAATCTTGTGAAATGGTGTGAGACTAACAACCTGAGTCTCAACGTGGAAAAGACGAAGGAGAAGATTGTGAACCAGGAACAACCACCCTCCACTACACATCAACAACTCTGTAGTAGAGAGAGTGGAGAGCACCAAGATCCTTGGAATTCACTAACTAGTGACCTATCGTGGACATTCAACATCTCCTCACTTGTCAGGAAGGCATCACAGCAACTGCATTTCCTGAGAAGCAAGACTACCAGCCACTATTATGTCAAGCTTCTATAGGAGCTCTATCGAATGCATCACAGTGTAGTATAGTTTCTGCAGAGAAATAGATCAGAGGTCAATCCAGAGGACCTGAAAAGTGCAGAGAGGATCACTGGAGTCTCCCTCCCCTCCCCTCCCTCCCCCCCCCCCCCCCCATCAACATGATCTACCAGGATTATTGTCTGAACAGGGCGCATAAAATCATTGAGGTCCCCTCCTACCCTGCATATAGCATCTTTCAGCTGCTCCTTTTGGGGAAGAGATACAGGGGTATCAGATCCTGCACCACCAGGCTGAGGAACAGCTTCTTCCCACGGGAAGTAAGAATGTTGAATGACCAAAGGAACTGCTCACACTAACCATCTGAGTCTCGTTTTTACAATATTTATTTATTTTTATAGATAAAAATATTTGTCCTGCATATGTATTATTGTCTGCATGTGGGTTATGTCTGGTTGTATGCCCGCATGTATTGCACCGAGGACCAGAGAACGCGGTTTCATCAGGTTGTATTTGTACAAGCAGATAACAATAAACCGGACCTGACAACAGAGAGTGAGGTGACTATTAAAACAAATTACAGAAGAAGGAAATGTAATTTTTCTTCACTTCTATAGCAGAAATCTATTAAGACAATTTTTGTGCATTTCTTTCAATTTTATTTGATGATATCTAATAGTCTTCAGTTATACTTAACTCCAAAGGGATGGATAATTACACTAAACTTGTTAAAGTTTTCTGGCAACTTGATGACTCTATTATATCAATTAAGCGAGTCACCCATGTAAGTAAGAATTGTGATTAACTGCGATAGCTTCCACATTTTTAACATCATTTTTGTCTTAAGAGTCATTTATTGTTATACTTGCCAGCACCTGTGTCAAACTTAAAATCAAAATAATAAAAGAAACAAAACTTTGTTCTCAACTTTGGAAGCACCTGACAAAAAGATGGCATTTCAAATGAAATGAAAAGGTCAAAGCCAACAGCAAAAGAACAATCTCATTGGAGAGCGAAAATCTCATGGTTGTTCTGACGGCTACAGTCAGGTTTCCTTTCTCCAAAATACCACATCACAAAATACAATGTCAGCTTATCTGCAGCAATGCAAATGCAGGTGAAAAATAATGTTGCAGTTCATGTACCCATGAGGTTTTTAGTAACATGCATGTTATAATTTTAAATATAACTACAGGTATTAGATGTGAGGTAACAAGTTTTCAAGCTCGTCCAGGGATTC